>NC_056056.1:4820000-5563333 GCF_016772045.2 Ovis aries
GCAGGCCTGGCTCGGTCACCCCTCACACTCAGTCTGTTCGTGGCTCAGCGAGCTCAGCCGAGTGACACCGCAGCAGACGCTCCTTGCGTCTGAATTTCCTGCAGCCACTTTGCTCAGTGCTTTCACATGCTTAGTTTTCACTGACTCCAAGCACCTGACTGTGCTTTTGCTTCTTGAAACTCCAGGTTGCTTCTAGGGTAATCGTGTGGTGTCTAGTAGCAGTATTATCTGTGATAGAAGAGAAAAGAGGACGGAGACTCCGGGAAGTTGAATAACTCACCTAAGGTCACAGTTGGTTAAGCGGAGGCCTGACGGTTTATATTCAGGTAGTTGACTACGTACCTACACTCTTAATGGATTAAGAAACTGTGCCTCAGGCCTGTTGATCAGTAGAAATAAACTGACGTGCCATTCACTTTAAACCAAAAACGTACCTATTGTATGTGTGACTTTTGCCTTTCTTTTTCCCTCCAAAAGAAAATATCTTTGCGCCACATTTATCATAAGAAAATCCTGCTTTTAAAAATTGACTCCGCTTTTTACCTTTTCTCTTATTTCCTCAGTCAGAACTTAAACCAACAGGAAACCTTCAGTCGTCCAATAAAGAAGGAAACAAGTACAGTTCAGTCCACCCTCTGTATCCATGGGTTCTGCCTCCTCAGATTCAACCAACCGCAGAGAGAAAATATCTGGGAAGAAAAATTCCAGAAAGCTCCAAAAAGTAAAACTTGAATTTGCTGTCACTGGCAACTATTCACATAGCATCTGCCTTGTTCTTATAACTACTTACATAACATGTACATTGTATTAGGTGTTATTATACAAGTAACCTAGAGATGGTTTAAAGTATCCAAGAGGATGTGTGTAGGTTATATGCAAATACTTCACCATTTACGTAAGGATCTTAAGCAACTGCAGAGTTTGGTACCCACCTCAGGTCCTAGATCCAGTCACCTGCAGATACCTAGGGACAGCTGTGCTCAGGGAGTCTGGAGAGACACTTTGATCCTCCTGTGCTGAGCTCTTTGTCAGCTGCCTGAGAAGTACTCTATAGCTTTCTCGTTTAGTGCATCAAGGTTGAGCCAAGTTTCTGGGCATTTTGATTGTTCATAGCTTTAAAACCAGTCTCCACAGTCTCCTGGAAGGAGCTTCTGCATGGATCCTCTCACTGCCTCTGTGTGGCGTGCTTCGCGTGTTTCCCAGGCCCCGTACAGCTGTCCTGGGCTCTGTGGAGAGTTTTATGTAGAGTCGACCACGAGGCATCGCAGTGTAATGGATTCCTTTCCTTGTTTGTACAAGAAGAGCTAGGCTGGGGCGCCTCCTCAGTATACCTGCTGGTTCAGAACAGCCTGGAGGGGGGGGGGCATTTTTCCCTTTTTCCATTACACTTGCCAGTTTATTATCTGACATGTTTAGAGTGACGCTGTTTGATTAAAAGAAGTGAAGTGAAAGTCGCTCAGTCGTGTCCAACTCTTTGCGACCCCATGGACTATACAGTCCATGGAATTCTCCAGGCCGGAATACTGGAGTGGGTAGCCTTTCCCTTCTCCAGGGGATCTTCCCAACCCAGAGATTGAACCCAGGTCTCCTGCATTGCAGGCAGGTTCTTTACCAGCTGAGCCACAAGGGAAGCCCAAGAATACTGGAGTGGGTAGCCTATCCCTTCTCCAGCGGATCTTCCCAACCCAGAAATCGAACCGGGGTCTCCTGCACTGCAGGCGGATTCTGTACCAGCTGAGCTATGAGGGAGCCCTCATTTAAAGGCAGTACTTTCACTCAGTTGTGAACATTCTCATTCCTGGTATTGTTGGAAGAGGCGAATTTGGGGGCATAGTCACTTCAGACAGTCACAAGACCAACTCTGTCTGTCCCGGGCACTGGGCCCTGTGCTGCAGTCTTCTGCATGCATCGTAGCCCTTCATTCCTACCACTGAGCCTTCCAGTTCTTCATCTGCAAGAGGAGGCTGCCATACGTCTCTCCGTAGGGTTGTGTGCTATAAGGAAAAAGCGCTGTTAAAGTCTGCTTTAGGGAGTGTGCTCAGTCAACAAGAGAACAGCTTTGTCCTTGTGAGAGAAAAAGGATCCTCCCATGTGGAGGAGCTGGAAGGCTTTAAGCAAATACTGAAAATGTATTTGCTGCACTCATGACAAAGGTTGGAAGCTGGAATGAGCATAACAAAGGGTTATGAGCGCTCACTGAGTGCCGAAGGCTGGGAACGGATGACGAAGGGTCAGTACGCCCGGCCTTGAGGCATTCGAAGGCTTCCTTCTGACCACCTGTTTCTGAGAGCAAGGACTGTTGTTTCATAAGACTCCCTTTAGAGTTTCGCCAAAGCTATGTTATGGCTTGGGCGGTAGGAACTGTATTTTATGCTTGAATGTTTTAATGTTTATCTGGAATGGCTATTTGCAAGTCAGCCTTATGCTCTATTCCCTGAAAATTATAAAACTACACAATTGGATAATAAACTTTGTCAGCCCACTAGAGGCTGTCCCTGAGTGTCCTTTTCAGAGTGCAGGTCTTACACTCCCACCCCTCATTACTGGACTGAGGAAGAAACAGGCTCAGAGGGGAGAGAAAACGCCCAGAGATGCCCGGGATCACTTGTGCTGAAGCTGAGGTTTGAACTCAGGGCCATCTGACTACAAAGCTCATCCCCCTGCGCGGTGGCCACACTGCCTCTGGAGTTTCAATCTTTCTGCCAGAGTGCAAAGCAAAGCACTTGCCTCCTTAGACTTATTGCCCCTTAAGCCACCTGACCTTGTTCCTCCTATTCCTGAAGGGGAAAGGCAGTTGTTAAAAATGATCAGCAAAAAAATGCATCTTCCTGGATGTTTTCTTCATATTTCCTGATTCCTGCTCTCATAGGCCTTTGACCTGAGCAGCTCACTATTTCTTTCCTTCCACTCCTGTTATTCTCAGCTTGTCTGACATCACGGTTATAATCTTTTAAAGTCAGTGATCGTGAGCCCACTTACTGTTCTTCCTCCTTCGGAGTCACATCTGTGCTTCCTTTCCTTCTTCCCTACCTCCTGGCTTCATTTCCTGGGTAAGGGAGGGGTGGGGTGAGGCTGGTCAGACCCCTGATTTGGAGCCAGTTGCCTCCCAGCCAATGACTGGTTGATGGAAGCAGAAGAAGCTGATGGGGGCTGCTTTTGATGGTCATTGAGATGATGCTTAAGGCAGAAATGAGCATTTCATGACATGAGATAAAGGAAGAGTTAAACTGTCCAACTACATCTAAGCTGACTTTGAGCACATAGGAATCATTTTTTCTACCTATATAAGAAGTTTATAATAATCTAATTTGGAATTTTAAGTTGATCAGATTGATCATTTTTTAAAAATCATGTTTACTAGTTTCTTGACTGAAGTCTTTTCAGTGATAACTCAGCAAAAGATTAATGCTCAGAAGTCAGTGGCTAGAATCAAGATATGGACGTGTCCGGTGATTTTCACGTTACTCATTTCTCAGTTGGAAAAAACCCCCCGTTTTCTTTTAAGGGAGGAAGAGGGAAAAAGAAATAGCCAGGGACATAACTATTATATGGAAATATTCAGTTCTTCCCACAGACCTCACCTACGAGTGTCTGGGGAGAATAACAGACTAGTTTGTCAGCAGGCATGTGCTGCTTGCTGGGCCTCCAGCATTGCACGCTAGGGTTAATTTAGAGCAAAGAGCTAACTCACTGGGAAAGACCCTGATGCTGGGAAGGGTTGACGGTAGGAGAAGGGGCCGACAGAGGATGAGATGGTTGGATGGCATCACTGGTTCAGTGGACATGAGTTTGAGCAAGCTTTGGGAGGCGGTGAAGGACAGGGAAGCCTGGTATGCTACAGTCCAAGGGGTTGCAAAGAGTGGGACACAGCTGAGCGACTAAACAACAGTAAGGTTTTATCTAACACCCGGCCTCAGACGTCGCAGAGAGCCCTTTCCCCTCTTTCACTGCCTGAAGTGGAGACTTTTGGTGACTGGTACAATGTTTGTGTTTGAAAAACATATTTAAATTTCACCACTGCAAGTTCAGAGGCAGTTTCATAGAGAAATACAACAACATAGAATTTCAGTGCTTAAGGGACCTTCGGTGTAATTCTAGCCATCTGTTTTAGACTTCTGACCCAGGCCTTCGGCGTGCAATCACAGCTCGTATTGGGCGTTTCTGGTGGAAACACAGAGCTGATTCCGGGGTGCTGCAGCTCCCCTGCCGCTTCTCTTTTGGCCAGGAATGGAGAAAGGGCTGGGACCCACTTTGTGTTTGTGGGATCGCGTGTGGTGTGTGAATGGATAGTGATTCTAGGGTGGTCCAAGCCTAATTGCGGATGGCCCTTCTGACACGGGCTGCTTCCTCTAGTCGGAATGCGGGTGAGCGAGACTGCCCCCACGCTGTCCTCTTCAGAGAGCGTGTTCTCATGTCACCGCCCATTAAAAAGCTGTTAGGATGCCCTCATCAGTGCACTGTCAGACTTGCCTTGATCCTGTTTGTATTTCCTGCCTACATCTTCCTAAGCGGCCCTGTGACCTTCCCCCAAGATCCTTGTGAGCTTGGGCATTGCACTCTGGGACCCCTCAGGTACAGAGGCTGAGAGCCTGCTGTGAAAGGTACGGTGGTTCACAGGAGATGGGCAGCACCCTTGTCTGTTAGTGTTTGTGGCTCGTCTTTCCTTTTTGGCTTTCTTTTGTCTGCTTTCTCTCTCCTTCTACAAATAGTCCCTGTGATGGATGTTTCCTCCATTTCTAGCCGCATTCACAGTTTGCCTTTTAGTGAATCTGTTTGGATATCTGAGTGATAACTCTTCCGACTGATTGGCGTCTTCTGTGTATGATAACGTGCATACAGCTGCAGTGTAAACAGAAGCAGTTGTGGAGACAGGTCTATTAATAAAGGTGTGAGTTCTGAAACATTCCAGAGGAACCGTTCTAAACAGGCCTAAACATTACAGATATTTAAGAAAGAGAAAGGCTGCTGTCCATCCTCTCAATTTACTTTGACAGTTTTAAAGTCTGGACATTTGAGGATTCACGTGCAGGAAGCAGAAGCCCAGACGGCCTCTGGGAGGTGAATGATGCCGCAGCTGAGCCGGAGCGGGCCCCTTGGTTTGTGTCCTGCTTTCATGGTAATTGAAAGGCCTGAACCCAGTAGAGAACAAATGGGCAAATACATTGGAGGCTTCCTTCTTATGGTTTATTGATGCTGTTTTGCCCAAGTAAAGAGATCATTTACCCATAAAAGCTCAAATCTGAGGGTGTTTTTCTTTCTTTCTTTCTTTCTTTCATACTGGCTATTTGAAAGAAGCATTAGGAGATAAAAGGAGAAAAGAAGCTAATATCATTGTCTAATATTTAGATAAAAACCCAAGCAAAACAATTAGATTTATGGTATTTTTCTGTAGCTGTTTTCCTTGGCACAGATAATACCAGGCAACCTTGCTTAATTCTTTCTTTAGAGTTATGTTTAAAAGAGGAAACAGGGCTTTATTGTAAGACATGGTTCTTTCTCATTAGCTGGGAACAAAATACATTTCAATAATGAGGGGCAAAGGTCTTTGCAACTCAAAGTGGTGACGAAGTGTTCCTAGTTTTGCACAAATATTGCTTTTAGTTGAAAGCTTAATGGTTTAGGAGAAATATGACTCCTAAGTATGAGAGTGAGACTCTCGCAGGAGCCTCCCCCACCCGCCCGTGCCGCACATGCATATGGCAGCTTCGTGGCCTGTGGCTCAATCCACGTGTTGGTGGGTGAGTTGACCCAGGTGCCGTGTGTCCCTGGCTTGGCGCCGGGAGCCTAGTGCGCGCTCACGCCTCTTGGAAGGATTTTCAGTGCCCTTAGGCCCACCAGCTCTGGCTGTTCTGGTCAGCGCTCTGCAGGGGAAGTGGTCCTCCATGGCTAATGTCCTTACCTGTTACTGTCATGATATATTACAGAAATTCTCAAAGAGAATCCTAAGTGAAAACAGATTATGCATGTGGCTGCTCCTGGGCAATAAGATGATTTATAAAAACCCACGAAGCACTCCACAAGCACAGTTGCCCCATTAGGACACTGTCAAGGCTGCTAGCAAGGTCAGATGTGTTACTGCTGAGTCTAGAAACTAGGTTTTTGATGAGTCTAGAAACTGCTGAGTCTAGAAACTAGGTTTTTGACAATCTTGAGGTGTCTGTGGTTTCTCGATTCTTTTGTCTTTGAAGTTTTTGTTGCTAAATGGTATTAAAACCGTAAAGTGAGAGCATTTAGAACTTCCTCAAACTCCCCACCTTAGACATGACTGGAGTCAGTAGGAGGAAAAAGGCGTGTGACATCTCAGCGCTGAAAGGTGAGAGTGAGGGAGCAGACAGGAGCCGGCAAATGCTGGCGACGCTCCATGCTCCTTCCCTCAGCCTTGGTTCCTGGCCTGAGAAGAAGGGCTGCGTTTCACGGCCTGAGCAGTGATAACAAATGCCAGGCGCGCGGTTAAAAAGATGCAGCACACGTAAGACAACGGGACAAAGAATGGGAGCTGAGCCCTGAATGGCCTGTTTCCCTTTCACGATGCGTGAGACCCTGGCTGGTGACCTCTTTATGATCAGAGTCTCCTCTCCCGTAAAGTGGGGTGGAGTGGAGGTGGAGGGTGGCTTCCCCAGGCCTGCTCTCGGACGTTAGAATTCTGCGAGCGATTGGAGGACTGAAGCAATCGGAGGGCAGCCCCTAGGAAGGTCTTTTCCTGAGCTCAAGCCTGCAGAGGGGTTCGGCACTCCTGCTTTTTAGCGTTTAGAGTAAGTGGGAGGCAGGACTCTCGTGGCTCTGTCGTGACAGTGAACATCTGCAAAGCCGAGAGTCTGCTTCTGTTGGAAACCAGCTGCGAGAGGGCTGTCTGATGGAATCGTTCTGTTCTCTAGGTTGGCTCCAGCCACAGGCCAGGCCAGGGCAGAGTCTCCTGTTGGCCAGCCCACTTGTCAGTTGACAAATCCATTAGCATCTCCTGTACTTAACGCACTACCTTGCACGCTGTAGAGAATACAGAGTTATCAGTAGTAACAAGGCTGTGTCCTCACTGTATGTCTCCCTCGTGGCCAGCTTCACCCCTGGCCCAAGAAAGAACACCAGGCCTCCCTACCTGGATGCCACGTGCCAAAGAGAGGAGCTCTGTGCAGGGAGGAGGGGTGGGGCTCTCCAGCCCTTCATCTCTTCTTCCCCTTCTGTGGGCCCCCTGCACTCAGGCAGCCAAAATTTATCATAGCTTGGCTCTATCACATTCTTCATCCAGAGGGTTTAGTTACTAGAAGTACCAATGTGTCTTCCTAGCATTGTTAGGAACCTATATGTAATTCTGTGTAAAGTGATTTTTTTAAGATGGAGTTGAAATGCCTTAAGGTTAAGGAGAATCTGTCATTGCTGTTTTTAACTTGCTCCCCTCCTCCCCCAAGAAGCCTTTGATGGAAAAGAAAATAATCGGTATATTGAATGTGATCAGTGGGATGAATTTCCTTCTGTTTTCTTCTCAAACTTCTGTCTATTGCAAAACATGTCCTTTATTTATCTTGGAGCAGGTAGAGCATTCAGAACAGTGTGGAACATGGAAAACCAGTTGGAGGTCTAACTAAGCGGACCATTGCTCACTTCATTTTCTGAACCTGAGATTTAAATCAGAAACTTTGCATTTGAGTTCTGTTTTTAAAATAATTTCCTTTCATATTGTTTCCTCTCAGTCTGTTTTGTCATTTGTAATTTGAAGCATATTAAAGCTAACTGGATTTGAGCCTCAATAATTTGGACTTTAAAAATAAAGACCTTAGGCTATCCAGAGGAAAAGGGTTTGCTGTTGTGTGAAATTGTAGGGACGTTACTTCACCAGTTTTTGGTGAAGCCAAATACCCTCGTGATGTCTTTAGAAGCCTAGAGCTTGGAATTAAACCTCAGAGCTCGGTGGGTCCTTGGAGAAAACATAATGCGAATGAGCCATGTAAGGTCGCACAGCTTTTATTAGCAGCAGGTCCAGCAGCATGTTCGAGAGGCTCTTAGTCTGTACATTGGAATTCACCAGAACCTGATCACATTCCACACTTGTGCATGTCTAATATTACTAAAATAGCATTTATTCAGTAAATCAAGGTTTTCCTAATTCAAAGTGGTGTTTCCCTCAGATCATTATGAGGTATTGAAAATTTCGCAGGCAGAGAGCTAATTAGTAGGTATAATTGATTAGAAAAGGTTTTAGGTTGAGAATTGACCAAAAAATATGACGTTTGTTATAGAAAGTAGAAGTTTGACATGAACAGATAGGTTTCTCTTGGAACTGAGAAATTTTCTCTCAAAATTCAGAGAACATGGAAATAGCTAGGACTGCCAAGCAGCAGGCAATAAAGACCCCTCCCCCCAGCTGGCCACACAGCACTCCCGTTCCCCAGCTGCGAGACGTGGAAGTTCAGAGAATGGACTGTTTTATTTCTCTCCCACTTACATTTTACTCTTGCTGGTTAGTGGAGAAATGATCTTGGATAGAAAAATCACATTATAACTTTGATAAGTTGCCTTTTGAAATCGAGTTGTTTCCATGCCACAGACATTTGGAGCAAAGTATGTTTATTGAAATATATTTTTATAGAAAATATTACCGAACCTGTAATTGAACACGTATGGCAGTATTTTGAGGAGTGATATGTTCTTAATGTTAATTTGTGGATTAGCTCTGAACTCCCTTCTGCTGTTTTAAAACCTTTGGCTGAGTGAACATTTTCCAAGAGTCTTTGCAGATCTACGCAGTGTTTCATGGAATAGAGTATTTAGTGCTTAAATAATGTATAAATCCAGTTGGACAGGAGCTGCCTGTCAGTTTTATTAACTTTGACCTTTTCTCCCATTATAAAGATGCTTCGGTAAATATTTAATGGGCCCCTTATAGATCTTGACAGTCGGAGCTGTGTTCCTGGAAACTGGGAACCGTATATATGATTAACAAATGTCGCTTAATCACTGTGAGTCAGCTTTCAAGGGCAGGTTTTGTTCTGGGAGAAGAAAACTCCTTCCATCTCCATGTGCTCTCGGGTGTGGCCTACATTGAGAGCATCCAAGATGGTAGAAGTCTCATCGGAACCCTGGGAAAGACAGGCAGCAGCTAGCATGCATTTCTGCTGTTTGGGGGTTTTTGTTTGTTTGAGCAAATGATCAAAATGATGCCAGGTGGACAAAATCACCCTGCCACTCTGCATAGTTAGCAGGACTCTTCCACTCAAAAGAGTCAGCAGGGCTGGAATGGCTGAGCTTGCATGGACCCTAATAAGATACAAAGGAGAAGGAGAGCCAGAAGGAGAGATGGTTCCTGGAGCCAGGAGGGTCCCCTGCCAAGCTGTCTTTCCCTTTAATTCCATAAAGCCCCATGCATATTGCACTCATTGCAAATTCTGGTGGGGAGGATCGAAACCCAAGTAGCTGACATTTTGAAACATTGTCTTTCAAACTTGTACTGTCCCTTGCTTCCATTGATTTCCCATTTAAGAAATCTGTAGGAGAAAAATAAATTTGAGCAAAATTCATTGGTCTGCGATGAGTTGTTACAGCCAAATTATACCCCCCTTTTTCCACCTCGAGAAGAGCTCCGTTTTTATTATGAATGTGATATGTCTCTGTCTTGTATTGTGCAGCCATAAGGCTCCCATAGCAAATCGACCAAGTAAATCAAGAGCCTGTTAAAAAGCAATATGGATGCTCCAAACACAGACATTTCGGTCTTTCCTGGGTCACTGGATAGCTTCATTTTTATAGCTACTTTCAAGAAGCAGATCATTTCAATTGGTTGTGTTTTCTTTCACTCTCTGTTTGTGTGCAGCCCAGTGGCTTTACGGGAGGCCATTTATTTTTCAGGACGTTATTACCCTTTGCATCCAGGGCCCAACCCCTTTTATATGGTGGTCACCAATTTCATTACCATGAGCTGTAATGTAGCTGACTCTGCAAAGGAAATCTATCCATGGAAGAGCATTTTGAAAAGAAATTCAGAGCTGCAGAATGAATTACTATTTGTATATTCAGTTAATTCTAAATAAATGTTTGAAAGACCTTGCTTAATTTGAGGAGGAAAAAAGAAACATGTTGGATGTTATAAATGTTCTCAATCCAAGTTTCTTAGCTTGATGTTTTCAAGTTCGAATGTTTTATTTACATCTGTTCAAAATTGGGATACCTTTCAGGGATAATTTTGTTATAGAGATGGATGACAACTCTTCACATCTAAAGTACAAAAGTATGGGATATAAGTCCTGTTTGGTTTAGAACTAGGCAGTATTATTTCTCTTTTCCAATAGAGAAAGTCTAGAGGAGTAAAATGATCTGTTCTGAGTAACCTCGAAGCTCAGCAGTCTGTCAAAACAAAGCGAACGATGCTGGCCCTGAGCCCGCTTAGAGTCTGCCGCGTCCTCGCTTGTATTGTTCCAACTCATGTGCATGGAGTGGAATTAACTTCTTCAGCCAGTTCTCTTCAGTGAGCCTGTATCCATTTGTGTACACTGTCATGAGATACATTCCTGTGCTTATTTTTGTGATCGATACTTGTATCTTAGCCACTGGGAACAACAGCCCAGCTGTATGTTTGAATCTGTTTATGATCAGTCTGTTGTGCTCCTGTTGACCACAGTGGTCTGTGAGTTATGTTTTTTATTACAAGCAAGACATGACAGTAGCAAGAGTTCCTAGAACTAATTTTTTTTTTAAGGAAACCCACTGGATCCTCTTTTTGAAAAATGGCATAAGCTTTAAAACCATTTACATAAAGCGAATGTGAACAGAAGTGAAAAAAGAAGTAAAAAATTACCACAATTCTCCTTAGAAATACACTGTTAACCTTTTGGAGAGCATGCTTTAACCTTCTGGAGAACGTTTTTAAGCACCTCTTTGTTTACAATACCTTTTTTAAAAAATTCAACAAAATGATGTTGTAAAGTTCTTTATGTATTTACCCAATTTCCCTCTTATTATTGGGCCTTTAGATTGGTTTCGGTTCTTTATCATTTTGTAACGCTGTGATGAGCATCCTTATTCATGCTTGTTTTCCTGCTTGTCTGATTATCTCCTATGAATACATTTCTTGAAGCAAGATGTTAGCAGGTATATTTGAAATTATTAAAAATGTTCTGAGCTGGTAAGATGTATCAAGTATTGATAGTTTACTAGCCCTTGTCCTGCTTTTACCAAATGTTATTTTTCTTCCCCTTTTGTTTGGTTTTCCTCTGCAGTTGCAGTACCACGCAGGTCTGGCATCTGGCCTTTTGAATCAACAGTCGTTGAAACGTTCCGCTAACCAGATGGGAGTGTCTGCTAAACGTAGACCAAAGGCTCAACCCACGACTCTCGTCTTACCGCCTCAGTGAGTGATGGGTTGGAAAAAGTTCTTTCGTCCTGGGTAAACTCTAATTTGTGCTTGTTTTTGGCTAATGGAAACTCATTTTGGCAAGGTCGTTCTTTCTTTTAAAAACATTTCTGTTAAGATTGGAGACCAAACACGTAGGTCACCTATTTTGCATCGGTCTTCAAAGAAGCAGTTACAATGCATTCCCCAGTTTACCTGGTCTGTGTGTGTCTCTAGGACGTTAAGATACCTCATGGCTTATTCTTTGTTTCCTTTCTCAGTCCCAGAGTTGGCAGAGTGTGAGTGCAGTTCTCTGTATTTCACAAATGAGGCCACCGAGGAGCACGCTTTGATAAACTGCAGGCCGTCTAGGGAATCTGGTAGCCCTGGGATTAGAATCGGTGCCGGGCTCACTTGTTCTTCTTTAGAAGAGTAATATGCGTGCTCTTCCTTTTCCCAGTAGAGAGAACAGACGCTGTAAAGTGTACGTTTGGATGGATGGTTTTTTCACGTGTCTGCCTCTGTGTAGCTCCACCTAGATCACGCCACTGGCCACCACTTCCAGGACTCCCTGAGAATTCTTCTCACGTTCCCACCCTGTACACAGGCTGCCACCTCCCTAAGTTGACCACTGTCCTGACTTCTTTGAACAATTAATTTGACCTGTTCTTGAACTTCGTATAGATGCAGTCACACATGTAACTTTTATATGAGCTGTCTTCACTCAACATAACAGCTGTTAGACTGCTTGTTCTTTTTTGTTGCTGCGGAGTATTCCTTTGAAGATGCCATAGTTTTTCCACCCATTGGATTGGCCTTTACTCGAAACCTCAGGAGTTGAGAGCCATGGCTCACTCAGTGATGTAGAATCATAAATTGAACACACCAGTCTTTGCTGGTGGTTTTTTCACTCCACACACAGACTCCCCTGGAAGAGGTGCTGCCTCCCAAAGGCTTGACCTGGTTTTTAAACACATTGCCCAGCTCAGCCTGTTCTCCTATTGTACCCTCTTTCCTTAATATCCTCCGTTACAGACTACATTTTGAAGTTTCCAGTCTGAAGGGGGTTTGCAGGGGAGATTCAGTTGTTTGCCTTTACACAGGATCTCATTTGTATTGTGTTTGGTTAGCAAATACTTATTATACCTCCTGTCTGCCGTGCACTGTCCCCAGCTTTGGGGATACAGTCACAGGCAAGACAGGCATGGTCCCATCTTCTCAGAGCTTTTGATTTACTGGGGAGGAAAGGCAAAAAGCAAGTACCCCTAAGCAAATGAATAAACTAGTACAGTAATTTCTGGTTATGATAAGTACTTCTGAAGGGAACACATAGGATGGTAAGGAGGGGAGGCTGCTTAAAACAGGTGGTCAAAGAAGGCCTCTCCAAGGAGCTGGTGCTGGGGGAGACTTGAGAACAGGGAGGAGAAGGACCAGTGAGGAGCTGGGAAAACTACAGGGGATGATTCTGGGGGGTCTCTTCTCACCAGTGGATGCTCGCAGCCCACCATTTGTATGACTTTCAGGTTTTCTTCACCAGCAGCATTTGCTTCCAGGGTGGGATGAACATAACCAGCTGGCCTCCAGCAAGTTCCTTTTTGTCTGCCACACACACAGGCACCATCCTTTCCAGAGACCGCAGGGCCAGCTTCCTCGAGTGATGCAAGAAAGAGGGGGTTTTCACCATTTGGCAAAAAGCTTCTTCTGTCTGATGCTTTGCGCATGTTGACTTGGCGATTCTGCACATCTCAGCTCTTGGCTTTCAGAAGTCTAGTGGGCCTTATAACTTGTCATCCTCCCTGCATGGCTTGTCCACTGAGGCAGGATGCGTGGTGAGAAGTGAAAGACTTTCTAATGGTCCCACAAGACTGGAGCCAGAAGTGTTTGTTGCTAACTCTCTCCCGACAAAAGTCAGTTCTTAGTCCATCTGTTCACCATTTGTTAATTTGCATTGGCTTGAAACCTGTTTACAGGTGACATGCTATTATGAGGACACTTAGAAACTATTTTAAGCAGCAAGGCAATCAACAGACTCTGTTCTCATGCCGAGAAAAAAAAGCTGGGTGTTCACAACTGTCATTATAAATTTATAATAAATCACTCAAAATACTTAGTTTCAAAGAGAAAAGTGGTTCCCGTGGCCTAAGAACCCAGTGTTGAAATGATTTCCTATGCTTGATGCCTCTTTTCCTGTGAAAATTGACTGCAGCCTTTTCATATCCTTGAGCTTTGTGGATTCACATTATCCTGACATCCCTTTTTAGAGCAGCTGTCCAGTAGCAGGATCTATAACTAAAGGACATTCTGTTTGCTTTTACTGAGCACCTACTATGTGCCACTTACTGTGTTAGTTGTCAGGAGTAGAGACACCAGTATATGGCATAGCTGCTGACCTAATTGAATCATACATTGTAAAAAAAAAAAAAAAGAAACTAGTAATATATACATATTGTAGATTTTGAAAAAAAAGTCAAAGATTATTAAAAAAGAAAAAATAATAGTGCTGTCATCCTGATAAAGTTACCGTTACAGTTTTGATGGCTGTTCTAGATTTTTTCCCTATGCATGTGTAATATATAATTTTTAAAAACAAAAACCAGCCTTTAAGAAGAAATGTCTTGTGATACTGTTCTTCTATATCACATCCCAACATTTATTGTAGTTGTTAGGTTTTAAGGTAGTATAATTTGACCCATGGAGTATTTAAAATTGCCTGTTAATCAGCCGTGTTGTGGTTTTATCTATAGGACATTTCCTCATTACAGAACTCTTACTATAAACATGGTATGACCATAAACTTTGTCTTTAAGGAAATGTCTTGTGAACTCCCTTAAAGATATCACCGAAATGCCCCAGGGTTGCTGCATTTTCATCTGTTGCTACAAATTGCCCCAGACTTGGTGGGTTTAACGACAGTAAACATGATCACCCATATTTTCTGTGGGTCTGGAGTCCGGGAGTAACCTGGTTCAGAGCCTCTCATAACACTGCCGTCAGATAGCCAGGACCACAGGCATCTGAAAGTTGGACCAGGGTCCAAAGGCCACTTCGAAGGTGGTCACTCGCGTGGCAGGCAATTTGGGGTTGGCTGTTGGTGGGAGACCTCAGTTCCTCCCCACACAGGCCTCTCCGCAGGCTGCCTGAGCGTCCTCTGGACATGCGGGTGACTCTCCCAGGGCAGGCGAGCCAGGCAGAGCCTGTCCTTTTTATGGCCTCACCTCAAGATGTGTAGCATCAGTTCCACCTGTTCTGTGGATTAGGAATGAGCTGCCGAGTCTGACTGACACTCGTGGGGAGAAGGTGAGGTGCTCTCTTCTGAAGGAAGGAGTGTCCAAATTTGCAGACATGTTTTAAAACCACCACGATTGCCAAAGAGGAGAGACACTGCACAGAGAGTCGGGTGGTGGGGCCTGTGAGCCCCATTCTCTTGTTTATCCAGCAGATATTTACTTGGGGCCTACAGGTGCTGGGTTCTGTGCTCTGAGCTGGGGATTTGGAGACGAATAAGACAGGATTTTGGCTTTGGGGATGCTCTGAGTAGACACAGAGGAACAGACGAGCAGCAGGGGATGACCAGACTGCAGCTTCATAGTCAAGCGTGCCGGGTCCCAAGGGCCGGATCCTCACGTGCTCGAGAACGCCACGGCAGCGCCAAGAGAGCCCACGCGGGCACCAGACTCACTGAATTTCTCCGCTGCCGGCCGGGAGGGATGGAGGCTTCCTCGTGGAGAGCTAGGAGCTTTCTTGCATAGGCCTACAGAACTCTGGGGAAAGGGTTTATTTCTAAACAGTGGAGGCGGCGGTTAAGGGCCAGGGGCTGGCCTCCTCGCCCGCCCTCCCCTAGAACTCTGTGTGTCTGCTAGTGCGGAGGCGCTTGGGTTGGCTTGTGTCAGCAGTTGGGTGGTGTGGAAGCTGCTGCCCCGAAGCCTCTTCCTGAGCGTGCTGAGACCACAGTTGTGGCAAGAATGCAGGAGGTTTGTACCATCATTGATGTGTTTGTTTTTAAAGTGCAGTTGGCTTTAAAAGCAATAGTCTTTGAAGACTCAGATTCCATGCCTCACGCACCCCCCCACCCCCACCCCCGCCAAGTTCCCAGAGGATTAGTGATTTGTGGGATTAACGATTCATATTTTTCTCCCCTTCCAAAGACGCTTGTAAGGAAACAAGATGCTGTTCGTGATGAAAGATCTCTGATCCTATATTAGCATTCAGAGGGCCCTGGTGAAGCGACCTCACTCCCAGATTCCCGAGTCTTCTTAAGTCTTTTGCAGAAGAACAGACACCATCATTTTCATAAAGGAGGCTGTGTCCCCTGTTGCTGGGTAAACATTGTTCGCCTTTGACCTTGTGAGACTGGGCTCAGTCTGGGAAGTGGCTGTCACACTTGACTGACCTGTAAGTTGCACCTGGAGATCCCTGTGTGTCAGCTGGCGCCTTATTTCCTTGTGCCGTCGTGGATGGCAGCTTCAGCTCTATGAGACCTCGCTCCATGTACTCTTGTGGCAGCGTGGGGTGTTGGTTTTAATCATTGTGGCCAAGTCACACACAATCAGTGTGACTCCTGGGTTTCATCAGAGGTGAAAGAGCCTTGTGTGTTCTTATTTTGCGCATGTAGATCTCATTCAGGTTTTTTTTTTAAATACTTATTTTCATTTATTTGGCTTCACTGGCGTGTGGGATCTAGTTTCCCAACCAGGATTCGAACCCGCACCACTGCATTGGGAGCTTGGAATCTTAGCCACTGGACCATCAGGGAAGTTCCAGGTTTCACTTAGGTTTGAGGGGGAAAAAAATTATTTGTTTTACAGAAAGGTTATTTTTAAAAGTATTACCTGCCCCGCCCCTCCCCCCCCATGCTGGAGGTTGTGACGCCAGGCGGTTTCTGGGTATCACCTTATGGTTTGTGAAGAGGTCCTGCCTGTGAGACTAGGGGCACTTCAGAGGCCGCCTTCTCTCATCCCTGGGGATGCGCCGGCCCTGCTCGCAGCCCAGAGCGGCCCTTCTGCTCATTCACTGGGTCCAGTGCCCCCTCACCTGCTCCCAAGCATTTCTGCAGGGGCCCCCTGTTTCTCTCCCACCCCGTCCGTGTTACCTTTCTCCTCCTTCGCTCTTGGTAGAATGGAAATGGGCGAACCCCAGAACCATCTCCTGGGAGAACACCGACTCCTAGTGCCTCCTCTTTCACCTTCCCACCCCCGCGCCTGTCTACAGCACAGCTCCTTGAAAGACTTGACTGCACTTGCCTCCAGTTTCTCGGCTGCCCCAGGCAACAAGCGTTCTGATTCCGATCCCCGTTCTCCAGTTTCGCCTCTTCTAGCACTCCTCGTAAACGGAGTCATGCGGAACACAGTGCTTTCTCCTGGGCTGCTTTTGTGCGACGTGATGTTTTGGAGATTGGTTCGTGTGTGTTAGAGCTCTGCTCCATTTTATTGCTGAACATGATTCCTAACTGTTCTCGGGAGCACACTAGTGGCACTTCCTCATCCTTTGGCGTCTGCTTCAGTGTTGTCTCATATCTCTGAGAGTGCGAGGCATCTTCACTTCCTGCTCCTGCTCTTGGATGACCTACCTCGAGTTTGAGTAATAATGACATACAAAAACCACGTGCCGGGACAAGTGTTGCTGGGGAGAAATGCCACCGATGGAGGCAGTCACTGGCATAATGACACCGCTTGGCCACCTCAGGGTTCCAGTGTTTGAACAGCAGATTGTCTCGGTATGGCCACTGATTGGGTTCTGGAAGTTGAACTGAAAGGCTCATATTCTGCCACTGCCTTGCACACTAGCTCCCGAGAAGATCATGGACTTGAAATCACACACGGTGCTTGTATAGGTGACTGGATTCTCACTAAGGCACGTGGTAGGTGCTGCCTCTGCTCTCGAAAGGGAGAGGCTCCTGTTGTCTCTTGCTTAATGTGAAACTGCCAGGAGACCTGGAGAGCAAAGCGGAGACGTGGATCCGTGCTGGGTGACAGTGATGAATGAGGGCCCCCGCTCTTCGTGGTCATTGACGTTGAAATTGAGAAAGGCAAATATTTGCCAGGATGAGCATACAAAACCCGGGTCTCTTCCTGTAGCTTCCTGGCCATTACATCATTCTCTCTCCTGTTGCTGATTTTCCTAGACCTTTTCTATGAGTTTTTTCCTCAGCCGCACAGAGATGAAACTCCAGGTTTCTGTGTTTGCTTTGCTATTACAGAAGCCCTGATTTAGCCGTCATTTGATAGTGACTGTGACCCTGCTTCCTTGCAGCTACCTAACCCTTCTCTTGATTACTTGGGCTTTGTTTTGCCTCCCGAGGATCTTGATATTTTGTTGAGGGCAGCATTTGGTTGTATGTTGATAGGTTTATATTTAAGTGCTTCACCTCAGATGGTGAGAGGAGCCCTGAACAGGAATGTTTGGCATCTCTTTTCATGGGAGTTTAGTTTGTCTCTGAGCAGAGGAGGCTCAGATGATAAAGGATCCACCTGCAATACAGGAGGGGTTCAGTCCTGGGCTGGGAAGATCCCCTGGAGGAGGACATGCCCACTCCAGTATTCTTGCCTGGAGAACCCCACCGACAGAGGAGCCTGGCGGGCTACAGTTCATGGGGTTGCAAGGAGCTGGACATGACAGTGACTAAGGATTTTTCACTTTTCACTTTCAAAGCATCAGTTAATATACCACAAATGAGAAGCAAACCGATTGATTGCCGTGAGTTTTAGAAATATACAGCATCACCTCCTGTAATCCCCTCATCCAGGTTGCTTATTTGCCAGGCCTGCACTCCCTGGGCCTCAGCTGGGGAGCAGAGCCAGTGTGTTGTTGGCTGTTCTGAGTGTCCCCGAAAGGAAACAGAGAACTTTGCAGCTTTTAAGTTTCCTTGAGGTTGGCAAAAAGTCATCAAAACTTGAGTAGAGATTCACAAAATTCCCCTTTCCCCTACTGGCATGTATTAAGTAACAATATTCATTAGATACCACTGAGAGGCTGTGTAATAAAGAAATAATCCTAGGCCTTGGTGGCTCTCACTCTCCAGAAGAGTTGAAATTGAGAATATAATTAAAGATTAAAACATTGTTTGCATGCTAGAACATGGAGAAATCTTTCTCTCCATTGTGGGACCATATTAATAAGGAAGAGATCAGTTTCCAATAACCAAGACCACAGAAGCTCATTTATTAACATCAGTCATATAGAAGCTGTCTGACTCGTTACTTCTTTGTCTTCTTCCTACAAGACTGGAGCTGTGTCCAGGAATAGTGAGGGATATCAGCCTTATCTCAAAAAAGAATTTATCAAAATCTATCCAGCATCCTAAATTTGGATGGGAGTGTTCACAGGGAAAGGGGGTAGCAGAGGATGAGATGGTTAGATCACTGACTCAGTGGGCGTAAATTTGGGCAAACTCTGGGCGATAGTGGAGGACGCAGGAGCCTGGCATGCTACAGTCCATGGGGTAGGACAGAGTCAGACACGACTTAGAGACTGAACAACAGTTCAGTTCAGTCGCTGAGTCACATCTGACTCTTTGTGACCCCATGGACTACAGCACGCCAGGCCTCCCTGTCCATCACCAACTCATGGAATTTACTCAAACTCATGTCCATTGAGTCGGTGATGCCATCCAACCATCTCATCCTCTGTCATCCCCTTCTCCTCCCACCTTCAGTCTTTCCCAGCATCAGGGTCTTTTCAAATGAGTCAGTTTTTCGCTCATTGGCCAAAATATTGGAGTAATTCACTGTATTCCTCTGTTTGTCAAAAAATAATTTCCATGCTGTCAGGTTCAGCCAGTTTTTTATGCAAAGAATAAAAGGTTGATAGGAACTTGTGTACCTGCCTGTGTTGAGGTTGTATCATTGAGGCTGGGAAAGAGGCAAGAACACCATAAAATCTTGTCAGACCACCTCGACACAGTGACAAAAAGAAACCTTGATGGTCAGATACCTTGTACTCCGAGCTCCTTGCAGCCCACTGCACCCTGAACCGCAAAGGGGACTCAGAGAAGAGCCTGGGGCCTTGCCCAATTGGATTGTAAAAGTTTAACTGCACAAGCGCCATTTCATTTTCTCTCTCTGCTTTTTTGTTGCTGTTCACATTTGTTTGTTTTCCATTTGCCTCAAAATCGAATCTGAAGGCGTTCAAAGCCGAGGGTGCAGGATCATCTTCTCGTGCATCCAGGCGCCGCTGTCGCCTGTTCTTGCTCTTTAGAGCTTTTGAGGGCCCAGAGAAGACGCTGTCAGTAATAGTTCTTGAAATGTCCTTTTCTATGTTTATTGCTAGTGTTATTGGCAGGCGGAGGAGGAAAGTGTCTTTCTCTGTCTGCAGCATTGGCTGGGGAGGGGAAAATGTGGTTCAGGGACTGGGCAGAAAGAAACTGTCCGCTCCCGGCTCTGTACAACTTCCATGTGGTAGCCAAATGCCTCTGGCTTTGCCGCTCTCTGCCTTGTGTTTTGTTGAGACTGGAAACTCCTTGGGGACCAGGGATCCCTGCATCCCCTTCCTGCCCAGTCTTGGCTCGCCTGAGTGAACCAGCCCTCGCTCCCCGCCCAGCTGCTGAGGCAAGAATGTCTTTTTACAAGATGTGCTGGTCGTCATCGTTTGTGCTGCTCATGGCTCTCAGTAAACTGGAAGCATTGAGCGTTGGATATTTAAGTGGATGGGAACCAGGACTTCTCCACTGATTAGGAGTCCACCTGCCAATGCTGGGGACGCGGGTTTGATCCCTGGTCCGGGAAGATTGCATGTGCCTCAGGTCAGTAAGCCTGTGCTCCGCTGTGACAGGAGCCCACACTCCAGCCCGCACACGGCAGCCAGCAAGCAGTCTTTATCACCGCGCCTGGAGAAAGCCCGAGCACAGTGACGAAGACCCAGCACAGCCGGAAGTCAAAGGAATCCGTGGCTGAGCACCAGGCGCAGGGGTGCCTGCAAGTGAGCATGCGAAGATGCCTCTGCTGCATGGGGCACAGGACTGGATCTGCAGGCTCCAGCAGCAGGCAGGGCCTGAAAGGCAGGCGGAGGCCTCATAGCGACCACCGCGAGGGCAGCAGGCCCTGGGGGCTCATGAGCAGGGCTGGGGTGTGCAAAGCATTGTTTTAGGACAGTTAATCAAGTGGAAGAATGCAGCTAAATAAGGTAGTCCTTTGTAGCTGTTAAAAAGATAATTGGTTCATGTTACTTATCTTTTATCCCTCTGTTTGGGCAGGAGAAAAATCTCCAGGAGAAATAAACGAGGAATCCCTCATAAATATTAATGTAAAAATCTGTCTATGGAGAATAAATATAGGGACATTTTGCTTTAAATGCTCTACGTCGTGGTGCTTCATTAGCATATGTGTTGTAAAAGATCCTCCTCTCCCCTTGAGAAAACCGTATTTAGTTCAGCTAATAGCTGCCTGCTGAAAGCCGCAGGTGGTCGAGATCCTCCTCGTACTTCAGATGGCCAGGAGAGCTGCCGTGCCTGGCGTCAGCCAGCCAGTTTCCTGGGCTCACCGTCCTCAGGAGTGCTGGGCCCCGGCAGGAAGCCAGCAGCGAGTCCTAGATCCAGTCTCATTTTCTGGCATTCACCAAGCCCTCTCTGTAGGCTGGACGTGTACTTAATCAAGCTGGCACTGTAAGGTGTTCAAGTACTCCTGTCTGTATAAACAGATAGAAGAGAATGAGTTGCCTGTGAAGCTGGTTAGGTTGGAGGCACCCACAAGCCTTGGGAGAAGCAATATGGACCTGCTTACACTCCATGCCTCCCACTTCTCAAAAGTGTTGGGGAAGGGACTTCCCTGGGGGGTCCAGCCAAAAAGAAAGTCCTCTTCATTTTAGGGGACTAGAATGCAAAAGTAGGAAGTCAAGAACTACCTGGAGGAATAGGCACATTTGCCCCTGGTGTACAAAATGAAGCAGATCAACGGCTAACAGAATTTTGCCAAGAGAATGTGCTGGTCATAGCAAACACCCTCTTCCAACAACACAAGAGAAGACTCTACACATGGACATCACCAGATGGTCAATACCAAAATCAGATTGTTTATATTCTTTGCAGCCAAATGCGGAGAAGCCCTACACAGTCAGCAAAAACAAGACCAGGAGGTTACGGTCACTCAGATCATGAACTTCTTATTGCCAAATTCAGACTTAAATTGAAGAAAGTAAGGAAAACCACTAGACCATTCAGGTATGACCTAAATCAAATCCCTTATGATTATACAGTGGAAGTGACAAATAAATTCAAGGGATTAGATCTGATAGAGTATCTGAATACCTATGGATGGAGGTTCATGACACTGTACAGGAGACAGGGATCAAGACTATCCCCAAGAAAAAGAAATGCAAAAAGGCAAAATGGCTGTCTGATGAGGCCTTACAAATAGCTGAGAAGAGAAAAGACACGAAAGGCAAAGAAGAAAAGGAAAGATATAGCCATTTGAATGCAGAGTTCCAAAGAATAACAAGGAGAGATAAGAAAGCCTTCCTTAGTGATCAATGCAAAGAAATAGAGGAAAACAATAGAATAGGAAAGACTAGAGATCTCGTCAAGAAAATTGGAGATACCAAGGGAACATTTCACGTAAAGATGGGCACAATAAAGGACAAAAACAGTGTGAACCTAACAGAAGCAGAAGATATTAAGAAGAGGTTGCAAGAATGCACAGAAGAACTGTACAAAAAAGATCTTCATGACCAAGATAACCGCGATGGTGTGATCACTCATATAGAGCCAGACATCCTAGAATGCGAAGTCAAATGGGTCTTAGGGAGCATCCCTACAAACAAAGCTAGTGGAGGTGATGGCATTCCAGTTGAGCTATTTCAAATCCTAGAAGACGATGCTGTGAAAGTGCTGCACTCATATGCCAGCAAATTTGTAAAACTCAGCAGTGGCCACAGGACTGGAAAAGGTCAGTGTTCATTCCAATCCCAAGGAAAGGCAATGCCAAAGAATGCTCAAACTACCGCACAATTGCACTCATCACACACGCTAGTAAAGTAATGCCCAAAGTTCTCCAAGCCAGGCTTTAACAGTACGTGAACCGTGAACTTCCAGATGTTCAAGCTGGATTTAGAAAAGGCAGAGGAATCAGAGATCAAATTGCCAACATCCGCTGGGTCATTGAAAAAGCAAGAGAGTTCCAGAAAAGCATCTACTTTTGCTTTATTGACTACAGAGCCTTTGACCGTGTGGATCACATCAACCTGTGGAAAATCCTTAGAGAGGTGGGAATAGCAGACAACCTGACCTGCCTCCTGAGAAATCTGTATGCAGGTCAAGAAGCAACAGTTAGAACCAGACATGGAACAATGGACTGGTTCCAAATCGGGAAAAGAGTATATCAAGGCTGTATATTGTCACCCTGCTTATTTAGCTTATTTAACTTATCATGCTAATTGCTGGACTGGATGAAGCACAAGCTGGAATGAAGATTGCTGGGAGAAATATCAATAACTTCGGATATGCAGATGACACCACCCTTATGGTAGAAAGTAAAGAAGAACTAAAGAGGAGAGTGAAAAAGTTGGCTTAAAACTCAACATTCCAAAAACTAAGATCCTGGCATCCGGTCACAGCACTTCATGGCAAATAGATGGAGGACCAATAGAAACAGTGGCAGGCTTTAACTTTTTTGGGCTGCAAAATCACTGCAGATGGTGACTGCAGCCATGAAATTAAAAGATGCTTGCTCCTTGAAAGAAAAGCTGTGACCAACCTAGACAGCATATTCAAAAGCACAGACATTACTTTTTGACAAAGGGTCCATCTAGTCAAAGCTATGGTTTTCCCAGTAGTCATGTATGGATGTGAGAGTTGGACTATAAAGAAAGCTGAGTGCAGAATAATTGATGCTTTTGAACTGTGGTGTTGGAGAGGACTCTTGAGAGTCCCTTGGACTGCAAGGAGATCCAACCGGTCCATCCTAAAGGAAATCAGTCCTGAATATTCATTGGAAGGACTGATGTTGAAGTTGAAACTCCAATACTTTGGCCACCTGATGTGAAAAGCTGACTCATTTGAAAAGACCCTGATGCTGGGAAAGATTGAGAGCAGGAGGAGAAGGGAATGACAGAGGATGAGCTGGTTGGATGGCATCACCAACTCAATGGACATGAGTTTGAGCAAGTTCCAGGAGTTGGTGATGGACAGGGAGGCCTGGGGTGCTGCAGTCCCTGGGGTCACAAAGAGTCACACACATGTGAGCAACTGAACTGAACTGAATCGTAGACACTGAGTCATGATACCTTAATACTGTCAATGGGCTCATTATAATATACTGTTTTGTCTACTTTTGTGTATATTTTAAATTTTTTCAGGTTTTTTTTTTTTAATTTAAATATAAAGCTTGGGAGCTTGGATTATTGTTGAAGAAGTGGAGTTTCAGTGTGGGGACGGTAGGAGAAGTCTTGGGAGTGGGTGTCATCTGCCAGAGGCGGTGGAGGGAGGACACACAGGGAAGGTGCTGGCAAAGGACACTGTCGCCCTATGCAGCCAGCCCTGCCCTGCCCCGCACCGCCCTCCAGGGCACCTCAGCCCTTTGCTGTCAGGTTCTGGCCCTAGCCTCACTCTCAGCTGATCTGTCCTATATTTATCTCAGGCCCTTTGTGACACAGTCTAAAATTTAAGACTCCATGTCTTCCATAGATACTGAATCAAAGAGAAATCAAAGTGGAAAACTATAATAAAGAACCTGGCCATTAAGCACCAAGTCGAATATGGCAGCCTGCGAGATCAGTTTAAACTTATATTTCATTGCATCCTCTAATTGCATTTCTCCTTTACAAGGTGATTTTATCCAGGAAGACAGCTGTCTAGTGTGGTTATTACATCACTCCAGCCAGTCCTAGGCAAAGGAAGAAAAGAAATGGTGGTTGTATAGTACACTCATGAAATAGAAGTTGGGTCTTTTTTTAAATCCCTTTTTGCATAACAAAGAGAGCTTCAGGATTGTTAATATTTCACAGGATGCCTTTCCCAATCCACAGTGGTTATAGTGAAAAGCTTTTTTTTCCCCACCTCTGTTCTTTCTTGGAATGGATAGTCATTTCAGCGGTCTCTTGACGTGTGTCTCTTCTTCCTGTGCCGTCGAGGCTATTAGTAACCCATAGATTTTGACCCAGAAAGTCCCTGTTTAGAATCATAATGGTCTCTGTTCATCTCTGCTGAAAACTGCTCTGTTAGCTCTGACCGGCACAGTGACCTCAGTAATGTGGAAACACGAAACGGCTTTGCCTCTTAGTTTGAGTCTTCTGGGAAGGATGGATTTTGATCTGGGGTACCAGTCACTTTGATAGTCCTCATTTATGGCAGACACCTGGGGTGGTTTGTTTATTTATTTATTTTTAATAATAAAACACAAAAAACAACCTGAAAAACCTTTTTTCAGCCCAGGTTAGACTTATTTCTAGCTTCCTGAGACTTGAGGTATATCATCTCCCTAAGTGTGCTTAGAGTGAAGGAATTGGTCATGGTCTTTCCGTTTGGAAAGTTTTTCAACCCGGATTCAGCTCTGAGTTCAGGGCCTGCTGGTCCATAGGTGAGCTGTCAAGGTCAGTCCTCACTCCGGACGTTTTGACAGCAGGGTAGCAGTGATCTGGAATAGGCTTCCAAGAAAAGGGACCCATGTGTGGAGGGGCCAGGTGTGGAGGCCAGCTCTTCTTCGGAGTGAGGGAGCCTTTGGAGCAGTGATTCCCACCCCAGATGCACGTTAGAATTTTACAGGGAGCCCTCTGTGGGGAGAGGCCCGGACACTCACATTCTTAAACAATTCCCAGGGGAATCCCTGTTTGCGCCAAGCAGGGTGAAGGGACACTCCAGGGACAGAGCTATCTTGTCAGAACGTCTGCACAATGAGGGGAAGAACTGTTGTGGGGAGGAATTGGGGAGAGCCTGTTTGCTCAAGGCCACCAACAAGAACCTGCTGCGATTTAAAAGTCAGAAAAAGGTGCATCCTGACTTGATTGCTCGTCAGTTCCCAGATGTATCCGATGTCTCAATACATGATTTCTCTGACCAGCTTTATTGAGCTTTGTGGCTCTTTGGTCCACAGAATAAGGTAGTCTGCTGACACTTTACTTTTTTCCTTTAAATGTATTGTTATATCAGTGGTTTGGTCCTTCAGATTAAATTGTAATCTACATGTTTCATTGTCATTCTGTATACTTCTAAAGGTATTTCTATAAATTAGAAGTATACAATTTAGTTTATTGTTAGTCTGATATATATTACTGTTCATTGTAGCTTTTTTTGAACAACTTTATTGGGGTGTACAAAAAATACAGTAAGTTGCATGTGTATATAGTATGTAATTTTTGACACCTGTGAAACCATCACCTTATCATAATCGAGATAATGAACATATTCATCACCCCTGCATTTCCTCACACCCCTTTGTAGTCTTGCATATTCAAAAGCAGAGACATTACTTTGCCAACAAAGGTCCGTTTAGTCAAGGCTATGGTTTTTCCAGTAGTCATGTATGGATGTGAGAGTTGGACTGTGAAGAAAGCTGAGTGCCGAGGAATGGATGCTTTTGAACTGTGGTGTTGGAGAGGACTCTTGAGAGTCCCTTGGACTGCAAGGAGATCCAGCCAGTCCATTCTAAAGGAGATCAGTCCTGGGTGTTCATTAGAAGGACTGATGCTAATGCTGAAACTCCAATACTTTGGCCACTTCATGCGAAGAGTTGACTCACTGGAAAAGACCCTGATGCTGGGAGGGATTGGGGGCAGGAGGAGAAGGGGACGACCGAGGATGAGATGGCTGGATGGCGTCACTGATACTATGGACGTGAGTTTGGGTGAACTCTGGGGGATGGTGATGGACAGGGAGGCCTGGTGTGCTGCGATTCATGGGGTCGCAAAGAGTCGGACACGACTGAGCAGCTGAACTGAACGGAAACACTTACAGAGTACAAAATCTAGATGATATGGTAGGTGTATGTTAAATTTTTTAAGAAATTGCCCAACAGTTTCCCAAAGTGACTGTAGCATTTTACCTTCCTGCCAGCAGGGCATGAGAGTTCCAGCTGCTCCCTGTCCTCACCACCACTTGGTAGAATCAGTCTTTTTAATGTTAAACATTCTAATAGGTGTGCAGTGGTATCTCATTGTGGTTTTAACATGCAAATTTCTTTAATGACTACCGATGTTGAGCATCTTTCTTGTGCTTATTCACCATCTGTGTATCTTCTTTGGTAAAGTACAAAAATTTGAGAAATGAAAGTTTCCTTTGATGGCTTTGAAGATGCCTTAATATAGAGCCTGTCATAGATGTTATTGTATATTGCTTGGTTGGCGTGTATCTGTCAGGTACCTACCGTGTGCTCATGATGCTACCAGTTGCTCTGGGGAATTGAGAGGAAATAGTAGTCAGGGACCTTGGGGCTCAAACACTGCAGGTTTCATTTGAGCGTTTCATGGTGTCTCTTCACCTTGTCCGTCTTCTGTCCTGTGCTTGTGTTAGGGCTGTGGGTCTGGAGTTGATTGGGGCTGAAGAATAGGGATTTAATTCAGTTTGTGCTGACTTTTCTGGTAGGGGTACTGGTCTCTGAACCACTGCGGTCTAGACTCTTGCTGTCCTTTATCTTTAATTGGTATTTATTTATAGTCTGCTCTGCTTTTTGTTAATTTTAAAAATAAAATCTGACGTCCATAATGCCAGATGCCGGATATCCAGTGATGAATAAACCTTTCTTTAAAGAACTTAGAGTGTCATGAGGAGACAAGTGCAGAGGCTGTTAGAACTCAAAAGGACATGAAATCAACTCCAGGGAACCAGGAACACTCTCTGGATGATATGGACTCAGAAAAGCTGAAATTCCCTATAAACAGACTTAAATATAATGTTGGTGGCTTGTATTAAAACAGCCTAAGACAGGCCCACTGCGCTTCCCAGGTGGCTCAGTGGATAAAGAATCTGCCTGCATCATAGGAGGTGCAGGTTTGATCCCTGGGTTGGGAAGATCCCCTGGAGAAAGTAGTGGCTACCCACTCTAGTATTCTTGCCTGGAGAATGCCATGGACAGAGGAGCCTGTAGGGTTCGTGGGGTTGCAGAGTCAAAGACTCGGACGCAACTGAAGTGACTGGACTCGCACACAGAAGACAGGTCCACTGCCCGTTACCTCCTAAGAGGAAGGGGTAGAGGCAAGACTCTAGAAGTAGAAACTGCTGGATCGGACCACCCCGTTCCCCCTCTCACTCTTCTACCCTGCTCCTCCCCCAAAGCCCACTTCCTGAAGTAGTGAAGAGAGGCCGGTCCCTTCAGCTCCGGGAGACTCGCAGGGGCCTGGAGCAGCTGCCTGTGTCACTGTGTCCTGGGGATGCTGTCACTTGGGGCCTCGCGATATGGGGCTCCGCACACTGCTGTGATGGTGGGCCTGAGGCCCAGCGCTGCTTTCTCTGGCTCTGAGGTGGTGGTTCTCCCTTCTCTCTATCATCCTTGTCCCTAGAAACCTTGTGGGTTGTTTTGTCCCCCCCCCCCCCACTATTTAATAACCCTGGCAGTGGACCTTGCCAGGCTTAAGATCAAGCTTGCGGAAGACCCTAGTCTCCAAGTGTTGGTGGACACTCAGTAGGACAGACCACCCTGCGTGGTCCCCTGGTGTGCTCTGACCGCAGATCCACCCCGTTATGCATTGTTGAGCTGAGTGTCCTCACGCCCCCTCCATCTCCCCTACCCTGCTGTATTTGGGGCTCAGGCACAGACATTCACAGGTAGATCTTTCAAATAAATGTTAATTCTTGGCTCTAAGAACTTTGTTTTTGTTTGATGGCCCCAGCCTTCCCCCACCGACCCCTGGAGTTAGGTTTGCTGGGACTTGAATGTCTCCAGAGAAGAAAGCTAGGGGGTTTTAGCTGTAGATTTAATATCCTGTCCCCTCTCCCGTCCTGGCTCCACCCGTTGCAGCCCCACTCGTGTTTCCTGGGGTCCGTTCCTCCCACTCATCTGCTCCTACCGTTACATCTCAGTGACCCAAAGAGAAGATCCTCAGAAGTCTCTCGCAGTCTTAAATAAAATTTCATTTCGTTTTTATCATATTGTTAAGCCAGTGTAAATCCCGCACACAGTAGCTCCAGAAAGGCGTTCATTTCCTATCTGACACATAACAAAATAGATTTAAATTTTTGTTGTTGTTGTTGACTTGAGCTCTTGGGAAAAATAAAATAAAATAATTGAAATTAAGTAAATAAAAGGCACCAAATCCCTTTTCCTTCTCTTGGCCTGAACTCTCATCTTCTATTGTCAGTTAAAATGGACTCCCTCCTCCAAATGTGTCATGCACAGAACCCAACTTCACAGATCAGGTGTGGGGCCAGGGTGGGTTATAAGTTACAAGTTAACTTCCCCGCTCTTTTAAAAGATTTTTTGTTGTTGTTGCACTTTTTTAAACAAAGGGCACTTAAATATTTAACGGTCTCCTAAGACCAATTAATTCAATACAGTTCATCCAGCAGACATTTAGACAGTATGTGGCGTTGTCCTCCCCATTAAGGAGGCTCTGATGTTGTTGAGAGATGTGTCTAGAGTGTCATGAAAGCCCAGACTCAGAAGAGCCAGGAGGCAGCTGCTTCCCCCAGATCATTTCACTGTGAAGAAAGCCAAGGGTGCAGGTAGGGAGGTATTTCTCCTGAACAGGTCACAGGGTTCTTAGCAGCAGAGCCAGGACTGGACCATGTTGATTGTTCTGCTCCTCTGATGCTCCTGCTGGTATTCTGCTGCTGTCTCCTGACTTGGTGGGTGGTGGCAGTGGAGGAGGAAGAGAGAGAGAAATCTCAAAAACAAGATATGAAAAAACTGGGAATTTCCCTGGTGGTCTAGAGAGTCGGACTGTGAAGGCTGATCGTCAAAGAATTGATGCTTCTGAATTGTGGTGCTGGAGAAGACTCTTGAGAGTCCCTTGGACAGCATGAATACCAAACCAGTCAATCCTAAAGGGAATCAACCCTGACTATTCATTGGAAGGGCTGATGCTGAAGCTCCCATACTTTGGCCACCTGATGCAAAGAGCTGACTCATTGGAAAAGACCATGATGTTGGGAAAGACTGAGAGCAGAGCAGCAGCCGAGAGGAGCTACCCCATGTCCGAGGTCAGGGGCGGCGGCCGAGAGTGCCAGGCTGCGACGGCGCAGGAGCGGCCAAGAGGAGCTACCCCGTGCTTGGGCACGACTGAGCAACTGAACTGAACTGAGAGCAGAAGGAGAAGGGGGCAGCAGAGGATGAGATGGTTAGATGGCAACGGAACGTGAATTGAAGCAAACTCCCGGAGATAGTGAAGGACAGGGAAGCTGGTGTGCTGCAGCCCGTGGGGCTGCAGAGAGTCGGACAGGACTTAGTGACTGAATAGCAACAACCAGTGTTTAAGCCTTGAGCTTTCATGCCGTGGACCCATGTTAGATCCCTGCTTGGGGAACTAAGATCCCACAACCCCATGATACGGCCAGGAGAAAAAACAAAAAGCATCTTTTCTAGGTAATGTTTTTGGATGGTGTCATAGAATCGCCACACCTGTTTGCTGTCCTGAGATTTCCCACATGGGTTACTTTGCGGATTGCTTTTTGAGTCTCGTGTGTGTGCCTCAAGGCCACGCAGCCCATTGCTTCTCGTTCTTTGCAAGAAGAAGGGGACAGTTTCAGCATTTGTGTGCTGAGAATTCCAGCTTTCTGCATCAGTGCTCCTTGTGGCCCTGGAGCTATGCCCTGTTAGCACTGCTTTTTGGCAGAGAAGCAATACTTTATCAGCCAGTACGAACAGATATTTCTGTTCTACAAATGAGCTCAGATTTATAGACTCAAGGTTCAAAGAAAGGAGATAAGAGATCACCAACCACAGCCGAATCTACAGCGAGGGAAGAAGTTGCATCAGGCTGGTTCATAATGAAAGCCAGTGCACAAGGTGCCCATTCACTCTGGCAGTTTTTTCCTCTGAGAGGTACTGTCACCCTCCTTACCTTTACCTTGTCCAGTGTCTCCCACCTGGGCTCTGGGACACCGGAGCCCACACATCTGAGCTGCATGCACCTCTGTCATCGATCAGGTGTTTGGGGAGCAGATGCTGAGGTGGAGTTTGGGGTGCAGTGTATGTATTAGGGAGCAACACCTGTCTGAGGAAGGGGGACAGAGCAGGACTGGGCAGGAAAAGATGGTAAACTGTGATGAGCCCTGACAGAGCCCGGTCCAACCCAGGAGATCTCTGGAGCGCACATTGCCTCTCAGAGCCTCTCAGAGCTGTCCTGCATCAGCCAGAAGCCTCGGCCTTCTCATCCTCCCTGGTGCAGCCGCCGGACACAGGTGGCTCCAGGAAGGCCGGGACTGTCCCTGGCTGCGCTGGCAGCTGGGAACTGAGCGCTGACTGCACTCCCCTAGCCGGGCAGCACGCTCCTCCTTGAAGAGGGGCTGTCGCCGCATGTGCTTGTCAGCCACACCACCATCGCTGTCCGGCTCAGCACTGGTCTCTGGTGCTGGAGTTTGGGTGTTTTTGGCCTCAGTAGCTATTACTATAGCAACTTTCCTACATGCAGGTCCGTGCTGTCGGGCCACTGCTTCCATGGGTCCACCATGCTGACAGCGGGTCAGCTGACAATAACTGCTCCGGTCACATTGTCCCCTCAGGTGCTGAGTGCTCTTCCATGCTTGGTGATACAAGATCTCCCACCCTTCCTGCCCAGCACCTTGTGTTCGTGCATGTCTTCACCCTAAAGATACTTATCTAGGCGTGCCAGGCCTCAGTTGCAGCGGGTGGCTCTGCAGCTGTGGCATGTGCAGACTAGTTCCCTGACCAGGGGCGGAGCCCAGGCCCCCTGCACTGGGAGTGAGGAGTCTTAGCCACTGGACCGCCAGGAACCTCCCTGCACCTCAGCCTTGCTTGTGCTGACCTTCCAGTCTTTCCTTCTAGGCCCTTGACTGAATGACTGGATCGCTCGTCACTGCCCATAAGCCCGTGGATCGTCTAACCTGTGCCCCTGGTTTTCCATACATGGTCGACACCTTGCTACAGCTGCTCAGCGCCTTACCAATCAGGAGGCCTCTCTCTCGCTGCTGGCTTTGTGCCCCTCCTGAACAAGTCTATACTATAGCTGCCGGGCACTTCTGGCTTGCACTCACAAAAGGCAAGCTTGGGCTTCTTCTTCCTCCTCCAGCTGATCCGTGGGGTGCCCTGTACAGACCAGTACAAGCTGCGGAAGGGAGGTTGAAGCCACACTGGTGCCTAGAGCCGGAGGCCTGCAGCTCTGCCCGTGCTCCGTCCAGGGTGTACTGCTGCACTCTCCGCGCAGGCGGTGGCTGGGCCTGATCAACCCGAGGACTGGATGCGTCTGACAGCACCCAGTGAGCCGCACCAGACATGGTGCTTCTTTCCCTGTGATAAGAGATACAAAATGCAGTCACTTGTGTTTTACTTTATATAGGTGTCAAGAGCTGGGAAAAGTCTGAGACTTTTTACTGGCCTCTCCCCCGACCCCTTTTCAAGCTAAAATGTTAGCTTATCACAGTTACATAGATGCTGACAGAAGTCCCAGCAAAAGGAGTAGTCAGACTGTCGGCAGGGTCTTGTTGGGCCCCCTGAACCCCATGAGGGGTGATGTCGGTGTCCCTAGATGGATGCCTGCATTCACAGTGGGTTACGTCACAGGAAGGGACACTGAGTCTGGGAACTCGCTGCCTTAGGGCAGCCTATCAGCTGCTTGCTCTTTATTTGCAAGGAGATGTTATCTTATCCCTTGAGGCTGCTCATGGCAAACAGGACTTTGAGAGATGCCCCAGACCGAGAGTGCTCTGGGCCCCATGTTCTCGGCATACCGGTAGATGTGTGGGGTGCGGGAAGCCTGCAGAGGGCTGTCTCTACAGTAGGGCGTCTTGCTGCACACCTGGCCTCTGGACCCCTGAAACGTTTGCATGGGTGGGGAAGAAAGCACGTGTTTCACCAAGGCCTCCAGCCACTTGGCCGCCTTGTGTTCATCTGAATTGCTCAGCAGTGTGTCGTTATGTCATGGATCCCTGTAATGATCAGAGAAAAGTCCAGACATCCACATATCTCTTCCTACTGTGTTATGACAGAGGGCAGAAGTCTGCCCTCAGGCAGAGCTGTGAATGTACACTGTTTTGTGGAATATGGACTGTTTCTGATCTTTTTTTGATTGATTGAAATTTAAAAATGCATTCACTAAATCAATGACTTTGTATAATCAGACATCGTGTTACTATGTCCTAGGAAAGATGCTATGGAGAAGGCGGTGGCACCCCACTCCAGTACTCTTGCCTAGAAAACCCCATGGACAAAGGAGCCTGGTAGGCTGCAGTCCATGGGGTTGAGAAGAGTTGGGACACAACTGAGCAACTTCACTTTCACTTTTCACATTCATGCCTTGGAGAAGGAAATGGCAACCCACTCCAGTGTTCCTGCCTGCAGAATCCCAGGGACGGGGAAGCCTGGTGGGCTGCCGTCTATGGGGTCGCACAGAGTCAGACACGACTGAAGCAACTTAGCAGCAGCAGCAGCAGGGAAGAAGCCACATCTGACACAGTGGCTGTGGTCAGGGCTGCCTTCCTGGTTGACCTCTCAGTAGTCCTCAGTCTTCCTCCAGTATCCATCTGGTTTCTGCAGAATTCAGGCTGGCGAATTAAACCCGCCCGGGTAGGATGGGAACCACTGCCCCTGCATCCAGTTTCTGCTATTGCCCTGGGATGCAGTGTTAAATTTTTTATTTCCTGTCTTGGCTGGGAGATAGGGGAGGGGCAGGGCAGGGTGGTATCAACCTTGTACTTGGCCTTCTCCACTCTGATACGTCTTACCCACAGACCAAGGACCTAAAGCCGTGGTTGTGTCAACTGCAAAGTATGTTCATCTCAACTGCGAGCTTCCAGCTGGTCTGTAGACGCCGTGGACAAACCCACTATAAACGGGGCCTGAGCTCTGGCTCCATCTACTTCTGGGCCCTCACGAGCCTCCGTTTTTAACAGGGAGAGAACGATGAAGCTGTAGGTCTCTGGGAACTGGTGTTAACGCAGAACAGTGGCTCTCTATAGCTGACACTGACCCAGTGGTGAGTGGACTACTGGAGGCTGACTGCACTGCCCACAGCCCAGAAGCCAGGCCTTCCCAAAGGGCAGCTGAGAGGTGTTGCCCCTGTCTGCCATAATCTTCCTTAGCCATGAGACTGTTGCTGTATGTCCAGGACCCAGAATCTTCTTTGCACGAGCATACCTTGGAGAGTCGGAGGTTTGGTTCCAGACAACCCCAATAAAGCGAGTATCACAATAAAGTAAGCCACATGTGTTTTTTGGTTTCCCAGTGCATATAAAAGTTACATTTACACATAGTGTAGTCTGTTAAGTGTGGAATAACATTATGTCTCAAAAAAACAATGTACATACCTTATTTCAGTTCAGTTCAGTTCAGTCGCTCATTCGTGTCCGACCCTTTGCAACCCCATGGATCGCAGCACGCCAGGCCTCCCTTTTGCCATTAAGGCAAAAGTTTGAGTTTAACCAATTGGGAAGTGTAGACAAAACCTAGTTATTCTTCAGGTAATAATGTCATCTCCTAAAGTTTCTAAAACAACTGGGATTTCAGTTCAGTTCAGTTCAGTCGCTCAGTTGTGTCCGACTTTGCAACCCCATGAATTGCAGCACGCCAGGCCTCCCTGTCCATCACTAACTCCCGACCATCAAGTCAGTGATGCCATCCAGCCATCTCATCCTCTGTCGTCCCCTTCTCCTCCTGCCCCCATTCCCTCCCAGCATCAGGGTCTTTTCCAATGAGTCAACTCTTCACATGAGGCGGCCAAAGTATTGGAGTTTCAGCTTTAACATTAGTCCTTCCAAAGAACACCCAGGACTGATCTCCTTTAGAATGGACTGGTTGGATCTCCTTGCAGTCCAAGGGACTCTGAAGACTTCTCCAACACCACAGTTCAAAAGCATCAATTCTTCAGTGCTCAGCCTTCTTCACAGTCCAACTCTCACATCCATACATGACTACTGGAAAAACCATAGCTTTGACTAGACAGACCTTAGTCGGCAAAGTAATGTCTCTGCTTTTGAATATGCTATCTAGGTTGGTCATAACTTTCCTTCCAAGGAGTAAACGTCTTTTAATTTCATGGCTGCAGTCACCATCTGCAGTGATTTTGGAGCCCAAAAATATAAAGTCTGACACTGTTTCTCCATCTATTTGCCATGAAGTGATAGGACCAGATGCCATGATCTTCGTTTTCTGAATGTTGAGCTTTAAGCCTTAAAAATATTTTATTGAAAATTTCCTGGTTGTTTAGTGGTTAGGACTTGGTGCTTTCAGTACTGGAGCCTGGGTTTGATTCCTGGCTGAGGATCTAAGATCCTGCAGACTTCATGGCACAGCCAAAAAAATTTAAAAAAAAAAGCCTAACTTTCTTGTTAAAAAATACTAACCATCATCTGACAACACAGGGTTACCCCAAACCTTCAATTTGTGAAAATGCAGTATCTGCAGAGCTCAGTGAAGCAAAGCGCAATAAAACGAGGCATTCCTGTATAACATTTCAACGTGGTAAATAAGGGTTTGCAAGGGGAAAGCTTGACTGGTTTGTTTTTTAATGAATACCAAATGATGTTAAACTGCTGTGCTATTTATTAATCAGCAGACTTATATAAGGCATGGTGGTAGACTCTGGGAACATAGAGAACCCTTGTTCTTAGATGTTTATAGCCAAGGGGATTTAGAACATAGTGCATGTGAAGCATAAACTACGAAGCACAGGCTGAAAAAAGTAGCCTCCGGAGTCCATCTGCTTGGGTTTGAGCAAGCCTGGGTCTCCCATTAACTACCTGTGTGCCTCTGGGCTTCTGAATTAACCTCTTTCACCGTTAGTTTTCTCATTGGTTAATGGAGATAATATTAATGGGCCAACAGGACAGTATCGCTCTGTAAATGCTTGTTGCCTATTTATTGCGGTAAGTGTTGTGACTTAGATGCTAGTAGTACGTACAAAATGAATATTATGGGGCAAGAGTTGTAGGGAGGGGCAGTGAAGAAGGCTTCATGGAGGAGGTAGGCTCTGAAGAGTTATTCTCTGTAGGAATACATGCCTTTCTTTTAAGAGACAGCAGTAGAAGAGAGACAGTATTAATGCGCTAGAATTTTGTAGATTTTTATCCCTGTTTGCAAGCAGCCATTTTGCATGTCCGCATCCCATGAGGTAAAGATTCCCGAAGCAAAAGAGTCTATCATCGCTATTACTGGTCATGGAAATGGAAACAGGTCTTCCTGTCCGGGTTTTCTCATCACTTTAAACTCTACGAAATTATGTCTCTTTGTTGGCTTGTATGTTTTCTGTTGCGTGCAGACACATGCATACACACTCAGCATACATGCAGGGACACTGGTTTTTTTCCAGACAATGTCACAGGAATTGGGCAACGAAGAATAAGAAAATGTCGTAAGAGAGGTCACCAGAGGAACTTACCAAAATCTCTTAACAGCCTTGTTTTGTAAATGTCCTGATTTAAATTAATCCAAGACACTGGAAAGTGAGTTCCATTCTGAGCCTACAGAGAAAAATTAAATTCTGTTTTATGTAGTTTATGTTGTGTGTTTTATTTTGAAAATGATTGACTTATATTTAAGTGTCATAGCAAACACCCTCTTCCAACAACACAACAGAAGACTCTACACATAGACATCACCAGATGGCCAATACCAAAATCAGACTGATTATATTCTTTGCAGCCGAAGATGGAAGAGCTCTATACAGCCTGCAAAAACAAGACTGGGAGCTGACTGTGGCTCAGATCATGAACTCCTTATTGCCAAATTCAGACTGAAATTGAAGAAAGTAGGGAAAACCACTAGACCATTCAGGTATGACCTAAATCAGATCCCTTACTGTTATACAGTGGAAGTGAGAAATAGATTCAAGGGATTAGATCTGATAGAGTGCCTGAAGGACTATGGACGGAGGTTCATGACATTGTACGGGAGGCAGGGATCAAGACCATCCCCAAGAAAAAGAAATGCAAAAAGGCAAAATGGCTGTCTGATGAGGCCTTACAAATAACTGAGAAAAGAAGAGAAGCGAAAAGCAAAGGAGAAAAGGAAAGATATACCCATTTGAATGCAGTGTTCCAAAGAATAGCAAGGAGAGATAAGAAAGCCTTCTTCAGTGATCAATGCAAAGAAATAGAGGAAAACAATAGAATGGAAAAGACTAGAGATCTCTTCAAGAAAATTAGAAGTGATTTCATTTCAGCCATGAAATGGAAAGACACTTGCTCCTTGGAAGAAAAGATATGACCATCCTAGACAGCATATTAAAAAGCAGAGACATGCCAGTACAGTTCCCGTCTAGTCAAAGCTATGGTTTTTCCAGCAGTCATGTATTGATGCTCTTGAACTGTGGTGTTGGAGAGGACTCTTGAGAGTCTCTTGGACTGTTAGGAGATCAAACCAGTCACTCCTAAAGGAAATCAGTCCTGAATATTCATTGGAAGGACTGATGCTGAAGCTGAAACTCCAATACTTTGGCCACCTGATGCAAAGAGCTGACTCATCGGAAAAGACTGATGCTGGGCAAGATTGAAGGCAGGAGGAGAAGGGGACGACAGAGGATGAGATGGACATGAGTTTAAGCCAGCTTTGGGAGTTGGTGATGGACAGAGAAGCCTGGTGTGCTACAGTCCATGGGGTCGCAGAGAGTCAGACACGACTGAGTGACTGAACTGAACGGAATATTTAAGTGTGTTGCGGTAGAAGAGGAAGTTAAGTCACTAGCACTTGGCTTTGTAAGAGGACAGACCGTGTACAGAGCTCAGTGGAGATTTGCCCATTACCCTTACTGAGTTTGATTCACATCTTTGTGGGCTGTGGGCAGGGATAAGTCAAAGGTATTTGTCTTGCTTCCAGTAGGGAGTTAGATTGTTTTGGATTTCTGCAGCAACTAATAAAATTAGGTTGTTCTGTCTGTTTTGTGAGGGATTCCTGGCTCGTTAGAGAATGTGGAATTAATAGCTCTGCTTTACGACGGAAGTTCTGAGCGGTGGTGTCTGGTGGTATCGCAGCTCTCTTTCCACAGGTGCAGAGTTAGGTCCTTGATGGCACCTGCATTTTTTGAAATGCAACTATACTTCTGTATAGCAAGCATCTGTTGTTTTGTATGTCTGCCATAAAGATATTTGGGTAGGTGAAAAACTGCCCCAAGTTGTCTTGGAAGGGAAACAGGCTCTTCTTTTAGTGCCTCTGGGTTATGACTTGAAAGACAACGCTCGTGTTGCTCTACTCTTCAGCACAGCACCACATTCCCTATTGCTCCCCTGTAACGCCAGTGCCTTGGAGTCATTAACTGGCCATGCCTGTTTCTGGGCTTTCCACCCTGTGTCTGATTAGTGCGCAGTGTCACGTGCCCTTGACTATGAGGAGCTTGCAATTGGATTGAAGGACGAAGTTATGTTCAGAGGCAGAACAGAGAATATCATGATACTCTCTGTCCCAGATAATTTGTACAGACAGTCCTTCATGAGATTACTGTGAGCTGTAGTCCTCTGGGAGGTGAGATTTGGCCAGGTCCCCTCCTCTAATGGAAATCCTCCCTGTAGTCAGAACCTGAGACTTAGGCAGGACTGGCCTTCAGACTGCAGCACATGGGGTTCAGGGTGGCCCAGGAGACCACACCCTTTCAGAGGTCATGCTTAAACCAATGACCAGGTGGGCTGTTTGAGCAAGGCATGGATCCAAAAGGACTAGACTGGAGGGTCTGGATATTTTGTTTGTATCGGAGACACCCCCCATGTTTGGAAAATGTATGGGATGTTTGGTAAACATTGGTGGGATCTGATACTGTTCTAGGCGCAGGGGTTCTGGGATGCCTAATCAGACAAGATCCCTGGCCTCATGGAAATGGTAGTCTTATGAGCAGGCCTCGACTCCTCGGAGCATCCCTGCATTGTTGGAGATGTGCCATAGGTGCCTGTTACAGTGTATCCACGGGCTGCAGTGCTCCATGGGAAGGAGCCCACCCATTCAGGTACTTACAGAGGTGGTGTCAGGAGGAAACATGAGGTGGTAGGTTGGAGAAGGACCGCCTCAGGGACATTGGCGATAGAGCTGATTCTCGGAACAGGAGAGATGGTGGACTGCCTGGTTTGTGGGCAGACCGGGGCCTGATTGGGTGCTGGTAAAGGTGGGTTTTAACTAGCGGGTGGTCCATAACAGTATTTTGATTAGAGAGCTCCTGGTTCAATTACTTTAAAGATGAATATGTTGGTTCCTAGTGGTGGGTGTTAAAATACAACTCTGTCACACCACAGTAGCTTATAGGTGGAGTGATAATGAGTTTGTGTTACTCTGTTTTAGTTTTTTTTTAAAGTATGGTTTTGTGGAAGGTGGATAAGTAAAATAGGATGGTTAATTGCTAGAGCTGGCTGAGTTTATTACATGGTTCTCTCTACTTTTGGATGTATTCAAACATTTCCATAATGAAAAGGTAAAAATTATATAGCTGGCTGCACAACCTTATGCATGTACTCAATGCCACCAAACTGTATACTTGGAAATGGTTAGGATGGTGAGTTTGTGTTCTGTATGTTTAACCACATTACCTACAAAGGAGTAATAATAGATTGTGGCTAGCAGCCATAGGACCCACTGCTGAGACCTCTGAAGACACATTTTTATGGGGTGAAAGGTCAAGGGAAAAAATTCTGCGCTCCTTGTTCTTGTCCTGAGAGGGAAGTTCCCAGGTGAAATATTAGAACCACACGAGTTTCCTTGCTTCATGATTTTGTTAAGAGGAAGCTCAATCTTAGTGAAGTCTGAATAAACAGAATGTTTTCAAAGTGTTATAAATCCTTTTTTTCTGATGTTCACCAGCTACTTATATAATTACTGTAGCCTTGGTTTCTTCACCCCCAAAATAGGGATGATAACATTTGTTATCATTTATCAAAATAGGGATGATGCCGTTCACAATTGTTTTAAAGTTTGTTGTGAAGTTTGAATGAGATAATGAACATGAGGAAACCCAGCACCGTTCCCATCACCCCTCACTTCTGAATATCCTTGTTCAGAGCTAGAATGCAAAGTTAATAGCGTCTTTAATGGACAAATCTCAGTTGATCCATTAATGACTATTCCTGTGTAAACAAGCATATCCAGCTGTCATTTTTTTTAAATTAAAAAATCTGAGTAATCATTATGCTAGAGAATTTTTTAAAAAGGAAAAAGAGCTCATTTTTTCCCCCTTTAATACCATGATTTTGTTTTACTTTACGACTGTTTGTGTTTATAGAAATAATTTTCCTGGCTCATTTTTTAAAAAATGTAAATCTAAAAGTCAGCTGATTCAGTCCATGTATTAAGAGATACAGACTCTGACATTTTCCAATACTTTTCGCTGCCCAGGACATCAGCATGTACTCTCATGGTGTAACTGGGACCTCTGTCATTTACATAGGATGAGAGTGGAGCCAGAGCTAATTCCACCACCTCACCCCCCTCCCACCCCCCACCAGTCCTGAATCCTAGCTGACTGCTTTCTCTGTTGCCTCAGCAGAATCCAGATGGCTCAGTCGGTAAAGAATCCTCCTGCAATGCAGGAGACCCTGGTTCAATCCCTGGGCCAGGAATATCCCCTGGAGGAGAAAATGACAACCTACTCCAGTATTCTTGGCTGGGAAATCCCATGGGCTGTAGCTGTCCTTGAGGTCACAAAAAGTCGGGCAGGACTTAGCAGCTAAACCACCACCACTTCTGATACTTCTGCCGGTAGGAAGAGGACCAGTGTCATGCATAATTCTTCATGACTGCCCAGAACAATTTTAATTGCTTGTTACTGTGTCGAAATACTGTCCTCCTGACAGTTGGGATAATGTAAACAGAAAGCAAGAGGAGAGAGAAAATGGAGTACATTTGCAAGAAAATAAGAATGCCTTTGAAATACCTAAAAGGCTGACTTGATGTCATCAGGAAAGCATCTTGGTCTAGTGCACCGGCAGGTGTGATTTGCGGGGTGGGGGTAGTGCTTTCTGGGAGACAGGACCTGTTGAGAGAGAAGGAGAAGCACCCTGGCCCCTGCCTGGCCACGCCCCGCCCCCCCACCTGCCCCGCTCTCAGAGTGCCTTCCTCTGCTGGGCGAGTTCGGGACATGTGCGTCCTGTGTGACCGATGGGGTGCTTGTTCACACTTCTCTCTGCTCAGTCTCATCTCTGTGCCTTTGCTTATTCCCTGTTTCAAAAACTGCCCAAATTTCTGGTCCTCCACCAGGCCTCTACTGATGACACTTAATGAAAGAAACAAACAGGAAGTTGAAACTAGCAAAAGATGTACCAGTCAATCCAAGGAAGGGCCTTAACCTCCTTGGAAACCAGTGTCCAGGGAAAGTATCACACTTAACAGGAATCGTTCTCTCAGGCTCTTTTCTGCAGCGTTCATTCAATGCCAGGAGAGTGTACTACAGAATCTGGATGGGAAGTTTGACCCAAGAATTCAGCCAAGTGTTGTTATATAGAAGGACAGTGCTGTTGGGACTTCCCTAGTGGTCCAGTGGTTAGGACTCTGTGCTCCCAGTGCAGGGGGCCTGGCTTCAATCCCTGGTTGGGGGACTAAGTTCTTACATGCCGCAATAAGACCAGCACAGTCGAGTAAGTAAATAAAATTAAAAAAATTTTTTTTTTTAAAGAGAGTGGTGTTAGCAGTGTTCTTTTGTAAAAAGGGGGCAGGGAGGAGTGCGGAATAAAGCATGAACTCTGGGAAAAGCCCATGAGCTTTTCTTCAAATACCTACTTAGTGACAACATGCAGTGAGTCGGAATCAACCAAGTCCATTCATCGTCAGCAAATGTGTATCAACTGCCTCTTGTGTTCAAGTGGTGGTCTAGGCACAGGGAGTATAAATGTTTACTTTCTAGTGAATAATGGCAAAATCATTGCTCGTTTTGAACGTATAATCAAGGCCATATCATTGTCAAGACTAATTATATATCAGAAGGTAAATAACATATCCATGTTACAAAACATGGGAGTGTAAAAACATTCACAGAACAAATAGAATCAAATTTGGTAGGCATATTTTCTCATCTTATTTGGGAGCCAGAAATATGTCTAAACATCAAGAAATAGAGGTTTAAGTGTATGATGTAAAATTAGAAAACCCTCGAGGGCAAAAAAGAAAAAAAGGAAAATGCAGTATAAACCCCCAAGACAACAAAAAGACAATCCGTATGACAAGAGGTTTTTAAAAAAAAAAAAAAAAAATTAATAGGTAAAAACACAAAATAAGATGGTCAGTTTTAGACTGCACATCTGTATTATCAATAAATACCCAATAGAATAAACACCTATTAAAAAGTCTTGTCAGATTGTCCCCCAAACCAAAATCCTACCATATGTAGCATTCAAGGAATATTGGACAAAAATAGATCCTGCATTTCTAACTAAGAGAAAAGTAGGTTTGTGATAGAAATACCAGAGAAGTTGAGTTCAAGGCACATGGCCTAAATAGCTGCAGAGGCCAAGGTCGTAACGACAGTGTACAGTCCAGAGCGAGGCCATGACAGGTAAACCTGGGGCCAGAGTGCCGGCCGCATAAAGGCAGGAAGTGCCAGGAGAAGCAGAGCCTGGGCGTAAGTGGGGGGCTGTGCCTGCCCTAGCCCATGACATGCTGGAAGACAGGGAGTCAGATGAGCATGTGCGGGAGTCTGCTGTCTTCTTTCTGTGCAGTTCTTCAGCTGAAATGTCACCCCAGAGAGGCCTTCCCTGACTGCAGTTGAAAGTAGCTTCTCCCGTCAGTCTCTGTCATACTAGCGTTTAATTATCTGTGTAGGACTCAAGACCATCAGCTGTTCTCTTATTGGTGCATTACTTTGAATTTTTTTTTTTAAATTATTGGGCTGAAATCTCTGTGCAGGAGGGACCCTGTTTGTCTTTTTCGCTGCTGTAGCCTAGAATAGTACCCGGCAGAGAAGTCATTCCTGGTTAAACAGATAGCTACTGAATGCCAGCTCTTGGGTTGGCCAACAAATTCATTTGAATTTTTCAGTAAGATCTTACAAAAATCCAAGCAGACTTTTTGGCCAACCCAAAAATGTATGGCCAACCCAGTATATGTATGTTTGTGTAGATTTATGTGTGCATATGGTTCTAGGTGCTCAGAATACTTCCATCAACAACTTTCCTCCCCTCATGGAGTCTACATTTTAGCAGAGAGTGTGTGGAAGGAAATTACTGTAGTAAATAAAGAACATATACAGTGTCAGAAGAGCTGAGAGAGCTGGCCGGAAAGGAGTGGTGAGGGGAGACTTCCTGGAGCTGGTTACATTTGAGCACATGGAAGCCGAGGGTTAGACCTGTGGGCCTCTGTGGGGAAAGGGTTCCAGGCAGAGGAGTACAAAGAATGGGGAGCGTCACTATAAGGCTGTGAGGACAAGTGGGGAGCTGGGACAGAACAGCAAGTGGAGATGGCGGGTCTTGTTGGTGAAACTTAGAGATAAAAAACCGGCCCCAATCAGATAGGGTAGAATCAGTTGGAGCAACATAAGGAATTTAAACTGGTATGTGACCTTGAGCCAAGCTGCTGCTCGTGGGCAGTTTTGTCTCGGTGTAGCATAAACATTCGTTCTTGTTTCATAGATCGTTTTGAGGGCTACAATATGTGCTGATTTCAATTATTAAAATGTCCATTTAGAACATTTATTAGCACCAATGAATTCAATTATTTCAAATATAGAAGCAAAATATTGCACAGAGTGAAAATATACGATATAATTAGACTATTAATGAAAACACTTACATACCCTCCGTGATTGAAAATGAAAGCTTAACAGTCTCAAAAGGATGGTGCTAAATATTTACATATCTGTCTGAGATGCACATTTTTAGATGCTAAAAATATTCATTGTTAATGACTGGAAGGGAAGGCTAGGTTTAATGTAGTAATAAACTTCCGTATATTTGTCTCACACCAAAGTCAAAGCCAATTTTGTAAAGTAATACAGGCAGCCTTTGAAATAGAAACTACGGCTGAAATAAAAGGAGACTCTTCCCAGGCAGTTAACAGTAACTATTTAGTGAGGGAAAAGTTTGCAGGATGATTAGGAAATGAGAACGTTTACTTGGCAGGTTGGCTGTTACATCTAAATTCTGTATACGCATCTTCAACTCTTCCTTCTAAAGTATGACATTCTTGAGGCAGTAAGAGGAGACCGGGTTATACTGAAGTACAGCCACATTTTGTGGGCTGAAGCAAGTAACAGAATCATCTCAGACTTAAGGAGAAGGGACTGGCCAAAACAAGGGTGTAAATGACAGTGTTCCACCGGGGCCCATCAGCGCAGCCAGCTGCTGCATGAGGAAGGACATAGGTAGTGCAGAACACACGCGCTGAGCCCACTCCCGCTGCTGCTGCTGCCTCCGGCGCGTGCACATCTGAGTGGGATGGGGGCTTGGTCTAAGCATGATTAGCTCTTTTCTGCAAATGCTTTCCTCCTGATTGGAATCCCTTTTCTCACCTTCCCTACCACTTCAAAATAAAGTGGAAAGAAAACAGATCCGTGGTCGGATGTGGTTGGAAATCGGAGGCCCGTTCTTGTCTGAAAGCCTGCTAATTCCTTGCCCGGCATCGTGCCCCGCCTCTGAGCTCCCCTTGCTGCCTCTGGGTGGTAGAGCGATGATCCTGGGCCCACAAGGCCGACCGTAGCCCACCCTCCTCATGCTGTAGCCTTACTGTATGGTTGGGTCAAGATGGTGAATCGCCTTCCTGCCATTGTGTCTGCAGAGCAGCCTTAGCCGCCCAGGTGGTTGTAAATCCTGTGAGCCCTCTCTGGTCCTCCGCTTTGAAACTAGTCATTTCTTCTCCTTGGAGAAGTCAGTGGAGAAGAGCTGTGCTGTGCGCATGAGTTAGGCGTGTTTCTCACAAATGGCCACATTTTAAAATAAACAGACTGGGGAGAAAGGCATTTGGGATCATCTGTGCATTTTCTTATGTGTTTGACTTCTTCATGATTGGAGACGGTATTTTCGTTTCATGTCAGCACATGGGCCCAGACTGCATGGAGCTTACGCTCGTCTTATTGCAGTTTTGAGGGAAAACGTCTTTAGCTATCACCCTGTGCAGAAATCAGAAGCATGTGATTTATTGTAATTTAGCTAAAACAAATAGTGGTTTTCCTTAGAACTTGCAACAATTGCTGTGAATGAGCAAATGTTTATACAAGGTGTGAAATTAAGTTTCATATAGTCACAAAATGTGAGTCCTCGCCAACAGCTCTGAAATCATATTTATATTTTGGGTAACAATTTCAGTGGTGTTCTTTGTCGCAATTAGGAGCCCTGCTGCTTTGAGAAATGATACCATGTCCAGATTTAGCTCTTGATGAAGAAAGCTAGGCTAGAGCTTCTCCAATCTGGAGATTCGAGTCCCACCTTTGAGGCTGCCTTTCTGTGAGCATGAAAATCAGATTCCAAGGAGGGGGAACCCCTGAAATATTTCTGGCTTGCATTCTGAATTTGCCTGCTTTCCTGGAAGGTGTGTTGTAAGCAAAGGGTCTGACCTTGCCCAGACCATGTGTGCAGAGCTCCGGGAGGCCTGAGACCAGGGCTCTCATTGGGGACCAGGGTCGCCAGCATCGGGGCAGGGGGAACAGAGGTGGTGGATGCCCCCAGTGGTTCTCTTCTCCAGATAGGAGGGTGTGAGTAAAGGGTCTGGTGGTTTCATTTATTGAGAGGTCTCTCTGCAAGCTGGCGGCCAGAGCTGAGGGCCAGGGTCAGGGTCAGAGTCCAGCTGGGCTTGACTCAGAGAAGGCAATCAGGAGGTGGAGACAGGGAGGTTGGCAGGAGGGACAGGAGGCTTTGTAGAGGGAATTCACTGGAATTTGTGTGTATATATTACACTGGGAAGAACTGAGTTCAATTGAGAGGGGGTGAGCTGGAGTGCTGAGCTGAGTGGAAGCTCAGCTGTAAGAGGCCGTAGAACCTTGGGCAAGTCCCAGTTGCTTGGTTTCTTCAGCAGTTAAATCCGGATGAAAGAAAGTGTGGACTAGAGCAAGGGTCACTTGTTAATAGCAATTAGAGCTCATAAACAAATTCAGCGAAGTCTCAGGGTATAAAATCAATACAAATCAGTTGTATTTCTGTAAACTAGCAATTAACAACCAGAAAACAAAACAATTCCATTTATAATAGCACCAAAAAAAAAAAGCTATGCTGACTTCTGGTGAAAACCTGGGATTTAATCCTTGCTTTTAAAATGTACAGATTCTGTCAAACAATTTAGGTGACTGAAACTCTTCCTCCAGGGTTTTATTTCCTAATCTGCTCCATTGAACTGTTTCTTCCACTAACAAGGAATTAAATTGTGTCTTTGCTGAATGCTGTCTCCTGCGAGAAGTGTCGGAATTCATTGAACTAAGAAGGTTCTCCTTAACAGCAGTGAACTAGTTAAAGCTCAGACTCTCTTGTGCCTTTTTGAAACAATGGTACAAGGCAGGGTCATATCTCTATACAGCTTTTCCACCAAACAGTCAAAAGTCATTCTCAAGAGAGAGTTTCCAAGAAGAGCAAAATTCACAAAATGATTGAATATTGTGCGCTGATTTTTAGGAACTGATTGGGAAGCAGAACTGTCTCCTGTCAGGCTCTTCCTGGTAACTGAAGAGTGATGTGTTATTTTGTGCCCCTCACCTTTCTGCCCTGAGGTCCCGTCTGTTTTATGGAGAGACACGGCGCCGACACATGAGACAGCTTCCTGTGAAAGGGAGCTGGTGCCCGCCAGGCTCTCCAGCTCTCGCCAGCGCTAGACTCTCTTCATCGGCGCAGTCTTCTGCTGATTGCAGTAGTCTGTGTTTGGGGGTCAAACCCAGGTGTGCCTCTGAAGGAGAGGAAATGTTTGCCTGGTCCAGCATTTGATATTTAATGAATTAGGTGACTGGTTCATTTCAGAAGCAGTTTTGTGCTGTGGCTCTTGTTAGGCAGCAGCTCGATTTCTCTCCTCTCCCGTCCCCTCTGCCCACTTGTAAAAGGCCGTTTTGTACATCTGCCTCCCACAAGAAACAGCGATTTTCTTGTTAGTGTTGTGTTTGTACTTTTGGCAATTTGCAGACCAAAAGTCGTTTAAAGAAATAGTTACAGTTTGAGCTGGGATTCTGAAATGGAGATGCGAATAGCTTTATTATGTTTTCTTTAATAAACAGTTGAAATGTCAGTTTGGGCAGACCCAGTAGCTTAACGTTCTGAGAAAAAGGACCCTAGAGAATCCTGTGGGCGAGGTAGATTTTCTGGTCTGTCTGTTCATTCTTCGTCCCTCTGTCTTCTAGGGCAGGTGTTACTCTGCAAGGACGTAAGTAGCAGGGTCCCGATTGAAGGTGAGGAGTATTCTGGGATAAGGGGCTGGGCCACTGAGGAAGGTGTGTTTCCAGGTGGTGCCACTTGATAAGCAGGCTTCGCATACCAAAGCTCCTACCAAAGCTCCACTTCTTTCTTCATTGAGTAACTGCTGCGTCCCAGGCACTGGGCGGGGCAGGGGGGTAGCAGATAGCAGGAAGCCCACATGTATTGATCTTGTTTCAATACTAAAATCCAGGGTTTTTAAAAGAACAGTTTTTACATGTTAGTAGCAAGTAAGTAACACAACTTAATTGAATAAACCAAATATCTCCTCATATTTATTGTATGCCTCTAATGCAGGAAGGAAGATACACAAGCATTGGTTAAACTTCCTAATCTGTTTAAAACCAGAGATTCCCAAGATGCCCTGGATCTTATCTGTCTTAATTCATTGGTTGGTCTGATGTCGTTCTTTAAAACGACGGGGCCGAAAGGAAGGTGCTGGGTCCCATTGTTTGACCTAGATCGGGTGGCCACAGCCTCTAGGCCTCCGCCACCAGAGAGCCATAGGACACTCAGGGGAGTGCCTGAGGCCCAAGGCCTGGGTGGGAGGGAGACAGAATAGGCAAGTGACGCTGGTGACAGCCGTCACCTCTGCGGACATCATTCTCCCGTTCAGGCTCACGCCCCAGATGGTCCCCGCATCGCTGTTGCTCAGTGATCCAGTGCATGTAGAGCTTAGGATTGTAATTCATTTCTGTGTGTAGGGCTCTTTGACGTGACTTTTAGGGTTTTGTGATATAAACAACCTGTGCACACCACAGAGCCATAAATTTTAGGGATGTGGTGTGCATGGATTGTGGGGGAGAGGGTAGAGATGATCTAGTTATTTTAAAAGCAATAGGATTTTCTTCGCTGGAAGTTCTTTATATATAAAATTAAAAGCTGAATGCTGGGCCCCCTTGAAGTGGCTCATTCAGACCTGTGATTGTTCTAAGGAGCAGCCCGTTTGAGCTCCAGTGCAGGCTAGTACTGTGGGCTCTGAGGGTCACGTAGAACTGTGCCTGAAATGGTCTTTTATTATTATTATTTTAATCAACTAATTTTCTCATAGCAGTGTTAGGTTCACAGCAAAACTGAGCAATAAGTATAGAGAGTTCCCACACAATTCCTGTCCCCCTCCAGACTGGTATGTTTGTTAGAATGGAAGAAACTAGACTGACACCTCATTATCACCCCAAATCCATAGTTTATAAAGAGTTCAGTCTCAGGGTTATATATCCTGTGGGTTTTGACAAATGTATAATGACATGTGTCTGCTATTATAGTATCATACAAAATATTTCCACTGCCCTGAAAATTATCTGTCCTCTACCAATTCTTCCCCAATAATTTTGTTAGTGTTATTTAAAAAAAACAACAAACTTTTTAATGGAGAATTTTGAACATACACAAAAGTAGAGGTAATGGTAATTAACTCAAGTGTAACCCCAGCAGCCTTGTATTACTTTGAAGCAATCTAAGACATATCATTTTCTCCATAGTATGTATCTTCAAAGTATAGAGATACATAAAGTCTTAAAAAAACAACAAACCTGTTGTCTTATTTAAAATAAAATTAAGAATAGTGTCCAAATTTCCAGTTGTCTCACGAGTCGTTTCAGCTGTCGTTGACCAGTTCATCTGAATCGGGAGCGGCATAAAATCCACATCTTGTGATTGGCTGGTGTGTCTTTCCTGTGTGTGTCTCAGTCTGCAGTTCTTTCTCCATTCTCTCCTTCCTTCCTTCCTTCTTCCCCCAATTCTGTTGCTGGTGTTGAGGAGACCAGATTGTTTATCCTCTAGTTTCCCGTGGTCTGGATTTTGCTGATTGCGTCCCCGTGGTTTCCTTGATCAAGTTTCTCTATCCTCTGTATATCATCTGTATAGATAATATATGTATCTGTCTCCTCTGTGCGGTGTATAAATTGGCAGTTGGATCAAGAAGCTTGGTTGGCGTGTTTGACTTGCTTGTTAAGGCTGCTTCATCTATGGCCTTGTCTTCCGTCAGGAGGCAAGAAATGCGTGGCTGTCTCTCTCTTTCTTGATGACGTCACTAGCTGTTGGTGTTCTGTGTCCAGATTCATGAGGGCACAGAGAGGTGATACATGAATGCCATCATTCCTGTTCGTCTGCTGGCTGGGATGCTTCTATGAAGACAGCCTCTGCTGTGTCAACTGTTTAGTTAGCCCTTGTGTTCACGTGTGCTCAGCTGCTCAGTCGTGTCTGACTCTCTGTGGCCCCGTGAGCTATAGCCCGCTAGGCTCCTCTGTCCATGTAATTTTCCAGGCAAGAATACCGGAGTGGGTTGCCATTTCCTTCAGGTGATTTTTCCAACCCCAAGATAGACTGGTGCAGCTTATATAAGAGGCAGAGTAAATGCTTGATTTCCGTGTATTCACTTGTTTTCAGAATAAAGTTGATTCTCTAGCATCCTTCAATAATGACCAATTCACCTATTTTTCTGATTATTTTTAAATTGAAATTTAACATTTTTTGTTAGGAACGTTCATTTTTGAAACAGCTTAGGTCCTTCCTGTGGCCTAGAACAGCCCCGACTCTTGGGGAGCTGAAGGGTGGAGTGGGTCGCAGAATCCCCACAGGAGCCCAGTCCGAAGCTCCCAGGGAAGGGGAGAGCCCTTCTTCAGGGGCCAGGGGCAGAGCCCCACCCGAGAGCCTGCACAGGTGGGCTGGATAAACCACGTGGCCCTGATTGTTGTAAGGATTTGGAACATGCCTTAGCAATTATCTGATCCAAATTACTATTTTTTTTGATCTTTCTCCTTTTTAAAAATCGTGGTAAGATGCACATGAACTAAAGTTTCTCATCCTAACCAGTTTTAAGTGCACCGTTGATTGGTGTCAAGTGCATGCACATTGCCATACGGCCACCAGCACCGTCCATCCCCGTACCTGACCAACTCACTTTTACAGTCAAAGAAAATAAGACCCAGAAAGACTGTGTAAGGCTACAGCAGCTAAGGCGAATGGAGACCACATTTTCCAGCTTTCAGTTCAGTCCTTCTTCCAAGAAGCCAGGCTTTGACCTGACTGCCTTGGGTCCTAAAGCTGTCGCTTCCGTACTGGACAGACTTACTCAGTTGCCACCTGACTGCTGTGTGATCGTCGCAGAGCAGAGACCCCTGTCACAGGGTGTACCACGTGAGAGTCGTTCCTGCAGAAGCAGCTTCCGAATAGGGTCTCAGAAACCGTGATGGAATAACAAGCGGCCTAAGGGTTAACAACCTTCCTGACTCTGGCTTGGCAGGGCCATAAAGAATTCTGCTCAAGTTCATCCCTGCAACTGACATCAAAGTAGTACAGCTGCTGCTGGAGTCCCAATTAGTGCTTTTCCTGTTTAAATGGAGCTCCTGCAAGTTGAATCTTGAAATGACTGTGTTGTGATTGGGGTTTGGGCGAGCAAAAGGGGGAAGGTCTCTCTTATAATTACAGTGTTCTTAAAGCATAATGGTCTGTTTCCCAGTCTTTCCTGATTAGATAACAGCACTGTGGGTACATTCATAACCGCCTTAGTTCATTGTTGTGCTCATTTGTTATTTGGTTGGGTGTCTTTTTGGTAGCTATTTCCATAATCACTGTAAAGTTTGTATTCACAGATTTTTTTCTTAAAGCAAGGGATGAGGCAAATTGGTCAAAAGGTCAGCTTATCAAGGAAGAAAACAGACTTTGAAGGTATTGCTTTGCTCACTTGCCTAGATTGCCTTCTTTTTCCCAGCAGGATTGGTTTTAATTCATTGGCAAGGCTTGTCGGTAATGGGAGGTTGAATTAGTGATAACATTTGTTCACAGTTGGTTTCAGGACTAGTATTCAGGAACCTGGGATTAATCCTGTCACTTATCCCAATATTAAAATAAGCTAATATCCCCCCTGCCCAATGTCTATCTTCATTTTTGTCTTTTCTCTCTCTCTCTCTCTGTCTCTCTTGGCCTTTGATTTTAAGCTCATAACTTATCAACTGATTAGGATAATGAGGAAATAACTGAATCTCTGGGGTCATAGCATTGTAGAGCAGGGGTGTGGTTATATTCCTGGGCAAAATGAGAGACCAGAAGCTGGTCCTTTCTGGGCTCTTTGAATTTAGCCGGTGACCTTGGGCCCACAAGACTTGAATTTACCCCCAATTCTTCACTTCTGACTAAGAAGTTGAACAAATACAGTTCTAAGATCTCTTTTAACTCCTCTCTATAACATCACTCATGTTCTTATAGAACCTTCTGTCTCCTGGGTGTGACAGTTACTGCCTCCACCGATTGCTCGGCCCTCACGCCCCTTCCTAGAGGAGCTGCCGACCTCACACCCCGCTCTTCCATCACAGACCCTGCTGAGTGGGGTGATTGTTGGCCCTGAGACAGAGAGACAGAGATGCTGCCTAGATCCTTAGCAGCCCCTCGTTCCTAGGCCTTCTCGCTTGGAGCACTGGCAGCTTTCCTGTTACTTGGGTCTGCAAGAGACTTCTCGGTGTCCTGCCAATGAACGCCCTGTTTTCCTTTAGTTCTAGTGAATTCCTGTCCATTGCGCCCAATTGATTCCAAAGACATCTATACCCTCGCCATGCCGCCATGGTTCTTGTCTGTGTGATTCCTCGTCTCGTCCGTTTCTCTGTGTCGGCGCTTCTCCTTGCCTTTCTGTGCTGTGACCTCTTTGAGGGCAGGGGTTCTTCATGTTCATCTTTGTGCCCCCAGTGCTTGTAATTGTTCAGGATGTGGTAAACGTCGGTTTAAAAATGAATGACTCTAGACACAGCTACTTTTTAAACTGAAACCAAGACCCTGATGCTGGGAAAGATGGAGCGCAGAAGGAGAAGGGAGTGACGGGATGAGGTGGTTGGATGGCATCATCAACTCAATGGACATGAGTCTGATCGACCTGTGGGAGATGGTGAAGGACAGGGAAGCCTGGCGTGCTGCAGTCCACAGGGTCCCAAAGAGCCAAGCGGACTTAGTGACTGAGCAACAGTAACAAAGAGATACTTGCTCGAACTGTTAGAATCAGCAACTGGATAAGAACTCGGGATTTTTTTTATCAAGCGTGTACTTTCTTGTGGTCCTTTTGGTTTCCTTTCTTCTCTCTCATTCTTTCCTTGGTGTTCTAGGGGCGGGACACAACTGTAACAGAGTGACAGCTATGGAGGACGTGACATAAACTGGTGAGAATCAACCAGATCCAGGGCGGCAGACAAATCCACTTCCACTAGACCTTGAGCTTCATTACCGTGTTCATCATAAGACATTAGCTTAGGCTAAATGACACACCTACAGGCACCGTGACAGTCCCAAGGCTGTCCAAGTTGGAAGGTCCAAAAGTGGGCAATGTCCCAATTCCTGAAAATCTCCACCCTTTCCCCCAAATGGTTGGAATAACCCTCCCACTCATTAGCCCGTGAAGTCACCCAGCCAGTGAGAGCTGACCACCCCACGTTTCTGGGTCTCTCACCTGAGATGGCCCACAGTCTGGAGTGTTTCTCCCAGGGCTGCTCTCACTTTCTGAGACGTACCGCGTTCTGTCTTTGAAATGTGCATCTCCCTAAAGAAGCCTGCTTTCACTTTACTGTGGTGCGTTCTTTCTTGTGCGAAGCCAGGAACCCACAGTGGGCAGCCAGTCCCACAGACTCGCCTGAGACCTGGACACGACCACCCTCCTGAGCCCCGCTCTTTGCTGCAGCATCAGCAGGTAGCAGAGCTCGCCTTTGCTCCTGCCGCACTCTCTGCTGGAGGAAGTGATCAGCAGCGGGGTTGGCCAGCAAGCTTAAAGGAGAAGTGACGTGGTCCGGATGGGCCACTAACCACATTCCTGTGTGCTCTGTGACACAGAGGAGTGACTGCTTACAATACTAAAAGTTAGGTGAACCTCTCCTAGTAGAGGTGTGATACTGACCTGCCATTTATTCAGTGCCCATCATTCAAAATGGGCAACACGTTCCTTTTAAAAAACAGAGGCTCCAACATACTACAAAAACTTACTTGAGTATTCAGCAAACCTTCTCCAGCTCACATATTTAAAGGATAAAAAATATAACAGTAACCAAAACAAGTTTTAGGAATGACTGCAAAGTAATTAAGTTTCTTTTTATGGCTTTTTACATTGGCTTAAAGGTCAGCATGAAAATAGATGAGAGTTAAACTTAGAACCAAGCATCTCAAGACAGAAAATCACTTAGGTCTCATTGATCACCCCCTCTCACCAAAATTTTTATACCTGACTTGCACAGTTCTCCCTGGCTGGTCTTTAAAAAAATCTAGGTGCCCTTCTGAACTGATGGAAAACAGGCGAGATAGTAGAAAGCCAGCCTTGAGGAAGTGACTAGTGAAGGGACAAATGGAGGATGGGCACGGGAACGCAGTTGGCATGGTGAGAAGCCCGCAGTGCAGCAGTAGTGCCCGGGAGGTGAACTGGGGCGAGAATTTACAGTAAAACACTGCTTCGGTGAAGCCCCATTCTTCTGCACTACACCTTTGGGCACGTGGGCACAGCAGGCCCCAGTGGGTGTGCCAGGCAGCCCGGATCACAGTCAGCACTCTCAGATTCTGTCATTGACAGGCCCTGTGTCTTTGGACAGGTCACTTCCTTTTGGGCCTAAGTTTTCTCACTTTTTAAATGAAATAATTAAATTCAACAACTTCTAAGGCCCCCTCCTCACTGTAAAACAAAACAAAACAAAACCTTGACTACATGGTTAGAGATAATCACACATCCTGATTGAATGGGGTGGCTAACAAGCTAGCCTACTGGTAGTACAGGTGGAAAAGAATGGAAATCAGTGTATGGACCGGTACCACCTCGGTGCCCCAGGTCATTCCTGTTTGATCTGTACTGTAGGCCCTCTGCGTCTGCAGATTCAACCAACTGGGGACTGGAAATATTCAGAGGAGGAAAAAAAAAAAAATCCTAGAAAGTTCCCCAAAGCAAACCTAACATTTACATTGTTATTTCCAACTATTTACATAGCATTTATATTGTATTAGATACTAAGTAATCTAGAGATGGTTTAAAGTATACAAGAGATGCGAGGAGGTTGTATGTAGATACTGCAGCATTTTACATCAGAGATTTGAGCACCTGCAGATTTTGGTGTCTGAGGAAATCCTGGAACCAGCCCTCTGGCTACACAGGGACAGCTGTACATCAGTTACGCCTGGTACCTTCTCCACAAGTATCGGAAACCCCAGTGAACTAACCTAAGCAGTATGACAGTCTGTCTATCACAGGCCAATTCATTATAAAAGGTTCTAAGATGGAGTAGCTCTGGGGAGTGCACTGTGGTCTGTGTGTGTATTTGCTCACGTATTTACATGTCCGACTCTTTGTGGCTCCATGGACTGCAGCCTGCCAGGCTACCCTGTCCATGGGATTTTCCAGGCAACAATAGTGGAATGGGTTACCATTTCCTCCTCCAGGGGGTCTTCCCGGCCCAGGGTCAGACCCAAGTCTCTCGCATCTCCTGCACTGACAGGCGCCCCTTGAGGGGCCCGCTTGTGGCGCATTGTATTTAATCAAAGCTAGGAGGCCACCAGTGGCAAGATGTATCCTCATGTTACATTCCACTGAAAGAGAATCGTCTCTGCCAGTTAAACTATGACATACTCCTGAATAAAAGACATCTGATTTGAAAGATAATTAAATGTGGGGGAAGAATTATCTTGGAATCCAGGGAAACCGTAGTTCAGTAGCGGGATATCATCCTTCCAGACTGCCTTCTCAGCCTTCCACAGCCGTCTCCCTTCACGGGTGCGAGACAGCTGCAGACAAGGTGAAGGCGCGATGGGGGCGGGCCTGCCTATTCTTGCACCTCCTGTTAGGAAAAAGGGGACCTTTCCCAAAAGCCCTGCAGCCGATTTCACCACAAGTCTCATTGGCCGAAAGGTCACAGGTCACACAAATGCCCCCTGCCATCTAGGTCACTGCCCAGGGACCCGGAATCGTGTGTGGTTAGAGTCAGACTAATTAGGATTTACCCTCCCACGGGAGATGACTTCTGACACGAGAAAGAAAGAGGGAGTGAACAGATCATTACAGAAGCAAGAAAGTAGAGATAGAGCTTGGGATTTTTCCAGGTGGAAACTGATGAGAGGAAGGTGGTTTGTGATTAATGTCAGTTATCCTCTTGGTCTGAGCATTTGAGTGTTTGAAGTTTTGGTTTTTGGTTTTTGTTTTGTTTTGTTTTTCTGCCGCATAACTTGTGGAATCTTAGTTCCCCAGCCAGGGGTTGAACCTGGGTCCTGGTAGTGACAGTGCCTTCTGAACCGCTGGACCACCAGGGAACTCCCATGAAGGTTGTTGCTGATTCGTTAAGTCGTTTCTGCAACAGTAATTAGCTCTCTATGCATTTTAATATAGAAAAATATATCAGCAGTTTTGGAAAAAAATCTTAATCTTTTTCTTTCCATATTTTATTGAGATGTAACTGACATATAGCATTTTGTAAGTTTAAGGTGTACAGGTGTGATTTGACTTACATACACCATGAAGTGATTATCGTAGTAACTTTAGTGAACATCCGTCATGTCATATAGATACAAAATTAAGGAAAGAGAAAAAAATTTTTTTCCTTGTGATGAGAACTCTCAGGATTTACTCTTTTAACCACTTTAATATCTATAACAGCCATGTTAATTATATTTATCAAGTTCTACACTACATCCCTAATGTAACTGGAAGTTCGTACCTTTTGACCACCTTCATCCAATTCTCTCTCCCCTAACCCCCTGCTCTGGTAACCACAAATCTGATCTCTGTTTCTGTAAGTTTATTGTTGACCTATAATTGATCAATAGCACCATTAGTTCCTCTTACACAGCATAGTGATTTGATGTTTCTATACATTTCAAAATGATCACCACTGTCTTTCTGGTTGCAGAATGTTCACCATAAAAAGGTGCCCTCCACACTGTACGTTTCGGACCTGTGACTCGCTTATTTTGCAGCTAGAAGTTTGTGCGTCTTCGTCTCCCTCACCTCTTTCCTCCTCCCACCACTCTCCCCTCTGGCAAATGCCTGTTTTTTTCTGCATCTATAACTCTTGTTTTTGTCTTTTGTTTGTCCATTTTTTTTTTTTCTTCTTTTAGAGTCTTCAGATAATTGAAATCATTTAGTATAATACCCTCTAGGTCCATCCGTGTTGTCCCTACTGGCAAGGTTTCTTTCTCCTTTCGTTTCTTTTCTATGGCCAATACTCCTCTCTGTGTGCGTGCGTGCATGCGTGTGCGTGGATGTACGTACAGTATCCTTTCAGTCCCCTCATCTGTTGATGAGCAGTTGCTCCCCTGTTTTGGCTGCTGGTAACTATGCTGGCGCGAACACAGGAATGCAGAGACCTTCTCTAATTAGTGCTTTCATTTTCTCTGGCTGGATGTGCAGGCGCGGCATTGGCGGGCCCTGTGGTCGTCCTCTCTTGAGAGTTTCGAGGGCCCTCCGCATGGTTTTCCACAGTGGCTGCACCGGTTTACACCCTCAGCAGCAGTGTAACAAGCTTCCTTTTTCTCCTTATCTTCATGAACACTTGTTATGTGTTGTCTTTTTTATAATAGCCATTCTGATAGATGGTATCTTATTATGGTTTTGATTTGCATTTCCCTAATGACAGTGATGTTGAGCATCTTTTTGTGTGCCTCTAGGCCATCTGTATGTCTTCTTTGGAAAAAACTTCCCAATTTTTTTAAGCCATGAGGTTTGTTTCTAAATTCTTGCTGGTTGATTCTGTTATGACATGCTGTTTTTAAAATTCCTTTACAGGTGGATACTAGATTACTTGTGTTTGAACATTCTTACTTCATACATTTAGGCTTAATTTTATCATTTTAAAATGCTTCACAACAATGAAGTACGTGTTCTTAAGGGCCCCACTTGTATTTGGACTATTGCAGCTGTTTATTCTTTTCCTGATAAAGATCTGGAAACTTTTAGACACTGTGGCCCCCTTGCTTCTTGATAGACTGGTATCCAGCTCATCCTCTTGGCCTTAACCTTTGTGCCCACAGTCCCTTTTTACTTAGTGGCTGGGAGATGACCCATTTCTTTCACGTTTCTCCTGAAAAACTTGCCCTGAGTGCATCATATGTTTCCTACCATCTCCTCTCTCTACGTTGGTGCTTAGTTTGTTCCCGATTTTCTGAGTAGAGTGGAGGGTGCCCAGCGCCCAGGCTGTTGCTTTTGTGGTACACCAGTTCTTCCCACGATGTCACCCAGGGTTTTCTTGATCTGCATCCTCTGGAGCATTGCTCTTAGCTGAGCCTCTCTGCATTCAGCGCAGGGACTTGAAGCGTTTGGGGAGGAGGGCCGTTAGAGTCCAAGACTGCACTTACTCGTGTACTGAGTGAGCCCTCTGTGTCTGCAGCGCCCGCCGCGCCCAGTGCTGCGCTCTGAGGAGGACTCAGCGCAGAGGTGACGTGGATGTGTCGCCTGAGACTTCGGCACCCTCAGGAGGACGGCCTGGCTTTTGAGGAGCTTATTACTGGAGTTCACTGTTCTTTGCTGCCTAGAGGGCATTTCTGTTCTTTCTCCCTTGAGTGCACAGGCATCCTTCCCTGACTTTCTCTCTATTCTCAGTGCAGCTGATTTCTGAGAATCGGTATATGACAGGGGAATGAGTTAACGCCTGTTACGATACTGTTTTGTATTGAGGACTCGCTCTAACAAGAAAAAGGACAGATCATTGTTGTATTCATTCCTCCAAAAGTATCTAATTAAGTATTCAGTGGTTCAGACCTCTTATATGTGAAGCCTTTAGATTTGTGAACAAATCCAAGTAGAAGTCATCTGTACTAGACCCAAAGTGCTTGGGCAGAAGACAGTAATTGTCAGCGTAGGAATTGTTTTTAAAGTGAGAGCGTGGAGAGCCTTGCAGTCTCCTCTCTCTTGTCGCTCACCTCCGTAGTCTGCGTGTTTCTGGTCTCATTTTTCGTATATAAGGAGTGGCCTGAGCCAAGGTACGTGTAAGTCAGACTTCTGATGGTGATTTAAATCTGACAGTGCTTTTGAAGATTTCTTTTAGAGAAAGAAGGCCCTTGGCATGGAGCACTGTTTAGAGATAGCCAGAAAGAACTGGGAAATTTTCTTCTCATTTATGAGGAAAGATTACTATGCGAGAGATCATTATGATGACTACAGTCCAAGAAGGAACATGTCTTTTCTTCACCTCCTCTCCTCCTTTCCCCCACTCCAGTCCACCAGCAGTATCTCCAAATCGTATCTTACACCCCACCCTTCTCTCTGTCACCACTGATGGGGTCCAAGTCACACCTGGAGCCCTGCAAACCCCTCACTGGTCTCCCTGCTTCCATTCTTGTCCCTACACAGTGTTTTTCCAACTTAAATTCAACTTTGTCCCTAATGAGGAGCTTCCCATCACTTTAAGAATAAATTCCAGACGCCTTCTCTGGGTTGACAAAGGCCAGGCTTACATAATGTGGCCCCTGCTTGGTTCCGTAGCTTCAGCTCCATCCACTTCACCCTTGACCTCCCCCATGACCTCTCTCCTCTTAGCCGCTGCACCCCCACCCCAGCTACCAAGTTCATTTCTGCCTTGAGCCTCAGCACTGTTCCTTCTGCCTGCCTGCTCTGCCCTCCCCTGATCATGGGACAGGTGCCCCCTCCCCCCATTAAAGTTTCAAATATATGTAAAATAAGAGAGTAGTAGGATGAACTCCATGGGACAGTCCCCTAAATCCAAAATCACCAATATTCAGCCATGCTTTCCTTTTCCTTTTTTTCATTGTTTAAAATTGTTTCTGCTGCAGGGCTTCCCTGGTGGCTCAGTGGTACAGAATCCGCCTGCCAGTGCAGGAGACAGGGGTTCGATCCCTGATCCGGGAAGATCCCACAGGCGTCAGCGCAGCTAAGCCTGTGTGCCACAACTACTGAACCTGCGCGCTAGAGCCCGTGCTCCACCAGGAGCACAAAGCTGCTCTCCTCACAGTGAAAAGCCCGCACACTGCAGCTAGAGGGGCGCCCCCGTGCTCCACAGCTAGAGAAAGCCTTCACACAGCAACAAAGACCCAGCACAACCAAGAATAAATCAAAGTATTTTTTTTAATTGTTTCCACTGTAGCTCTTGAAAGCGAATCTCTGACACCATGTCATCTTGCTCCTGAATACTTGTTTCTACAAAATAAGGACATTTACTTTATAATCACAATGTCATTATCACACTTAACAAAATTGACAGTAATTCCCTCACACCATGTAACACTCAGCTCTTATTCACATTTCCCCAGTTGTCTTGAAAATGTCCTTTTACGGTTTGTTTGCTTTACCAGCATCCGAACAAGCTCCGCACGATGCATCGGATTCTTACATCCCTCTCTTGTCTCCTTCTTGCCTGCATTCCTTTTACTGTGCTTTCTGTGATGTCCCTTTGCTCTGATGTTTCTTTTAATTTGGTCTGATTTCTAAAGAATATTTCTCACATTTTGCTGAATTTTGTTAGCTCTCATTTTATATGCTCTTGTTGTCCAGCTGTCTCGCTTCTGAGAACTTCTGATTTGTGTTGTTCTTTCAAACCCTTGGCTGTTTTCCCTTAATTTCTTTTAGCTCATTTTGAAATGATTGGTTAGTTTTCATCTGCTTGTGGTCACTTTTTCATGGCTTAGTCTGTTCCCTCTACCTTTTTTTCTTGTATTGAGTGGGGCGGGGTCGCATTTCTAACGTGTCCCTGTGTGTGTGTTGGGGGGGGACCTCCTGTTCTGTGGGGGGAGTGTGGCAGCCAGGGTGGCCTCCCCATCTCATAAAGGACCTAGGCGCTGGTCTGCCTCTCAGAGCTCCATGCTTTGCAGGCCTTCAAGGGTGCTGGCTGCCCGGCCTTTGATGCTGTTTGCCATTTGGCGCTTGCTCTGGATGGCCCACCCGCCTACCTTTTGGGGCTTTGATTCCTGCTTCATGTGAGGGCCGTTCCCAGCGCGTGCCCTCAGCAGGAGGGATGCCTTCTGAGTGGAGTGTTTGCCGGATGGCTCTGTGGACCAGGCAGCACTGGCCAGCCCTCCTGAGCCCCTGAGGAGCCCCTGGAGCCCCTGTGAGCATTTGTGAGCTTTCTTTCTCAGACACTGAGAAGATGCACTCGATTTGCCAGCATTTCCCAGCCCCAGGTTGCAGGGCTCCTGCTCAGGTGGGGCCCCTCTTTTTGGAGGAGATTTTCCTGGTGGTTTGGGGATCTGTGGCCCTGGGGCCACTCAGTTGTCCCTTTTCCCTCCCACCACCCAGCCTCACAGCTGTTGACCCTGTGCAGTCCTGCACACCTGTATTCTGTGGTTTGTGGGGAATTTTTTAAATCAAGTTTTACTGAAGATTTCATCTACTTCTCACTGTTCTAGTTACTCTGTCTAGTTTCCAGGAGGAAATTTAGAGAGACTCTTAACAATTCTGCAGGCGCCATGTAGTTCAGTGCTGCCTCAGAGGCCTTCCTGACCACCCTAGACATAGCCACCCCTGTTCGCTGCCGTCTCGCCCACTTTGAGCTCTGTGCGTGATGCCCATTGCCGCCGGAACGGAGGCTTCTCTTCCTTCTCTGGTCGTTAGTCAGGGCTCTCTTGCTCGCTCCTGAATCCCTGCTGGGCTAAACAGTGGTGGCCCCGTGACAATAGATGGTGACTCATGGGCACTTAAGGCCCCACCCCTCCCTGCTCACACTGAAATTGTGAAACTTTCCCCTAAAGCGCTAACCCTTTTTACTATGATTATATTACCCTGAAAAATAACTAAAAGAAAAACATTTCTCTAAAATGTTTTGAAGGCACATAAACTAAAAAATAATCCAAGATATTAAAATAGTAATGTGCCATACACTGACTTAAGTATCATCAAACATTTTAAAATCTAGTTTTACCATGTCCCAGCAAAGAGGACTTTTCTGTTATAATTTCTGTTACAGAGTCTCTCATTGCACCGTGCGTGTGGTGTGTGTGTGTGTGTGTGTGTGTAGACATATCATACTGTGGATAAACACAGAATAGTAACTGGTGTCTAAGACAGTGCCAACTCTAGATTCACAGAATGTCTGCATTGGGGAGCCTTCTAATACTCGAGTGGGAAGAAAGATGGCCTTGGAGCCAGAAGCGAAGCAAGATCCTCGCCCCACCTCTGCCATTGGTAATTACATGACCCCCAGTCTACCACTTACTGTCACTGAGTTCCACCCATCACTAAGATACGGGGGTTGGGTTCCTTTCAGCTTTGAGTACTAGGATTCTTGTAATCATAAATACTTGTTAGCTGAAGGCCCATTCCAACCTCCCAGTATAAGGGTCATGAGACACAAGTGTTTTCTGAGCCGAAGTCTCCACTGTAAATGTAACCTGATAACAAAAGCAGAAGTGATGCCTTAAAAACATACATGCACTTCAGTTTCATTTTGCAATTATCCATCTGCAAATAACCATTGAACATATTTTTTGTTGAATCACAGCCATGGTGTCACGCAGGATACGTTTAAGAGATTTCCAAAACTAGTAGTACCAAGCATTTCTGAAATTTTTGAATTAGCACCCACAAATTGGAATGGCCCAGGGTTTGTGTCCTGAGTAAGTGTGTGGCATATTGTTTATTCAGACACAAAGATTCTTGCACGAAGTAGAGAATGGTGTGAACAGGTGTTCAGTTCTGATCACTGTGCGTATGGAGCACGTGTTGTGGACTAGACTCTGTGCCCAGCACTGATGACACGCAGTGTGACTTAGCCACGCTGTGAGGAAAATATTCTGCTTGTTTTACAGATGAAGAAACTGGGATGCGAGAAGGTGAGCCAGGGCCACACAGCTAGTGGAGAGTGAGCTGTGTCAGGTTCCAGCGAGCGTTCATTCAGATACTCCACGCTGCTCTCTGGTCTTAGGGTTCTGCATTTCATAAGCCATTTAATCCTCATAAGAGCCCCATGAAGCTGGTACCATCATGTTTCCTTAGCACCGGAGGAAACAGGCACAGAGAAGTGAGATGACTCGGCCGAGGCCACACAGCTGTTTGGTGTCAGTGAGGCTTTGAACTAGGGCAGTCAGGGCCAGAGTGCACGTTCTTGTCTTCTGCACAGAGTTGCCTGGCAGCAATGTGGCGACTGACGCGGAGACTCCAGATCCTTACTTTCAACGGTGTCATTAGGAGTGGTACTAGGAGAGCAGAGAGAATCGTCAGAGATTGTAAAACTTGTCCTTCCTTACATTAGGGACAACATTGTGTTTTTGGCCCTATTGCACATGACTTGGAATTCAACAAAAGTAAAACTTCCTCTTTCCCTAAAATGTGAAGTTTGTGATTAGCAAGATCGCACTCTTCATCTCAATTGTCAGAGTCATATGCCCCTCTAGACAGACATGGTTACCGAGGATCATTAGACTCCCGAATCTCTGATTTTCGTCATGCTTGGTTACTCTGCGCTAGAGGGTTAGTGTTTGAAAGATGCTAATTTGAAAAGAGAATTCCTCCGGATTTGTGGGGAGGAGGGATGGTGAGATCTAAAGTTAGTGACATTTTTTTATGAGAAATTTGAGAATACATATCAACAAGTGAGGGTGGCCTAGGCTTTTAAATGGAATCCTTTGTAGTAGTACTAGTTGTTGTTATTTGGACTGTTTTGGGTTTGTGTTTAAGAAAAAGTGGAACCCAGCTGTGCTTTTCAGTGTAAGGTAGCCTGAGATTTTGGTGGACATGTAGACCCCGCAGAGAGAAATTCAGGCTCTGTGTCTTGCTGGACTCTGCCCCAGTGCCGCCCACGAGCCGGAGCACTGTGCTGGGAGATGTAAATGACTGAGAAGGGCCGAGATCAGCAGGTCCAGTGTGATTGCCTCGCCCTCTGGCTATTGAGCTGATTGTTTGGAAAGTCTTTAGTGGTTTTTCAACTTGAAAAGAACAAAGTTGAAATAAATAAATTGATCCATTAACCTGTTACAGGAAGGTTCCCACCGTGCTTAGGACCCCAGATCATCTTAGACAAGGTTGACTAAGCCACACCGTGATAGATTTTCAGGGTAATATGTGGACCATAAAGTGACCGTTAACCAACTTGCTTTGTTTATGGGAGGCAGGCTCTTAATGCCACTGGCCTCGTGCTGGAAGCACATTCCACTGTGGTCTGTTTAATCGCTGTGAAGTCATTGATCAGATGAAAATGACCAGTTAGCAAGTAAGTGTTTCCTGGGCTGCAGGCTTTATGAATAATGTGTTCTTCAGTTAAAAACAGCACTTTAAGCAATTGTTTAAACCTAACCATTTGGGAATGAGGCAGAGAGCTTCATGAATAATTTATTTTCAAAAGAAAAGATTAAGGGATCTGAATTTTTTTCACCTTCCCAAACCCTTTTTACATTAAGTGAACATATCTATAAATGATAGCTAGATCCAGATAAATAAGATTCATAATGTATACATGATATCTGTAAGTTTATATGCTTTCTCTTTTAAAGAACCTTTACTGAGAAAAGTACAGTCATGTAAATACAGGGAGTTTAAAATAAGAACTGAGAATGGAATTGCTGGAAGGGTTGCGGGATTTCAGAATGTAGCATTGAACGCGCATTAGCATAGTGCCGTGGGAAAGCTTGAAATATGGTTAATATGTCCTTGTGTCGAAAAGGACTCCATCAAAGCAGACCAGTTTGATCCCTTGTGCTTAAACATTATGCTTTCCACTCTCTAAACCAGATCACCATCTTATGAGAATTGCACATCCTTGCTTCAAGGTTCCAGTAAGAGAGGTTGAGGCGGGGTGGGTACTAGCATCACAAGACCAAAATCTGCCCTCCCCAAGTCCCTCCCACCTCGCCAACTCCCCTCTTCTTCCTCCTCTTCTTAATATCATTAGAAATCCCCATGGTGTTTTGTTTGTGAGCCTGACAAATGATTTGCCTCAATGGATGAAATTTTCATCAACCATCTTGGCCTTGAAGGAATTAACAGCGGTGCAGAGAGGCCTGGACACTGCCTCACCACTGTCATACCGCTGTCATCGCGACAGGCAGCTGTTGGTTTTTGAGTGATTACCTGGTTTCAGGCGGTTTCAGGCACCATTCTAAGGACTTTACACCTTATTTAATCCTAACAACCTCCTGAGCTAAGTGCAACCATTACCCTCATTTGCAGTTGAGGAAGCGGAGACTTTCCTTACTTGCCCACGTTCACCAGAGCCTGTGTGTTTACTCCCTTCAGCGCCTCTGCTGCCTTCTCCACCGCCTCACGGTCACACCCGGGGACTCAGTGCCGGGTGGGCCACCAGCACCATAGAAGGGCGCCTTCACTTAGCCAGCGTTTGGTCTCTGGCCCCATAACAAACTGGAACCTAGTCAAGAACCAAGAAACGTGAGAGCAGGCCCCGCTGATGTGGCTCTTGTCAGTTTCCCAGATGTCCAGGACCCTCTCACGGAGCCCATTTTCTTTGGGTTGTCAGGGTAACGCATTTGGAAACACGCAGCACACATTCTAACAACAGCCAGGAGCCAGTGCTTATATAATGGGAGAGAGACAGGAGAAGAAAGAAAGAAAAGGAGACTGTAGATATAAAGCCCAGGGGCTTGAATTGGTGCCTGCGACGCTAACTGAATAGATTGTTTTCTTATTAGGAATAGTATATCTTTGTTTTCAAAAGACAGTCATAGAATGGAAACAGTTAAGTTCAGGTATCAAGAGAGACAGGCGGGAGACACTGAAACCTCTGAGGGGCAGTCCCAGATGAGGGGCAGCCCGCCCTCTGGCATCAGTAGCTGAGTTGGGCCCCGCTGCCAGTATTTAGTCCCCTCCACCCAGCTGTTGGCATCAGAAATAGTTTTGCCATGATATAGGAGTCTTGACTGTTCCCATCGTTTTCTGCTTTCTGCTTCTGGGGGCTTTAAAATGTCCTGTGTAAGATGGCAGCCCTCCCCTTTTGAGCCAGTCACACTTGAAAAATATACCCTGAAATTATCCAAACTTAATTTCTGGCCATTTTGTTTCAGAAATACCAACCCCAGGGGTTCTCTGTTCTTTCCACTAAAACTTAATCTATTTGGGAAAATTCCATTTCCCCTCTGTAGAAATCGACTGGACATGGCTCCTGTGAATGATATGGTTCCTATTATCCCTGAACACTGTAAAAATGAACTTTGAAACAGTTGGGTCGGACCCAAACAGAAAGTGATGTATGGCTTGAAAATGGTCTCATTGAACAGCGTGCTTCAATATTTTACTGGTCAGTGCAACACTGGTTTTCAAAACACATGTTCAGTTTTTTGAAGTTGTGTTTTTAGAGTGGATACTTTCTCACAAACCAAAATAGATGAATCAAGCTTGTTTGAATCAATGCTGAAATGTCATGCAAGTCTGCGGAGTGAAAATCATTAACCTGTTTCTTGAAATCCACATCAAATAAAACCATTTTACTCTATTCTTCATCCAGCCTCACCTCCTCACTGAAGGAGAGAGTGCTGAGAGTCTACAAAAATGCATGTAACTGGATTATTATTTTTTTCCCGAAAGGTTTTCAGAAATACTAAATCCAGATATTAATCGAGCATGGGGCAGCACCCTACCTGGATTGAGTCAAGCATGTCCAAAAGTACATTTAACACAGACTCATTATTTCTCAAAGTCTGTGCTTGAAAATAGATCGAGACTAGTTCTCCGAACCACGTGGCATAATTTCAAGTCCATTTAAACCGTGACCAGAATGTATTGTCGGATAAGTGAGAGTGCATGAGGATATTGTAAACACCACAGTGTAAAACTACAGTGACAACTTTTTTACACATAACTCTAAGAGGCTCTTAAATCTGTCTTTTGGAAGAGTTTGTGAAAGTCGCTCAGTCGTATCCGACTCTTTGCGGCCCCATGGACTATTCCGTCCCTGGAATTCTCTAGGCCAGAATACTGGAGTGGGTAGCCTGTCCCTTCTCCAGGGGATCTGTTGGATCATTACGTTTAGTAGGGCCTCACTGGTGGCTTAGTGGTAAAGAATTTGTCGGCAGTGCAGGTGTGGATTCCATCCTTGGGTCAGGAAGATCCCCTGTAGAAGGAATTGGCAAGCCTCTCCAGTATTCATGCCTGGGAAATCCTGTAAACAGAGGAGCCTGGAGGGCTACAGTCCATGGTTCAAAAAAGAGTCAGACGTGACTTAGCAACTGAACAAACAAATGAAAACCATTCGTTAGTAACCATATATTTAGGACCTGAAGATATTCAGAAGGTCTGCATTCTAATCCCAGCTTTGCCTACAACCACCTAGAAGGCTTTATCCAAACCCGTCAGTTTCCATGCCCCAGTTTTGTTTCCAAAGAGTAAAGAATTTGGATTAGCCATTCTCCTGCTTGCATTCTAGCTCTGGAGTTATATGATTTGGGGGAGGGGGGCTAGTATTCCGATTCTTAAATCTGTCAACTCTTGGAATGTATTTCCAAACAGGGAGGTAAACTAAAATGCCTTCCTTTTCATGGAGGAAAAAAGTGCTGGAAGTGACACTCTCCACCTTGTCATCTCAGAGAATGAGCAGAAAACCTTTTAGTCTTAGAGCGTTCAAGTCCCAGCAGACACGTATGGACTCTGCCAGCCTAGATGAGAAACGATTGAGGAAAGCAGAGTCTCCCCCCGCCCCAACACGCGGGATTCCTTGGCTAGTTAATGAAGGTGGGAGTTCTGATCTGGACCCTGCTGCCTTCATTAGGCCTTGGAACACAGAGGCTGATGGTCAGTCATCATTTACAGTAGAAATCTGTTAAAAAAAAAAAAAATAGCCCTATTTCCCAGACTTGTTAGCAGGCCCTTAGAACCTTTCTGAAAATGATGAAAAGTTTCTGGGTCATGCTAATCAAGCCTAAACACTTTACATTGCTTAGCAACAAGTAATATGCCCCTGTTTGGAAGTCAACAAAGAAAGCAAGCTTTGAATTAAGACCTGGAAATGTCAGAGAGCGTGGCAGGCAGGGAAGAAGTGCTGTTGTCTGGGTGTGCTGTGTATTACCCAGCGCCACCTTCCAGAAAGCCTGCCCTTCTTTGCTCCGAGACAGTCACCATTGTGTTGACTTCTTGCCCGCTGCAGCAGATGCAGAGCGTTTTCAAAGGCGTGTGATGGGTTTAAGGGTCAAGAGTTTTGCCCAGTGGGTAAAACCCTCACTTATACCAGAGGGTTAAACGTGTTGAAAAGCGGGAGTTTAACCTCCTTGTTTTCTTCCTCCTTCAGAGCAGAGGAGACCTCTCTGGTGGCGCATTTCTCCCGTTCTCCTGAACTGCGGCGGGAATAATGGGGGTATAATTGGCAGGTGTCAAGTCTAACCCTGAGTGTCTCCACAGGTGGTCATTTCCGCGCCTCTCCTGGCAGCCCCTCTCCTCTACGAGCAGTCCTTCTGCTTGTAAAGTTTTGCCTGATATTTAGCCTCAGTGCTCCCTGCTGGAACTCTCTCCCCTTATTCTCATCGACCGAGAATAATTGGTCTATCTTCACTCGGCAACTCCCATTTGCATGTTTCAGGAGTAGCTGTGTTCTCTCTCTGTTAGAGACAGACTCTCTCCCCTTGGGAAGTGTTCGTACACCTTGCTTCCGAAAAGGATTATTCGGTGTGTCCGTCTTCTCAGCGTGCTCCCCACTTTGTCATCCATTTATTATCATTCACGTTGGTGCTGCACCTGTTTTTACCACGATGGACTGACTCTCTCTCCTTTTACACATAATCCTCCAGATTCGGAGCGTTTGATTTGGACCCGCTGTGTTGTCGACTCATTTGCAGGGTGATTTGCCAAGTCCTCTGTGTCGAGGACTGCAGTGAGATCCTAGCAGGAGAAACAGATGTTTCATCCCTATAAGCTGCGTCCCCAACTCTTGAGCAGTCTGTTCTGCCCACTGAAATGCGCGCGTGTGTGTGTGCACGTGTAATGCATGTGCACACCTGTGCACACACACTCGCCTTGACAGGTCAGAGCTGCCTTGCAGCTTTCACGGGTCATTGTGCGTGGGCTATTTGGAGCGTTACACGGAGTGACTTTTTCGACAAGCAAACCTGAGTACCTTTGCACCCACTGGTTGCAGCAGGTCTTCTGTTGGTGAGAGTGGGCATCTGAGGTTTGAGCTTTTAGGGACCTGAATGCTTATACTCCTGGCTTCTATTCCTAAAGCCATTAGCGTGCAAGTGAATGCTTGTTTTTATCTGTTTTATTCCGAGATCCTCAAGTGAAAGATGTATTTGTTATATGCCCTTTAATTACGCATGCCCTCTGAGTATGCTACTCGCCACATTAGGGCAGCCCACTCGGCCGCAGTAAATATTCATGTGTGAACTCTAGTGGAGAGAGTCCTTCCTGAAAATTTCCTTGATTACAGAATTGCTGTTTCCTGGGGTTCTTGTTAAGAGACTCATCTTGAGTCCTAAGACTTGGTTGTGGGAGTCCTTTCTAGTTAGTACGTTTCTTCAGACATTTCTAGTAACGGGCCCCACTAGACAGTGACAAAGGCAGTGTGTTTTATGCCAGGACTACATACTTGAAGTAGTCCTGCTGTTAAAACCCTGATAAACTTTTACCAAAGTACAGTAGATTTCAGTTATTCACAAAGGTTAAGGAATAGGGTGTTCTGAGTCATTGGATTTCCTATAATGATTACCATATGTACCATCTGAAGACGGAGAGTCTTTGGAAACTGTGCAATCGCTTCTTTGTGTATATAGTAAGTAAGCTCTTAGGAAGTGGGTGCTGAATTGCCTAGATTTGGAAGGACCTGTTGAGTTCATCTCGTCCAAAGAGGAGACGAGAGCTGGAAGGGCTAGGTGTTTTGTCCACCGTGGCCTGTGAGTGAGCGGGAACTACGAGAGAGCCCAGATCTTTCCACACCCGACCCAGGATTCTCTCAGCCATGATTTGAAAGACTCCTGCAAGACCTGTCAGTGCAGGGTAATATGATAAATGTTGAGCTGGCTCTGGTTCGGTGAGGCCGTCATAATCCTGTAGGGGGTGTTCAGGCTGCCTCAAGTATCACCTGTCATGGGGAGAATCCTAGACTTGGCTCCACTGGAGAACTAGGTTCTGGTACAGTTTTTCACTCCTTTTGAGGGTGGCAAAAGGAATGTTGGAGCTGGTGGCCACACGTGCTGGTGCCGGACTGAAAGCCATTTTATTTTCTGTGGAGGAGGCCTCTGTCTCTTGCTCACGTGGCCGATTCCCAGACGCACGTTCTTGTGCGGTCAGCGCCCAGGGTGATTGATCAGCATGGCCCTTGCTTCACGGTATTGCTGACCTAAACACCTCGCCCCTCTGAGGATGCGTATCCATATCCTGTCTTCAATAGCTCCAGATGTATGAGTGACAACAGATTTTTTTAAGGTCCAAAGTGAAGATTCATTTAGAATTAAAAAAAAAAAAACCCACAATCTACAAAGACAAGCAAAACCTTTCGAAACAAAGCTGTTTAATCACCTGGCTTATTTGAAGGGTGTTTCTAAACTCAGTCATTTTTAATCTCCTATAGGATGTTTACCATAATCTTTAGTCAGCTATTCTGTTAGTTCCATATTTTTCTCTAAATAAATTCATTTTTTAAAACTTACCCTCATTCTAAGAAATAATGCCTGTGAGATCACAGGTTTTATTTGCTGCCTATATGCTTTTCTATATGTTGTTGCTGTTGTTGGTGTTCGGTGGCCAGGCGTTTCCAACTCTGTGACTCCATGGACTGCAGCGTGCCAGGCTCCCCTGTCCTCCACTGTCTCCCGGAGTTTGCTCAGATTCACATCCATTGAGTGGGTATTGTGTTCTGACAGTCTCATCCTCTGTCGCCCCCTTCTCCTTTCGCCTTCAGTCTTTCTCAGTGTCAGGGTCTTTTCCAATATGCATATATTTAAGTTGAAAGTGTTCATCCACTTCACTGGCTCTGGTGGTCCAGTGATTAAGACTCTGCATGTCCAGTGCGGGACATGTGTATTGAATTCCTGGTCAGAGAACTAAGATCCCATGTGTGCTGGTACAGCCATCGATAAATAAATAAATTTTTTTTTTCTAAGGCAAATGTTTGTCCATACCACATACCAATCTGTGAGTGTCACGTTGCGTTTTGGAAATTGTTGCTCGGGGGCAAATGTGAACTGGACAGTGAACGCGGAGGGAAACGCAGACTGTGGCTCGGCGGGGATCTGCGAAGGAGCAGGTTGTGTCTGCAGTGTGGAGGGCCGTGGTGCATTGAAGGAGGAAGGAGCCGCAAAAGGAGGAGCAGACTGATCCTTAGGGAGACAGATACTTTCATTAGGATTCCATGATTCTGGTTAAATGCCATGAGTTTCAAAACTAGCCGCATCCCATGGTTATCGCCCCAGGAAAGGCTTGTTGATAAATGATGTTGCGTTAAGTAAGCAGAGTGGCTGTAAAGTTGTGCTTCATTACCAATTTAGAATAGTCATATCAGTCTTCTCAATTAATTGAGCTGTTTTTCAGCTTTCTTACTCTAGCAGGAGAACTGCAGGGTTGGTTTTAATGTCATAGGAGTTGTTTGAGAAGAATCTTCTATTGTTCCGGGAGGAGACTCCAGCAGAGGGACGATTTCCAGTGTGAGAGGTCTTTAGTAAGGGGACCAGCAGGTGTGGGAACCCCAGGGATCCGTGCAGTAATAGCCCAGGCCGGCCCTTCCCCTGCAGGAAGAGTTTGGCTACTGGAGCCCAATGTGAGAGAGTGAGTAAGCTGTGAGCTCCAGGGGTCATTTTTGCAGCTCTGACATAGGTAACTGATTTAACAACTTGTTAATTGGTCTTGGAAAGCTCAACGTGGATTTTTGTTTGGGATTTTCCCCCTCCCCTGTAACCTGGAAGGGCTTGCAGAGGAGGTAGACCCTGAGTGAAACTATAAATTCTTCCCTAAGCTTAATCCCTTGTTTAACCGTTTTAGGAAAACTAGGACCCACCAGTATCTGAATGAATTTTTTAATGCAAGAAGAGCAGAAGTTGAGGAAAACATCTACCTCCTAGTTATTAATATAAAATAGAACCAAAAAATGTATTCACTTTTCCGCCCCTTCCTGTAGCCTGCCAACTTTGCACTTTAATTTTCTCCCGACAAGAGAATGGAAGGAACTTTAACCTAGCTGTCCTGTTTTTTCTGAAGGAAGATGCCTTGTAACCAAATGAAGTGTAAGCCGTGAGAGGGCAGAGACCACCAGAGCATCCCTGTGTCCCTGGGCCCAGTGGGCACCGAGTGGGTATTTACTGAATGACTGGGAAGAGAGAAAGTCATACACTGGTTCTGTTTTGTCAGTATGCTACCCCTCAGTTTTTCAGTCTTCTTCTAAAGTCTGGGAAGTGAGAAAGGGGCAGACTGCCTTTTCCGTGCAGTCCTCCCAGACCTGTAAAGTACCGCGGCGGGGGCAGGGAAACCCTGGGGTGGGGATCAGAGAGGTCCAGTCTGAGGCCGGCTCAGCCACTCTGTGCTGTCACCTCGGCAGGTCACTTAACCTCCTTTTTTCTGTTGTCTATAAAGCAGGAGTTTTGCACTTGCCCTTCTTGTTTTACAGACTTGGTGAGGGATCAAACAAGATAAAGAACACACAAGTGCTTTGGAAACTGGAAAGCAAGGCCTGCTTTCCTGCTCAGCCTGACTCCTCCAGCAGAAAGCACAGGCTAGACCCATTCCTCCAGAGAAAGCCTTTTGGGAGCCAGCTAATACAATATTTTTTAAAATTAATTTATTTTCAGGCAGTGAGTGAGTTGTGTCCGAGCGACTTTGCGACCCCATGGATTATAGTCTCCCAGGCTCCTCTGCCCATGGGATTTTCCAGGCAAGAATACTGGAGTGGGTTGCATTTCCTTCTCCAGGGGACCTTCCCGACCCAGGGCTCAAACACGGGACTCCTGCATTGTAGGATTTGCTTACATTATTCTGTTGGTTTCTGCCATACGTCAACATGAATCAGCCATAGGTACACACATGTCCCCGCCCTCTTGAACTTCCGTCCCACCTTTCATTCCAGTTTTCGTTCTTTTTTAATCCTTAGATACGCACAATCATTCCCTGAACACAGTAATTATTGACAACTGTAGACACTCATTAAATATTTGTTAATAGATTCAATAGGGATAGTTTACAAACTAAACTCTTTACCTCTCCTCTCTTTTGGTCCGTGTGCTGCCGCAGTGAGCGCTGCCTCTCTCTTTTGATGGTTTAGTCACTCGGTCATGTCCAGCTCTTTGTGACCCCATGGACTATACCCACCAGGCTCCTCTGTCCGTGGGATTTCCCAGGCAAGATTACTGGAGTGGGTTGCCATTTCCTGCTTCAGACGATCTTCTCGACCCAGGGACAAACCCATGACTCCTGCATTGCGTGTGGATTCTTCACCACTCAGCCGCCAGGGAAGCCCAAGGCACTCAATAAATGTTTGTTAATAGATATAACAGGGATAGTTACAACCTAGGATAGTACAGGAAAGAGTCTGTCTCTATGATGGTATTTGCTATGTGTTCCAGTTCGTGCATAACCAGGGTTTACTAGGCTGCTTGTACCTAATAAAAGAGGGGGGGTTAGACTCTGGATGTCACTAGGTGGTGAGTGTGCATTTATTTCACCTTATGGAAATGGAGGTGGCTTTTGTTTGCTTGCCCAAATGATTCTTCAGGTTATACACCAACATAGTTCAAAGTTCACCAGCTGTTCAAGAAGAGGAAGAAGCCGCTCTTCTACATCCGTAGCCTGGCTGTAGCTCCCCTCCAAGGAAGCATGCCTTTCTGATCTGTATCTGCTCAGTTGTTGAGTTTCCATAAAGAGATTCTGAAGTTTTGAGTGTCTTTTCTTTGCTATGGTAAGACACAGATCCTCAGGTCTGTTGCTTATTATTTATCTTTGGCTGTCTGGGCTCTTTGTGTGGCGCGCGGGCTCCAGGGGACGTGAGGTCAGCAGGTGCTGCACACCTTGGGGCTTAGTTGCCCCCAGGCATGTGGGATCTTAGTTCCCCAGCTCGGGCTTCAAACCTGTGACCCCTGCCTTGGAAGGTAGATTCTCAACCACTGGAGCGCCAGGGAAGTCCCTAGGTGTCTTTTCTTGAAGGAGACTGGCAGTGGGCAGGCAGCTAGTTGGGGAGAAGTGGAGAGGGAGTGGGCGCATTGAGAGAGAGTGGAGGAGTCTAGGCTCCTCTTTCTGTCTGTAACTCATCTGCTGCTTATGACTCCCCTCATAGCTCAGTCGGTAAAGAATCTGCCTGCAATGCAGGAGACCCGGGTTCGATTCCTGGGTCAGGAAGATCCTCTGGAGAAGAAAATGGCAACCCACTCCAGTTTTCTCGCCTGAGGATAGAGGAGCCCAGTAGGCTATAGTCCATGGGATCTCAAGAGATGGACACGGCTTACCGACTAGACTGCCATCTGCTGCTTAGTTGCTTCAGTCATGTCTGACTCTGTGTGACCACATAGACACCATGGAGGCCCACCAGCCTCTTCTGACCTTGGGATTCTGCGGTCAAGAATACCGGAGTGGGTTACCATGTCCTCCTCCAGGGGATCTTCCCAACCCAGGGATCGAACCCACGTCTCCTGCAGTGGGGTAGGCAGATTCTGTACCACTGAGCCACCAGGGAAGCCCCCAGCTCATCTGGTCTTCCTTCTTAATGTACAGTTAGAGAACAACCAAACTCCTTTTATAGACATGTTGATTCCAATATTTTACAAACCTGAGAAGTTTGACCAAATTGGGAGGAGTGAGCAAGTTTGACCTAAGTTCCCAATCCTGTTTCTTCAGCGTATTGAGATTAGTAGTTGGAGTTTCAGGCCATCTCATTCTCACAAAGTAATTAAACAAACCCCCTTCTGTTTCCACCCACCGGCAAAGTCCACTCGGTCTTATCATTTTTGGACAGGTGTAGAGGAAAATCTTAAATCAATTTCAGATGGTGTAAATTGCTCCCTTTTTGTTATCTCCTGGGCATTACCCTTTCCCCAAGAAGGTGGTTTATTAATAAATGCATTCCTAACTTTTAGGTTTTGTATGGGTGGAGAAAATGAACAGCCTGTATTGTATGCACCGTGTGGGGTAAATGCTATTTAAATATCTGGTTCGAGCTGCTGAACATCTCGCTAACACGGGATCATTGGCTGGAGTCCAGGTTTGTTGGTTGTTTTTTTTTCTTTTGAGGAGGGGTCAGACTTTATAGAGAGCTAAGCCATCTGTCCAGCAAGTTATTTTAAGGCTTTAATGACAGATACTTTGCCATGTATCTCATTGTGTAAGGGAGAGAACTAACATTTTACAAAACCGGTATCTTTAGAAATGTCTTCCACGTTCTGTCTTGCTATCATTGGGGGTATTGTGATCCCGATTTGGTAGCACGCATCTTTGTACTAATGTTTTTGCAGAATTAATTAGTTCATTAGAAGCAGCATTTGAAAACTGGCATGTTGATAACGCTTGAAAACTGGCATGTTGATAACGCAATGCACATCTTCAGAAGAAGGCTCCTGCTTCCAGGAGGCATCGAGCTTCTCCTAAAACAGATGCAGGGGTTTCGTAGCCACGTCTTAAGCAGAAAGACTTTGAAGCGCCTCTCCTGCCTTCTTTGAGGTTGCTTCTGCGGGGCTCTGTGGCTGCTGCTGGTAGTGAATTTTGCTGGCTAATGTAATGAACTCTTCAGCACCTCAAATCTTCATCTGCTAAAGAGAACTTTGTGTTGTAGTTGTTTCATAACTGCCTGACTGGCATTTGCATAGCTTACTTTGAATGTCCTGTCTCTTTCTTGGGCAAATATTTGAGGAGTGTCTGGTGGGTGCCAGGTACCGTTGGCCATGTGCTGGGATTCTGCCTTTCTAAAGAAGACGGTAATGTGATTCCATGGAGAGACCTGTTGGGGAGATAGACGTTAAACAAATAATCACTCGGAAAAATTGCTTAATTACAGCTGGGGCAGAAGACACAGAGAGGATTAAAAAGTGCCATAGAGGTGAGATGAAGGCCACTGAGTGATGGGGGGCCCGGGAGGTGTGTCAGAGACGGTTTCCCCGAGGAAGTGTCCTTTAAGCTGTAGCCCAAAGCTGAGCTGGGTATGGGGGTGGGAGGAGTTACCAGACGAACCCTCCAGGCAGAGAATGCAGACTGTGCCCCGTTGCAAGGTGCTGCGAGCCTGCTGGGGTCATGGAGGGAGGAGGCGGGGCCAGACCAGCACCTTGACTTGGCCCTCCTAGGACTTGAGCTTGAGTTCACCCCTGACTTATGCCTTAAGGGGTGATGCAGAAGGCAGGGGGCTCTTTCTTCATAGAAGCATGGAGTTTCCGTAAAGCCCAGGTATGATGTGGCTGTCAGGGAGGAAAGGTTTCCTCACTGTCAGGTGACCTCTAAGGTCACAGAAGTAGGTCTTTACCTTTGTTGAAAAGATTAGCAGTGAGAGGCAGTAGTTTAAGAACAAACATTAACCCTGGACTCCAACATGGAAGCATGATTTTAAGATCATCAGAGCTAGGAGATCCGGTGTGCCCCATACAGCACTCCAGTGCATTCACTTGTAGGCTGATAAACATGTATTTCTAAGATGAAGGCAGCTTCATTGAAAAATACTGTGCAGTTTACCATTCAGAAAGGAACAAAGAGGAAAACCAGGTGCCTCATTCTAGAACAGGCCCAGAGCAGCTATTCTGAACTTGGGGTCCATGAGCAGACTGTAAGGGACCTATAAACTGCAGAGAATTGTATGGAAAGCTGTGTGCAGACATGTAGTTTGTTTTCAGCAGCTTCTGAAAGGGATCTGTGATCCAAGAAAGAGTTAAAAGCACCAATAAGCCGGAAAACCTGACACTCTTTTCTGTGTTTGCAGAAAGCCTTAGGTTTCAGAGGAAGTGCCTGTATGTGGTTTCACAAGGCTCAAGACTGAAGGGGCGTATTGAGTGAAGACACTGGTCAGTGGGTTGGAAGCAGCCTGGTAGTCCAGTAATGAGTGGGGCTGCCTTGTGAGCTCTGCTCCAGGGTTGTTGACTTAAGCAGACCACCTCTTGGAGATGCTGTTAAGTCCCTAGAGTGACAGGGACATAGAGGTCCCAGTGTTAATTCTCTGACTAAAGACACTTACAGAAGGAGGCCAAGCTCCTTGAAGTAAATTAGAAGAGAACAAGGTTTATAGGGCTTCAGAGATGAACGTTAGGAACGTGAGAACGGCATGATTGTTTCTGATGAAGCAGAGATGTTGGAAGAGTTGAGACTGAAACTTGGTGCTAAGGATGCCTTTGGAAACCCTGAGAAGGAACCGTCAGATGCACTAAGGAAACTGAATTAGAAACCACTGAGAGTCTGCCTGTAATAGGGGGGAGGGCAGGACAGGGAAATGAAATTCTCTTAATTGCTTAAAGATTCATTTTCTACCTGAAAATATTGAAGCTATGAATCACACCTTGATCTGAACCTGTGATTTCTAGGAGTTTATGTTTCTGAAAGTCTGGTTCTTGGCCCAACCAGCCAGCGGATGGGCTGCGTGCTTCATGGAGGGAGAAGGAAGCAGTTCTCCGTTCTCGAAAGGCCTCTGTAATGTAAATAGGAACGGCAATCTTTCCAAGTTATTACCCTGTTAACAGGTTGACAGATATGTGCAAATTGTGACTCACCGCTCAATTTGGCACTAAATTAATGTCGTTCCGCACCACGTCTGCTCAAGTGTAAACTAGTCACCGCTGCTGTGTTAGCGCTTGTTTGCCTATATTCCAAAGGTAAAAATTAAAGTAATTCGATCCTGCCGCGGAGCGGAGTGGACCATATGGTGGTGTGTGGGAGGGTGGGGAGCGCGCTGTTCCTACCTGTCCTGGCCCTTCACGTCCAGCTCTGCACGCGCTGGCATGGCCGGCGGGGCACACCGGCCGGGGGTGCTGCCAGAGAGGAAGCCAGGACCCCCTGCCAGGCCAGCCCCCACGCCGGCAGAAGGAAAATGTCATCTCCTCAGCCTCCAGCTTTTTATCTCGGCTTTCCAAGCTTTCCTTATTTCTGTCAAGTCACTAGTGGTGGATTTGCGTTTTGAAGGTTGGGTCTACTTGAAAATGAAATGATTTGCTTCTTTGCTTCTAGGATTTAGACACTGTTTTCCTCAGTGAAAGATGCAGCTGACTTTTTCTCTTTTTGGCAAACACATAATGTCACCTGTAAAAAGGAAATTTGCATCTCCTTTATGTTAGGTGCAGGAAGGGAAAACAGTCTCCTTGAAATGCATTTGTGCTTAATAAAATCTTTGGATCGAGCTTGCTGAGCTTTATCTGAGATCACTGGTTGGAGAGGGGACAACAAATACCGCCCAGATCTCTCTACTTCCCTATGTCCACGTTAGATGTTTCTCCTAGGAACTCTTTTTCTCCCTCCATGGCCTTCCTTTGCAAGTAAAGGGTTCACATATAAAGGATTCCAGAAATGGCCAGAAACGTTTATCGTCTGCCCTTTCAGACCTCTGGCTCCTGCTGAAAGCAAGTCAGGTAGTTGGCTTAGTATCATGGAAGTCTACACCCTGAACTTGGTTCTGGAATCATCACCTAGCCTACTAGAGACACAAGTGTTCTAGAAAGTATTCCCTTCAAGGTGAGCAGTACACGGGAGAGCAGATTAGGATGCCTTTGTGCTGAAGTTCTGCACGTTCATTTGCATTTTGCTGTCCAGAGCTATGATGGCTATTGATTGAGGATTCGTTCAGAAGGTATTGCCAGCCCCCCTCCCCATTAGCATATACTTAGCAGTGACCTCCGTCCACACAGGACAGCAGGTTTTTGCTTCCTGCTGAGTCTGAAAGAACCGAGTTTAAACCATATACATAGAGTTAGCAAAGAAGTATGTAAATGCAGAGATGTTTCCAGTGACCTGGTGTCGACTTTTGACATGAATCTTGCCACGTGTCTTCCACCATCTCCAAAAACAGGAGGTAGTAATGAAAAATGCGTTCTTTCCTCCTCTCTTCATCTTTTCATTTCCTTGTTACATTTAAGCTCAGAGCTAAGGTTGTGCATCATGAAGCTGTAAATCTAGGAAGGACCTTGGAGATGATGTCTTTGTCAGTCTTCCTCTCAGCCATCCAGGAAAGATTGTTTTCTAAACCATTTTCAAAGTCTAGAGAAACAGGGCGTTGTAGGGCCCTGCCTTTAAGCAGTACCTCTTACACCTCTTGTTCTTTCTGAGCTAGTTCGCTTTTTAATGCCACAGCCTCCTGTTATAGTCCTTTCTAAAGGTGGAAGATGACTGTGTGGTTCCTGAGTTTGTTAAAGTTATTTACATGCTTGAAGAATACGTTGAATCTCCCTACAGGTAGCCCTCTTCTGCAGGGGCAAGTAGCCTTGAAGGCATCTCCACCACTTTTCACACATCTTTGCTCTGGTCTTCCTAGCATCATTCCTCACCACTGGGCCTTCTGGAGTTCTCCTCCTTTGTCAACTTGAAGTCTAAAACTGCATGGAGTATTGTCTAAGGAAAACCTGATAAGTTAATCAGCAAGATTACTTTCTAACTTCCCCCAGTTTGTATGTTGATATTCACGGTATTGTGTTGTCTGCTCTCTCTCGTGAGCGCCAGGTTTCACACGAAAGTCTGTTCGTGTTGTGGGTGGAGAGCTAATCTCTCTCTTTCCCCAAGAGAACATAGCTTTTACATGTCCCTGATCTAATAGACATGTAGTTTAATTTGTCGTATCTAACGAGTATAAAATCAAATGTAAAAGCCTTAACAGATAGTTTCGAGTCTCAGCTGTTGTATTCTGCATCCCCTTTGTGTCATGTGACTGCAGACAGTGCGCACAAATGCTTCTGTGATTCTCCTCTCAGAGGATCTGAACCAGACCCAGCTCTAGCTCTGCTGACGCTGTGGGTTGGCGTTTCCTCAACGGGCTTCCACTGGGGTGGTGGAGGTTGGAGGGAGTCTTCCTGCAAAGAGAGGGCATCTTTGCAGACTACTCATATGCCCATGATAGTCCAGTGAGAGTGTTTATAATTTTTTAGGTTTTAGTATATGCCATGCTGAGTGCTTAGTGTCAGTAATCTCAATGATTATTAAATCTTCAGAGATACAGGTTCCATTTGGGTCAGAAAAACAGAAGACTGACTTTCAGAGGAATGTTTCCAGAAAAAAAATGTAAATTGATAGATTGTCTGATATGTTTGACCATATTGAGAGAAGTTTTAGAGTCAGGCAGAGAGTTTAAGGGAAAAAATTATAATAGGTACATAGAAAACTAATCAAGTAAAAATTCAGTAAAACAAAAATAACTGTAAATTACCCATGAGCCACTGTGTGGCTCAGTTATTAAAAACATATGCAGATGGGATGTCCCTGACAGTCCAGCGGTTGAGACTTTGCCTTCCAAAGCAAAGGGTGTGGGTTCAATCCCTGGCCATGGAGTTAAGATAGCCTGCATGCCTCGTGCAAAAAAAAAAAAAACCCAAAACATAAAGCAGAAACAATACTTTAACAAATTCAATAAAGACTTTTCAAAAAATTCCCTTAAAAAATAAGCAAATATTTTAGAATGTGAACAATAAATAGTGATTTAAGCAAAAATTGTGATGTGATTTGAATTTGTTAGCCACAAACCAGAAAAATGGGAATGACTTCAGGTATTTAAAACAGAAGGAATTTAATCCAGAGAACTGACTGTTGAGGTGATTGAGATGAGAAGGAAACAAGAAACGAGCAGAGGTGAGCAAAACAGGAAGCCACTTCCACCCCTAAACCAGGGGACAGAGGGAGGGGCCCCGGTCAGTGGGGCCCAGTGGCCAGGAGGGTGGCGGAATTAAATTCCCATCTATAGAGGAAAGCCCCAAGGTCATACCTTAAAATGAAAGACCAAGAACTGGCATTAAAAATACATCACATGGAAATGCAGAGGTAAATAGCAAAAGAAATCACTAAAAAATAATGAATGGTTCTGGAAAGCAAGAGGAGGAACTAGGGAGTCATATTTTTGCTGAAAAAAAAAAAAGCCTCATAAATCCCACTGGCCTTCTTAAAAATGCATTTCACTAATGAAAACTTAAACTGAGAAGAGAAGCCTCTAGTGCACTGTAGATTTGTATCTCTTGGACTGGAGCCCCAGCTCTTACACGTGTGTTTCTTCCTCTCAGATACGTTGACGACGTGATCAGCCGCATCGACCGGATGTTCCCTGAAATGACCATCCACTTGTCCAGACCCAATGGGACATCCGCCATGCTTCTGGTAAGTTCTGTCTGACCTGTCTGTGGGGACATGTCCACGTTTCTGTGTTGTCGGAGCTCAGGAATGGAAATTCAGTCCCAGTTAGATGGTGAAGAGTGTGTTTCTTCTCTTTACTGGCATTCTCTAAGTTAAAAATTCTGAATGCTGATTCCTTGCTTTTGAATGAAATCCCAGAGCCCATTTAAGAGTTCCCAGATAGGAAGTACAGTGTGAGACTCCATCACCTGTCAGTTCATGAGTTTTGATGAAGCTGTTTTGTAGTATCCCAAAGACATTGGAAATGCTTGTCTGTTGGATCCTGCTGATAAAAAACAGCCTCTTAAAACAGAAACAGGTTTTATAGGAAGTCATTTATAAAATTCATTTCGTATTTGAAGTAAGTGTCTGCGACCTTATCACTGACGGTTTCTGATTTTGTTGTTTCTGATGTGATGAAAGTGAAAGAGGAGAGTGAAAAAGTTGGCTTAAAGCTCAACATTCAGAAAATGAAGATCATGGCATCCGGTCCCATCACTTCATGGGAAATAGATGGGGAAACAGTGGAAACAGTGTCAGACTTTATTTTTGGGGGCTCCAAAATCACTGCAGATGGTGACTGCAGCCATGAAATTAAAAGACGCTTACTCCTTGGAAGAAAAGTTATGACCAACCTAGAGAGCATATTGAAAAGCAGAGATATTACTTTGCCAACAAAGGTCCATCTAGTCAAGGCTATGGTTTTTCCAGTGGTCATGTATGGATGTGAGAGTTGGACTGTGAAGAAAGCTGAGTGTCGAAGAATTGATGCTTTTGAACTGTGGTGTTGGAGAAGAGTCTTCAGAGTCCCTTGGACTTCAAGGAGATCCAACCAGTCCATTCTAAAGGAGATCAGTCCTGGGTGTTCATTGGAAGGACTGATGCTAAAGCTGAAACTCCAATACTTTGGCCACCTCATGCGAAGAGTTGACTCACTGGAAAAGACCCTGGTACTGGGAGGAATTAGGGGCAGGAGGAGAAGGGGATGACAGAGGATGAGATGGCTGGATGGCATCACCGACTTGATGGACATGAGTTTGGGTGAACTCCGGGAGTTGGTGATGGACAGGGAGGCCTGGCATGCTGCAATTCATGGGGTCTCGAAGAGTCGGACACGACTGAGTGACTTAACTGAACTAATGTGACTCTGCTCAGAGCAAGTTGGCCCCGTGACCTCAAACACTGATGTTTGTATTCACATAAATTCACCAAAGACAGGTGTGTTTGAGACTTCAGTGATAAGATGTTTTTCGATGCTCTGTGTCCTAATACACACTTGAAGAACACAGATATTGAGGAGCCTCCACATTTGCTAAAAAGGAGAATTAACTGAGTAAGAGCAAGGTATCTGATGGTCATCATGGAGGCAAGCTTTAGGACTGAGTGTTTTTTACGTCTCCCCAGCGCTGCTGCTCTGGGGCCTAGTGTGAATTTCCTGGACTTTAGCATTTTACTTCTGTGAACTTTTATAAATATCCAGTCACCCAGGATGAGTGACTGTTCACTCAGTCCATTTACCTGAAGAGGGCAGACTTCTTGTGTGTGTAAATAACTTTGCTTGTGTGTGGCCGTGCTGGGTCTTCATTGCTGGGCAGACTTTGCTCTCGCTGTGACGAGCGGGGCCTGCTCTCTGGTTGCGCACGCTAGCTTCTCACTGCAGTGACTTCTCTTGTTACGGAGCACAGGCTTTAGAGCAAAGGGCTTCAGTAGCTGCGGTGCATGGGCTTAATTGCTCCAAGGCACGTGGGATCTTCAGATCAGGGATGGAAGCCATGTCTCCTGCACGGGCAGGTGGATTCTTCACCACTGAGCCACCAGGGAAGCCCCTCCCTTAAGAGGGGGAAAAGACATAGGATTATTAAATGGGTGGGATTTCATGTGAGAAAAAATCAAGTGACATTCATCTGGGTGACGTGCTACTTTTCTTTAAAATTCTTCCAGTTAAAAAATACAGTGAATGAGATAACATAGTGTTCTTTCACTAGAAAAAGAAAACAATTTGTACCTGTCTACAAAACATGCGTTATTTTCTGCCCCCTGTGAAACGTACGGATTGTCTACGTGTTAAGATCCTCTAAACCCAGCGGCCGAAACATAAATCCCGCTCCCAGGATGCTTGACAGGGACCAAAGAGTTAATGAAGATAAAAACGAAAGCGTCTGCAGCGAGATAGGTTTGCTCAGATTATTTCTGGGTCGTTGGGCTTCCATTTCCTGATGAAGGTAGGAATTTGGCATTGATGGGAATGAACAGAGAGAACAGGATTCTGGGTAAACAGGGTTAAAATATTAGAGTTACTTCCACGTGAGAGAGTGGGCTTTTATTTCACAGTGACCTGTCAGCCTCATCTGCTTTCTCACCAAGCTTCTGTTTTAATAGACTGATGAGAGTTTAGGGGCTTGAGTCAAGGGCAGAATTCTATTTTATACACACCATTTTGATCAGATCGCTGTGCATCTGGCCAGCTAGCTGTCATCTTCCCCAGTTGACATGGGAATTCACACAAGGTGGGGCCTATTTACAGAAAGAGCAGTGGGTGATCTGATTCAGAATCAGGTTGCCAGGTGGATAATCATACTTTTAACATCATGGCTTTATTTGGCTTTTACTTTTAAAAGATGGTATTTTGTTAGATGGCAGGTTTCTGTTCCACTGCTGCCACACACTTCTCTGAGGTTGAAGGGAATTTTCGCGGGGGCGGAGAGCAGGACCGGGGGCTGCCACCTCCCCTCCTACCCTTGCTAGTCGCCTCTTCCCTGTGGCCAGTGGAGGAGGTGTGGGGCCTGTGCTGTAGGCAGTGGGGAACCGCTGCATGAAGTCCAAGCAAGAGTTAAAAGCTGTTTTCTGGAGCTTCTTCTGAAATGAGTTGTGTGAATCTGGGAGGCAGGTATCCTGAGAGTTTGGGAGGCGAGTGAGACTGATGGGGAGGCCAGCCAGGCTTCCGTGAGTACAGGCAACAGAAACCTGCTCTGATGAACTTAAAGATGAAAAGCCTATCCTTTTGTCTTTGTTTTGCTCTTTACTGATGCTGGCTGGTCACAGACATGAGATAGAGCTCTTCTGTCGGGAAGAAGAGAAAGCAGGATGGCTCCGGGGTGTCAGGAGCAGGACTGCATCCCTTTGGGACCCTGTGGCCTGAGTGATTGGGCATCAGCTGCCTTGCACCTTTCACCCATGCCTGTGCTCATACACCCCGGGAGAACACTCCTGCTGGCCTAACCTGGGCTTGTTCCTCCTGGGGTTGTGGGGGTCCTGCCTTGGTTGGGGTGGAGTGGAGGGGCCATTCCCCCCGGGGAAGAGAGGCAGGGCCAAGAAAGCAGCAATCAGTGACACAGTGAGTGTCTGTCCCCCGTCCCTGAGGAGCCTGGGGCTTACCTAGCCTTCTCTCCTCTCACCCTCATCGTGCCCTCGAGGGAGGCAGCACCGACTTTTCATTTCACAAGTGAGGAACCTGAGGCAGTGGTTTCTCCTGGGTGGTGGGGCCAGGACACTGCTCCCAAGCCTCCAGGATGCTCCTTGCTCCTGTCCCTCATTGTAGTTCATGGTGGTGCTGAGTGACATTTGGACGACCAGGGGACGTCCCTGGTGGTCCAGTGGTTAAGACTCCAAGCTTGCACTGCAGGGGGCACAGACTCGATCCCTGGTCAAGGAACTAAGATCCCACATGCTGCACAGCATGGCCTAAACAGAAAAGAAGAAAAGATTCGGATGACCAGAATTAGCAGGCAGGTAATGTTTCCTTATTATTTTTTAAGTCATGTCATGTGTATGTCAGTTATAAAGTCTAATGTTGAACACCTAGGTCACATCCAACCTAAGAAGCAGAGTATAACCAATGTGCTCTTCTCCTCAACCTCCACCCCTCCCAACAACATCGGCACCATCCTGATAATCATCTCCTCTTGCTTTTCTAAGTGTGAGTTACCACATGGACATGTATCCCCACATGTATCCCCATGTAACGTATCATTGAGTTCTGTTGAATTTTGGACTTCATAAGAACAGTATCATATTGTGTGATTGTTTCTAAGATGGGGCTGTGCTGGTGGTTGTATGTGGCAGTCTGATCATCTTCTTGGTTGTGTTCAGTCTGTAAGTGTACACTCTTTATTCTTTCTCCGGTCACTGTGTGTGTGGGTAGTTTCCGGTTTTGCTTTTTAAATAATGGTAGTGTGAGGACTTCCCTGGTGGTGCAGTGGATAGGAATCTGCCCGCCGATGCAAGGGACACAGGTTCGATCCCTTTTCCGGAAAGGTCCACTTGTTGCGGGGCAGCTAAGCTCATGTACCGCAACTACTGATGCCTGCACGCTCTAGGGCCCATGAGCCACAACTATTAGGCCCCTGTGCCACAGCTACTGAATCCTGCATGCCCTGGAGCCCGCACGTCGCAGCAGCTGAGCCTGAGCGCCACAACTGCTGGAGCCCATGCTGCTAGAGCCTTGCTCCACCAGCAAGAGAAGCCGCTGCAGTGAGGAGCCCACACAGCACAGAGAAGCGCAGCCCCCATTCTCCGCAGCTGGAGAAAGCCTGCGCGGCACCGAAGGCCCCGCGCAGCCAGAAGGAAGGTGAAGAGATGGATAAAGCCGTGTGTACGTGTCAGGAATAAGTAAATAAATAACGGTGGTATGAGCATTCTTGTACATACACTGGGGTATATTTTTAAGCTTTATCCCAAGCCGCCGAGCCAGTGCAGGCCCCTGTCCAGCAGAGGAAGGGGCGTGTTGGGAGCGCTGGAGTAGATAACTTTTTCCAAAAGTGACACAGCCTGTAAAATACAGTGGTGAGCTGCCCACTCGGCTGTACACAGCAGTCCAGAGATGACTAGTGAATAGCCTGACCTCCATGATCAGCGTGTTCCCCTGGTTTTGTCATCAGTATAGATCCCTTCTGGTTTTGGTCTGTGAGTGCAGAGGGGCTTTTGGATTTTTTTGTGTGCACGCATGGGGAAATGGCATAAAGTCACTGAAGTCTAGAGGATTCCGTGAACAAGAGGCAGACTTGGTGACCCCGTTTGGTTTCCTCCTTCAGCAGGCAGTCCCTGCCAAGAAGCAGCAGAGTGCCTTAGATCTACAGACATCGGTTCCTGGGAGTCCCAACCTGTCATCATAGCTTCTATACAGTGTAGGAGGGGAAAGGAAAAAATGAGGGCTCTATATAGAAATGGTGCATTTTAAGGCAGTTTGGGATCAGTGTGGCTCCTCTAAAAGCTCAACCTACCTTTCCTTGTCCTGGAGGCATCAGGCTTCAGAGCCTGTGAGACTTAGGAGCAGTCACCCGTGGGCCCAGGCTGTGTGCTTGACCTGGAAGCCCGGGTACACACCTGCTGATGGACCCATGGGGAGCAGGGCACAGGAGACAGGGTGGAGGAGAGCAAGGGGGACAGACAGAGGTGGAGTGAGGGCTCGCTGTGTGACCCACGAGTGACGCAGAAAAGCGTCTTTCCCTTCTGGGTGTGTCAGTCTCTCCCCATGGCTGCAACGGGGACCTGTTGCTTAGGGGAGGTGGAACAGGCCTCAGTACTAGCCTGCTTCCAGAGCTCTCCGGGCACTTATCGTCTGAACTGCTCCTGGCGTCTTTGTGAGCCTGGGGTCACCGACTGGAGCCTGGACAGCCCAGTTGTGGCGAATGTGAAGTCTACACTTTGAGCCTATTACGTAAGCCTTAACTGCTGTGGCCGGCTCTGTTCGGGGGCTGTTTCATGTTGTGTAAGTTAATAACTCATGATACAATGAATCCTGCTTCCGTTCTTTGAAGAGATGAGCTCAGTCATCCAAAAATAAATCTAGCTCTGTTGATATTTAGTTTCAGTTAATCCAACGCCTAACATCCCATTATTAATTTCTTCGAACAGTCAAAATATTGTAAGAGCTTAACTGAGTCAGACTAGAACAAGCAGCTGGCTCCTTTCGGCATTTAAAATATTAATCCACTATGTTTTACTGATCCACTAGGTATGAAAATGTAAGAGAAGAAGGAAAAAATGAACCTTCAGTCATGATACTTGAAACATACCTTAATATCTTATAAGTTAATATTTCTTTATATGTTATATGGTTTGCAGCAGATAAAACTCATTTATCAGTCTCTTTAATGTACATTTTTACCAACCCTCAATTTCTTTAGCATATCCGTGCCTTATTTTTGAATGATACATCTGTTTTACACCATGAGACTCATCGTCTCATTTCGCTGTATCTCAAGCTCTCTGAAATGGGAAAGACCGTTGAACAGCTAAACTGCTTAACTGTTTTGGGCATTGATTCCTCTGCTGGGTTCAGTAGTTCTCAAACTTTAGAGGTTCAAGAGTCACCAGTGTGGTTGGTGGACAATGCATATTCCTGGCAGGATGCCCAGAAATTCTGATCCAGTGGCTCTGGGATAGAGCCCCAAAGCCGCATTCCCCACCTGTGCTGGGTCGTCTTGGAGCTTGTTTCTAACAGCATGATGTTAAACCATGGTGCCCTGGGAGTTCCAGTGAAGGTGGGCCTTTTGGGTAAGTCCCAGATCAAGCGTCAGGCTCTTTTGTGAGCTAGGTTGCTTTTGCATTTGTGTATTTATTCAGTAACCAGAGCACCAGGAGAGGAAGGCGAGGTACTGGGTTCTGTTAAGCACTGACCGCCATCCCTGCTCTCAGGGCGCCTGCATTGCACTCATGGGTGGGAGACCAGCCAGGCACTGTGTAATATGCTGGCTGCGGGGATCTGGGGGAGAACAGGACAGGGGGTGGAGAGAGACAGGGTGTGGTGTGGGGAGCAGAAACAAACAAAACCACAAAAACTGTGGCAAGTGAGGCGAGCCGGGAGCTGGGCCCAGGAGAGGCAGCACAGCATCAGAGACCCGAGCCCAGGCCAGTGGGCATGTTCAGATCCCACCCAGGAGGCTAGGCGGCTGGGCTGCTGGAGTGTGGGCAGCGAGGGAAACCGGGAGGAGGCGAGACGTTGTTACAGAATGTGGTCGGCCGGGCAGTTGACTCTTTAAGTTTTAACTTCAGGTTAAAGTCAGTCATAATCCTTAATTGATGATAATAAATAATATTATTATTTATATATTATTAATAATATGTTAATGATGTTATTTATAATAATATTATAAAATAAATAATAAATCTACCACCCAGCCTCAGAGCTAGAACATTATCTGCAACCTTCACCCCTGTGAGGGTCCCTCTGCCCACCCCACCCACCTCTGTCCTGTAGGAATTGTTATCCCTTCCTCTTTGGTCATTCTCCTTCCTTTTTTGAGGGAGGATTGAACACAAATATATGTGTTTCTAAGTCTATTTATGTGATCTTTTTTGGTCTGCCTGGGGTCTTCGTTGCGGCATGCAGGACCTTCCGTTGCTCTGCAGCATGTGGAATATTAGTTCCTTGACCAGGGATCGAATCTGAGTGTGGCTAATTTTGGTAATTTTTTAATTTGGGTGAATATTAGTCAATCTCTCTTCCTTTATGTTTGAAAATAATTCACACTCAGAAATGTTATGAATGGTTATTTAAATTTAGGTCTCTCCACATATCCTCCAAAGAGTACGGAAAAGCAGAAACAAAACTACACCTTAAACGTGACCAAGAGACCAAGAATGCCCACACTCCAAATTATGTGTAAATAAGAAACAAGCACATCCTAGTGAGCTATCACTTGCACACCCGTTAACTTTTGCTGAGGGAAAAATATAGGCGAGTACATGCGTGTGACGGCATTACATGACATGTGAGGATGGACCAAAGCAAGGTGAGTAACAATCAGAACTGTGTGTGTGAGACCCCCACCCCCTCACCGGAAGGGATAGAGCAGACACACATTGGGAGGGGCATGAGGAAATGGTGGTGGCAGTGAAAGGGTTCTGAATTTTGATAACATGTGATTTATATGGCTATATACAGTTGCCAGAGTTCAGAGAATGGTGCTTTCTAAAGATTTATGCACTTTATTGGAGGTAATTTTCACCTCAGAAGATACTGTTTTAACTAACCCTAAGCTGCCTAATGGCATGCTTGCTTTCGTGTTTAGGGATGAACTGTACTAATGTCTGCAACTTTCACACTCTTCCAAAAACTAAAATAAATGGCCAGACAGATGAGTATATATGTTAGAACAGAATGATAACAGTTGTGGAATCTAGCTCATGAGGATACAGGTCCTAAAACTCAATTTTGCAATATTTAAAGTTCTTTGTAATAAAATGTTATAGGAAATAAATACTTCAACTAAAGAAATGCCACCTGCAAGGAAACAAACACCACAAAGCAGAAGGAAGCTGTTTGACACAGACAGCACTCTAAGCTCGCTTTAACATCCTCAAGCATTTGGAGAGGCGACAAGACAAACCCTTATATCAGGAATCCAGGAATCCAGAAATCAGAAGCAGAAACAGGCAAAAAGATGAAGAAATGAGATGGATTTACTGTACAGGAAAAACGATAAAATTCTGTCCGAAATTAAGGCTAAATCTCAAGATGCTCAAGGAAGAATAGATTCACATGAGATTTAATAAAGGGCATTGAAGAAAGGCTGAGAAACAACCAAGAGAGTGAAATAAGGTAAAGAACGAAGTAGAAGGGCTCACAGAGAAAGTGGTTCAAATGAAACTCAGAGAGGAAACAACGTGTACATAATTGGAGTCCGTGAAGAAGAAAAAGGAAATAATGGAACAGAACCAATCTGTAAAGCTGTAATCTAAGAAAATTCCTGCAAATGAAAGGTCTAAATTTGCACATTGAAATGTCTCACTGTGTACTTAGGAAAACTGACCAACAACAATCAAGTCTGAGATGTATTCTAGTAATGCTAGCTGACTTTAAAGATGAAGAACAAATCCTCAAGGCTTCCAAGCAAAGAAAAAAAAACAAAACATAAATTACAAGGCAAAAGATGTAAACTGGCATCAAATGTCTTAAAAACAATATCCAAAGGAAGACGTTGACAGAGCAGCATTTTCAAAGAAATTGTGAATCAAAGATAAATATGTCTTTCAAGTATTGAAGAAGAACCATTTTAAACACACAAGAATTCCGTACCCTTTAGCCAGTCTCAAGGAGTCTTCCGGAGAATGAGATTCATGCTCCGAAGAGATGAATGGGAAAACTTCAGCCTAAGGACCAAGAGTGAGTGTGTAATGTATTTAATTGTTGAGATAAGATGAAAACAAAGGTCATGATGAGGCCAAAGTATTAATATATATAAATGTTATGTGTTCTAATACAGTAGAAGTAATCTAAGCAAAAAATGAGGTAAGGGATAAAGATGAAAGTAAAATGAACTCTTTGATTGTTAGATATGTAATACATAAGACTTAAAGGATCCCATTAAAAATTGACAAAATGCTAAAATGGTATCTGAGAAAAGGGGAATATAAGGCCATTAAAATGTTATAGGTACAAAGATAAGCATGAGAACAAATAAATAAATGTTCCTAAATAAAACAGAATACACAGTGGAGAAAAGATAGTCCCTTCCATAAGTGGTCCTGAGAAAACTAGACAGCTATGTGTAAAAATAATGAAATTAGAACACTTCCTCAGTTCAGTTCAGTTGCTCAGTTGTGTCTGACTCTTTGCGACCTCATGAATCGCAGCACGCCAGGCCTCCCTGTCCATCACCAACTCCCGGAGTTCACCCAAACTCACATCCATCGATTCGGTGATGCCATCCAGCCATCTCATCCTCTGTCATCCCCTTCTCCTCCTGCCCCCAATCCCTCCCAGCACCAGGGTCTTTTCCAATGAGTCAACTCTTCGCATGAGGTGGCCAAAGTATTAGAGTTTCAGCTTTAACATCAGTCCTTCCAAAGAATACCCAGGGCTGATCTCCTTCAGAATGGACTGGCTGGATCTCCTTGCAGTCCAAGGACTCTCAAGAGTCTTCTCCAACACCACAGTTCAAAAGCATCAATTCTTCGGTGCTCAGCTTTCTTCACAGTCCAACTCTCACATCCATACGTGACCACTGGAAAAACGATAGCCTTGACTAGATGGACCTTTGTTGGCAAAGTAATGTCTCTGCTGTTGAATATGCTATCTAGGTTGGTCATGACTTTCCTTCCAAGGAGTCTCAAAAATATCTATTTCTTCTTTATTGACTATGCCGAAGCCTTTGACTGTGTAGATCACAATAAACTGTGGAAAATTCTGAAAGAGATAGGAATACCAGACCACCTGACAGGCCTCTTGAAAAACCTATATGCAGGTCAGGAAGCAACAGTTAGAACTGGACATGGAACAACAGAACACTTCCTAACACCATACATAAAAATAAGCTTAAATACAATCAATCAGTGAGTGAGCAAGCAAAGAAAACATCACTTAGAGAAAAAGCAGCATTATAAATATGAGTCACATAGTAACTGTACTGTCATGTGAACAAATTGAGACCACATGCATCAGTCATATCAGTAAATGTGAACAAATATAATACAGTCATTAAAAGATTTCATTCTAGTTGATATTAAAGTTCATATATAAAAGAAGCATGCAAGAAAGAATGGAAAAGCACAAAAGCTACCAGGGAACTTACCTGTTAGACATTGAAGCATACTCTAAAGCCTCTATAATTAAAACTGTATGGTGCTCAGTGAACCTAAAAATCAATGGGTGAAGAGTAACTATCAAATAATTCAAATTAAATGCTGTTGCAGCAAAAAAAAAAAAAAAAAACTGTATGGTGCTGACTCATGGCTAGATAAACAGGCTGGTAGAATAGAATATAAGTAGATTCTACTTCTAGAATCAAATTGACCTTATGGACTATAGCCCGCCAGCCTCCTCTGTCCGTGGAATTCTCCAGGCAGAAATACTGGAGTGGGTAGCCATTCCCTTCTCCAGGGGATCGTCCCAACTCAGGGATGGAACCCAGGTCTCTCTCCTGCGTTGCAGGCAGATTCTTTACTGTCTGAGCCACCAAGGAAGCCTGAAGTAGATTCAATCACATAAAAATGTAGCGTGTGATAAAGGTGCTACCTAAAAGCAATAGGACCTCTACCATAAAAAGGAAAAAAAAAAACAACAAAGTCTGGAGACAGCTGACTTGCTGGGATGTGTATCATAGATACAGGGCTAGTATACCTAGCCTTAAAAATGGTAGAAACTCTTACAAAGGGTAAAAAGACCAAAAATGGAATAGAAAATGAGGAAAAGAGACAGTCCCCCGAAAAGGTATAAAAATGGTACTTAAACATATGAAAAGATGTTCAACCGTACCCATAATTAGAGAGATGCAAATTAAAACTGAATGAGGTATGGTTTCTCACCTACCAGATTTGCAGAAATTAAAAAGTATAACAACACATTCTGTTGGTGAACCTGTAAGGAAACAGCCACCATTGTACATTGCTGGCGGGAATGCAAATTGGTGCAACCACTTTGGAGGGGATTTGGCAATGTGTGATAGAACGACGTATGCATTTACCTTCTGACCCAGCAGTGCGACTAGGAATTTACCCTGGAGACACACCTCCGACAGTGTGGAAATATACATGTGCCCAGGATTATTAATTGCACCTTGTTTGTAGTTGCAAACTACTGGAAATAACCGTAATACCTGTGCAGAGGAAAGGGGTTGAATAAACACAGCTGCACAATGGAGCCACCTGTTTCTTTTTTCATCTTTAAAAAAAAGAATGAGAAAGACCTTCATGACTCATTTGAAGTGATTTCTAGGATACATTAAGAGAAAAAAATCAAAGTGTAAGAGGATTCTTAATATGATTCCTCTTTTGTAAGAAAGGAGATAAAAAAAAAAAAATACCCATTATCTTATTTGTAGAGGAAACACACAGAAAAGATGATAAACTGGAAACCAACTGGTCAGAGTGAGGTGGGTGGCAGTAGGGTAGGATGGATGTGTGGAGGGAGGGGGCGTTTCTGAGAACGTCGTTTTACATGGGTTTGACTTTTAGAACCACAGTAATGTTTCGCATATGCAAAAAATGAATAATCGGCCAGAGTGGATTTTTTTTAAAGGAATGCAGGTAGAAATAATAAACTATATTTCAAATGAATAATGTAATCGCGCTTTGGGGAAGGGATGGAGATGGAACCCTGGTAACCTTTGAACACAGCATCATGACTCCAGATCCTTAGACTAAGGATTGTTAGACCTTGTGAAGAAACACTGAAACTCTTGGTACTTTGCCAGTTTTTCAGAGAGGGTGTGGGTTAACAATTCTGAAGCCGCTTTGTGTGTATTCTTGGATTGAGCAAATAAGGAAATCAATTGTAGATAATGGAAACCAAATTTCTCTCTTTTGCAGAGGGACATTATAAAAAAAAAAGAAAGAAAGAAAAGGAAAATGCCAGAATAAGCCCTTGGTATTGGATTGAAACCAGAGTATCAGTGTGAACGAATTGTTTTGGATATGTACATGCAGATAGATCTAGAAAGATATACAAGTGTGTGCACACATACCCCTGTGCGTGTGTGTCCCACTCTGTCTGCTGAGGTCTACAAGCATGGAGACTCTAGGAACCATGAGTGAATTTCTTTTCCCCATCTTAGTTTCTAAACGTCATTCTCACTAATAAGAACCAGGCTCCTTGGAGAAATGGCTGCTCCCAAGACAGGGACAGAGAAAGGACAGGGTGAACCAGAATATCTTCTCGGGCCAAAGCTAGGCGAGTACTCACAGAATGACGGGGGTGTGCGCCCTGGACACAGAAGCCACTTTGGCCCCTGGGGGCCACTCCTGGGCCCGTTGAGCGCCAAGGTAGATGTGATGGTCATGGATTGCAGTCCTCAGAAGCCATTCCAGCCCACGTGTTGTCCATGCTGATTTAAATTGGTAAAGCAGTCGAGAAAGAAACGGGAGGTGTTTGTATCACATAAAAATAGCCACAGGAAAGCCATTCCTTCAGGAGAACGTGAACTAGTAAATCCAGAAGGAGTTAGAAAATTTGGCAGCCACCATAGTAATAACTGCTTAAATCAAGAATTACCAGTGAGTGCTAAAATTAATGGGTAAAAGGTTGATGACAGGCAGTATGAGTGTGTGTGTGTGTGTGTGTGTGTGTGTGTGTGTCTGTGTCTGTGTCTGTGTCTGTGTGTGTGTGTGAGAGAGAGAGAGAGAGAGAGAGAGAGAGAGAGAGTAGACCCAGAGTCTCTTCAGAGGGAAACTCGAGTAGTGTGTCCTCTGCACTCAGCCCCGTTGGTGGCTCCATGTCTCTTGAGGCCCCCTCCTTCTGAGTCTCTGGCCCCACCTGCAGTCTCCCCCGCCTGCTGGGCGCTCTGCTGCCTTGGGGCTGGCCTCACTCCTCACAGCCTTCGAGGTTTGCTCTGTCGCTTCTCCGTGAGACCTCTCCTGACCAGGATGGGCTACTCCTGCCCCCTTATCTGCTTGAATGTCCTTTAATTTGTTTAAAATAGTTCTTTTTACTTTCTAAGACAGTAGCTGATTTTCTTGGCTGGTAGAGTCTTGCAGCTTGCCGGATCTCAGTTCCCTGTCCAGGGGTTGAGCCCAGGCAGGCCGTTGGCAGTGACGATGGAGAGTCCTAACCACTGGACCACCGGGGAACTCTCTGGGCTTATTGTCCCTTATCAGTTTCCTTTGGAAAGACCGTGAGCTCCACAGGAGAGAGATCGTGTCTTGATTCACTGATGTGAGTTGGTGCCTGGCACATAGTAGGTGCTCAGTAAGTGTGTGCTGAATGAACATTCATTCGCATTCGTGTATGTGTGTCTATAAAAGGAAACTGAACGGAGAGATTTCTTAAAACACTGAGATGAGCTATTAGGGGCTGATGTGAGCCTGGAGTAGACAGTGTCCCGGGAAGTGGGTGTGCACCTGTTTGTAACTTCCTTTGTGAACAGTCCAGAGGGGCTCTTTACCTCCTGGGAGAGTAGTGGTTGTCTCATGGTAGAGGGGGTGGAGGAGTTAGTTCTTGAACTTTCTGCATGAAACACTTAAATATTGTCTGCTTTTTTTTTTTTTTATTGTAACCACACATTATTCTTCGGATTAAATTTTATAGAAGAAGAACTGCGTTTTTAAGTATAAAATTCATTGGGAACAGAAATACTGGCCTGATCTTACCGATTTCCTCAGTAAGTATCTGCTTAGTCATTGTGCTCTCTGTGCTGGGCACCAAGCTCAGGTCTTCACATGCCCCGCAACCCCCCTTTTCCAGATTAATAAACTGGGACTTGAAGAGGACCAAGGTCACACAGCTGGAAAATAACCCCAGTCTTAGGTGACAGTTCAGCCCCTGGTCTCCTTGACTCGAGAGCTCAAACTTTCAGCCATTAAACAGTGAAACAGTTGCTTGAAGTTGCCCAGGTGTCGTTTCTCTTTCCTGGCCCTGACGCATGTTGCTCCTGCTTTCTCAGGGGGCTTTCTGCTCTGGGAGCATCCAGCACCCAGGGTGCTAGAGATGAACTCAGGACCCAGCAAAGCGAGAGGGAGACTCTTGTAGGGACGTAGGGAGGGTTCATGGGCTCTGTCATTTTGCAGGGCCCACTGGATCCCTTGTGACTCAGCTGGTAAAGAATCCACAGGAGACCTGGGTTCGATCCCTGGATTGGGAAGGTCCTCTGAGAAGGGAATAGCTACCCGCTCCAGTATTCTGGCCTGGAGAATTCCATGGATTATATGGTCCATGGGGTCGCAAAGAGTCGGACACGACTGAGCGACTTTCACTCGTTGGATCCTGAGGTTTCTTAGGCGAAACGTGTGCAGTGCTTCTGGCTGAACATGCATACCAAAGTCGTGCTGGGCTTGACCTTCTGAAAGCTTGTGCTTTCGAGTACTGCATAGATGCAGTGTTCATAAGACACACAGATGTTTTCGTGGGGACTTCCCTAACTGGTTCTGACTCAGTTTTTGAAACTAGCTTTTGTCATTAACATCAGGGATCATAAGCTTGGTTCGTGAACTCCCAGAAGGTAGTGGATAGACTTCAAGAAATCTCTAAACCCCTGCAGGTTTTGTGTGTAGGTGTATTTATGTGCCTTTTTCTGAGGAAGAGGGTCTGTGACTCCCATTAGAAAAGGCAGTTAATTCCCGGAGAAGGTTAAGCCGTTGGTCTGAAGCCCTGGTAGAACTCTGGTCCTTTCTCAGGGCCCTCCAGTTACCTGCTGATTCAGCCTCTGATCTCCATATTCTTGTTTTATATTCAGTATATTCTAGCATCCATGCTTCATTTCCGCATGAATTTCATGTGGCTTCCAGGTTAAAGCACCATGCTAGAGATACTGCTCTTACAGAGAACCGCCGTGTGCAGGAAGGCATCGGGGTGAAGCAGCTTTAAAGTGCTTGGCCATTAAACTTGCTTTTCAGTTTTCTGACAACCGAAGCATAAAGCAAACTTTTTTTAGTTTTTTTAGTCACATAGATTTTTGTATTCTGATAAAGCCATTTTTTCCTTTTAGAACTAGTTTCAAGAGTAGTTTATATCTTTTCCCTTTTCTTTCCTTTTCTATTAGTTTTCTTTTCTCCTCTCTCCTTCCCTCCCTCCCTCCTCTCTAAATACCATTTGCTCAGTATATATTGTTTCTTTAGTTTCTTTAGCTGTCAGTTCAAGACAGTGGCTCCCAGAGGCAGTGGGCACTTCTGTCTGTCATATGAATGTATGCTTAGGGCTCAGTGCTAATTGTTAGTGTCCCTCACATTATCTAAAAGTATTTGGTCTAAACTAGTGATAGCCTAGTTAGACATCCCAGAATTCCTCCCTAAAATGCTAATATGCCAGCAATTACTGGGATCCACCATTTCTTATGATACTTTGGAAGCTCGTGATTCAGACCTCTAGTTTCCCCCAACACTTCTCAATTGTGTTTATCCCCCCAAACTTGGGAAGTACATCCTGCCAGCTCTACCAGGTGTATTTCACTAGGCTGGCATCTACAGTAGTGAAGTGAAGTGTTGGAGAAAGCTATTCCAACTCCAAAGGAGTTTCATTGGATTTTAGTTGCAAACTATTATGAATTCGTTTATAAGATTCATGTCTGGTAGAAACCTGTGACGCTTGCCTTTTTGGAGCTGAGTGAGACTGTGCTCAAAAGTCAGACAAAAAGGAGATTGAGTAAGTGCACAGTTACCTTAAGAAGTAGTAGCAAAAACCACAACTACTTTTTTTTTTTTGTCTAATTCAGGTTTATTCAATGGATCTGTTTCCAGGATACCTGAGTTCCAGGCTTCTTGTCTTACCGTCTGCTCCTAGTGTGGCAGCTCTCTGTCACATCACTTGTCTTCATTCTTACAGCAAATATTTATTGATCAAATACTGTGTGAAAGATGACCCCAAATTGTGAGCCATACACACAAAGCGCCACATCCACACACTTCCTGACACACCGTCTGTCCTGCCTCGCACCTTCCAGGCAGCCCCTCTGCCCGCCTCCCTGCTCTCATTTCCTGTAGCCTAAATTCTTGCCGGAGCCTCCCAGCTGATCTCCTGGTCTCCTTGTTTCTAGCCGCTCAGCCTCCACTCCATCTTCCGTACTTAGTGCTTGTCCCAAAGGGTGGGTCTCCACAAGCCAGTCTCCTCCATTGCTTGCAGGATGGAGCCATCCTCCTCAAGGAAGCTTCAGTTCAGTTCAGTCACTCAGTCGTGTCCGACTGTTTGCGACCCCATGGACTGTACCACGCCAGGCTTCCCTGTCCATCACCAACTTCGGGAGCTTACTCAAACTCATGTCCGTCAAGTCGGTGATGCCATCCAACCATCTCATCCTCTGTCGTCCCCTTCTCCTCCCACCTTCAATCTTTCCCAGCATCAGGGTCTTTTCCAATAAGTCAGTTCTTTGCATCAGGTGGCCAAAGTATTGGAGTTTCGGCTTCAGTGTCAGTCTGTCCAATGAATATTCAGGACTTATTTTTTTTTAGGATGGACTGGTTGGATCTCCTTGCCGTCCAAGGGACTCTCCAGGAAGGGACTCTCAAGAGTCTTCTCCAGCACCACAGTTCAAACGCATCCATTCTTTGGTGCTCAACTCTTTTTATAGTCCAGCTCTCACATCCATACATGACCACTGGAAAAACCATAGCTTTGACTAGACGGACCTTTGTTGGCAAAGTAATGTCTGTGCTTTTTAATATGCTGTCTGGTTTCATAGCTTTTCTTCCAGGGAGCAAGCGTCTTGGCTGCAGTCGCCATCTGCAGTGATTTTCGCCTCTCTTCTTTTCTCAGCTATTTGTAAGGCCTCCTCAGACAGCCATTTTGCCTTTTTGCATTTTTTTTGTCTTGGGGATGGTGTTGATCCCTGCTTTCTGTACAGTATCACCAACCTCCGTCCATAGTTCATCAGGCACTCTGTCTCTCAGATCTAATCCCTTGAATCTATTTCTCACTTCCACTGTATAATCGTAAGGGATTTGATTTAGATCGTACCTGAATGGTCTAGTGATTTTCCCTACTTTCTTCAATTTAAATCTGAATTTGGCAATAAGGAGTTCATGACCTGAGCCACAGTCAGCTTCCAGTCTTGTTTTTGCTGCCTGTACAGAGCTTCTCCATCTTCTGCTGCAAAGAATAGAATCAATCTGATTTTGGTATTGACAACCTGGCGATATCCATGTGTAGAATCTTCTCTTGTGTTGTTGGAAGAGGGTGTTTGCTATGACCAGTGTGTTCTCTTGGCAAAACTCTGTTAGCCTTTGCTCTGCTTCATTTTGTACTCCAAGCCAAATTTGCCTGTTACTCCAGGTGTCTCTTGACTTCCTACTTTTGTATTCTAGTCCCCTATAATGAAAAGGACATCTTTTTGGGGTATTAGTTTTAAAAGGTCTTGTAGGTTTTCATAGAACCATTCAGCTTCTTCTTCAGCATTAGTGGTTGGGGCATAGACTTGGATTACTGTGATATTGAATGGTTTGTCTTGGAAATGAACAGAGATCATTCTGTTGTTTTTGAGATTGCATCCAAGTACTGCATTTCAGACTCTTTTGTTGACTATGAGGGCTACTCCATTTCTTTTAAGGGATTCTTGCTCACAGTAGTAGATACAGTGGTCATCTGAGTTAAATTCACCCATTCCAGTCCATTTTAGTTCACTGATGCCTAAAATGTCGATATTTACCCTTGCCGTCTCCTGTTTGACCACTTCCAGTTTGTCTTGATTCTTGGACCTAACGTTCCAGGTTCCTGTGCAGTATTGCTCCATACAGCATCAGACTTTGCTTCCATCACCAGTCACATCCACAGCTGGGTGCTGTTTTTGCGTTGGCTCCGTCTCTTCATTCTTTCTGGAGTTATTTCTCCGCTCTTCTCCAGTGGCCTGTTGGGCACCTACTGACCTGGGGAGTTCCTCTTTCAGTGTTCTGTCTTTTTACCTTTTCATCTTGTTCATGGGGTTCTCAAGGCAAGAAGGCTGAAGTAGTTTGCCATTCCCTTCTCCAGCGTAGGGAGGCTTATGGGGTCTTTATAACGCAACCTCAGTTTGTCTTTTCAACCTTACCCCTCTTACTGTCTCCTGGCCACCTGGGTGTCCTCTAATGCTCCTCAGCGGAGGCACCCCTGGCATTTTGGGTGGCACAGCCCCTCCCTGTACAGAAATGTTTGGTGTCCTGCAGAAGGACTAGCATCCCTGCCCCCAGACCTCTAAGTGTGGGCAGCTCTCCCCACTCAGTGTGGCAAGCAAAATATGTCCTCATTTCCAGGGCTCCTTAGAACCCATAGGATTCCCCAGACGCCCCGTGCCTGTTGCTCCTGTACCTTGTGCCTGCTTTTCCCTCTGATTGTGGCATCCTTCTCCAACCCCTGACCCTTCTGGCAAAACTGCTGTGCCTTTGAGACTGGGGTCTAATGGTAATGTTTCAAGAAGCTCACCCCTACTTCTTCAGGCCAAGGTAGTTCCTTCCTTCAGGCCAAGGTAGTCCTGTTTATGCCTGTATTAAAAGAGTATACTGTGTGCAGAGGTGTTGTGGGTTGATCTTAAGAGGATCTCTTTGCTTTAAAATGCATTTGACAGGGACTCCCCTGGTGGTCCAGTGGTTACAAATCTGCCTGCCAATGCAAGGGACACGGATTTTATTCTTTTTTTTAATATAAATTTATTTATTTTAATTGGAGGTTAATTACTTTACAGTATTGTATTGGTTTTGCCATACATCAACATGAATCCGCCACAGGTATACACGTGTTCCCCATCCTGAACCCCCCCTCCCTCCTCCCTGGATTTGATTCCTGGTTGGGGAAGATCCACATGCTCTGACATCAGTAAGCCTGAGCACCACAACCCATGAGCCCATGTTCCACAACAAGAGAAGCCACCACAAGGAGAATCGTGCACAGCAGTGAGGACCCAGCACAGCCGAAAATAAATATTAAAAAAGTTAGAATGCCTTTGACAGGACCTGCAGCATCCTGTGCCACTGTGCCCAAAGCCTTTGTGAAGAGCCTGAGAGGAGGTGCTCCATCCAGCCGGGCACCTGTGAGCGTCTGTTCTGATCTGCGTAGCACCACGCAGCCCTTGGTGCTAGACGTGGGGGACCTTTCAAAGAAGAAAGGGTCTCCGGGGGCTTCATGATTTCCATAAGACAAAGAGACAATGTAATTTGTTGTTGGTGGTCTTGTTATTAGAAGAACAATAACAAGATCAACAAGATCAGTAGATTCTTTGAATCCCTGGCAACTTATCTCGGGGTTTCTATTTGACCAAATGAAGCCGTTTTCTCTCAGTAGCGCCTGCAATCAATAATATGAAGCAAACTGATGTTACTCTTTCTGAATCATCATCTTTGTTTCGAAGAGTTATTAACACAGAGCCCAAGCTGCTATTTTCTTTAGAAACTCGGGTTGTCCTGCTTCAGATTTATACACAGCAATTGAATCTCATTAGCCCAGCTTTACACTGCATAGACCAAGCGTGTAAATAATTGAAACTTTCCAGGGCTGCATTAAATCTTCAGCTGATTTTAAAAGCGGTTTTATCTTGGTATCTTACTACTCCCTAACCCCAATCTACACAGTTGATTTTTTTCCCCCATTCACTCTTTTCTTTGTGTCTGTGCACTGAGATAAAACAGTTGCTTGATTGTAATAAAAGTGACAGGTACAATCCACTTTGGTTGGCAATTGAATTAAAAGATGAGCAGGAGTTTATACTAACACGGTCTATAGTATTATTAATGATGTAAATTACCTTATATTGAATTTTAATGAAAATTAATTGACCTAATTGTGCTGTGTGTAGTTGTAGGAGTCGTGATTGTCATCGTTCCCATGCCCGTCGTAATTAACTCAGCTCCTAAGCAATCCTGGAGTCAGATCGACTAGGTTCAGCTCCTTTCTCTGCTGATTCTGTTTGTGTGACGTTAAGTCATCACTTGACGTCTCTGCCATCCGTTCCTCCTGGGTAAAACAGAGCTGATCAGAGTCTCCTCCTGGGGGGGTGATGTTGTAAACATCACCTGGTTAATCCTTGGAGCCAGACCAGCTGCTGGCCAGCTCAGGAAGTCAGCCGACCAGGGTTGGGGGTTGGGGTGGAATTCAGTGATTTCTGCTATACATGTGTTGAAGTTTATGAAATTGTATGGGCCTTTTCCTGACTTAATTACCATGTTGACTGTTGCTCATAAACACTATGAACATAGGAAAAATAATTCTTTATATTCAAAAATCCTTTCCAATAATGTGGGACCTGTTTTTAAACACAGAAATTCTCACCTTCCTTTTTCTCCTCATTCTTGAATTATAATTTTAGTTAAACTCATCCGGTGACTGTCTCTGCGTCTGCTTTTATGGTGACTACTCAGTGATCGTGCTTCATTTGGTTCAATTAGAGAGGTGACAACTGTCAGACGGAGTTTTGGAGTCGCCGTTTTGACAGGTTTTGCCCTAAAAGTAGCACTCATAATGTTTGCTGTTGTTCACTCACTCAGCTGTGTCCGACTCTTTGCAACCCAGTGGACTGCACACCCTAGGCTTCCCTGTCCTTCACCATCTCCAGAGCTTGCTCAAACTGATGTCCATTGAGTCAGTGGTGCCATCCAACCATCTCATCCTCTGTCATCCCCTTCTCTTCCTCCCCTTATCTTTCCCATCATCAAGATCTTTTCTGATGACTTGGATCTTCACATCAGGTAGTCAAAGTATTAGAGTTTCAGCTTCAGCAGCAGTCCTTCCAATGAATATTCAGGGTTCATTTCAAACCAGGATTGGCTGTTTTGATCTCCTTGAAGTCCAAGACTCTTAAGAGTCTTCTCTGTCACCACAGTTCGAAAGCATCAGTTCTTTAGCTCTCAGCCTTCTTTATGGTTCAACTCTCACATCCATAGATGACTACTGGAAAAGCTATAGCTTTGACTAGATGGACCTTTGTCAGCAAAGTAACGCATCTGCTGTTTAATACGCTGCCTGGGATGTCGTAGCTTTTCTTCCAAGGAGCAAGTGTCTTTTAGTTTCATGGCTGCAGTCATTGTCTGCAGTGATTTTGGAGCCCAAGAAAATAAAGTCTGTCACTATTTCCATTGTTTCCCCATCTATTTGCCGTGAAGTGATGGGACCAGATGCCATGATCTTAGTATTTTGAATGTTGAGTTTTAAGCCAGCTTTTTCACTCTCCTGTTTCATTTTCATCGAGAGGCTCTTTAGTTTCTCTTCACTTTTTGCCATAAGGGTGGTGTCATCTGTGTATCTGAGGTTATTGATATTTCTCCCAGCAATCTTGACTCCAGCTTGTGCTTCATTTAGCCCAGCATTTCATATAATGTACTCTGCATAGAAGTTAAATAAGCAGGGTGACAATATACAGCCTTGATGTACTCCTTTCCCAATTTGGAGCTAGTCTGTCGTTCATGTCCGGTTCTAACTGTTGTTTCCTGACCTGCATACAGATTTCTCAGGAGGCAGGTAAGGTGATCTGGTATTCCCATCTCTTGAAGAATTTTCCACAGTTTGTTGTGATCCACACAGTCAAAGGCTTTAGCATAGTCAATGAAGCAGAAGTGGATGTTTTTCTGGAATTCTCTTGCCTTTTCTGTGATCCAGTGGATGTTGGCAATTTGTTCTCTGTTTCCTCTGCCTTTTCTAAATCCAGCTTATACATCTGGAAGTTCCCAGTTCATGTACTATTGAAGCCTACCTTGGAGGATTTTGAGCATGACCTTGCTAGCATGTGAAATGAGTGCAGTTGTGTGGTAGTTTGAATACTCTTTGACAATGCCCTTATTTGGGATTGGGATGAAAACTGACCTTTTCCAGTCCTGTGGCCACTGCTGAGTTTTCCAAATATGCTGGTCTGTTGAGTGCAGCACTTTAACAGCATCATCTTTTAGGATCTGAAATAGCTCAGCTGGAATTCCATCACCTCCACTAGCTTTGTTCATGTTGATGCTTCCTAAGGCCCACTTGACTTCCTGCTCCAGGTTGCCTGGCTATAAGTGAGTGATCACTTATAATATTAGCTGCTTTTTATTCCGGGCCTCTTCCCACTTCCCTGGTTATTCCTTCTTGGTCTTCTCTCCATTATAGATTCTTCTTCCTCCTCCCAAAACATTGGCATGTCCCAGACTCAGTTCTTGGGTTTGATCTCTTCTCCGTTCGTACTCTCGAGGTGATCTTGTCCATCCCAGGATTTTAAATACGTTCTAGTTGCTCCTGACACCCAGGTTTACACCCTCGCCCAGGGCTCTACCCGGACTTCAGCTCAAGTTCCTGTGGATGTCACCACCTCATTTCCACACTTGTGCTTGGGCAGCAGTCCCATGTACTAAATGACTCCTCCGTGCATCCTGTTGCCCAGACCAGAAGTCTTGGAGTGGCCTCTGCCTCTTCTGTCTCATATTTCCCAGCCAGTCCTTTGGTAGATTCTGTGGGTTCTTCCTCAGAAATACATCCAGAACCCATTCACATCTCACCAGCTCCAATCCACGCCCCAGTCCACGCTGCCGTCCCGTCTCACCTGGTGGACTGCAGCCCCCTCCCAGCTGGCCTCACTGGTCCCGCCCTTGCCCCTCTGTAGCCTTTTGCATGCTGTAATCCCTTTGCAGCTAGAGTACTGCTTCTGAAATGTCACTCTTCTTCCTAGAAGACTCTACCAGCTTCCACCGCACCTTAGAGATCGCCACCACCTTCTCCAGGGCCCCACACAACCCCTTCCCTCCCCCATGGTCTCTCAGACCCCACCTCCTGTCACTGCCCTGGCTCCCTGCATGCCAGCCCCTCTGCCCTCCTCACTGCTCCCAGAGCACGTCAGGCCTGCCCCGGCTCCCTCCTTTGCTTTCTTAGAGTTTCTAGGTCTCCCCGGACTGCAGTATTTACAGTAAATCAGCACGTTGCCCCAGCCCTTGCCATTCTGTCCCTTATCCCTTACCCTGCTTTATTTTCCTACATAGCATTCTCACCATGTGGCATGGTATTCGTTAGCTTACTGTGCATCTCCACCCTCCAGAATGCGAGCTCTTTGAAGGCAGAGACTTTGTTTGGTTCCCTGCTGTATCTGCAGTGCCTGGAACAGCGCCTGGCCCGTGCTGAGTGCCGGCAATATCAGTGAGTGAGTGTGCTCTCTGCAGTGTGATCTCACAGCAGCCCTGAGGTGGATGAGGCATGGAGAGGCAGAGGAAGTTGCCCAGGTTGCCCGAGGCACATAGCAGGGAAGTAGCAGAGCTGGGCTTTAGTCAGCCTCTGCCGGTGTGACTCCAGAGTGCATGTTCTTTCTGTTCTATTGCATGTCCTCCCGTTTCTGAATGTTTCCAAACCACCATCAGATCTCTGAGAGTTTTATCGTGCATCTGAAGCTTACCATTTTGATTTCGTTTGTCGTCATCAAATTGTGTTTGAGTGTCCGGCTTCCATGGACCTTGGCTGTCACAAAAGGTAAAGGAAGGTGCCTAGCCCCTGCCGTTCTGTTCTCTTCCGGGAGCAAATCCCCCATGAAACAGTGAGTCCCTCCAGGAAAATCTCTTTCTTGGTTCTTGTCATTTTTCGGTTCAGTTCAGTTCAGTCGCTCAGTCGTGTCCAACTCGTTGCGACCCCGTGAATCACAGCACGCCAGGCCTCCCTGTCCATCACCATCTCCCAGAGTTCACTCAAGCTCACGTCCATCGAGTTGGTAATGCCATCCAGCCATCTCATCCTCTGTTGTCCCCTTTTCCTCCTGCCCCTAATCCCTCCCAGCATCAGAGTCTTTTCCAATGAGTCAACTCTTCGCATGAGGCGGCCAAAGTACTGGAGTTTCAGCTTTAGCATCATTCCTTCCAAAGAACACCCAGGACTGATCTCCTTTAGAATGGACTGGTTGGATTTCCTTGCAGTCCAAGGGACTCTCAAGAGTCTTTTCCAGCACTACAGTTCAAAAGCATCAATTCTTCGGCGCTCAGCTTTCTTCACAGTCCAACTCTTGCATCCATACATGACCTCTGGAAAAACCATAGCCTTGACTAAACGGACATTACTTTGTTGGCAAAGTAATGTCTCTGCTTTTGAATATGCTATCTAGGTTGGTCATAACTTTTCTTCCAAGGAGTAAGCGTCTTTTAATTTCATGGCTGCAGTCACCACCTGCAGTGATTTTGGAGCCCAAAACAATGAAGTCTGACACTGTTTCCACTATTTCCCCATCTATTTGCCATGAAGTGATGGGACCAGATGCCATGATCTTTGTTTTCTGAATGTTGAGCTTTAAGCCAACTTTTTCACTCCCCTCTTTCACTTTCATCAAGAGGCTTTTTAGTTCCTCTTCACTTTCTGCCATAAGGGTGGTGTCATCTGCATATCTGAGGTTATTGATATTTCTCCCGGCAATCTTGATTCCAGCTTGTGGTTCTTCCAGCCCAGCGTTTCTCATGATGTACTCTGCATATAAGTTAAATAAGCAGGGTGACAATATATAGCCTTGATGTACTCCTTTTCCTATTTATGACCAACCTAAACAGCATATTAAAAAGCAGAGACATTACTTGGCCAACAAGGTCTGTCTCGTCAAGGCTATGGTTTTTCCAGTGGTCATGTACGGATGTGAGAGTTGGACTATAAAGAAAGCTGAGCACCAAAGAATTGATGCTTTTGAACTGTGGTGTTGGAGAAGACTCTTGAGAATCCCTTGGACTGCAAGGAAATCCAACCAGTCCATCCTAAAGGAGATCAGTCCTGAGTGTTCACTGGAAGGACTGATGCTGAAGCTGAAACTCCAGTGCTTTGGCCACCTGATGTGAAGAGCTGACTCATTGGAAAAGACCCTGATGCTGGGAAAGATTGAGGGCAGGAGGAGAAGGGGACGATAGAGGGTGAGATGATTGGATGGCATCACCGACTGAATGGACATGAGTTTGAGTAAACTCTGGGAGTTGGTGATGGACAGGGAGGCCTGGAGTGCTGCAGTTCATGGGGTCGCAAAGAGTCGGACACGAAGAGCGACTGAACTGAACTGAACTTCCAGGGCTTAGCACTGTGCCTGGCACAAAGGGGACACTCCCTTCCCAGCTGTAGGATGAGTGAATGAATGAATACAGGGCACACGGAGGTGCTGGGAGCACACATGTTCTTTGTCTTTGGCCAACTGAGCACTGCCTGAGTTGGGTGCCTCCTGGGTGTTCAGAGACTCACTGGACTCCGGTGCTTGTCAGAAATGTCAGTTCCACTCCAGAGCTACTAGGGTGACCGGGACTGGGGTGTCTGATTCAGATGGGGTTGTGGTCCACACCTTGAGAAACCCACTGCTGCCCAGTGAAAATACAGACCATAGGAGAGACTTCCCAGCTAGACCATCGAGGAAGGGGTGAGATTCGGAAAGCCAACAAGAGGGCCTTCCAGGCAGGGAGAAATAAAAGTGAAAAGTGAGACTTGTTTTTAGATCTTAGAGAAGTCTTCCCCTGCCACTGTGAATATAATAGTTCTAATAATTGCTACCACTTCCTGTGCCTGCCATGTGCTGGGAACTCTATTTGGCTCTTAAATATATGCCTATTAATTTGGTTTTCACACCAACCCCTCAACACAAGATGTTATCACCATCTTATAGACAAGAACATTGAGACTCAGAAGGTTAACTCACTCATTCAAGGTCACACGGAGTGGTAGAGCTGGGATTTGAAGGGAGATCTGGGAAGCACCAGAGTCAAGGTTTTTTCCATCATCCTCCACGCTGTCCATGAAAAGGTCTCATGGATTCAAAGAAGTACAGGAAGCTCCTAGAACATGTAGGGAACTGGGGGAAATGTACTGAAATGAGTCAAGTTTTCTTGAAAGTGCCTTAAAAGAATAATGGTTTTGATAGCATTTAATTTTGGTCAGAAATACTTTCTGAATATACTCCCGACTTTCCCAGTTCTAGTTTCTTCTTTCACACAAGCTTTATCAAATGATTGTTTTGTTGATAAATTTAGTGTGCAGTTGGGACTTACATGTAGATTATACCTACCCTCAAAGGGAGAGAGGATTTTATAGTTTCCATTCATTCTCATTAAAATCAGAACATTTGCATCTTAACTTTTACATCTTGTTCCAGGAATTTTAAGCAGTCTGATTGTATGGAAGTGGGTCGTATTAATTGCAAATGGCCTAGACATCTGCTCACTAACACGGAATGATTTTTTTTTAGCTCGACTTTGTTTTTATATATGATCTACCAGAGCGATTAAGTGAAGGCCGTACGGGCTGCTGTTACAAGACCAGGATTTTCAGAGACTTATAATGTAACCATAAAAATGAACTGAAGAGTAAATCTTTGAACATTCTTGAACTGAGAGCAATTAAACATCTTACAGTTGATAAATTTTTATCCACAGTCTGTTTTCCATTGTTGGGCCTCTGCTGGTCTGGTGTGCAGCAAGCCCAGGTCCCTTGGGCTCTCGGCTCTGGGGTGAGAGGTGCTATGCTTTTTTCTGCCTGTGGGAAGGAAAGTAGGCAGGGAATGAGCTGAGGTGGAGCATCAGACTGGAAACACAGGATCCAGCCTGCTGGGGACTGGCTGAGTAGGCTGGGTATTTCTTTCCCGATAGTAACCTAACAGTGTTTCCCAAAGTGGATTTCTTGCAACACGAATTCTTTATATGTGTGTGTGTGTGTGTGTGTGTGTGTGTGTGTGTAATTGAGCTTCCCAGGTGGCGCCAGTGATAAAGAACCTGCCTGCCAAAGCAGAAGACATAAGAAATGCAGGTTTGATCCCTAGGTTGGGAAGATCCCCTGGGAAAGGGCATGGCAACCCCAAAATTCCCCAGTATTCTTGCCTGGAGAATCTCATGGACAGAGGGGCCTGGTGGGCTCCAGGCCATGGGGTGGCAAAGAGTCAGACAGGACTGAAGTGACTTAGCATGCCTATTTGTAACGTATTTATTTATGGTTGCGCTGGGTCTTCGTTGCTGTGTTTCTCTAGTTGCAGCTACTCTGTTGCGGTGCCCGGGCTTACCATCACAGTGGCGTCTTGTCATGGAGCACAGGTTCTAGGCACAAAGGCTCAGTAATTGTGGCACTCAGGCTTAGTTGCTCTGGCAGATGTGGAATCTTCCCAGACCAGAGATCAAACCCGAGTCTCCGGCATTGGTAGGCAGACTCTCATCCACGGTACCACCAGGGAAGTCCCAGAACACGACTTCCTAAGGAGGGTGATGTGGACAGTAAGTTTCGGAAGCATTCACTGGTTAAACCATCCCAGTTAAGCGTGTTCCTTCATTGCAGGCCTTTCCAGCACCTTTAATATGCCCTTGTACACTGTGCATCTGTAAGAGGAGGACAGTGTCTACACAGTTTCTGTGACACACTTGGCCAGGATCCCCCTTCTCATTGGTCTCAGGTGGCCTCAGCCTGCAGCAGCTTGAAGCAGGGCCTGAAATCAGGCCGAGGCAGTGAAAGCGGGAATCCTAGCCACCAGGGCCCAGTGGCCAGTGATGAGGCCCTGGGCCTTCAGCTGTGTAGACGTGAATTTCCAAAGAGGGACAGAAAGTAGTGAAACAAATAAAGTGTTTATTAGGAGGAAAAAGGGTGCGTGTGGATAGATACAAGAACGAGCTCAGAAGGTCATGCCCTTGTGGTGGTTTGAGTCACTTATATGAGGCGTTTCTTCCAGATTGTCCTTTGGCCAGTCACCTTGCTTTGTCTAGTTCTGAGTCTGTATTTGGTTTAACTCAGGATCCTCCCCTGTGCGCGTGCATCTCTTGGGCAAGATGGATTCTAGTGAAGAGGCCTGCAGGTAGGTTGGCATCGCTCCCATTTTGGCCTTTCTGCACATGTATATTCGGGAAGGTCCCCTTGACCTTGAGGAGGAGAAGTATGTGGCCTCTTGTCTTAGCAGTTCTCCTCCTTTGCATCTTGGAGTATCCGTCCACAGGGGACAAACTGGCTGCTGCTCAGCCTGGGGCCCATCTATCTCTTGCCTCGTCAGGGGACTCAGTTCAGGAAATGTTGCCATGGAGAATGTCCCAAGTTTTATCTTAAAACCAGGAGCTGGGGAATCTGGTTGAGGCTCCCCGGTCAAATAGTTGAATACAAAGTCTCAGGTCCACAGGGCAGCTGCCTCAGCCATCTCGCCCCTCAGGACCTCCTAGGACCTGTTTTGCCTTTTTTTTTTTTTTTCAGAGTTATGGATTCCAAGCCAGTGGCACCACTGGCTCAGTCAGGGAGCAGGAGGGAAGCCAGGGCCTGTGTGCATCCATGCATATCTGTATTTGACAGAGAGGAAGATGGTACAGAGCTTGGCAGCAGTGGTTAGGGAAGGCCAAGTAAAATACACCAGGGACAAAAGAGTTCTGGAGGGACTGACATGTTTCCTAAAGGAGTCTCCTGACCCTGGTCCCACACCTGCTACCCGGAGGGGCACAGTCCATGTTTGTTGAATGAATAAATCGTTGGTGCTCCAAGCCCTTTGCAAAAAAGATAGCTAATGTTGCGACAGCATCATACTCTGTTTCAGTGGAGTTTGGCTGCCAAATGTTTGTAATCTTTCACATCACCTGGAATCAGAGGTGAAGCCACCAGAACTTTTCTTTTCCTCACTTCACTGAGGCCCCTTTCATGCAGAGCTCTCTGCCAAGTACTGCCTGGCCGCAGAGCACGCATCCCTGCGCGTTATTATTCTAGGGGTGGGAATGGACCTGAACCAGCTGATCCAAACCTTTACTCCGTCTCTCTTGGGACCAATGATAGAAAGCTAATAAATGTGAAGTGGTGACTTGGAAAGGAGCAAAGCGAGTTGACTCAGAAGAGGGGCGAAGGCCACAGTGTAAACCTATGACCTTGACCTCATTAGCTTCAGGCCTCTCAAGCAGCAGCTGGTGACGATGGTTTGATGCCTGTCTTACTGCTGAAGTCCTCCGCCTGCTGCTTGGTGCTGCTGCCTTCCCGTTTCATCCCCTCCTTCTGCAGAGCATGGTTTGTTACCCAAAGGAAGGATTGCTGGCTCACCCTTAATATGGGGAAATCATTTAGAGCACTTAATTTGTGTTGACTCTTTATTGGTGCACTATTGCAATTAAGTTGGATTAATGAAAGGTAAATTCCAGTCTATACATGAGGAAAAAAAAATCTCTTGTAAAGATCCTAATTAGTATGTGTGTTTATTTAGCCTCTCATGGTTTAATTGCATCCCATCTTGCTATTTACAAACAGGCATCATTAAAGAATAATGAGTGTGTGAAGAGCATTAATGCTAGCAGCAGATGAGGTAACTGGCGGCCGATGGGGAGAGGCAGGTGGATGGGTGAAGTTTGCTGGTTTGTGTTATTTCCCAATGAAGGAGAAAGCAAGACTGGAAGGATGGAACAGACACGGTGCACGGCAGCAGCTTGTCCTTTGATGGCAAAGACTTGGGCTGCTTTTCATCAGCTGCTACAGTGTCACCTGGAAAGGTGAGCACACACTCTCAGGATTGTCTTGGGACCTTGGCCAGCAGCATTGAGGTTGGAGCTTTCTTTTCAACCCCGCGTTGCAGGCTATCTGCACTTGAACCCAATGAGGATTCCCTGGGATGCTGAAAAGGCCACCCAGCATGGGCCTTTCCTCATGCAGTTCAGCTCCTGTCCCTTCAGCAGCCTCTGTTTGAAAAATATCCAGACGTAAAAGAAATTAAGCAATAGGCTTCTGAGATTTCCCTGGCATCCCTCATATCATTCCAATTTTACATAATTTGCAGTTGTTCCTCAAAACTACAAAGCCATTTTATCTTTTTAGGTGGATGTGTGTGACCATTTCTAGTCTGTTCTAACCTGGGCTAAGGGAAGGGAAGCTGAGATTCCACGTGGGGTGGCAGTGAAGCTGAAGGAAGAACAACCCAGAAGAAGCCAGGTGCTATAGTGTCATCCTCATTTGCTGCTTGATTCTCTGGTTCACAGTACAGAGTAAGCACTTCTCTAATGTCACTGAGAAGCAAATGTGGGACAAAGGTGGCGAGTCTGAGGAGTCTCCAGGAGTCCTGGAGCCCAGGCTGCCTTCCTTGTTGGAGTCAGACTCGGAAACACCAGCCTTAGTTTCCCCTTATGCTGTGGTTATCATTGCAAGCAGGTTTGTGAATATGTTCTCTATAAATGTAAATTGCCACTATTCAGACTATATTAAAGCTTTAGATTTCTCTAGGGGTTCCTGGGTGAGCTGAAGTCCAGGGTTTAATTTATTTAAAATCAGGTTATAGGAATTCAGTTTTTAGTAGATTCTATGTTTTTTCTTTTTAAAAAGAGAAACTATAGTTTAATTTTAAGCTACCCTAAATAGAAGCCTATATATATATTTATATTTTTTTTCCAGTGTTCTTAGTACTGCCTGTATCTAAGGACACAGCAAGCTGCATTATCAAACACAGAAGGACCCAAACAGGCTTGTATGGCTGTCTCTTTTGTTGTTGTTAACTTGCAACTATTCCATTTTCAGCTCACAGAACTGTGGGGCATATTGTCCCATTCATATTAATTGGATTTTAAAGTGACCTTGTCCAGGTATTGATCTGAATTAAAATTTCCTACATCAAGGTCAAGTTGGCACACATTGTACAGTCGAAATATTAAAAAGCCAAGTCCTGCCTAACAGGGTATCGACAGAAGTGGAGATGTGACGGGGCCGTGTTTGCCGCAGCAGGCACCGTGGTCCCTTCTACTGCAGGTGGCAGATCTGTGTGGGGGTCACTTTCATCTGGACTTGAGTCGCCCCATCAAAGGGCGGTTCCTGTTTAAGTCCACAGACTCACCTTTTCCCAGCAAGAATGTCCCCAAGCAACTCAGAGCTCAGATAATGCTGCTCAGGTGCGCGGGTTTAGGGTGAATTTTCAGCTCATCTGAATTCACCCAGGCTGCCTTGAAAACGAGGGCCTGATACGATCATTCATAAACCTGAACTATCTAGCCCCGACCTCAGCCGTGAGTCCCAGTTTCCAAACTGCCTGTTTAATATCTCTCTGCTGAGACATTTCAGAAATAATCTTAAACTTCATAAAAGCGAAGTAGTTTTCCCCTCCCCCTGTCTTACCGCTCTGCTTCCCCCTCTTATCTCATTAAATAGCAAAACTGTCTACCTGGTGCTCAAGCCAGACACCTACAGGCTTCCTTAGTGTCCCCCTTTCTCTCACCCTCCAGCCTGTCTATCAGCAGATCCTGTCTTCAGTTCCTCTTCATTCTCTCTGGAATCAACTGGCGTCTCCTGTAGCCTTGGCCCCAGTCAGAGCTGTCACTGTCCTCTCTGTGGCCCCCATTTCTTCTCTTGATCTCACCCAGTAGCCAGGGACATGTTTTTTTAAAGCACGCACACCAGCCGTGTCATTTCTCGGCACTGACTTCCCTTCACCCTGAGTACAGCTACATTTCTTGTCAGAGCCACTGCCACCAGCAGACCCTGGCCCGCCCTGGCCTGGCACCTGGCACTCTGCTGCCTGCCCTGCCCCTCCCCGCCGCCCCCCACCCAGGCCCTCCCCACCCAAGGCCTTTGCTCAGGCGCCTCCCTCGGTGGGCCCTCTGCAGGACTCTGCACAGCCCAGCCCAGCCCAGCCCAGCCCAGCCTTAGGTAGTAGGTGTCCACCCAGTATGAACCTAACCCCTCACCCAGGTTTATTGTCTTCCCAGCCCCACACGGACCTTGTATTTTTGTTGTCTGCCCATCCCCGTCCCCAAGAATGCACCCTCCTGAGGCATTTCATTCACTGCTCTGTCTCTAGTCCTTAGACCAGTGCTTGGCACAGTAGTGGATGTCCAAGAAATATTCGAGTGAATTGAATGAACAAATGAATAATTGAATCATCGGATCTAAATGTCTTTTGGGGGCACACACTGGTATTGCCTAAATCTCTCTTTGAGCTGTCCCCTTTTTGTTTATTTCCCTTAAAACTCCTTGCAAATTATACATTTTTATTTACATACAGATTTGTTGCCTGTCTCCTCCACTAGGCTTTTAGCCCTCTGAAGTGTTTCATCTGCTAACCTAATGCCTAGCCTGCACTTGTATCAAATTAACAAGTAATTGTCGGATGGAAAGAGGGGGGACTGGAAGGCAAGTCATTGCCCATCTAAGGCAGCTCCACGTTCCAGTGTGTCCGTCTGTCGGTCCATCTCCCCTCCTTTCCCCCACCCTTCACTTGTTCCCCACGTCTTCCGGCACAGCCGCCTTCTCTCCGGAGAACTGTTTCTGGTTCCCAGTCTTCTCCGTGTTCTCCAGTCCAGGTTCTGGAAGGAGGCAGTGTACGTGGCCTCACCAGCATGGGGAGAGCCTTCTGTCAGACCGGCATAGGGCCGCCTTTGGGCCTGGTACCTCCCCCTGGACCAGCTGCTCTGCCCAGGACAGGAAATGGCAGCTGCTTCCTGGGCAGCAGGCCCACCAGTGAGACAGGAGCGCTGGGTGCAGTGGCTCTCCTGCCGCCACGCGCAGTGCGGGGGACCCCACTTCACGTTCCTACGAGAAGCTTCACATTTCAGCCTGTTGGAGAAAACAGCAGTCGGCTTCTCCCTTTTGTCAGCTAACCCATTTCCCACTTCGCTGCCGCAACGTCTTTTTGGAATCTCGAAGCCCTATTTTTATGCAGCTATCACATTCTCCTTTTTCCCAGAGGGGTTTCTGTTATATACTTGAATGTGTGTTTCATAAAGGAAAAGGAACTAATTCTGTTTTGACGATTTGGGGGACTTTTCACGACACTGCCTCTTTGCATCGTGTGTGGATTTTGTTGTGGTTGAGAGGAGCGGGAAGCCAGATGAGAGGGGGGGACTGTGAGGAAGGGGGCATTTAAGCGGATGAAATGCAGACTTGTTTCTTAACCCTTCCATGTCATGAAAATGGCTAATGAGGCCTGGAGGATGAGGAGGTCCTCTCTGCTGAAACTCCCCTCCCTCCGGGGCAGTTTTGACTGTTGAAGAGACGAATGGATTCAGGAAGAGCAGAAGTACCCGGAGTGTTAACGTTGATGGCCCCTTGGGAAATGATTCAAAGTCACTCATCCAGGGAATAAGCCACCTCATCAGGCAGCTGCTCCATAATTGTTACAAAGAATGACTTGCGGTGATAAAAACAATTGCTCCCACGTAGTGAGTGACAGTGGCGACTCCCCTGGACGCTTCATAGCCCTGGCCGTCCAGTCCTTAGGAAGGGTTCTATTTTAGAGACAAGGAAGCGAAGCTCACGGAGGCTGGTTTTCCCCAACCCATGCTGGTTTACCACGCTGCTCTGTGCGTGGCAGAGGCAAAATTTGAACTTGGGTCTCTCAGGCTCCAAAGCCCTGGCTCTCCGCCCCCCGCCCCTATGCTGTCTGTCCCCCGTGACAAAGGCAAGGAGGCAGTAACCCAGCCTGACCGTGGATGGCAGATGCCAAGTTTGAATCCCAGAGCTAAGCCCTTCACAAGGCTGGTGTTATCTCCTCCTCCCAAAAGCCTCATCCTGAGTCTGCAGGCCAGAAACCGGGAAGTGACAGTCCAGGTAACTTGGCTCAAGTCACACAGCCATGGAATTTCCCTGGGGGTCCAGTGGTCAAGATTCTGTGCTGCCACTGCAGAGGGCGTGGGTTTGGAGAGCTGAGATCCTGTAAGCCATCTCATATGACCAAAAAAAGAGGTCACGCAGCACCAGGAAGAGGCAGAGCTGAAATCTAATCTCAGGCTTACTTTTTTCCCCAGTCTATACATGTTAACCCTCGAGCTTGCTGGCCTTACTGGCAAGTTGATTTTCTAACTTTAGATAGAACCTAAAGTGAGTTTATCTGCCTTATGTCTCCTGGATCTTTGTCAGAAGGGAAGGTGTAACTCACCTCTTGAGGCTGTAACAGCTTTACAGCTCCAGTCTAGTCCATCATCCCTGGAAGTTACCTTCCAGTTTGATTTTCCCTTTCTTGAATCACTACATTGAACTGCATTTTATCATCAGAGGCACACTTGAACCCCCACCCAGCCACCTCCACCGCCGCCCACCACCCCCCGCCCCGCCACCCCACATTGAGCAAAAAAATAAGTGACCTTCAGCGTAGGAAATACTGGTTTTATCTTAGAGGATCCTTCGGTCTGACCTCTTGGTTTCCATGTCACGTAGCCCGTTTTCTTGTGACGGTCTCGTTACTGTCTAGCTCTCTGCAGTGCCAGAAGCCTCGTCCAGCTGTGACGGCAAGTTTATTGTCTCTACCTCAGCCTGGCCAGAGCCTCAGCCTCTCAGGGTTGGTCTGTGTCCATTTTCCCTTTGCTATTTCCAGTTTTACAGTTTTCCTCGAAAGAAACAGGAGCCGGTTTCCCTCGAGCTCCCAGTCCCCCTTGCAGCTCCTGCTTTGGGAAGCCTGCTGTGAGGAGAACAGCCCGCCAGCACGGTTCTGCAGGACGGCACACACCTCGCAGCTGTGCAGAATTCAGAGCGCTAAGTTCAGAAAGAAGCAAAACAGTAAAACACTAAAATCAGTCAAAGCTAGTGTTTTAGTGGCGTATAATGGATGAGGTTGGGGCTTCCCTGGTGGCTCAGCGGTAAAGAATCCACCTGCCAGTGCAGGAGATGCAGGAGATGCATCTTTGATCCCCGAGGGGGCAAAGATCCCTTGGAGAAGGAAATGGCAACCCACTCCGGTATTCTTGCCTGGGAAATCCCAGTCGGACAGGACTTAGTGACTCGACGACAATTAACAATAGCTGGGGTCAGGAGTGTGAGTATAAAACCATTTGGGAAGGAGGCCAGGAGCCTTGTGAAGCAAGATTTTGAGCCACTTACCAGAGTCCCCGAATATATGACTGGCAGTTAGAGGATTAGATGGTCCAAGGCTCTGTGGTCACCCTGTCTTATGATTTAGAGACGCTGCTGTGGGGTCAGGGACCAGGCACAAACAGCAGAAATAGCGAGCAGCAGGCCCTGCGCAGAAAAGCTGTGACCTGGCACTCAAGTCTGTCTAAACCTTCGTTCCCTTCCGTTAAGAATGAGAGTATGACGCCTGCCTGGGGCGCATCGCAGGGTCTTAGGCGGAGGAGGGAGCTGCAGCCCTGTGGGCACACCCTGGTTCTTGTCCTGGAGTCAAGGATGTGTCCACATTATTCAGGGACGACCCCCCAGGTGTCAGAGGAAAGTTTGGAGGAAAGTTTTTTCCAGGTCACATTCCAAGAACATCTCCTGGAGGAATGTTCTGTGGGACATCATCTGGGGAGTGCTCATCTGTATAGCCAACCCCTCCTTTCAAAACGTGGGATGAATTGGACAGGCGCCCAGCAGGCATTTTCCAACAGCTCAGTGACACAGCACCTTCTCCCCAGACTCCTCGGGTACACAGTGAGCCCCATGTGGTAAAGCACTGTGCACCCCCCAGTTAGTGCGGGCACAGCTCAGTTTAATCACTTTCTTCAAGGTCTATTGTCATTCCGTCACTAGCTCGTCTCCGACCCTCTGCGACCACGTGCACTGCAGCACGCCCGGCTTCCCTGTCCTTCAGTGTCTCCTGAAATTTGCTCAGACTCGTGTCCATTGAGTTGATGATTCCATCCAGCTATCTCATCTTCTGTCGTCCCCTTCTCCTCCTGTCCTCAATTTTTCCCAGCATCAGGGTCTTTTCCATTGAGTCGGCTTTTAGCATCAAGTGGCCATAGTATGGAAGCTTCAGCTTCAGCATCACTCCTTCCAATGAATATTCAGGGTTGATTTCCTTTAGGATTGACTGGTTTGATCTCCTCGCTGTCCAAGGGACTCTGAAGAATCTTTCTCCAGCACCACAGTTCAAAAGCATCAAGTTTTTCAGCGCTCAGCCTTCTTTATGGTCCAGCTCTCACATCCATACATGACTACTGCAAAAACCTAGCTTTGAGAGGTTTATGGACCTTTACAGCAAAGTTATGTCTCTGCTCTTTAATACACCTTCAAAGTGGGAACCGTGTTTGATACCTCTTAACCTCTCACGACTTCAGTTTACCCCCTTGAAAATGAGACAGTTGAAAGTGACTTTTTTAAATCTCCAGCTCTAAAGTCACGTAAATCTGCATCAGTGTCCTCACCCAGAGCTTCACATAGTGCACACACTTATATATTCAGTGACTAAATGCTTATTGGGCTTGTTCCCTTTATCCCCATCTTTCTTTGTAATTAGCACAAAGTGGAAGGTTCTTGTTCCATACTGAGAAGAACTGTTCCTGAACCTCCTACAGGTGCCCATTTGCCCCTCCCTCTCTCCCTTCCCCTTTCTAACTATACTTGGAAAAACATCACTGCAAGTACAGCAGACCCCTTACAGACACTTCCACGGTAAGCTTTTACCTTGTTTGTACCTGGAAAATAATGTTTGTGGACATGTATGTATATGTGGTTGGCTATTTTTTCTTTTCCCCCAATGTGTCCCTTCCCCAAAGCAGAGCTCAGCCATGCATCCTTTGTCTGGGTGACAGATACCGTGCACCCGCTTCGCCTCCCAGTCACAGGCTCTGTGCTGGACCTGGGGATGCAAAGAAGCCATTGGTCGGCTTGCCTCCCCTGCATCTAGACAGCTCTGCTTAGGCTCAGGGCGCCTGCTCCCTGCACAGGCCCGGGGGTTGAGGCTGCAGGTGATCAGCTGCTCTCCCCTTCTCAGCTCACCTGGGCTTAGCTACAAGATTTGCCACATTTGCATTGGGTAGCAGTTGGCGGCAGAGCAGAATGAAATATTTTTGCTATCCTCAGCTTGCCTCCCACTTTGTAGCTTGCCTTGCCATAGTGAACTAGAAATGTTCCCAATGTCGTACCGCTTGGCAGATGAATGCCAGAGAAGAGACAGAGAAGACCACCCATTCAGCTCCAGCTCCCCTGCAGGGGAGGCACTGTGACAGGCCTCTAAGGGCACTTCCTGGAAGAGTGACGGCCTGCTGGGCGGACCCCCAGTGGCTTCATCTCCAAGTGCACCCCACTTCTCTCTGGAGAAGCACAGTGCTCCCCTTGACTTCACGACTTGCCGTGTGAACGCACAGGGACCAGCACTGGAGGGCTGGTGAGAGAGCTGCTCAGTGCAGAGGGTTACCTTGGCAACCGCAAGCCCGCTTCATTACCAGATGGCATTAGCGTTATTTGTGGGATCCCACGGCAGTTGCCAAGCACAGACCTGTAGCCCCGTCTCTGGACATTTTGCTCCGACCACAGCCAGCATTGACTAGTACGTAGAACAGTGTCTGTCGGCCGGTATATGGTGGGTGCCCCACCACATCAGTCTGCCAAGACTCCAGGTCATTACAGCCTGCTGTGTGCAAGTGTGTGAGATCTGGCACAGTCCAGACACGAGAATATGAATCATGACAGAGTGACATGCTGGCTGGAAAGAACATTAGGCACACAAAGCCCCTTCTCGAGGGCCAGGGCATGAAGGGCTCATGGGACCCTCTCAGCTGCATCATCTCTGAGTTGAACGAAGGCTGATGGCTGGAGCATTGTATGACTCACATGCCTGCGGCCACATGTCTCCCAAGGATCGTCCCACCTCATTGCTCCACAGGCTCCTCTGCACTTCACAGCTGAGTGAACAGGCACCAGTGGTGGCTGGACTTGCCCTCGGTCGCCCTGCCTATACGTGGCAGGTGTGGCAGAGCCCAGTGCACTTGACCTTCATAGTCAGTGGCCTCCTTTGGAAGTCAGCGAGGCCAGCCCCTGTGGCAGCCTTGTCCTGTCCCACAGCACCCGCACCTCAGGCTCACCAACTCTCAGCAGCCATTCAACGGGACGTGCTTCTGTGCGCACTTCGGCGCCCGCACAGCTGACACTCCCTGCCTGCAGCGTCCCTTTCGCCCAGGAGTGACAGCAGGAAGGCAGATTGGCGCGAGTGGTAGTTCCCCTGGACCAGAGGCAGTGACCGCTCTCGTTCCAGCTTTGATGTTAACTGGCTTCAGATCATTTCACCTCTGCAAAGTCCAGACGAGGGTGTGGGCCAAGCAGTGAGGACTGCCCCAGGAACATAGTCTCTGAATTGCCGTGTCAGTGAATTGCCTCCTCGACTCCTTGGGGTCGTTCTCGGAAGACACTCTCGGTATCTCCATCAGATGGAGGAAACTGACGTCCAGAGAAGGCAAGTGATGAGGCCAAGCTCTCCATAGTAGAGCCCAGACCTCTTTCCAGATGCATCTGACTCCAAAGCCTCGAAACATTGAGCTTCAAAATTGCATGTGTAGTTCCATTGTAACCGCGTTAAAAATGCGAAAAGCCGTAAATCTCTGCCTTTTCAGCCTAGTTGAGTACCAGAGTCCTTTCTGACTATAAAAAATGAGATTTGATAAACTTCATAGTGCATGACAGGTTTGAGAGAGAATAAAAGTGAACCAGAGCCAGACTTCATAGCACCGAATGTCTGGAAGCATCCAGCTCAGGAGAGGCATAGCCGAAGAGATGCTTTTGGTGAGCCTCCGACACGCGTGCGCCCTCCCTTAACGGGTGAAGCCGCGGCACAGGAGCAGGGTGTGGAGAGTCTGTCCCAGGACTCCGGAGCGACCAGGCAGGGGATTGGGGGGAGTGTGACTGGCTGAGGGTGGGCGTGGAGGTGGGAAGTATGATTGGTGAGGGAGCGGTATGCCGTTAGAATCTCGTGTTTAGAAAAGAAAACACTTAAACCTCAATATATAAATGAACATAGGATAAGAAAAAAAGGGGGGTGGTAAAGGAAAAACTATCCTAGTCCAAATTCATAAAATGCAAAACAAAAATTTTAACCTGTCGAACAATGATCTGCCCCTCTCGCCCTGGTTGTGGACTTGAAATACCATTTCCCACGAAAAGAACCAGAGCTGCTTATGGAAGTGGCTGATTCGTGACCTCAGGTGGGACTTGCACAGGACAGGCCTGGAGTATTATGTACAAGACAGCAACTGTCCCAGAGACCAGGGTTACAGCCTGACAGGCCTGGAGTACCGTGTATCAGAGAGCAGGGAAGCCGCCGCGGAGACCAGGGTTACGACCTTACAGAGATGCCCGTAGGCCACAGACAGGACAATTCGAGCATCCGTGCAAATTGCATCAGATACATATAGGTCAGATCTGCTTCACTTTTTGAGTTTATACCAGTGTTAAGGGGGAAAAGCTAACCCCTCTGTTGATACATTGGAAGTAAACTAGAGAACTAAAGTGCTATTTGAAAACTGGCTGATAAATGGAATAACTGACCTTTTAACCTGTCTTTCCTTTATAATAAATTCGCCCATGAGGTGACCAGTTAGTAGGTAGGTGGAGTTTTTCTTTACAAAAGTATTCCAGCTAATACCTGAAGGCTGGGTGATCCCCTTGGAGTACAACCATCTGTAACCCCTGGTGAATTTAATGGGTCAGCAGCTGCCAGCGTCACGCACTGAGATACCTGACCTCCCATGCTTCCTGTTGGCAAACTGTGACACCCCTGTGAAGCAGTCCTGCCAAAAATAATAATAATAATCAAGCCCACGTCTCTTATAATTACCAATTTATAAGAAGTACAGAGTAAGGAAGACCGTGTAAAGTACACCGCCAGGACGCCATCAGCAAAATCCAGGCTGGAAAACTCTGTAGGGAAAATGAGACAGTTTCTTCAACAAATAAAATGGGGTGGGGAGGGGATAGAAATTTTTAGTTTAGGAGAGACTTTTGAGACATCAGCCAGTCACATGGTGTGGACCGTATTCAGATCCCAAGTCAAGCAAACTCTTTAAAAATATGGCCTTTGTGAGACTGTTGGAAATTTGAACACTGACTGGCCTGCAGATTTGATAACACTGGAGAATTCCTATTATTGTTTCAGATGTGGATTGGTAGCATGGCTGTCCGTTTTGCTTGTTTTCAGAATCGTGCTCTTTCAGAGATCCAGACTGAAGTATTTACAGATAAAGTGATATCTTGGCTGTTATTTGTTTCCAAATAAAACAGGAAGGGAAAAGCAGGTGAGGATGTAGGTAAAGCAGATCCGCCAAGAGTTACTGCCGTTGTTGGGGTGGGTCCAAGGAGGCTCTGTGCTGTTTCATTTACTTCTGTATGTCTTCCTTGAAGGCTCCCATAATAAAAAGTTTAACGAGAGTAATTAAGCCAGTGTGGGGGCGGGGGTGGATATTGTTCTGTTCTGGTGTGGTTTCCTTGTCGTTCAGTTGCTGCGTTGTGTGCGACGCTGCGAGCCCAGGGACCGCAGCACGCCAGGCCCCTCCGTCCTCCACCGTCTCCCGGAGTTTGCTCAGATTCACGTCCGTCGAGTCAGTGATGCTGCCAAACCATCTCATCCTCTGCTGTCCCCTTCTCCTCTTGCCCTTGGTCTTTCACAGCATCAGGGTCTCTCCCGCTGAGTTGGCTGGTCGCATCAGGTGGCCAAAGTGTTGGTGCTTCAGCGTCAGTTTTCCAGTGAAGATGCAAGGTGATTTCCTTTAGGGCTGGCTGGTTTGGCCTCCTTGCTGTCCCAGGGACTTACGTTTTAATAGCACCCATTGCTGATGGGAGTGGAGAGCAGACAATAGTGTTCTTAACCCTTATCGTTAGCAGTTGGTAGATTGTATCAGAAGCTTTAAAACATTTGTACTGTTCACCCTGGTAAATTACAGCTCTACAAACCCATCCTCAGGAAATAATCCCAAACACAGCAAAAGCCAGGTGAACAAAAGTACACATTGCAGCCCAATATTAATATTAGGGAAAATTTGGAAGCAACTAATGTCCAACAGTAGGTTAAAGAAATTATAGTATATCCACTCAGTAGAATGCTAGACCCACATGTCTTGCCATTTTTGAAGACTGCACAGCAATATGGAACAGTGCTTACCTCATAATTTTAAATAAAGTTTTCACTTGAAATTATAGATCTAGTTTCCGTTATAAACATGTGAAAAATTCAAAACCCATGAATCTTTGATAGTACAAAGATTAAAAGGAAGTACCCCAAATGTTAATGGTGATTCTCTTTGGATGGAAAGACTATAAACAATATATTCCTTTTTTCTCTAATTTTAGATTGTTCCCTAGTAAGCCTTTATTAACCCTTACTATTAGTTAACTTTAAAATATCAAAATACTCTTTTTATCAGTTAAAGTCAGCTAGATCTTGCTTCTTTTAAGGAAACAGTTGCTCAGTTTTCTGCTTATTAGCAGAAATTCTATGCTTATTAGGAAAAAGACTTAAAATATGTTGGAAATGGTAGCCCTGTTGGAGGAGGTGTGCTGGACCATCACTGTGGACCATCACTGTAGCCCGGCAAGAGGCAATTAACTTCAGTGCTTATGACTTTAATTCTGTTCAGCCGCTCAATTTTGTCTGACTCTGCAACCCCATGGACTGCAGCACACCAGGCTTCCCTGTCCATCACCAACTCCCGTAGCCTGCCCAAACTCATCTCCATCGAGTCAGTGATTCCATCCAACCATCTCATCCTCTGTCGTCCCCTTCTCCTCCTGCCTTCAATCTTTCCCAACATCAGGGTCTTTTCCAGTGAAAAAGACCACATAGGTGGCCAAGGTATTGGAGCTTCAGCTTCAGCATCAGTCCTTCCAATAAATATTCAGGACTGATTTCCTTTAGGAATTGTTGATATTAATTAGGAATATATTAATATGAATATTGGGCTGCAATGAGTACTTGATTTCCTTTAGGAATTGACTTCGCACTCTAGGATGTCTGGCTCTAGGTGACTGATCACTCTATCATGGTTATCTGGGTCATTAAGATCTCTTTTGTATAGTTCTTCTGTGTATTCTTGCCACCTGTTCTTAATATCTTCTGCTTCTGTTAGGTCCACAGACCTTTAGGATCGAGTGGTTTGATCTCCCTGCAGTCCAAGGGACTCTCAAGACTCTTCTCCAACACCAGAGTTCAAAACCATCAATTCTTCAGTGCTCAGCCTTCTTCATGGTCCAAATCTCACATCCATACCTGACTACTAGAAAAACCATAGCTTTGACTAGATGGACCTTTGTCAGCAAAGTAATCTCTCTGCTTTTGATTATGCTGTCTAGGTTGGTCATACCTTTTCTTCCACGGAGCAAGCATCTTTTAATTTTGTGGCTGCAGTCACTGTCCACAGTGATTTTGGAGCCCAAGAATATTAAGTCTGTCACTGTTTCCATCGTTTCCCCGTCTATTTGCCATGAAGTGATGGAACCAGATGCCATGGTCTTAGTTTTTTGAATGCTGAGTTTTAAGCCAGCTTTTTCACTCTGCTCTTTCACTTTCATCAAAAGGCTCTTCAGTTTTTCTTCACTTTCTGCTGTAAGGGTGGTGTCATTTGCATATCTGAGGTTATTGATATTTCTCCTGGCAATCTTGATTCTAACTTGTGCTTCATCCAGCCCAGCATTTTGCATGATGTACTCTGCATATAAGTTAAATAAGCAGGGTGACAATATATAGTCTTGAGATACTCCTTTCCCAATTTGGAACCACTCCATTGTTCCATGTCCAGTTCCATCCAGTTGCTTCCTGACCTGCATACAGATTTCTCAGGAGGCAGATAAGGTGGTCTGGTATTCCCATCTCTATTAATTTTCCACAGTTTGTTGTGATCTACATAGTCAAAGGCTTTAGCGTAGTCAATGAAGCAGAAGTAGGTGTTTTTCTGGAACTCTCTTGCTTTCTCAAAGATCCAGCATAAGTTCGCAGTTTGTTCTCTGGCTTCTCTACCTTTCTAAATCCAGCTTGAGCATCTGGAATTTCACAGTTCACATACTGTTGAGCCTGGCTTGGAGAATTTTAAACACTCTTTGCTAGCGTCTGAGATGAGTGCAGTTGTGCGGTAGTTTGAACATTCTTTGGCATTGCTTTTCTTTGGGACTGGAATGAAGACTGACCTTTCACAGTCCACTGGGAAGTTTCCCAAATTTGGAAAATTTGGCCACTGCTGAGTTTTCCAAATTTGCTGACATATTGAGTGCAGCACTTTCACAGCATCATCTTTTAGGATTTAAAATAGCTCAGCTTGAATTCCATCACCTCCACTAGCTTTGTTCATAGTGATACTTCCTAAAATGCACTAGACTTTGCATTCCAGGATGTCTGGCTCTGGGTGAGTGATCACACCATCGTGGTTATCTGGATCATGAAGATCTTTTTTGTATAGTTGTTCAGTGTATTCTTGCCACCTCTTCTTAATATCTTCTGCTTCTGTCAGCTCTATACTGTTTCTATACTTTGTTGAGCCCATCTTTGCATGAAATGTTCCCTTAATATCTCTAATTTTCTTGAAGAGATCTCTAGTCTTTCCCATTCTATTGTTTTCCTCTATTTCTTTGCATTGATCACTTAGGAAGTCTTTATCTCTTCCTGCTATTCTTTGGAACTCTGCCTTCAGATGGATATATCTTTCCTTTCCTCCTTTGCCTTTCACTTCTCTTCTTTTCTCAGCTATTTGTAAGGCCTCCTCAGACAATCATTGTGCCTTTTTGCATTTCTTTTCCTTGGGGATGATTTTGTCACAGCCTCCTTCCTGTACGATGTTACGAACCTCCATCCATAGTTCTTCAGGCACTCTATCAGGCCTAATCCCTTGAATCTATTTGTCACTTCCACTGTATAATTATAAGGGATTTGATTTAGACTGTACCTGAATGTCCTAGTGGTTTTCCCTACTTTCTTCAATTTAAGCCTGAATTTTCAAATGAGTCATGATCTGAGGCACAGTAAGCTCCAGGTCTTGTCGTTTAGAGCTGTATAGAGCTTCTCCATGTTCGGCTGCAAAGAATATAATCAATCTCATTACGGTACTGACCATCTGGTGCTGACTATGTGTCGAGTCATCTCTTGTGTTGTTGGAAGAGGATGTTTGCTATGACCAGTGTGTTCTCTTGGCAAAACTCTGTTAGCCTTTGCCCTGCTTCATTTTGTACTCCAAGACCAAACTTGCCTGTTACTCCAGGTATCTCTTAACTTCTTAGTTTTGTATTCCAGTCCCCTGTGATGAAAAGGATATCTTTTTTAGGTGTTAGTTCTAGATTTTGTAAGTATTTATAGAACCATTCAACTTCAGCTTCTTCAGCATTAGTGGTTGGGGCATAGACTTGGATTACTGTGATATTCAATGGTTTGCCTTGGAAATGAACAGAGATCATTCTGTCGTTTTGAGATTGCACCCAAGTACTGCATTTCGGACTCTTTTGTTGACTATGAGGGCTACTCCATTTATTCTAAGGGATTCTTGCCCACAGTAGCAGATATAACAGTCATCTGAATTAAATTCATCTATTCCAGTTGATTTTAGTTCACTGATGCCTAAAATGTTAATATTCACTCTTGCTTTCTCCTGTTTGACCACTTTGAATTTACCTTGATTCATGGACCTAACATTCCAGGTTCCTATGCAGTATTGCTCTTTGTAGCATCAGACTTTACTTCCATCACCAGTCACATCCACAGCTCAGCGCTGTTTTTGCTTTGGCTCCATCTCTTCATTTTTTTGGAGTTATTTCTCCGCTCTTCAGTAGCATATTGGGCACCTACTGACCTGGGGAGTTCATCTTTCAGTGTCCTATCTTTTTGCCTTTTCATCCTGTTCATGGGATTCTCAAGGCAAGAATACTGAAGTGGTTTGCCGTTGCCTTCTCCAGTGGACCACGTTTTGTCAGAACTCTCGACCATGACCCGTCTGTCTTGGGTGGCCCTACACAACATTGAAACATTCTAGTTTCATTGAGTTAGGCAAGGCTGTGATCCATGTGATCTTTTTGATTAGTTTTCTGTGATTATGGTTTTCATTCTGTCTGCCCGCTGATAGATAAGAATAAGAGGCTTGTAGAAGCTTCCTGATGGGAGGGACTTCAGTGCTTACGACTACCAAAGTATAACTGGGTTCCTTTCCTTCCCTTGCTTCCTTCCAAGACTACACGTAAATTAAAGGCAGTTTCTGTTCCTGCCTTGGCGGTTTATTGGCATCCTTAAATAGTGATTTCTCATTTTATAAGAAGTGACCCATTAAATGTTATGTGGTATAGCAGAATTTAAAAGTACTATGCAGATGTGAGATGCTTTTATTAACATTCTCTTAGATATAAACAAAAGTATCATGTCTTTTTCTTAACCTTTTTGTATCTGTACCACTGAGGGAATATAGAAATAGAGATCAACTCAGCATTTTATTGAAGGAACCCGGTGTTAGTCATGTTCATTGACACCCAGGACTGATGAAGGAGAGAAACTGTTGTTGTTGGGGACGGTAGGGTGGAGATGATGCTGTGAAAGTGCTGCACTCAATATGCCAGCAAATCTGGAAAACTCAGCAGTGGCCACAGGACTGGAAAAGGTCAGTTTCCATTCCAATCCCAAAGAAAGGCAAAGCCAAAGAATGCACAATTGCACTCTTCTCACACGCTAGCAAAGTAATGCTCAAAATTCTCCAAGCCAGGCTTCAGCAATATGTGAACCGTGAACTTCCAGATGTTCAAGCTGGTTTTAAAAAAGGCAAAGGAACCAGAGATCAAATTGCCAACATCTGCTGGATCATTGAAAAAGGAAGAGAGTTCCAGAAAAACATCTATTTCTGCTTTATTGACTATGCCAAAGCCTTTGACTGTGTGGATCACAATAAACTGTGGAAAATTCTGAAAGAGATGGGAATACCAGACCACCTGACCTGCCTCTTGAGAAACCTGTATGCAGGTCAGGAAGCAACAATTAGAACTGGACATGGAACAACAGACTGGTTCCAAACAGGAAAAGGAGTACAGTCAAGGCTGTATATTGTCACCCTGCTTATTTAACTTCTATGCAGAGTACATCATGAGAAACTCTGGGCTGGAAGAAGCACAAGCTGGAATCAAGATTGCCAGGAGAAATATCAATAACCTCAGATATGCAGATGACTCCACCCTAATGGCAGAAAGTGAAGAGCAACTAAAGAGCCTCTTGATGAAAGTGAAAGAGGAGAGTGAAAAAGTTGGCTTAAAGCTCAACATTCAGAAAACTAAGATCATGGCATCTGGTCCCATCACTTCATGGCAAATAGATGGGGGAACAATGGAAACAGTGACAAACTTTAGTTTTGGGGGGCTCCAAAATCAATGGAGATGGTGATTGCAGCCATGAAATTAAAAGACACTTGCTCCTTGGAAGAAAAGTTACGACCAACCTAGACAGCGTATTAAAAGCAGAGACATTACTTTGCCAACAAAGGTCCATCTAGTCAAGGCTGTGGTTTTTCCAGTAGTCATGTATGGATGCGAGAGTTGGGAGTATAAAGAAAGCTGAGCGCCGAAGAATTGATGCTTTTGAACTGTGGTGTTGGAGAAGACTTTTGAGAGTCCTTGGACTGCAAGGAGATCCAGCCCGTCCATCCTAAAGGAAATCAGTCCTGTGTGTTCATTGGAAGGACTGATGTTGAAGCTGAAACTCCAGTACTTTGTCCACCTGATGTAAAGAACTGACTCATGTGAAAAGACCCTGATGCTGGGAAAAGTCGAAGGCAGGAGGAGAAGGGGATGACAGAGGATGAGATGGCTGGATGGCGTCACTTACTCAGTGGATATGGGTTTGGGTGAACTCTGAGAGTTGGTGATGGACAGGAAGGCTTGGCGTGCTGCGTTTCATGGGGTTGCAAAGAGTCAGACATGACTGAGCGACTGAACTGAACTGAGGGTAAAAACTGTAGGAAATGGGGAATAAGGGAAGGCTGGCTGGAGGTGACACCCCCAGAAACGGCCTGCATGCTGGAGTTGCAACATTAGGAGTGCTGTTTGCGGGGAGACTCTGGTCTGAGTCCAGAGGGTTCCCTGTAGCCAATGCTGTGATGTCAGAGCTTCACAGAACAGCCCAGACAGTGGGCCTTGGTTTGGATCCTTCTTTAGGGTCTCTTCTAGGATATGAAAAGAAGAGACCTGACAAAGTATCGGAAGGGTTGTGTGAGCCCCTTAAAGAGTGGAAGGTGCTGACTGTCTTGAGGGCTGAGTCTGCTCAACAAGCGCATCAGTTTATTTTTCCCCTTTGTGATTGTTTAGTCTCTCAGTCGTGTCCAACTCTTTTGCAACCCCATGGACTGTGGCCCGCCAGGCTCCTCTGTCCATTGGATTCTCCTGGCAAGAATACTGGAGTAGATTCCCATTACCTACTCTAGGGGAGCTTTCCGACCCAGGGATCAAACCAGTGCCTCCGGCATTGGCAGGCAGATTCTTTACTACTGAGCCACCTGGGAAGCCACTTTCCCCTGCCATATATGAAACTGCGCTTTTTATAGCTGATGTTGGTAATGTTTGTTTTTGGCCGCCCCACATGGCCTGCCGGATCCTAGTTCCCCAGCCAGGGATTGACCCTGTCCCGCTGCAGTGGAAGCACAGAGTCTTAACCACTGGACCACCAGGGAAGTCCTGGTACTTAGGTTCTAAGAGAGGAAAGACACTTAAATGTATTTACAGGATCATGTTCCTTTTTGGAGATAAAACTCAACTACTTTTCATGTACCTTCGGAGCTGCTCCACTTTTCCACCAGCTGTTAAAATAGATAGTTCAACCAGGAGGTATCTGGTGTCTGCCTCTAATCTCTCTGTGTTGCACTCTCTGCATATTCCGTGAGTGTACGAAGGGTCATTACATCAGATGAAAACAAATGTGCTCACTAACTCCTGCAAGGCCACCATCGTAGGATCACCTTTCAAGAAAGTAATCTTAAAAAAAAAAAAAAAAAAAAGGGAAATCTGCTTTATCCAGCAAACAGACATTTAGAACTTATTCTGAGAGTTTATAAGTCAAAATTATAAGTAAATTCAGGGTAGTTAGATGAGCTGGGACCTGTACCACCTTAAATGCCTTAGGAGGCTGGCACAGGGGTGACCACCATGCCTTCCTTCCTCCACGTGTCCACTGGTGCTTCTCTCAGAAGCAGACAGAGGTGGCTTTCTTCTCGCTGTGTTGCCCAGCTTGTGTGGTTTGCATGTTCACAGGTGAGCATTCAGGTTTGCCCATGTGTTTTGCCAGGTGACCTTGGGAAAGGTGTTGAAAGTGATCGTCGTCATGCGGAGCCTGTTCATCGACCGAACGATAGTGAAGGGGTATAATGAGAACGTCTACACAGAAGATGGCAAGGTAAGCATGCTGGCGTCTTTTGTTTCCTCCGTTATTTTCTGTATCCCAGAACAAATGTGGTCGAGTCCCAGATGAATGACATTAAACACTGGCAATCATAGCTGAAATGATCAACAAGCACAGATTCATCAGTGTGAAGCCGAACGCTTTACAAAAAAACATTTCTCTCTCTCCCCTTGCATTTTTCATCAAGCTTCTGCTTTTTTCCTTTAAGCCTGATACCCTTAGTTGAATTTCTAATTTATCACCTTGGACCCCAGTTGCCTCATTAAATGTGTCTTCTGAGGAAATGGATTTCTTTCTTTTCTTTCCTTTTTTTTCCCCCCTCCGCCTAGTGCAGCACATCAGTAGCCTAGGGTTCAGCATTTTGCTTTTCCAGGAACCATGAGGAAAATTCAAGTAAGTCTGATGCACAGCCTGCCGACCGTCTTTTTCCTCAAAACCAAGGGGTGTCCGCCAGAAGTTGCTTGTCCATAGTAGTGCATGTTGAATACTGCTGTTGAAAAAAGATGAGTTATTTCCATGGCTGAGCTGCTTCATGGGGCGCCCACCCGTGTGAACCCCTGATTCCTCTGGACTGCACACTCTCCATACGGAGATCACGCACGAGAGGATGCTAATAGGAGCCAGCAGGCTTCATTTGTGTGTGCTTCCAGAGCGTGATGGGCATTCTGCCAGAGAAACCCACCCAGGTACGCCCTGGTTACTTCTGGCGCTGAGCCTCCGTCTTCCCCTCTCCCTAGAGCTTTCCCTTCTTTTCATGAATCCCATTAAAATGTAAAAGTTTGTTAGTACCAACGGCCACGTTATAATGAGGACAGGACACTCTCCAAAAACAGGTGACAACTGTAGCTTAGCACATACCTGTGCATTATGTAAGAGGTGTGACCCGTACAGTAACGAGGTCTGTATTTTGATCAAGGAGCCCAGCATTTTCGAATTTCCACATTCCGTTCCAGTGTTGTCACCGTGGGCAGCTACTCTCACCCCCAGGGCCCTGCTGAGTTCTCATGAATCTCCCCATGGAGAGGAACGCATTCCTCAAGGGAAGCTTTCCCCCTTCTTTTTGGAAAGACCAAAATGCCTCTGGAGCAAGGGCGGGGAATAAAGTAGATAATCGGGGCAAGCATGAGCCATGCTGTGCGTGACTCGTCAACTCTGATGGCAAGTCTAAGCAAGAAATCCTTCGCAACAGCAGAGGCAGGACTGGGTCGGGGGAGACCCTGGCCCAGAGCCCGAGTCAGTGGCCATTCTTGTGGCCTCTGTTCGTGACTGACAGCTTCATAGTCACCCCTGGTGTGAGTCCCAGCCCGTGCACTCCGATGACTCACAAACACATAAAAGCTGTGTCCTAGAAGAGCAGCTGCGTTCAGGACACAAGTGAAGCATTCTCTGAACTCAGAGCACAAGGAGTAGCGGTTCCCACACCAGTCTTCACATGGTATTTATTTAACTGCCCCATACTGCAAGTGTCCAAAGTCCTGCAAGGGCTTTGCCACCTAGTTGATACTCAGTAAGTGATAACTAGTATTATTTTTATTCTGCACTTAAATCCGGTAGTTAGGGAACGGTCTCAAGTGTCTATGTTCCAGAATTTCTGATTCCTCCTCCTCAGCTGTTTGAGGTAGTTCCTTTCCTCCCCTCTACCTGCATGACTCCCAGACTCCCCAGGGGCTCCCTCCCCGCTACACTCCTGCCTCTCAGTCACCCTCGTGTCCCTGTGGTTTCCCGCGACCCCTCGTAGAGATCCCCACTGATATGTGTCAGAGTCAGACCTCCTCCCCAGCTGGACCTCAGGTTCAGCCTGTCCAAAATCAGCCTCAACGCCCCTGGGCAGTCCTCACCCAGGGTGACTGTGCCAGCCAACTGCTCAGGCCTGCCTCCTCCGTTCAGAGTCTGTTGGCAGGCTCTGGCGAGTCTCCCTCTTTATCCCTGCAGCCGGGCGCCTCCCGTCCATCTCCACTTCTCCTCAGTTCTCCTTGTTTCTCCACCAAGTTGCAGCCTTGGCCTCCTCACTTCCTGTGTCTAGTCCTGCTCCCCTCCCCCGTCTGTCCTTCACTTGGCCTCCAGAGCTGTCTTCCTGGAATACACAGTCAAGGGGGTGATTTCTTGCTTTCTGCCATCCCCGCATTGCCCAGAGCAGAAAAGAGGCATGTAAGTAGACGTTGGGCACAAAGCAGTCCATAATGAAAAGAGTTTGGGAAACTCGGGGTTAGAGAAAGTTCAGTGGGACTCTTTACTGTAGAAATTCTTAGAGACTGGAGTTTGCCCGTGTGTTTTGTGAATCTCCCAAGACGGGTATGTAGTATGCAGTCTTTTCCTGACCAGTTTGACCATCCGTCTTTTTTCTTGCTTTATTCTTGGAGCGTGTTGTGACATTGGCGTTCGGCAAAACACCCTTCTGAAATCTCTGGCTTGTAGAATAAAATCCAGACCCCTTAGCAAGACCTAGAAATGCCTCGTGATCCTGGCGCCTGCCCCCTGTCCTGACCTCATCTGCCGTCATTCTCTGCACACGTTTTGTCTCGCCTTCCAGCCTTTTGTACTCCTTGTGGTTCTCAGGACGTTCCAGGTTCTTCCACACACTTAACACCTGCTCTGCGCCCTTGACCTGGGATGTTTGCACCTCCTGACATACTTACTCTTCCCTTTGCACTGACCGAATGCCATCTCTCTTCTCGTCCTGTCCCCCTTCCCCTGGAGGCCTCTTCTATGCACACGGGCTCCAGAGATGGCAGGCCTGGGTTTCCCTCAACTTATTGCACAAATTAGCATCATCATTCTTACCTCCGTAGTGTTTTGAAAAATAATTTTCTGGTACTAGAACTAGCACATCCTAGTTGTTTGTTGACGTGTCTACCTCATAATTAATAGAAATACTGGTGTACTCCATGTGTGTTCTGATAGGCCTTGTACAAAGCAAACTTCACCTCCAGTGGCCACGGAACCCCAGGGACCACTGTGAGACTCATGTTCCTAATAAGGAACCTGAGACCCAGAGTGGCAAAGCGGCTGCCCCCAGTCACGCGCGGAGCCAGGTCTCAAACCTCCCTCTGCCAGCAGCTCATCCAGGGCCCAGGCTCTGTCCAGAGTGCCTTTCCCTCCTGTGGCTACACATCAGGGCCTGGAGCACAGGAGAGTAATAATGTGTTGGGAGGGGATAATGAAAAAGCCCCCTGGGGATGTGAAAATGCTTTAGCTGGGATAGAAGAGTGGAGAGTCAGAAATTAGAGACAGGAAACAAAGATGGAAATTAGAGATGGGTACTAGACAAAGCAGCGGGGACTGACGTCATCACTTCAATTCAGTCGCTCAGTCATGTCCGACTCTTTGCGACCGCACGAACCGCAGCACGCCAGACCTCCCTGTCCATCACCAACTTCCGGAGCCCACCCAAACCCATGCCCATCGAGGCGGTGATGCCATCCAGCCATCTCATCCTCCGTCGTCCCATTCTCCTCCTGCCCTCAGTCTTTCCCAGCATCAGGGTCTTTCGTCATAAGGAAAGAACAGAGGAGGCACACAGGTGCACACGGGCCAGTTTCCTGGTGAGAGAGGAGCGTGGGTCTCTGTTCCCCAGAAGGAAGGTGAGTGTGTGCCCGGGAGCCTGAATTCTCCCGAGCCATTTCACAGAGGGGACTCGGGAGGCCCCCTGCTCCCTGTTACAGTGGCCCCGGTGATCTGCAGGGACCCAGAGGAGGGTCAGAGGAAGTCAGAGGAGCAGGGCTGAGAGGGTGGAGTCCACTTGGTGTCTTAAAGGCACATCTACCACATTTGGCAGAGAAGCACTCACATGACTGCTCTGCCCAGAAACTACGCCTCGCCAATTTAATCAGCGCCACCTCCCCTTTTTTTTCAGAGTACTTTACAAAGGATAAAAAGAAAGTCATGCAGACGTTATTCGTGTTCTGTTTTTAGAAGCGATCCTGGTATATGTGAACTTCAGTGTCTATATACACTTGCATTAGTGTCGTCTGTGTGTTGAACCGTCTGGCGCATCTCAGATGAAACGTGGCATTCGGAGGACACTGGCGCTCGAGGTGTGGTCTGTGAGAGCCAGTCTCCGCCTGCAGTTGTGCTGTTCCAGAGGCACAGCCCTGCATTTGCTGAGCTGGTGCCTGAGCGCTCGCCTGGGGTGGGCCGCCGCCCGGACCCAGTGGCTGTGGCCTGGAAAGCCTTGCCTCAGCTTCCAAGGGTCCGGATTCCTCCTGCCTCTGCAGTTGTGTCTTCCAGATCCAGAGCAACCAGCTTCTAAAAGGCTTACTTAGCTGCTTTGACACAACAGTGGCTCCAAGTCACCCCCAATTCCCAGCTCTGGCAGGTTCCCCGCCCCCACCCACTACAGTCGCACCAAGCCTACCTGTCACTCTGCGCTAACAACCACCACCTCCGCCCCGACCGTCCTCTTTACCTGGATGCGGACTTCTGATGCCAAGCACCAGCAGAGTAATTCCTCTGATAAAATATAAAAATGCTGCTGAGACTTGCCGCCCTGCTCTGCACTGTTGTCAGGGAGGAGCCCAGAGCCCTGACTCAGCATGCTGAGAGTCCGCCTCAGGTTGACTACCTGGCCATTGTTCTGACTCCACACAGTCAGACCTAGCTGGAAAAAAATGCAAGTGTCTCCGTTGAATTTATCTTATTAGGGGATTTAGGTTATGTTAATGCTATAGCTTCATTAATTACCCCATATCAATAATAAAAAAAAAAAAGCAGCTTTTAGCCTCCTAGCGCAAGAGAGGAGAAGAAATGGTGGTATCAAAGGGAACCTTCAAAGACAGCCAGAGCTGTCTCCAGGGTAATTTCTGATCCCCGCATTCTTCCCACTTCAAAGTTGGATGTGTGTGTGTGTTTGGGTCGAGGAGGCTGGGGGAAGCTTGAATCTGATTTCTCTAATAAGTGTTGGCATCAGCCCCGTTTGATATTAGATGCAGGGAACATTTTGATTTGTTATAGCCTTTGAAATTGTTCAGACGACCTTCAGAAAAATGGCCTCTTGTTACTTATGGGGGAAGGGTGAAAGCTGGGGAAGGGGAATCCGGTTTAATTCCTATGCGGAGGAGGCCGTGAAATGGCGCTCTCAGCAGTTTTTTTTTTAGTAACGAATGTATGTCCTGATTGAAAGTGAAAAGTTGAAGAAGAGCAGACCTGTGAAGCTCCTTCACTTTTCTGTTCTCCGGGGGGGAGTGGGCAGGCTTAAGCGGATGACCCGGGGGAAGTTTGTGGCTTGACTCGGATGACCGTGGAGGAGTCCATCACCATTGCAGGTTTATAGCACCCCCGCCCCTCCTGACCCATCACCTGTTGACCTTGCAGGATGAAGCTACTGGGAAATGAAAGCTATAGAAGTTGACGTCTCTGTGAGACGAGTTTTATTTGAAAGTGTCAGTGTAAAATCATTTATAGTTCATTGTGGTATATTTTTTGGAATGAAGAACTGATGACTTCCTGATGAGCTGCCGTCAGTGTCACTTGCCACTAAAGGAGTTTTAGTGCCGATGGTTGTCACATGACCTGGCCTGGAAGGTTTGTCATCTTGAACTTTGCAAGAATGCCCCCTGCCCTTTGAACTGTGACAGCTTGGGGGGCACCATGTGAGTCCCCTTCCATCTGGATTATAGCTGCAGGGCCCTCTTACTCCTGGGTTAAGAGCTGAAGCCTCTCTTTTGTTAACTGTTAATTTTGAATTGGCATATAGCCGATTAACAACGCTGTGACAGTTTCAGGTGAACAGTAAAGGGACTCAGCCATATATACACATGTATCCGTTCTCCCCCAAACTCCCCTCCCATCCAGGCTGCCGTATGACATTGAGCAGAGTTCCCTGTGCTATGCAGTCGGTCCTTGTTGGTTATCCATTTTAAATAGAGCCGTGTGTACATGTCCATCCCAAACTCCCTGATTGTCCCGTCCCCCCATCCTATCCCCCGCAACCATAAGTTGATTCACTAAGAATCACTGACCCGATTTTGAATTCTCTACCACATATTAACTTCGATGTCGGACAAGTCCCTTAACTTCTCTGAGCTTCAGTTTCCTCAGCTGTGAACTGGAAATAATTTTGTCATCACCATGCAACTGCTGAGAGACTTTAGAAAGATAACACAGGTCAGAGTAGGCTAAGCACGTAGTCATCAGCAAACGGTATCCGTCCCTGGTGGGGCCAGAGATGCCGATGGCGGTGGCCACGTCATAGTCAGCATTCGTCAGCCTGCTGACCTGGGGACGTTCGGCTTTTTCTCTTCGGTGAGTAATCTTGACTGGCACGGCTGTCACTGTTTCTTCCTGTGCCTCGAGAGGGCCTTCGATGGTCTGACGTGAAATCCGAGAGCAGGTGTGTCTGTGCGGAAACAGTTGGTCGTTGAGGGGTGCATTTCCATTTTACCTGAGAAGAGGCCACATTCCCACCTGTAAAGTACTCACTCTGGTCCCTGGAGTCTGATGGGCTGCTCCTAAAATGGCAGGTTCAGCCCCAATTACCGGAAAGTTGGCTTTTCCGTTTTAAGATCTTTCTAAGTCCTGCCCAGAATACTGAGGGGACGCTTTCATTTGTTTTTCTGGACACTATAGTTTAGAATCATTTCTCATTCAGGGGGCTAAAAGTTTTGTAGCTTCCAGAATCCTGATTTTTGAGTATTGCAGCCAACAAAGAATCGGTAGCCATGCCCACCTCTGCAACAAATAAGCTGAAGCTGATAAATATTCACTTGGCTTTGTCCCGGCTCCCTGAAATGAGTTTCTGAAATCTTCCCAGCCCTGAGGAGAGGCAGGGCACTGACTCCAGAACACTTGCCTGAACGGCTTTCTTTGGCATAAATCTAGCAGAAAATCAAGGACAAACTGCCTGCTGTGCCTTCCCAGCAAAGGGGGAAGCCATTGTCATCGGATTCCTCTCTCAGCCCCACGCACCTGGGAGATAGCTGCATTGCCTAACGTCCTTCTATCCCAGATGGTCAGAACCAGTCCCTGGGGTCCTGAATAGTAAGTTGAAACCGCCTTCCAAAAGAGCAGTGTGCTCACTTGGAATGAACGCAGTATGTTTTGAGAAGTCACAGTTTGGCTGGAGGGTCCGCCTCTTAATTAGACCTGTGCATACTTCTCTCTGGATAATTTTTCTATTTAAAACATTTTGCAGGTTCTGAAGGGCTGGGTTTTTTTTTTTTAATACGTATGTATATAATTTTCTCTTTTAAATGAAGACTAACTTCTCAGTCTCTATGCATATTCTTTGTCTTTTCTCTTTCTGTGGCCCTGTGTTTGTGTCCGCCTGTGTGTGATGGGAACAGGCAGGCAGGATCAGCAGCAGAGAGCTTCAGCAGCAGCAGTTGTGGGCTGAAAATGGAAAGAGCTAGATTCATTCCAACTTCAGGCACTGATGTGACTTTTCCCAAAATTTAGATTTAGAATCTTTGCCATCTCCCTGTCATCTTGGCACTAGGACTAAAAGATACAAAAAGTCGTCTCATTCCTTCCACAATGTCTGAATAGTCTTTAAATGTAACGTTTGTGAAGCTCTGGGCTAAACCGCGACACTAAGATCATGATGTGAACCTGACATCCTCCCAGATATGACCGGCTGCCCAGCAATTTTCTTCAACAGAACTGCTAATGTAGGAAGTTAATAACTTCATATGTGTATTTGGAGGTTTCCTTCGGTTATCTGGGGGGAACATGTCACTTTTCTCCCTTCAAATTGCTAGCCTATCCAATTAAAAATCTAATGTCTGAAGAGGTTTAAAATTCTTACTCCATCCAGTAGCTTAAAGTGAGGGGTAGTGACTGAAAACTGACACCCTCTTTCTGGAGAGCAGTTCAGCCAGAGTGGGAGAGCGGTCAGGCGGGGGGGGCTCCTGTGGAGAGGCAGGAGGGGGTGGATCCGCAGCGGGTGTGGCGGGAAGCAGGCCGGTTGAAATCGGTGTTCAGTCACAGCTCTTCCTTCATCGTTCCTGGACTTGGATCTGCTAAACTTACCCTCTCCAGCAGGAACCTGCCGAGGGCTGGAGAGGGTGGGGGGCTCCTCTGTACCACCCAGGTTCTTCTGCTTACAAGCAGGAAGAGCCAGAAGAACTGCACGCGTGCCTGCTCCCAGCCCCACCTTTCCCTCCTGAGGACGGTGTTCAGAAAACCCTCAGAACAGAGAGAGACTTCCAGCCTGCCCCACACCAGGCGCAGCACTTCCGGTCTTCCTAGAGCAGTCTTCCCAGCTGATGGCTCCTTATGCTCCTGGGCGCTCCCAGAGTCAAAACACAACACACAGGCTGAAGTAGCCACGTCTCAGCTTCCCGCCGTGACCGCTGGCCAACCTCAAAGGCAGGTTTCAAGAGGCACACTGACCAGGCGTTTCAATTTGCTCCACTCTTGAACTCATATATTAAAGCTGACTTCTGAGCACCCGTAGGACCTCCTGATGGCCCCTCTTTTAATCTGCAGTTTCCTCACTGTACTGAGGGTGGGGAGTAATTCTGTTTTTCCATACTCCCTTTTGTTCTAACCTCTTGAAACAGTGAGAAGGCATTGATTTAATTTCTCATACAACCTGTCAAACCAGAATGGCTTTGGTTAGACTGAGCCATGGAGCATCCCGTGCAGGACCGATTGTAGCCCGAGGACTGGGCCCTGAACTCTGCCCGCGTTCCATCTCAGACCGCTGTCTCCCCGACCAAGGGTTCCTAACACACGGCTTCATCACAGCGAGCCTGTGGAGCCCTGTAAAAACGAATGAACACAGCAGTATATTCTCGGGCCCGCTCCAGACCTCCTGATTCAGACATTCCAGGGAAGGGACCAAGAAATCTGTAGATTAAAAAACAAAAAATCCCCTCAGGGCCTCTGATGCCAGCCAGGTTTGAGCACCGCCAAGCGAGCCCATCCATAAGAAGCTTCTCCAGATTACCGTGGGCAGTTGAATGGCGCCAAACACAGTCTCACCATCTGGGAAGGAAGGTTGCTGATGGGACCAGCTCCCCGGGCTCGTCCTGGGGATGGTGGGGGAGGGCACGTGGAAGGCCCAGGGCATGCCTGGCAGGGTCAGGTGTTCAACAGTGGGGGTCTGCTTTCCTCCACATATGCCTGTGACATGGCCCTATCCTGTGCCAGGACGGTGTAAACAAAAGAAATAAAAGCATCAGTCAGTTTTAAGTGCGATGAAAATATTTAATTTTTGAAAGGATAAAGAGAAGCAAGACAACAGGTATGGGAATGATATTTTAAGACAGAGTAACTGGGCGATGCCTCTTGGACAAGTGACGTTTGAGCCAAAGGAAGTATACGAGGAGCTGTGCAAGGGTTTGTGGGGGAAGCAGTCCAGGCGCCGCAGGTGCAGAGGTCCTGGGGCAGGACTGACCGTGGCGGTCGAGTGGTGCAGGATCACCGAGGAGGAGTCAGTGTTAGAACAGTGCGCTCGGGGCTGTGGGCGCTGCAGGTGCCTCGAGCTGACTTCCTTACGTCTCTCCAGTTCATCTCCTCACATCACCACAGCTGATAAAGAAGAAAGCCCAGCACGTGGTTTTCTTACAATCCTAAGGGTTTTTCAGTATCATTTCTTGGAGTCCACAGTTCTAAAATTGATGCTAATATTTTATCTCTTTCCCCCCCCCCCAACAGCTTGATATATGGTCCAAATCCAACTATCAAGTGTTCCAAAAGGTGAGTTTTCCTTTTTGCTTCTTCCTCAAGAGGCTTTTAGGGAAATGCGATGACTTCGAGGTGGAAATATTGGTTTTAAATCAGAGACCTTTTAAAAAGTGGAAAAGCCAGACACGCAGAAGTCTGCTCAGTGTAGGATCCCATTTATGTGACATTCTGGAAAAGACAAGACATCAGTGACAGAAATCAGAGCAGTGATTGCCAGGGCTTGGGAGTGAGGGCAGGAGCTGGTCCCCGGAGGGGTGTCCAACAACGTGTTTGGGTGATAGAAATATTGTCTGTCATAATTATGGGATCACACAACTGTATGTTTCAAAACTCACAGACTAAATGCCTACAAAGGGCAAATTTTACTATGTATAAATTACATGTTTAAAGAAAAAGTCAGAGGCTCTTGAGTTCCCCCAAGATTAACCCACAGTTTTGTTTGTTTGTTTAGTATTTATTTCTTTTTGGCTGTGCTGGGTTTTCGTTGCCGCGTGTGGACTTCTTCTAGTAGCAGGGAGCGGGGCTACTCTAACTGTGAGCACAGACTTCTCACTGCGCTGGCCTCTCTTGCTGTGAGCACTGGCTTCTCACTGCACTGGCTTCCCTTGCTGTGAGCACTGGGCTCCAGGGCCTGTGGTCTTAGTGGCTGTGGTCCTTAACTGCCCCCCAACATGTGGGATCTTCCCGGACCAGGGATTGAACCCTTGTCTCCTGCCTTGGCAGGTGGATTCTTAACCACTGGACCACTGGGGAAGTCCCACTGCACAGTTTTTAAATTCAGTTTCCCAGAGCCCTGTAATCTATACATGTGCCTTAAGGATGGGCTGAAGGAGGCAGGCTGCCCTGCCCCACCCCGTCACCCTGCCCCCACCCCACCCTGTACTACAGTGACATCTTTTCAGTTGTCGGGCTTCCTGAAGGAGAAGTACTATCTGGGAGATGTCAGGAAAAAAAGGGAATGTGACCAGAGGAAATCCATTTCCCAGCTCCCAGTGGTGGAAGGGTCCCTTCCCTGGACCAGCTCAGGACCTGGGGCTTCTGAGGGCCCCTCCCACAGCACTCAGGCCAGCTCCACGGCAGGGCAGCGGCCTCCTCCTCCAGTGCTCCCATCCTGTCCGCTTCCATCCAGCAGTGCAAATGATAGAGGAGGCTGTCAGCTCGCTTGTTGCCTCCTCGGTCAACAGCAGTTGTTTATTTGCCCCTTGCCGTGTGCAGGTTCTGGGCTCAGTGCTACAGGGGAAACTAGACGAACAGGGAGAGAGGGTCAGGAGGGGACTCCAGGCTGTTACCTGGGGGCCGTGGTCGAGGACAGGAGGGTCTCCTTCACGTCAGAGTGGTCGCAGGAGTCCTTTGTGCAGCATGAGTTAAACCGAGACAGGAGGCAGGTGAAGAATTAGCCATATGGAAAGCCACGGGAAGAGGGTCCCAGGCTATGAAACTACAGCCCCGAACCCCGTGTGGACAGGGGACTTGGCGTAGCCCGGCACACCACGGGGGCCCGTGCAGTGCAGCAGACAGACGGAGGGCAGGTGGGAGAGTGTGGGATTTGGGGCCCGGCCGGCAGGTGCCCCTCAGCCCTGGTGCAGAACTTGAGTTTTATTCTCAATTCAGTGAAGAACCGCTGGAAGGACTGATGTTGAGGAAGGACACGATCTTCAGGGCTGGGCCCGAGTTGCCCCACTTGAGTAATAGCTGTGTCCAGAGTGTACTGGTAACTCGGCATAGGATAGTGGTGGTGGTTTTTTCAGTTGAGGCGAAATTCATACAACATAAAACTAACCATTTCTAATCATTGTAAAGTCAGCAGTTCCTTAGCTTTCAGTACTTTCACAGCATTGTACAACCATCACCTCTATCACATTCTAAAACATTGTTCTCATCCAAAGGGAAACCTTGTTCCTGTTAAGGCATGGGCCCTGGGCTTCATGGGTTTCCCTGGTGGCTCAGACGGTAAAGCGTCTGCCTGCAGTGCAGGAGACCCAGGTTCAATCCCTGGGTCAGGAAGATCTCCTGGAGAGGGAAATGGCAACCCCCTCCAGTACTCTTGCCTGGAAAATTCCATGGACTGAGGAGCCTGGTAAGCTATAGTCCATGGCGTCGCAAAGAGTCAGACACGACTGAGCGTCTTCACTTTCTTTCTGGGCTTTGTATCAAAGCAGCATGATGGACCAGCCTCTGATGGTGACTAACGTACCTCAGTTCGCAGCGCTCCCTGGACCCCTCTCCAGTGAAAGGGGGAAGCCAGAGACAGATGTCCAGGGCTGGGGAGGGTCTGAGGCTCGCCCGCACTTGTCGGGGAGCGTGTGCAAGCTGGAGAATGTCCTGGTCTTATCACGGCTGCGGGCACTGTCCTGCCCCAGATTGGATCCAGAGCCAGGAAGGACTTACCAGTGGAGAAACTGATGAAATCCAAATAAAGTCTGGGCTTGACTCAGTAACAAGTAGGCGACGTCGGCTTCTTCACTGTGATGAACCTGCCTGATGATGACAGATGCTGACGACGGGGAAGCGGGGCAAGGGGCCTGTGGGACTGTGTGTGCCGTCTCCGCAGCGTCTCCACAGACCTGAAATTAGTCTGAAATTTAAAATTCATCTTAAAAAGGAAAATCATAGTGTTGACTCTTCCAACACGTCTTTACCCAACTGAGGTACCCAGACACAGAAAGGGAAAAACAGCCTCCCTCCCTGGGTCCAGCCCCTAAAGGAAAGACGGCCATAGTCACGTGGGGCTAGCGTGGGCGACTCCGTGTTAATCCAGGCACTCTTATCTAGGTGACCAGACTAACTGCACCTGTTCAGCTCACATAGAGCCTCGGCCTTCACTGCTAACTCTGTCCGTGCCAACGGCTCTTGTCGGTTCTCCCCCAGCAGCGTTTGAAAAGCATTCTAAGGAGAAAGAACGCAGCTCAGTATCTGTATCTTGTTTCCCCTTCACAGTGAGGAACACTAAAATGTTTTGGGTTTGTTTGTTTGTTTAACCTGGTTTATCTTCGTGTCCTCTGGTCTTGCAGTTGGTTACTTTCTGGCTCCAGGGAAGACAGGTGATGACTTCAGCCCCTCCACCGCCACCCCCCACTCCCTAGCATCACAGAACCACAATCTGGGATTTTAACAATGGTCCAATTTCAATTCAAACACCCTTCATGAGGGAGGGCCTTGCCCAGGCTTGCCTTGGCAAATAAATTTTCTAACGTTCTGTGTGGTATTAAGTATTTTTGAATGCAGGCGGGAAGTTTATTAGGAAGTTGTAAAATGTGTGAAACACAGATTTGGTGAAGCACAGACTTAGAGACGGTGCTGTATTTGTATTCTACTGCCCCTAAAAATAACCTGCCAAGCGCTCTTTATGTGTCTTCAAAATTACAAGCACGGTGTGGCGGGGTTTAAAATTTGATCTCAACTAGTCGGGGAGACTCCGGAGCACCCACCACTTACTTCCCTCCTTGTAGTCTATGTAACCTGTTCAGAGCAGCAGAAGCGGAAGCCTTTGCAGCGATGGGAGCCCTGTCTCGGCCGGTGAACGGCGTGCTGTCTGTGTTTGCGCAGAGCCCTTTCTCGGGCTCCGGTGTCATCCCTCCCCTCACCTGAATTTTAACTAAATGGACTTGACCTCTGAGACTGACCCGCACTAGATTAGAGAGTGACAGTTTGGAGGCAGGAGAGTGTGCTTTCTGATGAGAACGAAAGGCGGGTGATGTTAAGGTCCTTTTTCTCTTTTCAGGGGCAGGTAATAGTTACTGGATTACAGAATCCACTCCCTTCCCTCCCGAAACATGGTCTGTGTGCTGTCAAATGAAGAAATATATTGGAAAATGACGTAGCACAAAATTGAACTGAGTTGAATCTTTTATCAGTAAAATTTTCCAGCTCATCATAGTCGCATGGCAGGGCGTCGGGATCTTGTTCTCTTGGGAAACACTGGTAAAGAGGGAGAGGAATGTGGAATGTGGAATCATGACAGGGCAGGGGAGTAACCGCACTGGGCTTACTTCATTGTGTTCGTCTCAGGCCGTGTTGGAGGTCAGAGGGCAGCCCTCTCTATTCCACAGCCAGACCGCCCACTGAAAGCAAGGCTGGGGCCGTATGTTCCCTGCAGATTCTGAAGGCCGGGTCCAACTGACGGGATGTTGTTTAACATTTCAAACTCAACATGCCAAGGAAGAGATGAGGTGGCAGCATTTCCCAACTCTGCTTTTTAGTATCAGCTTTTTCTTAGAATTCTATTTTCTTCCTGTCCACCCACTTAAAGTCTAGGTGTCCTGATTGATGTTGCTTGTAGCATTTCCCAGAAAGACACTGCTGGGTATCGCAGTGGTGAGCATTCCCTTCTGCCCGTCATCCGCCCGCTGACACCCACCCAGCAGCCCAACCAGGGCAGACTCACTGAGCGGCCCTGATCCAGGAAGATCGACCTGGAACAGAAGTCAAAGTGACTGAGAAGGTGCGAGGCCAGGGGGAGCCTTGGTCACCAGCGAGAAGGCATTTCTCGGGCAGAGATGTGTCCTAACCGCACAGGTAGATGGCGGGGCTGCGCCCCGGCGCTGAGCTGGGGACACTGGCCGCCAGCGTGACTGTCTTGGCATCGCTTGGGGAGCTCTCTCTCTGCATTGCCCTGGGGTTGAGCCCCGACGCTCCCTTCCCTAGGCGCTCATCATGTGGTCGCAGTTGCTGTGGATCATCTGCTTTCTTGCCCACAAGCAGCAGCGGTGGCCACTGCAGAAGGAGGCCCGACAGGAAGGTGGGAAGCCCTCCCAGGTCTTTCCCCGCAGAGTGACAAAGCTGGAAGTGGGAGCGGGCATTGACTCACAGAGCCATGCCAAGCTCACACTCACCTTTTTATTTCTGGAAACTCATACCTGTCAAATTCTCCTCGGTCTGATCCTGGCTCCCCAGGTTAAAGACGAGCACGCAAGGTACCACGGCAAATCCGGCCCCCGGAAGCTAGTGTGACCTGCCTTTTGTCTGCTACAGGGCCTGTCGGCGAGCCCTTTGCCTCGTCCTCATTAGCCCCCTTCCCCGGTGGTGGGGCGCGGTGGAGGGCTGGGGACAGCTGGCAGTGGGTCCACGGCTGCCAACAGGCCCCCGTCATTTACCATGGTGCCCCAGAGGCGCTGTGCGCTCAGTCCTGGGGCGAAGGAGCTTTTTATAGCCAGCAAGTCTCCAGCAGAGCAGATTCAGAGAATGGAACTTGGAAATAGGGGGGACCGTCTGAAAGGGCAGAATCACAAAGAGCCGGGAAAGGTTTCAGGCGTGTTCGGATTTTTCTGACATTTAAACTCTGCAGGGGCACTCACTGTTTTGATCTTTAACCTCCTCTCTTCAAAACAGTGGGCATTTTCATCCAGTAACGGGAAGAGCGGGAGCAACTCTGCAGCTACTTACCGAGTTAAATCCTGGCAAGGAGGACAGAGAGAGAGGGAGGGCTCGCAGTCCCAGGTAGGCCAGCGGGGGCAGAGAGGTGGCGTCGGAGGGTCCGGCACCTGCGTCCCAGCTCTTTCGCTCAGGGGCAGAGCACAAAAGTCACAGCCCCAGGTGTCCGGGACCACCCCGCTCCATATTCTAGGGGCAGCAGAGGAAAGAGGAACCTTCTCAGTCCGTGCTGAGCTTGGCCGTGTACAGGCGGGCTGGCCGCCACTGCTCCTCCGTGCCTGGGTCCACTCACTCATTCGTTTGTTGACTCCCTCATTCAGGCTTCAATCCCAACACTGGCCTCTGTGGGGGAGGCTTCATCAAGGGGAAGCTTTATCAAGTGGCTACCGAGCTTGTCAACAGATGAGATTATGTCCCAGAAAAGTCAGTTCTCTGAAACTTCTGAGACACTGAGCCCCTCGCATAAATCAAAGGCCTATCCAGACTGTTGTTTGTTGGCTAAATCACGTCCAGCTGTTTTGCCACCCCATGGACTGTAACCCTCCAGGCTCCTCCATCCATGGGATTTCCCAGGCAAGAATACTGGAGTGGGTTGCCATTTCCTCCTCCAGCCTCCCCAAATGGTCTGTGGCAAACCTGACTTGTCACGAGTTCCAAGCCCAGGAAGGAGGGCTGTCCCAGCATGGGGTGTTCCCAGAGGACAGGACTCGCCTCTCGCCTAGGGCTGTGCACGTCTGTACCTGCTGCAAAACCGAACGTCCCCAGAGGGACTCAGTAAAGACTCGTTCAGCTCTTTCCAGTCTCATGCCTTAGAATATCTAAACACCTTCCCACCAGCTCATTTCCACTTTCTTTCAGAAGCCCCTCTTCAGACAGCACAGAGAAGGCCCTGGAAGGGCTGTGGACCTCCTGCCAGGCCTCTGTGCTTGCTCTTGTCGGGTGTCCCGCTCAGGTGAGGCCCTCAGCAGAGGCCCTGCACCTAGAGGGGACACCCCCCCAATCCAGAGAGGGGTCTCACATTATCGGAAGGGCCTCTGTTTTGTCCCCTTTACTCTTAAACGCTGTCTAACCTTTTCCGAAAGGAGAGCACGCGCAGTGGAGCCGATACGGTGGCAGCGGCATCCTGTTTCCATGCCTTCTGTCCTGCCTCCCGCGTGTGTCTTCGTAGCCCCAATTGGAAAAGCCAAGGGAGCACCTTTGACTAGCGAAGGGCTGAGGGGCAGCTTCATGAAGGAAAATAGATCGCTTCTGGTGGTCTCCATGAGCAATGGAAGGGGGGCGCTGCAGAAGCCAAGCCTTGGGCTGTCGACAAGCTTCAGGACAGGAGAGGTGACAGACAATTCCAGGGTCATCCCAGAGGGCAGCCCTTTCCTGAGCAGAGAGGCGGACTACATTGACCTCGCTGGGTCAGCAGAAAGAAGGGAGGAAGGGATGTCATTAAGTGTCAGCCCAGGGCCCTGGGAGCTGAGAACCGGCGGGGATGGGAGGAGGGGCATTCTGCTCACCCTGAGCCTTGATCACCACATTGTCTCCTGAATATTCACAAGCTTCAAAGCAGGATAGGGTTGATCGCTTATTTTCCCACCTTTCTACCTCTACAGTTCTCCCTGCACCTCTGTGGAGGGTGGTCGTGACTAAGAGCCTCCCGTGGACCCAGGCTTGCAGTTACTGTGAAGCAGGAAAGCCCGCCCGCTGGCTGGAAGTGGTTTGCGGTCTCCACCATTAGAGGAGTCGCAGAGGACTTACTCTCGTCTCGTAGCTTCCTTCTTCCTGAGGGCTTGCCCGAGACGCGTGTGCCCTGGGTCAGAGCCTAGCAGCTGCTTCTGGGAAGCCCGGCCTCCTGCCCTTGCCCAGGCCCCTTCCCACACCCCCAGCGCCTTCCCGGCAGCGTGCCTGTCCGCCCCCCACCGCGCCGCCGTGAGGCTCAGCCTCACCGGTCACGTTTCCCACCGTGACCAGTCCAGAGAGAGGCAGTCTGGCCGGGCTGGCCACTACTCCCCGTGTGGCCTCCCTTGCCTCAGCCCCCTCATCGGTGAAACAAAGGGCATAAGGGTACCTGCCTCACGAAATCGGCACCCCAGATTACAGACCCCTCCCCAGCCCCAGCAGTACCCTCTGGGCACCCCTGACACGCTGATGTAGAATCCCGGTCCCAGGACCTGAAACAGTGCCCTGGGGTCCTGAGAGGGCTGGTGGCCCCTCTGGCCATCCACTGAGATGGGAGTGCTCCCCACCCAGCAGGGTTCCCGAGGGGCTCCCAGCACCGCGGCAACAGAGCCGCCTCTCAGGCCCTGCAGCGTCTGCTCTCTCTCCTGCGGTTGCCTCAGTTTCGAGGGGCAAGTAGGTGGTATTGTCTGTATTTCTTGGGAGCCCAGATGTCTTTGGATGTGTCTCTCTAACCGCCAGGCTGTTCCCGCAGAAAATAACATCACACCAAGTGGGCACAGAGCAACTCAGGTGTCCTCGGGCTTAGGCTCTGCTGGCAGCCAGCAGCAGAACCTGGCATTTTACCATCTGGAAAGCTCTGAGCTCTTTCGTTCATAAATGAAGTCTTAATTCCTTAATCCTGGGAAATGTGAAGGACCTGTTGTGAGCGCCTCCTCTTGGCCCCGCACAAGGCCTTTGTGGTGGTGGCTTTAGTTGCTGTCTTGTCTGACTCTGTGCAGCCATGTGGGCTGTACAGGCTCCTCTGTCCATGGAATTTCCCAGAGGAAAATGCTGGGGTGGGGCTCCATTGCCTTCTGCAGGGAGTCTTGCCAGCCCAGGGATCAAACCCACATTTTCCTGCATTGCAGGCAGAGTCTTGATCCCTGAGCCACCCAAGGAAGCTGCACAAAGCTGGTCAGGACTCTGGAGCGTTCCCTCAAGGCCGCCATAGGGTTTCTCTGTTCACCCAGGTGTTCCTCCCCAAGGTACCCCATGACCTCAGCTTTTTCCACCCCTGAACACCCCCCTTTTACTCTTCTCCCCTAACCCCATCGGCCAAAAATAGCATCTTGCCTACTCCATCTCTCCTTCTCTTGGGGTCCTACCAGGCATGTGGATCCAGTGCAGAGCATCGCCTGGGGTGAGGCAGGGACTTCTGGTCACAGTTGGGCAAGCACAGAACTGGAATGTCCACAGGGTGCTGCTGGGGGTGCAGGAGAGCCCAAGGTGGGAGGGGAGTCCCCTGGCCTAAGTCTCCAGGGGAGAGAAGAAGTTAGCCAGGGCCCGGGCATTCCAGGCTCAAGCCTGGAGAGCAGAGTCAGGGAAGCTGGTCTGGGAGGAGGGGTTACTAAGGCAGCGGTGTTCACTGGGGTGTGATGGGGGGCTGAGGGGAGACAGGACTGGGACTCTGGTCATCGAGGACCACATACGTGTGCTCCCGTGTTGAGAAGCTCCTGCAGGCAGCTGCCAAGCATCCTGGGGGAGACATGTCTGCCTCCGGAGGGTCTGCAGCCAGTCTGTGCTCAAGAGTCCCGGGCATTGAGGGGCTTTGCTTTGGGGCATCGGTGGCATCTTGGCTGGGACTTCCAAAAGGGTCAGATTGGAAACCCCTCACAACCAGACAGAAACTTCTTTATGGAGGCCCCAGTCTACGTGCCTCAGGCCACGTTCTATACTTTACAAACAAGACCTCATCCTTCTCAGACAGAACTTGATCTCAAAGCCACGAGTAGGGTTTTTGCACAGGATGGAGCAGTGTCTGCCTTTGCTCCCCAGTTCCCGCCCAGCCAGCCCTGTCCCTGTCGGCCCCGAGCAGCATTGCCAGCAGACAGTTAGTTATAAGCCCTCATGCAGATGGCTCCTTCATCAGTGCTGAAGGGAGTATTGATCTTGTCTAAGTAAATCTCTAGTCCCCTTGGACCTCGATGCCTCCTCCTCTGGCCTCTGGGCGTGTGAACCCGTGGCACACAAATCCGGGGTACGGATTAGAGACTCAAGCTGAGTGATGAAAATGAAACCCCGTGCTTCCAGCCTCCCAGACTTCATCTCAGCGTTGGAAGCCAGTCTCTGCACTGCTCAGCATTGCCCCCAGCCCTTTCAGGACTGGCTTTATAGCTCTCAGTTTTGAAATAGTGATGGTTCCTCTTTTGATGGAATGAGTACTTCTGGGACTGTTTTCAATATCTTCATAAAACCAGTGCTCATCCTTGGGGCAGCATTGCTGTCTCTTTAAACATTTAACACACTAGGTTCATGTCTTTGACTCCCAGACCCACAGAGAATTTTCTCATTCCACGAGATTCCCAGTGTCCTTCTCATTAAGGGCAGGTCTGTGTCTACCCGGCGCAGAGACCCAGACTCTTAGCCTGGTGTATCCCGCAGATGAAAGTTCCTTTTTACTGCTCTGAGTTGCAGAAGCAGCATGTGTACAACGAAGTAACAAATGTTTGGCTTTGCTGCCTGTTGGTCTGTGCTCCAGTCTCTTTGAAACCCATGGAGACGGGAAGAGGTTCCCAAGAAGAGCGCTGTGCTGCTGGTCTCCCTTGCTCTGAGCTGTTGGTAACCGGCCCAGAATTTGAGGACCCCATGAGGGTGACGTCCCATCAGGACAGCAGGTGGAGGCAGGCAGGAACGCGGTGCCCCTGCCGCCTGCTGGGACCAGCTTGTCTTTTCTAAAAGAACAAAGGGCTTTCATGTCTCTCCGGTTGGCCCAAGGGTGGGGCATGACACAAGTGTGCCCTGAGGGCGTGCAGTCAGGCCCTGCAGCAGCGCCCCCTGAAAGCCAGACCTCGGGGCACCCAGCGATCCCAGCCTCCTTTACTGAAGGCCAGTGGGGGAGTGATGTGGCCAAGGTCACCCAGATAATTAGAGAGGAGCCCAGGCCGGAGCCCCAGGCTCCCGACAGCTCCAGGTCATCTTCCCCGCACCCCCTCGCTGCCGTTTGTTCGCGGTCATGCCGGCATCGAGATGCTCCCCTTCACAGCGGGTGCGAGCCGGCGTTGCTGGAGGAGAGCCAGGGCTGGATCTCTACCAGACTGTCTTTTAAATAAGCAACTTCTGAACACTCGGGCACTTAACTTCTCCTGATTATTAATCTTGCGGGCCCGACTTTTAAGAGGCAGAGGCCGCAGCTCCCCTTGCTCAGCAGGGGCGGCCTTGGGCGTCGGGGCTACGTGCGGGCAGATGCTGCGCTCTCGGTGCCATCGGTCCGCTGCCTGAGGGAGGGCTCTGCAGCGCTGCGGGCCGCTGCCCAGGGGTGGGGAGTGATGCCCGGCAGCCCGCCCCCAGAGTCTGAACGCCTTACCTCCGCTGTAGCGCCAGCTGCCCCTCTGGCCTGGAAGCCCGCACAGAGTCAGGATGATCCTGCAACCTTGGTGGACTCAGGAATCCCTGAGGATAATTCCCGGGCCACCACGAAATGCAGCAGCTTCTTTTTAAAGGAGGAAACTGCTGGGGGATGGCACTCTGTTAGGAGGGCCTGGAGCCCTCCCCACATCTCACTGGCCCTGTCTGTGTAACCCCGCTCTGTCCTTTGTTTTCCCCTGGTGGCTCAGCTGCCAAAGAATCTGCCTGCGATGCGGGAGGCCTGGGTTCAGTCCCTGGGTTGGGAAGATCCCCCTGGAGAAGGGAAAGGCTGCCCACTCGTTTTCTGGCCTGGAGAATTCCATGGACCATATACTTCACAGGGTCGCAAAGAGTCAGACACGACTGAGTGACTTTCACTTCCCCTTTCACGGACAAAGAACAGAGCCTACCTGGCCACCATCAAACCCAGGCCCTGAGGGGCTGGCCTTCAGCAGAAAGTGGTCTAGCAGGACGTGAGCCCGCTCTCCACCCCTCCCCACCCCCCAGCTGAAGGAGGGCACAAGTCGGGGGAAGAGTGGGCTCTGAGTGCCAAAGCCATCCCTGCAACAGCACCTCCCCCCGCCCAAGACTGTGCTTTGAGTTTTCCTTGACGCACACAGTGCTCACCTGACTAGACACTGCCGGCTTCATCTGCCCTGTTTCCCCCTTCATTCTGCAAGGCCGGGAGACTCATTCCCTCTTGAGCTCTGGAGGGCCCTGGGTGGGCCTTGTTCCCGGTGGGTGCTAGCTCTGGGTGGGTGGTTGAGCAGGACGGGCAGAAGCTTCCGGTGGGGGAGGTGGAGGGCAGCTGTGCCAGTGGGGAGCTGAGGTGGCATGAACAGGCTGGGACTGAGTCCCGCCTCCATCTGAGAGTCCTGGGCTCCATTCCCAGTGGGGAGGAGATGGCCTCCGCGGCCTCTGTCTGTGTCCCCCTCCCTCACAGGCTCTACCCCCCTCCAGAAGCCCGGCGCCCTGCCTGCTGCTCAGGAGCTGCTTGGCTTGGGCACGTCACCTCCCTGTGGCTTGGCTGCCTCACTTGGAGTGAAAATCATCGCCCGTTCGTAGCCTCCTCCCAGGGTTGTGGGGAAGGGGAGGGTGACTCCTACTGGGTGGGTGTTGGCTGTCGGTCAGGCCCTTTTCACGCACAGTCCCTGTATTGACACATTTAATCCTTGTCCACAGCCACCTGGCTCGTAAGTGACAGGCACAATCCAGGTGGGTGCCGTCTGGCCCCGCAGCCTGGACTCCTCACCGGGCGTGTGTGTACAACAGCCCTAGCTCAGAGCTGGTGCTCAGTAGTCACCGCAGAGCCCTGCCCTGGCTGCAGGTGGTTCCATGTAGGGTTCAGCTGAAACAGCTCGTGACCTCCCCAGGACCCTATTGATGTCAGCTCTTTGCACACAATATGGCCGGGGAGTTTCGAGAGGCTTGTTGTGACTGGCGTCTCCTCCAGCGTGTTGACTGGCAGCTGTTCCAAGGTCTCTTGAAAGACTCCTCTCTCGCCTTCTGAGCTGAGTTCCCTGTCAGTTTGGGTGCAGGAAGACCTCTTCTGCCTCTCTGAGCCTGGGAAAGGAGGGTGGTTTGTAAGCTTGATGGGTGGAGGAGAAAACGGGGAGTCCGTTTCACAGAGCAGAGTGGGTGTGTTGGCAACAATAGAGACATCACCCTCCTCTAAGTGAGTAATCACCTGCAGTCCAGCCCGAGCCGGAGCCGGGGCTCGGGGTGGGGTGCACACCCCAAACTGAGCCGGAGCATCTGCGGTTTCTCTTGGCCTTGAGGATAGAGGGGACGTCTCTTGGCGGAGTCCCCGGCGCCTGCACACTCCTGACTGAGGCCCTCTGTCTTTCTGTGGCGTCCTCTTCGCGCCCGTACAGTCACCCCTGCCCCCCCCCAGTCCTCTTTCCCGCTTCCCCCATCTCCTTGGCTTATTGTTGCTTTCCTGTCTTCTCCTCCCTCCCTCTCCTTGGGTTCGCCATCCACTTTGATCTCTTCTGCGCTGTCTTCAAACCTGCACTCACTGGTGGGATGAATGGCCTCTCTCCCGAGGGAGCATTAGTGCCCTTCTGTGGCCTCCCCTGCCAGCCGGGGTGGCTTTCATCTCCCAGCGGAATCTCATTAGCTCGACATCACAATGGGACCGAGCCTCAGTCGGGCTGGCCCAGAGTCAGTTTAAATTAGTTAATAGCCATCTTTGTTGTTGTTGCCCGGGGCTTGTTTTTTCCCCCACATCTTGGATGCTGAGCAAAAAAAAAAAAAAAAAAAAAATTTGTTGTTAAAAAGTGTAAAACAAAACAAGTACTGAAGGTGGAATGTTTTGACAAAAAGGAAGATCATTGCAGGTGAATTTCTCCAGTGTCTGACGACCATGTCGTACCCGCCGCGTTGGAGTTCAGCCCCAGGGTTGTGAAAACCAGGGGAGGAAATTTGGGAGGTGGCAGGGATGGTGGCAGCGAGCCAGTTAGCTTTGTTCCCCTCTACTGAAATATTTCTGTAATTGGAGATGGGGAGTTGAAGAAATTCAACGATCATGTCAGCGCTAGAAAAAGCTGCCACCATTTGGCAATGAAGAGAATATACTGGGCCTTTTGAAAAAGAGGCTGAATTTGGCCAGGTTGCCGACCCAGTAATGGGAAAACTGAATCGGTGCCCTGCCTGGGGGCCAGGTGCCAAAACGGAGCTTTGGTGTGTGACCCCCGCCGTTTCTGGAAGAGGGTGTTTTCTGGTTAGTGCGCTTTGCCCTGCTCTGGAGAAGCCTGTTACCGGCAGCCACATTTCCAGACCTGCCCGGCAGCTGGCAGCGGGACTCTGGCTTTCTGTACCCTTTGCTGGGCCTGGAGGTAGAGGGCAGATGACGCTGGGGTTCAGGACGGGAGCCTCTGTCCACAGACGCAGAGCTGGCCAGGGCGTCTCACGGGGGAGGCAGTGTAGGCTTGGGCCTCATGGGGTCCGGGCCCACACACCCCTTGCCCCTCCCCAGCTGTGTGGCCTATAAGTTTCCATTTCTTCATCTATAACATGGACCTGGGGGACTTTGCCTGGTGGTTCAGTGGCTTTGACTCTGCGTTTCCAATGCAGGGGGGCCCAGGTTTCATCCCCGGTCAGGGAACTAGATCCCATATGCTGCAACTAAGACCCAGCACAGCAGAAGTAGAGAATGCCTCACAGCAGGAGACCCAGGTTCTGTCCCTGGGTCGGGAAGATCCCCTAGGGAAGGGCATGGCCACCCACTCCAGTGTTCTTGCCTGGAGAATCCCACGGACAGGGGAGCCTGGCGGCTACAGTCCATGGGGTCACAGAGCTGGACACGACTGAGCGACTAAAACACACACACAGTGAGCCTGGGAGACCACCCGCCTCGGTGTGCGTGAGGAAGAGTGAGCGGCGCATGCCTCACACGCCTTCATCAGTGTGGCTGTCCTCGATGCACGAAATCAGCCCACGGTGCTGAAAGAGTGCCTTTCAGAAATAAGGAAAACCTGCCAGCCCACCACCATTCCCCCCCCTCCCTCTTTCCACTGCAACATCATGAAATATGGGTAGTATGCTTGGTTTTCGAGTCATGAAAAAGACAAGTGATCCTTCGAGTTTGTGGTTCTTTGTTTCCCTCGTGCCCCAGAAGGAAATGCCTTTTTCCTCTACTGCCCAGAATACTGTGCCTGCTGAGCAGCCTGGCTCCTCAGCAGCAGCAGGGGCAGGCCTGGGGGGCTACTGGAAATGCCCAGTCTTGGCCCCACCCCATACCTGCCTATGATAATTGGCCAGTAGTCATTCACGGCTATGAGAGTTGGACTATAAAGAAAGCTGAGCACCGAAGCATTGATGCTTTTGAACTGTGGTGTTGGAGAACACTCTTGAGAGCCCCTTGGACTGCAAGGAGATCCAACCAGTCCATCCTAAAGGAAATCCGTCCTGAATATTCTTTGGAAGGACTGATGCTGAAGCTGAAACTCCAATACTTGGGCCACCTGATGACAAGAGCTGACTCATTTGAAAAGACCCTGATGCTGGGAAAGATTGAAGGTGGGAGGAGAAGAGGACGACAGAGGATGAGATGGTTGGATGGCATCACCAACTCATTGGACATGAGTTTGAGTAAGCTGTGGGATTTGGTGATGGACAGGGAGGCCTGGTGTGCTGCAGTCCGTGGGGTTGCAGAGTCAGACTGAGTGACTGAACTGAACTGAACAGCAAGATCCCCAGGGGGTCTGTGTGCCAATTCGCATTTGCCTCCTCCTGTATTTCGGGATCCCGAAGAAGAGCTGGAAAGGCCGGCTTGATTTCAGGGCCCCCACCCCAGAGATTCGATTCTAGGTCTGCACTGGGGCTTTCATGTTTCCAACATGTTCCTGGGTGATGCCTAAGTGGGCGTCCAGCACCAGCCTGCTTCTCTGCTCCGAGCGCTTGTGTGCACTCATGTCAGCAAACCAGAGAACTGGCCCGGGTGTCTTAGACGGGAGGCAACGTAGAGAGGCTTCCTGAGAGGCATGTAAAATAAATGGTAGGGATAGGGGAAAGAATTCTCCGGAAACTCGGTGTCTTTTGTGATGGCAGATGTGATCGTAAGGCCTGTCTTATGAACCTATAAACAGCGCTTGGGTGGGACTTTGTTTTTAGCAGCCACCTGGGTGGGCAAGAACCGAGCTCTAAGCTCAGGCCTCCTCGGGGCCCAGTTGGCCTCGCTGCGTTTTGTAGCCGTTCATTTCACCCTGCCAATCACCACCCGCCATTTTGCCAAGTTACCATTCTACTGTATGTTGTTTTTTTTTTTTTTAAAGCCTTGCTCATTTTAGAAAGCTGTCTGTCAAAAATGCTTAAAATAAAAACAGTCTTTGCACTTGAAGCAATAAGTACCATTTATCTTGAAAGTCACTTGGGTAAGAATTTCTCGGCGCGATTGGATATATGGACCATGGCTGTGTTTGCAGGAAAGCCGGCACAGGTGTTTCTGGTTCGTGGCTTTTGGTGAGTGGCCATTTTATAGTTTATTTCTCTATTCAGCAAATACGTGCTGAGCGCCTACCAGATGCCAGGTGATAGTCTAGGCACCGGGGACACAGCATGGGCCGGCTGGGCGTAAGCCTCGCCTGCACAGAGCTGGTCATCTCATGGAGTTCACTAGCCACCAGGCAGGCCCTGAAAGTCCAGTGGGAAAGGGGCAGTCCCAGGGCCAGGCAGAGCGGAAGAGAGGGGGCAGGCGGGCCCAAGGCACAGCTGGAGGATGAGCACTTCACAAGCCTGACCATTTCACCTGGGGGGAAACCACGGCTTCTAGAGGTTCTGTGAGCTGAGGAGCCTGCCTCCTTGCTCTTCAGGGTGTGGCCTCTCTGGCCTTGAGTATAGACACACAGGCGGACTAACTTCTGGATTGTTCATAATGCCTCTCGCTGAACCCAGACCTGACCAGCCCTGCTGGTTTCCAGCCAATTAGTTTGCTTAACTGCTGCTGAGGTCTGTCAGCGCACCATGGTGTCCTGGTGGGAATGGTGCCGACTGAAGAAATACGCGCTCAGCCTGGTCCGGCAGGAAATACTCCATTTCTCAGTGGGAGGACGGACGAGTGGACACAGGCAGACCACGCTTACTCATGTTCACAAAGTTGATTGTTTTGTTTGGCGTGTTTGTTTCGTTTTCTCTTTTGACCATGTCATTTGTAATGGCAAGATTCCCTAATGAAGACAATCAAATAAACCATGAGTTTGAACACAGCTATCAAATTAGGAACAATCTATTCATCTGCTGATGGGTGGCAGGCATTAGCAATCTAGGGTGTCATCACATTTCAGAACTACAGGAGATCTTCGGCCAGCGCTTTGCTTTTTAGGAGGGACACTGAGACCCAGAGAGATTCGATGGATCAAGGTCAGCAGACAGAGCTGGGGCGGAAACGCAGCACACGTTCCATCTGGTCCCCAGATGCCCCTGCGTGAACTTAGAGCCGTAATGCCCTTGGCCCTGCTGGCGGAGTCATGAGAACAGCGGGTATGGCTACTGGGCCACAGCTTTCAGGGAGCTGGCCAGACTGCAGGCCACACTGGGAGCGGCAGAGCTCTGGAGAACGGTCGTATCTCTGAGGCCCGGGAAGGATCCTCAGAAACGAACAGAAGGAGACAGAATGGGAACTGAAGGAAGCAGAGAGACAGACCAGTCACACTGGCAGGAAAATCATTCCCGGGTAAAGACTGAAGCTGAACATGGACAGCTGGAAACGAGCCTCTGCGTCCAGGCAGTGTTTCATGCAGTGGCTGCTGCTGCTGCTGCTAAATCGCTTCAGTCGTGTCCGACTGTGCAACCCCATAGACGGTAGCCCACCAGGCTTCCTCGTGTCTGGGATTCCCCAGGCAAGAACACGAGTGGGTTGCCATTTCCTTCTCCAATGCATGAAAGTGAAAAGTGAAAGTGAAGTTGCTCAGTCATGTCTGACCCTTAGCGACCCCATGGACTGCAGCCTATCAGGCTCCTCCGTCCATGGGAGTTTCCAGGCAAGAGTACTAGAGTGGGGTGCCATTGCTTTCTCCATTCATGCAGTGGAAGGGCTGGTAAAGCCCCTGGACCCGCCACTGTTTGACCACTCCACCAGCCTCTGGCCACACCTCTCTGAGGTGCTGCAGCCTACCTGGAGTTGCTGGAAGGTTCCACACTTTACTTGGCCCCAGGCATGAATGTTTATGTCTTTTCTGCTCTCAACACTCCTCCTCTCCCCTTCCCTGCCCCCAACCTTGCTAACTAGCTTTCCACCTTCAGGCTTTATTAGGTATCTTTTCCTCCATGAGCCATCAGATAAAAGGAGCACCTTCTTGTTTTCTCTGCTGGTTCCGAGTAGCTGACCTAGTCCTTATCCTTGGTTCCCAGGTGACCGACCATGCCACCACCGCCCTGCTCCACTACCAGCTGCCCCAGATGCCGGACGTCGTGGTCCGCTCCTTCATGGTAAGTGGCTCTAAAGGTCAAGCCTCATGAAGCCTTGGCCCCTCAAGTGAAAACAGGCAGCTCAGAAGGTAGCTCTCAGGCCTCGCCAGGGAGACGGCCCAGTGTGGAAGTGACACTTCCTTTCAGCTGGGCAGGGATGTAAGGTAAACCACATTCCGCTCCGTTAACTGATTTTCCTATCATTGCCAAACACGTGGTTTCAGAAGTGTCCTTCCGACACAGCTTCCAGGGCTGATTTGGTCAGTAGGTGTTTATCGAGCTCCTGGCCTGTGCCGGGCCCTGAGTTCGGTGCTACAGTGGCATCGTTCTTCCAAGACACACACTCCTTAGACTCTCAGGTCGGAGCCCAGGATGGCGGGGGGACCAGAAACAGCCATGCCCTGTGTGGGCCAGTTCCCGCCAGCTCTCGTTAACGTTGAGGATTTCTCAAGCCGGTTGTTTAACCATTGGTGACTTGACATGGAACCAGAACGCTTACATCGTGGAGATCTGTCCTCCACGTTGGGACTCCCCTCTGCCCCCCATCCCTCCCTGCCCCAAGGCAGTTCATCAGGTTATCACGTGCCCGCCAGTCGGCCTCAGCCTGGCCCACAGCTGGCCCACATCCTGGCAGAGGCGGCCAGCTGTTTTAGCACCACGGCGTCACGCCTCTGTTGGCTCCTCTCTCACTGGGGCTGACACTCCCTGCTTCACTCCTGCTTGGGGGCTGCCCCTTAGAGTAAGGACCTATCAGCAAGTCCCCATCCGTGCTGACAGCCACGTGGAGTTGCGCTCCTGTGATCCACCTCGTTACATTCGTCGCCACAGTTAAGCTTCTAGGAGCCTGTAGTTCATGTCTTAGAAAATACAACCCAGCTCATTGATTGGCTCCCACGCTGGGGAGGCTGAACACGTAGACCCGGGTTTTGTGGAGCCATCACACAGCGGTTCTCTCGTGTGGAGAACACTTTCAGTCAGCAGTCTCGCTTCTTGGTGGATGGAAAGACTTGCTTTTTAACCTAAGGTGTTAAAATGCCTGGTTTCCCTTTAGAAAGGGTAAATAGTTTAACTAAATGACCACTGACCTCCTCACATTTGTTGCCAGAACCTCAGGCCCCGAGCCTTTGGAGGGGGCAGGATGGGTGGGCCACGGTCAGCCATCAGGAGGGCCGCTGTGATGAAGACAGCAGGATTTGTGTCCATCAGCTTGGCCAAGGTCTCCCAAGAGCCATCTCCTCCGACTGACAAAAGTGATCACGGCGGCGTGTGCCCCCCTTGCTGGCCCGTCGCCGCGACTTTGGGCTGGCGCGGCCATGCGTCTCCTTGAGTTGGGGAATTGAGTTACGAGTCTCATCCTTACGTATGACGCCCGAAGGAACTCTGCCCCCTGAACCCGCGAGTGTGCACTTGCCGCTTATCGCGTTACTCGGTGGCACCGGCTTATCCCCGCCCTCCTCCCAGGTGTGTCGGGCCACGTTGTGACAGTGAGTGGTGACCTGTGAAATCAGATTAGAAAAAAGGCATTAGACCTTAGTGGGGAATTCTCCGCTCGCCCTCTATCTGCATGTCTCCGGGGCCACCTCTGGATGGCGAACACAGAGAGGCTCAATGCCGGTGTCAGAAGACCCGGGACTCGGATGGAAGGTAGTTACGCGTGGCCCCTGAGCCAGGAGGCTGGGCCGAGGTTCACATCTGCCCCTTCCGGGAGCCCTGCCTGCCTCCCAGAGTAGGGACTTCTCTTTTAAATCTCCCCTAGTCAGGAGGGGCCCAGGGTGCCGGAACTGAGACTCAGCAGCACTGTGACCTAGTGGATGCTCCAAGGAGCTTTCTGTAAAATCGTGGGGCACCTCCCGGGGTCACAGCCAGCCCAGGTCCTCCATCCTAGAGATCGTTAGGCTGGGCAGGAAGGGCGACATTGGAAGCACCCGGCTCCGCGTCTTTCACTTCTCTCCCTGCTTCTCTCTTTAGACCTGGCTGAGAAGTTACATAAAGCTGTTCCAGGCCCCGTGCCAGCGCTGTGGGAAGTTTCTGCAGGACGGCCTGCCCCCCACTTGGAGGGATTTCCGCACCCTCGAGGCCTTCCACGACACCTGCCGACAGTGACCCCGCCCCAGCCCCGCGCCGGCCCCCAGACCCCCGCGCAGATCCTTCCCAGGCAAGCCCTCAGTCACAGCGATGGCTCAGCTATGTCTTCACGGCCGGAAGAGCAGTCCCGCCACCTGCTCGCTTCCGTCGTGCGCTCAGGCCAGGCTTGGTGAATAGCAGAGTCCCCTCTGTTGGCGGGACCGTCACACCGTTGAGCTGGCGTGTGAGGGCGCAGAGAGCACCTCGGGACCCAGGACGAGGCAGTTAGGCAGCTTGCTTTCCCTTGTGTGTTCACCATGCTGGTCCATCAGCCCTCCTGGATCTGTGTTCTAAGTCATTTTACATTTGGAGTGAGCCCTTGTCATGCCGAGTGTTTTGTTCTGTTCCGTAACTTATTTTTATAAGCAGTAAACCTTTTCTACCCGGGATAAGGCTTTGTGTCCTGTTTCTTAAAGCACCTTTTGTGTTAAGTTCTGTGAACATGTGAGCAGATCTGGGCCTTTTGAAGGGAAAAAAAAAAAAAGTAAAACGTAGTAATGTCTGCATTTGAAATAATTCTTTTTGAGGACACATCTCCCTGCTTCTTGCTTTCGGGAGAGAGGGCAGTGTTGGCAAATATTCCATTTCAAAGACGTTTCAGTGGCTTGAAAACTGGATTGTTCTTTTTGAGGAGAGAAGTACACAGATGTTTCGTTTTACTAAACCAGTAACAAGTGTATAACAAAGGGAAAGGAATCTGCCCGCGTTGCCAGCAGACCGTGTGTGAGAGGGCGGGACAGTGTGCCTGGCCTGTTGGTCCCCTTTTGTCCTGAATCTTAACCACGAGCAGATTCCAGCCCCATCTACAGATTCCAGCCCCATTTAAACGAGGGGCCTCAACCTCGTTTAAAGCCATGACCTGCGTCTATGAAGAAGCGTTGACCTGCTGAAGGTCTTGAAAAGGATGAGTGAATCCCCAGAGCATTTCCCAGCAGGCCCAGCTTAGAGACAGGTCAAGTTCTCTTTGCAGTGAACAGGGCCAGAGAGACGCTGCTTTCTGACGGGTCCCAGAACCTGGGTTCTGGTACCACCCAGACCTTCCCCACCTACCCCAGCCAAGCTGAAGAAAGCCAGAGAATAAAGGGGATTTAGTGACGGGGGAAGCAGTAGGACAGCCCACCCCGAGAGTGGCCCCGTAGTCATGGCGTCCTGGAAGCTTGTTAGAACAAATCCTCAGAACTTCCCTGGTGGTCGAATGGCCCAGAGTCTGCTCTCCCAGTGCAGAGGACCCGGGTTCGATCCCTGATCAGAGAACTAGGTTCCACAAGCCGCAACTAAGTGTTCACAGGCCACAGCTGAGACCCAGTGCAGCCAGATATTTTTAAAAAAACGCACACAAATCCTCAGGCCCCACCCCAGACTGGCTGAATTAGAGACTGGGGGTGGGGCCCAGCACCCTGGCTATTAGCAAGTCCGGATGTGGGCCCCAATCTGAGAACCACCGATTCCAGGAGATGGCAGTGCTCTCGGGGCCCAGTTTGGGTCAGGAGGGTGAGCGGCGGCAGGATGTAGTACAGGAATGTTTGTACACAGCGGGTGATTTTAGATTAAATACCAGGATTTATCACATTTAAGATGCCATCACTCGTAAGATGCACCATTATTTCATGATCCCCCTAAGAAAGAAAAACATGCTGCCAATTAAACCATGATGCGGGCTTTAATGATAATCCTGTGTGACACATGAATCAGTCACACCAGCCTTTCATGGCTCTGAAATTGCTTTCATCTCTTCCAAGGGGGTTGGTGGTTTCTCCTGCCTTGAGTCTCACTGTCTAACATGTGACAGGCGATCCCTTCCCAGGGCTCCTAGGAACACATCTCCAATGACTTGCTGGTATCCTCCTTTCTTTGGTCTTGTAAGACACTTGTTTGTTGCAAGGAAATCCAGAATGGAGGCCACTGGGTGTATAATAACATTTTGTTGCACAGCTGCATGTCTTTTTAAAGACATTTAAATGGCAAATAAAAGACCCCATGCAGGACGTACAGGTGTGCAGAGCCCGTGTGAAGTGACGACAAGATGACCAGCTGTGACTGGTTGGAGCACATGCTGATGACTAGCGCATCTTGCCGGCCAGCTGGCTGATAGCCCACGTCAGGGGCCTCGCATGTGAACCAGCCCTCTGACAGCCGATGGGATTATGGTAACAGCACACCACACTGGGGCTTCCGTGGTGGCTCAGTGGTAGAGAACTCACCTGCCAGTGCGGGAGCTGAGGGTCTGATCGCTGGGTCAGGAAGAGCCCCTGGAGAAAGATATGGCAACCAACTCCAGTATTCTTGCCTGGGAAATCCCACAGACAGAGGAGCCTGGTGAGGCTAAAGTCCGTGGGGTCACAAAGAGTTGGACACAGCTTAATGACTAAACAACAGCAGCAACCCCATGGTATGAGAGAGCTATTTGGATTTTTAAGTGTTGGCAACAAATCTGAGAGCCTTCTGCTGCTGCTGCTGCTAAGTCGCTTCAGTCATGTCCAACTCTGCGACCCCATAGACGGCAGCCCACCAGGCTCCGCCGTCCCTGGGATTCTCCAGGCAAGAACACTGGAGTGGGTCGCCATTTCCTTCTCCAATGCAGGAAAGTGAAAAGTGAAAGTGAAGTTGCTCAGTCGTATCTGACTCTTTGCGACCCCATGGACTGCAGCCCACCAGGCTCCTCCGTCCATGGGATTTTGCAGGCAGGAGTACTGGAGTGGGTTGCCTCTGCCTTCTCTGAGAGCCTCCTAGTTGGTCCCGAAGATCCCTCCACCTCCCGCCGAGCTGCGTTTCCAATGGAGAGAGCAGACCTTGAGTTCAGGGCCCTGGGCAGGCAGTCGTTTCTGCCCAGGCTTGAGTGACAGTGTTCTTGGTCTCACTACATCACCTTCAGTGATACCCACTCTGTGGCCGCTGATGCCTGTTCCCCACTTACAGGAGCTTCTGTGTTAAAACAATGTCCTTAGAGGGAAAAGCACGACCATTAAAGAAAAATGTTAACTAATAACACACAACTCCGGAAACTAACACAAGATTGTAAAGCAACTACATGCTTCAATAAAAATTTAGTAACAGCACAGCTGGAGCGTAGCCGCAGCAGAAGGTGTGAAGGGGGTGGCCGGGTCGGGGCCTCAGCTCTGGCCTCTGCTCCCAGCTGTAGGACTTGGACGAGTCACTCATCCTCTCCCATAACACGTCAGTGGCCCAGGGCCAGCAAGGCAGGAGAGCTGGAGTGGGCTGGGGGCTCGTAGATGAGACGTAATGTTCCACGAGCAGATAATCACTAAAGCTGGGCATCGGACAGGTGGGTGATGCGTGTGATACTATTTTTTAATTTTCCCTAATTAAAAGGGGGTGGGGAAGTCTAAGGGTCAGGCTAGGCAACCGTTAGGGTGTTCTCTCTGACCTTCAGTGCCAAGAGGGGGAAGCTAAAAGGGAGAGGGCCGGGCCTGGAAGGGGGAGGGGTTTGTTCACCAGATCCCTGAACGCTTGGTGCTTCAGAGATGCCCCAGTATAGAGAACACACTCATCGGAAGTGGGCGGGGTCGGTTCCAAGACGTGGACTGTGAGGAAGCTGGGGCCTGGTGCTGCTAGGGGCACCGTCCCCAGAGCCAGAACCGCCCAGTGGAGCCCCTCACAGGAGGGGGCCTGGGCATCGGTGCTGTGCCAGCCGCCCCCCCCACCCCCGCTGCCCCCCCATCACTTAGACTGTGCAGCACTCTCTCGGCCAGAACCACGAGGTGTTTAGGTGACTTGATGACTGCCTGGACAGCCCAGCATCTCCTCTGTGCCAGGCGCTTCCCATATGTTGTTGATTTCCTCCCGGATGGGTTTGTGCTGTTTTCCCCATCGTGTGCACGAGGCCTGGAGGGGCCTGGGTGTCCCACTGCCCTCATCGCTTCCTCCCCAGGAGCAGAGGGGCTGAGCAGTCCCTGCTCTGCGGGGCATGTTGTGTCGAGAATTGCCCAAGAAGCTCCCTCAGCCCAGACTTGGAAATCTGTCTTGCAGTTGGGTCTGCCAGACTGAGCAGGGATGTGTCTTTTCCGTGCTTTCTGCCGGCCGAGTTCCTGTTGATCAGCAGGGCACCCGTTAGGAACCAGCAGGATGGGATGAGGAGGGCCAGGAAAGGTGGGCCAGATTTTTTTTTTCCCCCGAACTAAATCGGGAATTGGCCTTTTGGTATCGAGTGGTGTTTTTACACTTCATGCCACTGACGGAAAGCTGCAGGCTTAAAATGATCTTTCGGTGTTAACGTGCCAACTCACCATCGCGTTTTGAGTGTCAGAGTGTGGGCCTGATGCTAAATCGAGAGCCTTTTAAGGTCACCCGGGCTGGGAGGAGAAGGGACAGCGGCTTCAGCCAGCAGGAATCCCAGTAAGACCCGGAATGCCCGCACACTGGACAGGAGGCGGCGTTGGGCCGTCAGGTCTGTGGACAGAGGACAGGATGTGACCGCTCACCTGGCTTGGCTGCGCCCTCCAGTATCTGCACCTCCGCCGGCGCGCCCGAGATGAGCAGGGGGCTTCAGTGTCCTGCCTTTGACAGGAAAGGGTGGGCCAGTCCCGCTCACTCGGGGTGCAGCCAGCCAGGCTGTTCTGTCGCAGAGAAAGCTCCTTCAAGGCCGCACAGTGTGTGCCTTGGAGATGAGCCTGTGGCGTCCGTGGACAAGCCTGTCCTCTGGCTCGTCTGCCTGGGGGATAATTAGGCTTCACTTTCTGGGACAGGCAGGTTTCTTTCCCCATCTCTGCCATCCTGCCCCCACTCTCATCCCCACCCCCGCTCCTCAAATTAATGGAAGGAACCTCCCAGCATCACTCCTGAGTTGCGCTTCAAATTGCTGGCTGGCTGCTCCCTATTATTAGTACTCGAAGAGCTAAACCTACACGTTCACAGGCACATCCCTGGTAGAGGCTTGTCTTGGCAGCTCTCAGACAATTAGTTACTCGAGAGCAGCTTCAGCCTGTCTCTGTGCTAATTGAGTTTGAAATTTCAGCTGCAGGTTGACTGTCCTCGGGGACAGTGGGCGTGGTGGCCTGGTGCTCACCGCACAGGCAGGTCCTGCCGGCAGCAGGCTTCTGCAGTCTCGCGGGTCCCCCAGCTGGATAGGGACAAAGGAATGAAGCAGCACTCTGGGCAAGAAGGTACGGGGAAGGTGGGGGCCAAGCAGTGACGAGGGGAAGGTGGAGGGCGGTAAGAGGCTGCTAGCTCGAGCACCAGCCTGGGCCGCCAGCAAGCTTCATCAGCTCCCGCACCCTGGGACGCGTGGGTACTTAATGCCTTACTCATCCTCGTCTAATTCTTGGCTGTCGTCTCAATCGTAGGCTTGCTTTCTTAATACCAGAAGGAATACATGTGTTCCTTTTATAGAAAATTAGGTAATGTGGGCAAGCAAAAGGAATAATACCCACAATTCCAACCAACAGGAGACAGTGACCTGAGAACACTTCGGTGCACCTTTCCAGACCTTCATGTGGACGTGCTGGGGTGTGGACATGCTTGTAAAAGAGCACACTGGACAGTGTTTAGAAACCTTACTGGATAGTGTTTTGAAACCTGCTTTTTTGCATTTAGCAAATGCTAAGTTGCTCCAACACAGAGGTCTCAAAGCAGCTCTAGAGAACATAGACACGTACTTCCCGTCTACTTCAGTGCCCCAAAGGGAGGGAGCATTTCGGGTCCCAGGGCTGCTCTGAGCCACGTGGTCACTCAGGAACCCTTTCCCCCCTACCCTCTCGCCCACATGACCTTGGACGTGACCCACGTGGTAGAAGCGGAGTCATGGGTGCCTTCCGAGTTGACAAAAAGGGGAAAATGTCCAGGCGTTGTAAGGCCAGACCCAGCACGGGCACGTGTCAGTTCCACTTGACCTTCGTGAGCAAGAACTTAGGCACGTGGCAGACCTAGCTGCAGGGGCTGCTGGGAGGCGCCGTCCCCCACTGTGCAGCGCTGGGTGGGGCGGGGACCCTTGATCCGGACGAGAAGGGGGCAGCCTCCACCATGCAGTGCGCCCTCCTACATCAGGACTGTGAGCAGTGATGCTGCCCAGAGGGTTCGGTGGGCCTCATTTCAGCCGTCCTTTGGATCCTGGATCTTCAGAGTTTTGTTTTGAAGTAATCATAGACTGCCCAGGAAGTTGCCAGGACACGTGTGTGGGGTGCCAGGTATGCTTCACCAGCTTTCCCCAGTGCCAGTGCCTTGTGCGGACCTGTCCCACCACATCTGCAGTTGCTCGCACAACCATAGCACAGTGTACAAACCAGGACGTTGACTTTGGTACCATGCGGCACGCTTATCACCAGCTCAGCAGACATGAGTCTGAGCAAACTCTGGGAAATGGTGGAGGACAGGGGAGCCTGGCATGCTGCAGTCCACGAGGTTGCCGAGTCGGACACGACTGAACAACGATCACGTAGCGTTTACTCGCGTTCCGCCGGCTACACACGTGCGTAGTGATGCGTCTGTGTGATGGCGTGTCTGCGTGCAGCTTCATGCAGCTTTATCATACGTGCAGCTTCATGGAGCCACCACCACCAGGACACGCCGCCGCTCCCTCCCTGCGAGGCCCCTCGCGCTACCTTCTCCTGATGGCGCGCCCCTCCTTCCCCGTCCCTGCCCCCTGGCCACCCCTAAGCTGCTCTCTAGCTCCAGAATCACTTTATTTCATGAATGTTATAAACAGTGGGATTCCACTGCGTATATATGCCTTTGAGGTTGGCTCTTTTCATCCAGCAGAATTTCCTTGAGGCTCATCCAAGGTGCTGTGTGTATCAGTGACCCAATTCCCTTCAGCTGCTGTAATATTCCAGTGGTTTCCACACCTCGTTTAACCACTTAGCCAGTGGAGGACCTTTGGCGCTTTTCAGTTTGTGGCCGTTATCAACAGAGCCCCTATGAACACTCACGTACAATTTTCTGCATAAAAAGTTTTCATTTCTGTGGAATATATACGCCCATGAGTACAGTTGCTGGGTCATATAGTAAGTCCATTTTTAGTTTTAAAAGGAAATGCCAAACTACATCCTTTCACATTGATATGAGTAATCCAATTTCTGCCCAGCTTTGCCAGCATTTGGCGTTGCCACTGTTTCTTATTTCGATCGCTCTAGTCGGTGTGGAGTGATGCCTCGTGGTGGTTTTTATCTGCACTCCTCCAACAGTTGATGATGTTGAACATCTTTCCGTGTGCTCCTTTGCCATCTGGCTATTGTCTTAGGTGAAACGTCTGTCCGTGTCTTTTCCCCAGTTTCTAATTGGATTGTTTTTAAACGCTGAGTTCTGAGAGTTCTTTATATATTCCACATATGAATCCTTGGCAGGCGTGTCATTTGTACATATTTTCTCCCAACTGTCGCTTGTCTTTTCATCCTCTTAATGGGGCTTTTTGAAAAGCAGATATATTCAGTTTTGATGAGGTCCAATTTATCAGATTTTTTTTGTTTACAAGTTGTGCTTTTGGTGTTGAGTCGAACCTGCTGGGTCTCGGATTGAGTGTTGTTTTGCAGTAATGGGCATCACTGCTCCTCACTCCCTTCCTTCCTCCCCCTGCCCCCGCCCCGTCTCTCTCTGTCTCTCTTCCTCCCCCAGCAGGGACCTTAGCTGCCCTCTCCTTCTATCGGATGGTCACTCAGGACATCCAAGGTTGGGAACCCTGGCCTGGCTCACCCAGCAGGTCAGTGGCAGCGAGAAGACCAGAACCAAGCTCCCTCAGTCGCTGTGTTTCCCGCTTCCCCAAGACTCTTCTCGGGGAAGCGCTTGAACTGCAGTGTCAAAATGAAATAGATCCCGCTACAGCAGGGAGTATTATAGGAAAGCATTGGCAGTGACAGACTTGTTTCTCCAGCTCAGCCTGGGGCCCGGGGAGCGGTGCTCTGATGATGCGCCTCTTCCAGGAGAGAGATCTGATGCCAGGCGTCCTCAGCCTCCTGGGCTCAGGAAGGCAGTCAGGCAGCATCCTGCGGTCAGGTGGGCAGCTGGGGCCTGAGTCCCTAGCATTTAACCAAGCCGGTGTGGCCGCTAGGGGACGAGGGAGCTTGCCGGGTGACGCCTCCCCTCGCACCTTTCAGCCTCTGGGATTGCCCAGCCACCCAGATCGCCACCCCCCACCCCCACCGATGGCACTGCCTTGGAAGAGGGCGGAGGGGACACAGAGATGTGTTGGAGGTGGCAGTTCGGGTCTCAGAAGATGGACAGCCCTTTTCCAGGTTGTGCTCGATGCCCATCCCTCCCAGGCAGGACCCCACACGCCCGAGGATGCCAGGGATTAGGGTTAGGGTCCCTCCCCCTGGGTTCCTGGGGGCCCACGCTCAGGACAGGGGTTGCCGTCACTCCAGCCTCATGCTTGCTGTCACCGTCTTCTGGGAGGTCACTGTCCTCAAACATAGCGGCCAGAAGGTGTCCGGCTCCGGGGTGGGAAGCACCTCCGCGTGGAATCTCTTCCTTTCAGGAAGCATTCGACCTTTCACCTCCAAGCCTCTGGGTGATTTTCTGCCCAGAGATCCCTCTCCAGGAAGCCCCATGGCACATTCTTCCCCCGCTCCACCGCCACCCGCAGTTATTAATCCTATGTTCACCCAGCCCACTTCCTCTTCCTAAACACCCAGCAAGTCTCTTTCCCGGGTCCTTTGTGTCTCAGTGGGGCCGTGAAATGTGAGCAGGAGAGGCAGCTAAAAGCAGACCGCGTTTCCCACACTCTCTTTTCCTTTCCTGAGCCCCCACTGGAGGCAATGCACAGCCGTGGTGGAGTCAGAGGTTGGAAGGGTTCTGAGTCCCTGGGCCACCGCTTGGAGGCGAGACTGCCCGGGTGAGCCGCCCAGTGGATTCTATGGGGCGGAAGTAAACTGTTAAACTTATTATTAGGTTAAATCACTTAGACTTGGGGTGTATTTTTTTTAAATAGCTGCTCGGATTACTTAGCCACCCATCATGAAAATCCCCTGAAACAGTCCCATGTAAGTGCTTGATAGATGGTAGAGGTTACCGTTTTTCCTGTTTCCATATTAGCTAGAGTCCAAGTCACCTCTCACTCTGATTAGAAGAGGGCCACAGGGGTTTCCCTGGCGGTCCAGCGGCCAAGACTGTGCTCCCAGCGCGGGGGGCCTGGGTTCGATACCTGCTTGGGGACCTAGATTCTGTGTGCTGCACTAGGAGTTCCCACGGCACAACCAGAAGACCCGTCACGCTGCCGCTAAGCCCTGGCATCGCCGAAATAGATAAATAAACAGTTTTGTTTTTTTTTTAAAGAGAAGAGGATCGTGTGCAGAGTCAACTCAGGCTGTCCCCTGGTTCCTCCAGGAAGAGCAGCCTTATCAGATGCCTTAGCCTTATCAGATGCCTTCCTGACCGCTCGCAAGGAGTGTGGACATTCCATCCCTTCTGCCCCCTTCCTCTGATCGTCTTCAGAGCCCCTCCTCTTGCACTGGACAGTCTTTGTTTATCTTGTCGTTCGCCACCCCCTCCGAGACGGTCAGTTCCACAAGGCCAGGAGCCAAGTCTGTCTGGGGCACTGCCCTGTCCCCTTGCGCACAGAAGGTGCTCAGTAAGTATTTACTTAACGTGGAGAAGAGTAAGGAAGCCCCACACTCTGCTGCTCAGTGGGGGACCTTGGGCCAGGCACGTGATCCTTCCGAGTGTGGATACTTCACCCGTGAGTGGGGCAGTGGCTCTGGCTGGCCATGCAGTGCCGAAGTCCTGTGAGGGAATCACACCAGATGTTTGCTGTGCACCTACTGTGTGCAGGTGCTCAGTGCCTGGAACGTAGTCCACGTGGCAAACGAGAAAGGGGCCGGGCAGTCAACACAGCCTTGTCAGTGACATCCACCGTAGGCAGGGCAAGGATGCTCTGGGGCTGTGGTCACCCAGGTGGAGCCTCTTCCATTTTCCACCATGGCCTTGGTGACACCCACTCTCCTCTCTTTGCTCACCCCGAGAAAATATTCAGAGAAAGGAATCCGGAGATTTGGTGGCCTCCCCTCTGAGTCGCAGCCTCAGCTATGCACCAAGACCCTCTCTTAAGCGCAAGAGATTTTCAGACGCCACCCGGAAAGTGGAAGTACCCAGAAGAGACTGTCAGGGCGCAGACCAGCCCCCATTCCCATCCCACCCGCACTGCTGTGAGCGAGCGCATCTCCCTGCCTTGAGGAGAAGCCGGTCCCTTTCTTGCTGTGGCCTTTTGATATTTGACTTTGCACTCGATGCCCCTAAAGCTAATAGGCCCTGGCCTTTCATTTCCAAAGGGTAGTTGGTCAAATTAATGATCGCCAAAAGGCCAGAGGTAATTTGCTTTCCTCCCAGTTTCTTTCCATTCGTTTGCAAACCAGCAAAGTTCAAGAAAGCTTCTGAGCATGAAAGAGTAGGGGATCTAATTAGGAAGCAGACAGGTAGTTCGAAAACTTTCTCGAGAACTTAGGGACCATAGTCACAGGGTGGTTATGAGATTGTCCCTGCAAGGACACCGAATACTACATGGACCGGTCCCAGCCATGGGCCTCATTCCCAGAAGCCCAGACAGCTTGCAAATGGATGAATGTGTATCCCTGTTCAGCCTGTCTTCGGCCTCGATGAGGGACCCCAGGCCAGACCCTCTGCTGGGGGGCAGGGGGTGGCTGGCCAGGGAAGGGCTGAGGTTAACAAAGGACAGGAACCGCCCTACAGCTGCCTGCATTCTCAGAATATAAACACCCACCATGTGAGGCCCGTGGGGTGAGCTGTGTCTGGTTTGCTGTTATGCACAGTGGAGGCGTCTTATGGTTGGGTCTTGTACCTGGGCCTGAGCATTTCCAGCTGAGCCACACACTGCAGAAAGGCTGTGGGTTCTCAGGAGCCCGGCCTGACGACTGGCCGAGTGTCCCAGGCCACCAGGAACACGGTGGGGCTGTCAGCCTGCCATGAGCCATGTCTGTAAATGGAGAACACGTGACCCCAGGAATCCAGACACCGTGGTTGTATCACCCTCTTGGGATTAAAAACAGGACCTCGCCTTGCCTCTGGGGAACCAACAGCCAACGCCACTCATGCATTGCAACTAGAGGGTCTCTCATCAGTCCGTCCCCACCCCCACCCCCACTCCAGAGGAAGGGGATCCTGGCCAGTCTCAGTGGCAGACTCACCCGCATACACACCCTCCTGTGATTGGTTCAGGAATGGGCAGACGATGTCACACCCCCCCCCCCCAAAGTTGCACAGTTATGTCCTGCTCGGTACTAGAGACAAGTACTACCAGTTTCCATTGAGTGTGAACAGAGCGGGCTGAGCAGCTGCTAGAACCAGGACGTGGAATCCCCCCGGGAGCCAAGCTCACTCCTGTCCAGCTTGGGCCAGGGTAGGCAAGGGGAAGAGCCCTTCCCCTGCAGTCTGTGTGCTCAGCGCTTAACATGCACCAGCAGGCAAAGAAAACTGCTCAGAGGGCCCAGATCCACTGTATGGATGAGCCAGTGAAGGGTGAATCTGAAGCAGGAAGTTTGTGACTGGCCCCGTGAGGCCCTGCGCTAAGCATCTCTGAGGTATCACACAGGATCTTACAGTCTTTTCCTGGTTTGATCTTTGCCCAGAGGAAGTTTTTTAAGAGTTTTCTTAAAATACTTATTTATTTGGCTGCGTTGGGTCTTAGTTGCGGCATGCAGGCCTCAGAGCACACATACTCCGTAGTTGCAGCTGGTTCTGTTGCCCCAAGGCATGTGGGATCTTAGTTCCCGGACCAGGGATCGAACCTGTGTCCCCTGCATTGGAAGGCGGAGTCTTAACCACTAGACCACCAGGGAAGTCCCAGAGGCCATTTTCTAATTTGGGATTTTTTTTTTTTTTTTTTTTTGCCATCTGGAGAGACTCGGAATGAGAAGCAGCTTTATCTTCAAACCTAGCAAGTAATGGCTCCTTTACATTTCCTTTAAATTTACTGAAAAACTAAAGTTTCCTTTTAGCATTCAGGAGGCGAGGCCGCTTCTCCCAGAGGGAGTCTCCTTAAGAGGATGGTTGGGTCCATCGGGCAGCGATCCCAGCTTCCACTCGACCTTGGAGACGACCTTGTCAGACTTCCCACCACCACCTGACCCGGGCCCCCTTCCCTCCTTTCCCTCTGTGCCCTCCCCAGTGGCCTCCGAAGGCCCCTCTAGATAGGAGGTGTGTCGGGAAGGTGTGGACGGGGCCTCCCTCTATTTCCTGTTCATGCTCCGGGATGAGGGCTGCCCTCCAGGACCGAGGGGGCGGCGCGTGCAGACAAGTTAGACTAGCTGCCCCGGGCTCCGGGCCGGCCCTCCGCCACCTCCTGGCCCGGGGTGAGAGGCGTGAGCATCTGCTTCAGCCTGGCTACTCGTGTCTGTGGCCCCTCCCAGCCTAATCCACCCCTGACACACACACACACACCCCACACGCACACACAACGCACACACATCATACATAACACACACACCATACACACACAACGTGCAACACACATACCACACACGCACACCACACACCACATATGACAATGACACACGCCACACACACCACACACGCAACACCATCCACAACACACCACACACACGCACACCACACACCACATATGACAATGACACACGCCACACACACCACACACGCAACACCATCCACAACACACCACACACACGCACACCACACACATGCCAGACACGCACATGCAACGCACACACACCATACCACACAATGCACACACATACACACACACACACGCACACACACATACACACACACACACACACACACACCATACACACACACACCACACACACACACACACACACACACACCACCACACACCATACACACACACACACACCACACACACACACAACACACCACACACCACACACACACACACAACACACCATACACCACACACACACACACAACACACCATACACCACACACACACACACAACACACCATACACCACACACACGACACACACACCACACACACACACAACACACCACACACACACACGACACACACACACAATGCATACCGCACACCACACACACACCACACACACACCATACACAACATACACACACATAACACACATACATACCACATACCACACACACATATACCACACACAGTGCACACCACACATACACACAACACACACACCTACCACACACACACACACCTGCAATGGGTTCCTTGGCCCTGACTGCATCAGAAACATCCTGTTTGTTCATGGAAATGTTTGATCAGTATCTGACTGTTACCCCAGTATATTTTAAGCACATAGTAGGTCTGTATTAGAAACCTGGTTTTTTTTTTTTCATAGCTTGCTTCATGGTTAACAAACTATTGAGAAGATTAACTGCAAATGTCTCTTAAGACATGGAGCCCAAGATCCAGACTGAGGTTCTCGCCGTGCCTTAGCACAGGGAAACTAAAATGTTGGGGCGCTGCGGGCCAGCTGGAGAGCTGAGGGTGTGCACGAGCTCGAGGGAGGTTTTGTCTCCGCCTGGATGAAGCTTACCGTGTTTGCACTGTATGGCAGGAATAGCATCGTGAGGTAAGCGTCGCAGCTTACATGACTAATTCCGTGCACTTTCACCATTCTGTCACATTCCCTTTTCCCCTTCCAGGGGGGATTATGCTCTGCCTCTGTCAATCTCCCCTTCCCCTCCATTGCTCTCAAGGTCAATGTCTTGTTTTGATGAGAGACATCATTTTGATTCAAGCTGAACATATTCTGGCTCCAAGACATGGCTGGAATCTGTTTGCCTGCCTTAAGAGTCACACTTCCATTCTTCCCTTCCAAATAGAGCTCCCAACTTCAGCCTGGGATAAAGACTTCATATCCCACCTCCTTTACAGTTATATGGCCATTGAGATGTGACTTGGATTATGTCCACCTGCTGGAAGGGGTTCTTAAGAGAGTGGTAAGAGGAAGGAGGTCTTTGCTTCCCCCTCCTCCTTCCTCCTGGTGGAAGTGTAGATGTGATGGCTGGCCTCAGGCAGCCAACCTGGACCACGAGGTAGAAGCCATGCACTGAGGATGGCACAGCAGCAGGACAGAAGGAGCCTGGCTCTCTGGCAACTTCATCCCTGCTCTTCTTTTATGTGGAAGAAAACCAAGATGCTTTATTTAAGGCACCATTGTACACCACAAGTGTGCTTTCACTTACAGCTGAATTTGATCCTGATCCACACAAGGACCTCTGATGAAGCTGGCTTTTTAGAAAAACCTCAATATGAGCCTGTTTTCCTCTTTCTGTCACTCACCTTACTAAGGAGCTAACTGAGAGTCCCAGCTAATGGTCATGGTTTGTTCCTGAGCGTGGTGCTTGCCGTGGCGCACCCCCAGCCCCACCAGTGCTGAGAGCCCTCCTCCTGCTGCGGCGTGTGGCTTCCTTCCCCAGGATCATTAACACCACGGTTCCACCAGCCTCTTTGGAGACCCGCACGATCTTGGTTTCTGCCGGGGTTTAACACTTCTAACGGTTATTGAATCCATCTTTGGTCAAGAAAAGCCATTTAATGAGCATGTTTTGGCCTCATGAAGAGAAGGTAGCTGCACACACGTGTTCAAAGTTGCAGCCAGCCCTCTGGCTCCCCATCTCCTCCTCGCCGGTTTGGTTTCTTGGTCCGCATTGGACAAACAGAACAGGCTGGCTCTTTCATCCCCTCCACCCAGCACCCCCCCCCCCAGCCCCTCATGCATTTTTCAGCTCGACTCACTACTCCTGCAACTCCCTCTGCCCGGTAACAGTATCGATCGGCTGATTAAGCCATCAAGTCACAGCAAACAACTTCAATTCTCTAACTCCAGGCCCTCGCTTCTCTTCCTGGCCTGGTACTGTGTTCCTCACTCACATGTAGCAACCAGCAGAGGATTTTCCGCTGCCCATCACTAACCTTGCCGTGGCCCTTCTGTTGTCTGTGGGTGTTTTGGATAGTTGAGAAGATGAACTTAAAAGAAACCAGATCCTCAATTTAGGTGCCACTCCACCTGTCATCTAAATACAGAACCTTGAGGCTTTTTGAGAGCCAGCCCCAGTCCCTCACCAGAGGGGCACCTCCCCGGGGCTTTGATTGATTGATTTCTGGCCTCACTGGGTGTTCACTCTGCATGCAGGCTGTCTCTCGTTGCGGCAAGTGGGGGCTGCTCTCTAGCTGCAGCCTGTGGGCCTCTCACTGTGGGGCTTCTCTTGTTGCAGGGCACAGGCTCTGGAGCACAGGCTCGTGCAGTTGTGCCGTGTTGTCCTGCATGTGGCATCTTCCTGGACCAGGGATCAAACCCACGGCCCCTGCATTAGCAGGTAGAGCCTGTGCCACCGGACCACCAGGGAAGCCCCACCACGCCTTCTATGATTCAGCGTCCCGTCCCATCTCTTCCATTCTTTTTCCTCTTTGTCAGAAGTGAGGCAGTAAGTCAAGGGAAGGGGAATAAGGCTCCTCCATTGGAGGGCATGCCACAGACTTCGTGGACATATTCAGATTATCACACTCTGCCCTCTGGACAATAACGGACATGCAAAACATCACCTTCCTCCCAAAAGCCTCAAACCGTCACAGCATTGGCTCCGAGTCCTGATCTCGTCCTCCAGGTAGGAGGAAGCTCCGTGCAATAGAGAGCTACTTACGTGCAGCCCTGGGAGGTCACTTTCTCTCCACCACGAACCAAGAGCCACGTGATGTGTGTCCGGTGTGAGAGAACCAGAGAAGACCTGCTGCATCCTCAGCTCCCAGCGCAGCCCTGGGCACCCGGGTGCCGTCACCCCCAGACAGTGGGTGAGCGAATGAGTGAGTGAACGCCCAGTCTGGGAGCCCGGAGCAGAGAGGCGTGGCCGTTCCTGCTGGTCATCCCAGCCCCGGCCCCAAGTCACCTCCAGGGCTGTCTCTCAGCACATGCGGCCGTGCCCGTGTCCATCTCCAAAACGGTGGTGAGCTTCCTTCCGACTGCCTCTCCCACACTAGCAGGTGGGCCCCCAGGCGCAGGATCCCCGGGTCCTTTGGTTCGCTCTGCGTCTCCTGTACCTAGAACAGGGCCCAGAAAAGAGCAGCGCTCAGTGTTTGCGGAGTGAAGGAATGGAGATGTCAATACTCAGGGCCTGGGGAGGGCGCCGAGTCCAGATGCTGGAGGAGCTAAAACGGATTACACAGCATCGACATCCGTTTCTAGGGGTTGATGATGGAGTAGACCCTGTTCTTAGGAGACATGGGCTGATATACCGAGGGGAGAAGTGTTAGAATGTCTTCAGCTTACCTTCAAGTAGTTCAGAAAAAGATATGCATATGAACCCCACCCCCCCACCTGCCTCCTGCAGAACCTTGAAGCGTTGTCCTGTGTCCCGCCTGGAGTGAAAGGCGGGAGGGCTCGAGTCCTGTGCGTCCCAGCACCTCATCAGGGCACTTACCGACTCACTCAGGGGCCCGAGCTCACCTCTTGCTGCAGCCTGACCGTCCACCCAGTGAAATCCCCCACGTGTCCCTTCACTGCTCTGCTTGGGGACAAGGGCCAGGTATGGAGGGATTCGGACAGGGACGAAGAGTTTGTTCCTCAGTGTGGGCTGGAGTGATGTGGTCCATGTGGACCCTCGCGGGTGCTCCCCAGCTCCCTGGAGGGGCCCAGGGGGCCAGCATCTCTGCCTAGAGCTAAAAAACCCTCCCCCGGAGCCGCCCCAGCCCTCCAGCTCCCCAAGGAACCACGAGAGGTTCTCCGACCGTCACCGAGCACAGTCTTTCACGACCAATTTCAAGGGGTTAATAGGAGAGCTGAGTGGAATTTACTTAAAACATCAGCTCCACTTAAAATAGCTCTTCCAGGCATTTAGCGGCAACATCTTTGATTCCCCAGCCGCGTCCTTTCGCTCTGTTATTAAATACCACGATATTCTGGTCCAAGTTCCGACTCCCCCAAGCCCTGATTCACACGGCTGTGCATGCCGGGGAGTGTGAGACATCGTCACCTGCCACCCATGGACTTTGATGGGCGGTAACACCGGCGAGGGTGCCAGCAAGTGGCTGGCACGTGGGCTCAGAACAACTCAGTCGGCAGACACGGCCAGCACCCCAAGTTACACCATCAAAAGCCATGCGTGTGACCACGGACAGCACCCCCTGTTTCAACCGCTTCTTGGAGTTTCTTTTTCTTGCCTCAACTTACACACGTTTCCAAATTCTGGCTCCTGGGCCACCAGAGTCTCAGCCACTTTGAGAGCTGGTGCTCCAGGCACCCCCTGCCAGACCTGCTCTTTGGACATTTCACCCGTCTTGGCCTCTGGCTTTTCATTTCCACCCAATTTTGTTTTTTTTATTATTTTTATTTTTACTTTATTTTACTTTTACAATACTGTATTGGTTTTGCCATACATTGACATGAATTCACACGGGTGTACATGCATTCCCAAACATGAACCCCCCTCCCACCTCCCTCCCCATAACATCTCTCTGGGTCATCCCCGTGCACCAGCCCCAAGCATGCTGTATCCTGCATTGGACATAGACTGGCGATTCATTTCCTACATGATAGTATACATGTTTCAATGCCATTCTCCCTAATCATCCCACCCTCTCCCTCTCCCTCTGAGTCCAAAAGTCCACTCTACACATCTATGTCTCTTTTGCTGTCTCGCATACAGGGTCATCATTGCCATCTTTCTAAATTCCATATATATGTGTTAGTATACTGTATTGGTGTTTTTCTTTCTGGCTTACTTCACTCTGTATAATCGGCTCCAGTTTCATCCATCTCATTAGAACTGATTCAAATGTATTCTTTTTAACGGCTGAGTAATACTCCATTGTGTATATGTACCACAGCTTTCTTATCCATTCATCTGCTGATGGACATCTAGGTTGTTTCCATGTCCTGGCTATTATAAACAGTGCTGCGATGAACATTGGGGTACACGTGTCTCTTTCAATTCTGGTTTCCTCGGTGTGTATGCCCAGCAGTGTGATTGCTGGGTCATAAGGCAGTTCTATTTGTAATTTAAGGAATCTCCACACTGTTCTCCATAGTGGCAGTACTAGTTTGCATTCCCAACAGTGTAGGAGGGTTCCCTTTTCTCCACACCCTCTCCAGCATTTATTGCTTGCAGACTTTTGGATCGCAGACATTCTGACTGGTGTGAAGTGGTACCTCATTGTGGTTTTGATTTGCATTTCTCTAATAATGAGTGATGTTGAGCATCTTTTCATGTGTTTGTTAGCCATCCGTATGTCTTCTTTGGAGAAATGTCTATTTAGTTCTTTGGCCCATTTTTTGATTGGGTCGTTTATTTTTCTGGAATTGAGCTGCATAAGTTGCCTGTATATTTTTGAGATTAGTTGTTTGTCAGTTGCTTCATTTGCTATTATTTTCTCCCATTCCGAAGGCTGTCTTTTCACCTTGCTTATATTTTCCTTTGTTGTGCAGAAGCTTTTAATTTTAATTAGATCCCATTTGTTCATTTTTGCTTTTATTTCCAGAATTCTGGGGGGTGGATCATAGAGGATCCTGCTGTGATTTACGTTGGAGAGTGTTTTGCCTGTGTTCTCCTCTAGGAGTTTTATAGTTTCTGGTCTTACGTTTAGATCTTTAATCCATTTTGAGTTTTTGTGTGTGTGCATTTCCACCCAATTTTGTACTTGTCTTCCAACCTGATGTTTGGGCTGCGGTGGGCATGGTGATGGTGGTGATGGTGATGAAGACGATGGTGATGATGACATTGACGATGACGTAACAGGATTAATGGGACTCTCAAGGAAGCCTCGCCGTGTGCCTGGCATGAAGCAAAGCCCTGCTGCAGCTTTGGTTCTGGAAGGAGGATCTGAGCTGGAATGGAGAATGTCTGGTGTGATCAGCGCCTACAGAGGGGAGAGGCAGAAGCAGAACTGGGCAGAGAGAGTGACTGAACGGTGACGCTGCCCCCCCCCCTCGCCCCGTGAGGCCTCAGCCAGCCCAGCGGGGAGCTCAGGCAGGCAGTCTTCCCAAGAGTCCCACACTGGTCCCACACACCCACCTGGATGCCTGCCTTTGGACGCCAGCTGTCCCTGAGGACATGGCCTGGGGTGAAGAGGCGGGTCTCTGCAGCCCAGCTCCTCTGAAGGAGCCGGGGCCCTCCCAGTGGCCACACTGAAGCAGCTGGCGGCCGGGCCTTCTGGAAGACGACATGGGCAACGCCTCTCCCTGTCTGCCATAAGCTGTTTATCTGCGTGATCCAGCTTTGCCCTCAGAGCAGAACCCTGAGGTGCTTTTGCAGACGAGGCAGCAGGCTCAGAGAGGTTAAGGTACTCACCCAAGGTCACACAGCTCACCTGCTGACGCACGTCTTCCTGATTGCAGGGCCCAAGTTCATACCCACCATCGTGCGGCCTGTCAGGCTGAAGAGTAGGATTTTACAGATGGAACTGAAGTAACTGGCCCTCCCTCATCCTGAGGAGCAGATACGATGCTGTCTGATCGCCCGACTCCCTCCTGGGAGAGAGTTGTCAGGTTCTGGGTTCACCTTCCAGCAGAGTGGCCCGCTGGTGACCCGCCTTCCTTCCCGCATCCCATCTTCCTGCTACAGTGGAGCTGGGATCCTGGCTCCTCCCTACTGGACAACGTCTAGGACAGATGTCACGTGGGGCTTTGCCGCATCTGTTGGTTCCAGACCTTGGGAAGGAGAAAGGGGAGGTCGTTCAGGACCTCCTTGGTGCCAAGATGTTGAATCTCCTGTGACCACTGGGAAACATGAGGTCCAAACCATAAGGCACAGTCCCGAGATGAGACCCTTGGGGGCAGCCATCCAGCCTTCGGGGCAGGCAGCACATGGATGAGCTCTTTCCTGCCCCTGCAGATAACCCACTGCTATTTCAGGATGTGCGTCCTTACAGTGAAGGGACAACGCTGTGCCTGGGGAGAAGGGTGTTGCGTAAAACCTGAACCGACTTGACCCTCTGGCCTGGGCCGTGGGCAGCTCAGGGGTTGCCTGGGAGCCTGAGTTCACCCACCCTGCCCAGAAAGTCCAGGAAGTGGGTCCTAGAGGGACCCCAGCCTTTCCTGTCACCCCTTCCCCTGTCTCTCCCTCCTCCTGCCATCCTGATAGCCAGACCAGACATGGGCCTGGCTCAGCCAATCAGAGGCTTCGGATTCCAGGAAATAGAGTGAAGATTCAGGGAGAGCTAAGTGCACATCCGATGGTTGCAGCGCCAGCCCGGTGCCGCCAGCAGCAGCCTGCCCAGCTGTTCCTGGGGTGGCCAGCTGTGGTTCCAGCTGCCCCGGCTGAGCCAGGCTCCCAGGCAACCGCTGAGCTGACCACAGCCCACTGCCATTCTCTGCTTCTCCTGTCGATTCTGGGAGTTTCTGTAGTCCCGCCAGCCCCGTCTTCTCCTGTATGAGATGCCAGAGTTCATTTAGGCTGTTGCCAGCAAGCAAAAAATGCAGTGTCTGCCAGCACCCCTGGAAGACACTGGGTGCACCTGCCTGGAATTCTCTCAATCAGTGGCCTGAGGTAGTAAGTTCCCTGTGGAGAGAGGCAGACAAGCGCCGGCTGGAGGGCTCCTTGATAGGAATGATGCCTAGATTTTGTGCGGATTCAACAAACAAGTTAGATAAAAGTCGACTGCTGCAGAAATTAACACAGCATTGTAAAGCAACTGTACTCCAATAAACGTTAATTTTAAAAGTCAGCTTTTGTGTTGTTTCATTGTTACTGTTGGTCTTGGCTGTGACAGGAATTTGGTATCAGTTTAAAGCAAAGCACTTGCGTTCTCGCCTAGCCCCATGTTTGGTTTCCAGTCTGAAAATGGAATGTCCTTCAGAGAGAAAGAAAAAGGTGGGTTTGTCCTTGGCCGAATCAGCCTCATTTACACAGTGAGGTGGGACGATGCTCCCAGCGAGTTTGACGCTGGCTCCATCCCTTCCGGAGGACCAGGGCTTCTGAGGTGTGTGGATGTGCTGTTTTCTTAAGGAAGAAAAAGTGAGAGAAGTAGGAAGTGAAGTCCAGATCTGTTTTAGCCCCCAGATCATCTAGTTGTCATAAAGCCGGAGTTTTTCATGGGCGTATTTTTTTTTGTACTGTGAATGGGTTTCTCCTTCCAAGGCCAGCATTCATAACAGAACCACCTCCTATACCTTGGCTGATTCCTATGGGGAGGCGGTGGCAAGGGGCAGGGCAGCGACATGACCTCCGTGAGGTCACAGGTCGAGGCTGTGCAGGAAATGAGACACAGAGACGCAGGGGCCTGACAACTTCCAGAGGGGCGTCATCAGCGGAAGCACGATCCATGGGAGACTAGAGGTGGGCGGTGCGCATTCCACAGCAGTACCTCACTCTCCTCCCGAAGCTTGGCTCAGCCTGGGTCGGGGCAGGATGCCAGGCTCAACTGTCTGCCAGCTCCCCCTTCCCTCACTAGGGGACCCTTCCCCTGCCTACAACCCCACTGCCCGCCCACAGATAAGGGACTTGCCCCAGGCCACAAACTGTCACGTAGAGGAGGTGGGATCTCACCCAGAGCTGTGTGTGCCAAAGCGTTGCCACTGCTGGGGCTCAGGCCCTTTTCTCAGGACACGTGCAGTCCAGGGGAGTCCTGAGGGCCTCAGGAAAGAACAGACAAAGACTACAGGGAATTCAGAAGATAATCCTGGGAATCACGGAGGGCTTCCCAGAGGCAGTGGCATTTTCCATGAACCTGGAAGGACAGGTGGGTTCTTTTTAATATTTGCTCATTTGCCGTGTGGCACACGGCATCTGTGATCTTGGTTGTGGCATGCGGATTTTCTAGTTAGGACATGCCAGATCTTTAGTTGTGGCATGCGGGATCTAGTTCCCTGCCCAGGAATCAAACCCAGGCCTCTGCATTGCCAGTCTGGAGTTTTAGCCACAGGATCACCAGGGAAATCCTGACAGGTAGATTTTGAGCAAAAGGAGCTGGAGTTCTGAGCATCTGGGGAAACCTCAGGCTGCCCAGAACACTTGGAGGAGAGCTGCCATCACTGGGAGAGCCCACCTCCCAGAGACTGAGTCCCACTGCTGGCATTCACAAAGCCCTGCTTTCCCGAAGGGCAGGATACACGAGAAGGGCGGGGGGGAGGGGAGCAGGGAAGCCCACATCCAGTGCCCCGTAGAGTAGAGAGGCCACGTGAATCGGGGATCCGCGGGCTCTGGGGTCTCTCCCAGGTCTCAGGCCCCGTAACAGATGAGTGGTCCTCACTGGTGAACTTGCGTGAGATGGTGGAAGGTCTGCAGCCTCAGGGGGACAAGAAGCCGGTAGGCTCCACACCCCTGGGATGAGAGAAGGGGCCCGGACACCTTGGAGCATCTCCCACTAAAGGGAAGATATAGCTGTTGAAACAGAAAGCTCCACTCTTCCACTGCGGAAAGCTGAAGGTCGGGAATTGCGAGTCCATTAGCCACGGGCGCTTTCACAGCATCTTCAGAAGCTCTGGGAGGGGGTGCGCCCCCCAGCCCCAGGGGTGGGGCTTCTTTCCACCTGCCTGAGGCTTCCCCCTCTTTCTGGATGGAGGAGCCTCAGTCGTGATGGATGACAGGCCCTCTCAGGCCCCACACGGCCTTGCTTCTCATAAAGTTTCCAGCTAAAAACACCTCCGTGTTTAAGGCCCGCCTCTCCCGGCAGAGCCCCGGGTCCTCTCCAGGCTTCTTCTGACACGTGTGTCCATGGCCTGGGAAGTTCGTATGGATCCTGCTCTGTGCAGGGAGAGGGCGGGGGACACTATTCATCTGTGCCCAGGCCACGGGCCTGCAAGGGGAGGGTCAGTCCGGCAGGACTAAGATCTTCAGACGACCAAGGCTACTCACGCCTGGAGGGGCACAGAACAAGCCCAGGGACCTGCGAGGGGGGCTCCTGGCCTAGGGGTTCAGGGAGAAGGGTGGTCCAGAGTCTCAGAGGACCAGACAGAAGCCCCACAGCCCACCTCCCCCAGTGCGATGAGAACTCTCAATGTCAAAATGTAAACAAAGGGGACTTCCCTCAAGGTCCAATGGCTAAGACTTCACACTCCCAATGCAGGGGCCCAGGTTCCATCCCTGGTCAGGGAACGAGAGCCCACATGCCACAACGACGGCCTAGCCCAGCAACCATTAATAAATATATATTTTTTTAATGTGGACAGAGGACAAAATGCCCAGGGAGGGCCAAGGCATTAAGACCAGACGCTCATCACAGGCAGTGTGGCTGAAGTCACCTGCTTGTCTTCCTGTCCAGCTCACCTTCAGCCTCCTGGATGCCTTGAATGGTTGGTCCCGATTCCTCCCCTCCCAACATGCCCTCACTCCTCGGCGTGGCCTCCCGGTGGGTGGCGTGGACGTCCTCTTGACCTTGAGCATGGCCGTGGGGCTGGCTTGGGCCCCCAGAGCTAAGTGGACTCGCCCGGAGTGCAGGCTTAAATTGTGCTTGCACAGCAGGGCTGGCCTCTGGAGCTGATGCGGTTGATGCAAGTGGCAAACAGCTGCCCCTGGGGTCTTCCCTGGCAGGCCAGTGGTTCAGACTTCACCTTCCAGCGCAGGGGGTGCAGGTTCAATCCCTGGTCAGGGAACTTAGATCCCACATGCCTGAAAGCCAGAAAACAAACTCAAAAAACCAGAAGCAACATTATAACAAGTTCAATAAAGACTTTAAAAATGGTCCATATTGAAAAAAATCTATAAAAAGGAGCTACCCTGGGATGAACACGGGCAGAGCAGACCTGGATGTCCCTAGCAGTTGAGCGGTCAGCCAGGGGCAGAGTCAGCCACCTGAGCCAGCCCCAACCACCTACCCGAGCTGCTTCCTCACTGCACCACTTGCCACCCATCCATCAACCTGGGCAAGACATCCCTGCCTCACCTGTGTGTGTGTGTGTGAAAGTCACTCAGTCGTGCCCAACTCTTTGTGACCCCTTACTCTATACAGTCCATGAAATTCTCCAGGCCAGAATACGGGAGTGGGTAGCCTTTCCCTTCTCCAGGGGATCTTCCCAACCCAGGGATTGAACCCAGGACTTCCGCACTGCAGGCGGATTCTCTACCAGCTGAGCCACAAGGGAAGCCTCACCTGTAATGCAGACCTAATAATAGCATCTCCCAAGTTAGTTCAGGGAACACCAGCACCCGCACAAACCCCAAAATATCAATGATGTAACATGACAGAAATGCATTCCTCATTCCTGGTTCTAGTTATCTACTGCTGTATTAAAAAAAAAAAAAAAACTACTCTGAAAACAGTGGTTCACGACAGCAACCATTTATTAAACCTCATGATTTGGGGGGCCAGGGATTTGGGCAGAGCTTGGCTGGGTGTTTCTTGGGTTCCACATGGCATTGGCTGAGATCACTCATGGCATTCAGCTGGTTGCTGAGCTTGTCTGGAGGCTTCAAGAAGGCTTCACCCGCCAGCCTGGCGTCTTGGCGTAGACGGCTGGAAGGCGGGCCTCTGCTGGCCCCCTCCCTCTCCGTGTGGTCTCTGGGCCTCTCCTTGTGGTCTTGGGGCCTCTCTGTGTGGCTCCCCAGCAGGGTGGACCCTCCTCACATGGCAGCTCAGCTCCACGAAACAGGAAGTGGAGTGGGGCGAGCACTAGATACGATGTCATTTCCACCACGTTGTATTGGTTGAAACAGTTAGCAAGCCCCCTCATTTCAGTGGAGAAAATAGAGACTCCTCCTTTCCGTGGGAAAAGTTCACAGACTTTGTAACCATCTTTAATCGCCTACACTCATAAGTGCTTCCCTTGTGGCTCAGCTGGTAAACACTCCACCTGCAGTGCGGGAGACCCGGGTTCGATCCCTGGGTTGGAAAGATCCCCTGGAGAAGGGAAAGGCCACCCACTCCAGTATCCTGGCCTGGAGAATCCCACGGGCTGTATATTCCATGGGGTCGCAAAGAGTCAGACGCCACTGACCGACTTTCACGCGCAGTCAACAGCCAGGAAGAGCTCTGCTCCACACAGTGACTCAGGGACCCGGGGTCAAAGGAACTCTCATTTTCTACATGTAGCATTTTCCAAGGTTACCCTGGTCTCAACATCCAACCGGCAGATGCTGGGAAGGAGAAATCAGGGAGTCCACACAGGAGGATTTTATCAGCCAGCCCTAGAAGTGGCCTCTCCCACTTCCACGCTGAATTCAGTGGCCTGAACTCAGCACATGGTCCCACCAAACTGCGAGGGATGCGAGGAACTGTCATCCAGCCACATGCCTGGGAGGAAAGGGGACAGGCTCGGGCAGCCCCCTGCTGTCCTCTCACGGCTATATGATGAGCAGATGGCTCAGTCCCTGGGGAGGGTGCGCGGCAGCAGCCCTGCACGGCCCTCCTCCGCACCTCTGTGTCCGGCGCAGCGTTTGCAGGATTGCGTTGCTGGTCTGCATCACTCCATGGTGCGCTGCTTCTTGTTCCATCGCTAAGTCATGTCCAGCACTTTGTGACCTTGTGAACTGCAGCATGTCAGGCTCCTCTGTCCTTCACTGTCTCCCGGAGTTTGCTGAAACTCATGCCCATTGACTCAGTGATGCCACCCAACCATACCCATGATGGTATCTGCCAACCCCCCAGCATCTTCAGAGGAGAACGTCTCCCTGCATGCGGGCAGCTCTAAGTGCCCGTGCCGTGTATCTCATGGGCCCCCCTCCAGCCACAGCTGAGGGGACCAAGAGTGGCCAGGCCCTTGCTGGTCACTGGCCCACAAGGGGACCTGGTGTATGACGCTTTTCCTGGATAGGCTGGACCAACCCAAGACGCGAGCTGAGAAGATGTAGAGAGAGAGCGTCAGGAGGTGAAGCAAGGGCTGGGAAAGGGACACCAACAGTCTGGAGCACGGAGGATTCAGAAGCTGTGAGAAAGCAGAACCCAAGAACCACAGAACCAAGCTCCGGAGAAGAAGCTGAAGGAGCCGGTGGGTAGCTGGAGCTCTGCTGAGATGCAGGATGAGAAGCAGACACCACTCACAGCGGCTCAACGTGCAGACCAGCTCGTGTCTCTGAGACCCAACACTCCTCCCTGTTGCGAGCCCCACAGGACCCCTCGGTCCTTACGAACGAGAGCAATGAACAGAGGACGGTTGTGGCTGGAGAGAGTCATCATCCTTGGTCAGGGGTCAGCAGACTTCCTGCGAAGAGCCTGACCGTGAATACTGACAGCTCTGCACGTCCCTGTCGAAGCTGCCTCATCGTGCGAAAGCAACCACGGACAATATCGAAATATGACTTGGTTATGTGTCAATAAAACTTTATAGACATTGAATGATCCTTCCTCTACATTTTAACATATCCAGAAATATTTTTTTTTCTTTTAGTTGTTTTTTTACTACTGTATTTTAAAATGTAAAGCAATTCTCAGCTCATAGGCAGTACAAAAAGACTTTGGGCTGGATTCAGCCCACGGGCCATAGTTTGCTGACCCTGTTCTTGGTTCATAGGGCCGAGGGTGCCATTTTGTTTGGTCCCTAACACCGGGAGCGCCTTCCTGGGTCAAAGGAAGGAACCTGGCGGATGTGTTCCAGACAGCCCATCAGCAGCACCTCTCTGACCTTGACGGGAGACCAGTGGTGAGGTCCTTGCAGAAGCAATCTTGGTGATGGGTGGTGACCATCCAGCGGGGGTGACGGGGCACCCGCAGCATCCCCTGCCCAGCGGCAGTGCAGTGTCTTCACTGACCCCGTTGGCTTTGATTCTTCCCTCCCAGCCTCGCAGGCTCTGAGCTGGGTCCTCAGCCTCCTCCGGAGAATCTGTGAGCCCCGCAGCCTTCTAATGAATTCATGTTCTGCTTAAATCAGCTAGAAATGCTTTCTATTGCTTACAAATAAGAACCCCCTGTCAGTTGTTGGAATTTTTCTCTGTGATTTTCTCTAGTGAATCCCCAGGGCAATAAAATGTGCTATAAAGTTCCTTTTTTAATAAGTTTTTAAAAAGTTATTACATAAATAATACATGTTCATTATTTCATATAAAGGCCGAGAAACAGAAAGTATCACAAAAAAAGAAATAAAAATTCCTCATAATCACAGCACTCAGAAAGAAGCACAATTACTGTGGGGACGCAAACCTCCGGATAGAGACACAGACTTTTTTTCCTTAACAAGTATCAGGTTGTACTATGAACTGCCATCTTGTAACCGGCTCTTTTGCTCACCAGCACCTCGTGAACTTCTTTAAACATTAATAAGCGTACACGTCTGTCTCTTCAAATAAACGCCTAGCGTCCCATCACAGTGCACGGCCCTGGTCACCCCGCCAGGCCCCCGTTAGTGGACATGGAGGTGGTTTTCGGGTTTTCGGTACTAGAGACAGTGCTTGGATACAATAATGTGAGCTCTGCTGTGTCCCTCCTCCCCAGGAATATCTCAGTATCTCAGAATATGGTCCTTTAGCGATAGGGCCTTTAACGAGGTCATTAAGGTAAAAGGAAGTCGCGTGGCTGGGCTCTAATCCAGTGTGAGTGTTGTCCTTACAAAGGGGAGGCTGGGACACAGCGCAGCCCGATGGAGGCTCCCGTGAGGACACAGTGAGATGGTGGCCATCTGCGAGCTAAGCTGAGAGGCCTCAGAAGGTGCCAACCCTGCCCGCACCGTGATCTTGGACCTCTGGCATCCGGAACGCTGAGACAATAAGTTTGTGTTATTAAAGCCACCCAGTCCGTGGTCCTTTCTTATGGCGGTCCCAGCACACAATAACAGCATCCTTTTAGCTAACCCTTTGAGTACGTTTTAACTTGTTCCTAGCCTGGAATCTTGAAACAGGATTCTAAAGTCAAAGAGTGTGTACTTTTTAAAGCCTTTTGTTTTGAAATCATGATAGACTCATAGGAAGTGGCAGAAATAACTGAGTTGGCCAAAAAGTTCATTCTAGTTTTCCCATAAGATGTTACAGAACAAATTTTCTGGCCAGCCCAACAGTAGAGAGAGCCCTGTTTCACCCTTCCCCTGAGGGTCCCACAGTGGTGACATCTTGCATAATTATACTACAGTATCCAAACTGGGCAACGGGCATCAGTACAACTCTGCTAAGTGGGTGGCCGGCTTTATTCAGTATAGTGGTAGGTCTTGTATATCTTTGTGTAGATTGAACCCTGAGCATTTTATTTTTTATTCTACTGTGAATGTTATTTTCTATTTCATTTCCTGTTTGTATGTGGAATAAGGAAAGAATACTCCGACCTTCCTTCCAGAATCTTGCTACATTCACTTATTAAGCCTGTAGTTTGTTGAAGATTCTGTTGGACTTCCTCTGTATATGATGATATCATCTATGGCTAGTGACAGGTTTGCAGGGTTTTTCCCTTTCAATCCTTATACTTTTTTCCTTGCTTTGCTGCGTTGTTTAGGATTACCAGTAGAAAGTAGAATAAAAGAGATAGTAGTGGGAAACCTTTGGTTCACTTCCAGTCTCAGGATTAGGGTTGGGGAAGTGGAAGTTTCTGTAATCTACCACTAAGTATGACGTTGGCCGTAGATTTTTAACATGTATCATTTATGGTCCCCTTCTATTTCCAGTTTGCTGAGAGCTTTCTTTTCATGGATGGTATTGAATTCCATCAATGAAGATGAGCATATATTTTCTCCTTTATTATGACTGATTTCTGAGTGTTAAGCCAACCTTGCATTCCTATTAATAAACTCCACTTGGTTGTGATATTGCTTTATTTGATTTGATAATATTTCACTAAGTATTTTTCCATCTGTTTTCATGAAAATAGTTGATCTATAATATCCTTTCATTGACATATCCTTTTCAGGATTAAGGTTATGCTAGCCTCGTAAAATGACTTGGCAGTATCTCTTCTTTCTGTATTCTCTGGGAGAGTCTGTATAAAATTGGGGTTATTTCTCCCTTGAACATTTAGTCGAATTCATCAGTGAAGCCATGTGGAAGTTTCTTTGTCAGATAGTTATAATTTGAGATTTCATTTCTTTAATAGGTAAGTGTTTTTCTTGTGATAATTTTGATCAGTTGTGCTTTTAAAATAATTTGTCTATTTCAGCCAGCTTTCAAATTTATCTACATGAAGTTGTTTCTGACATCCTTTCCAAAACAGTTTAAACATTAGCTCTTCATATGATCACAGTAGGCCTCTGTGTGATTATCGATATTACTTAGTGATACCTCTGTCACTGCACTTGGCAGTGACTATCGATATTACTCAGTGATACCTCTGTCTCAGCACTCGGCGGTGATCATCGATATTTCTCAGTGATACCTGTCATAGCACTCAGCGGTGATCATCAGTATTACTCAGTGATACCTCTGTCACTGCACTCGGTGGTGATCATTACTCAGTGATACCTCTGTCACTGCACTCGGCGGTGACTATCGACATTACTCAGTGATACCTCTGTCACTGCACTTGGCGGTGATCATCAGTATTACTCAGTGATACCTCTGTCACTGCGCTCGGCGGTAACTATCTACGTTACTCAGTGATACCTCTGTCACTGCACTCGGCGGTGATCATCGATATTACTCAGTGATACCTCTGTCACTGCACTCGGCGGTGATCATCAGTATTACTCAGTGATACCTCTGTCACTGCACTTGGCGGTGATCATCAGTATTACTCAGTGATACCTCTGTCACTGCGCTCGATGGTGACTATCTACGTTACTCAGTGATACCTCTGTCACTGCACTCGGCGGTGATCATCGATATTACTCAGTGATACCTCTGTCACTGCACTTGGCGGTGATCATCAGTATTACTTAGTGATACCTCTGTCACTGCACTCGGCGGTGGCTATCTACGTTACTCAGTGATACCTCTGTCACTGCACTCGGCGGTGATCGTCAACATTACTCAGTGATACCTCTGTCTCAGCACTCGGCGGTGATCATCGATATTACTCAGTGATACCTCTGTCACTGCACTCGGCGGTGACTATCAACATTACTCAGTGATACCTCTGTCACGGCACTCGGTGGTGATCATTACTCAGTGATACCTCTGTCACTGCACTCGGCAGTGACTATCAATATTACTCAGTGATCCCTCTGTCGCAGCACTCGGCAGTGACTATCGATATTACTCAGTGATACCTCTGTCTCAGCACTCGGCGGTGATCATCGATATTTCTCAGTGATACCTGTCATAGCACTCGGCGGTGATCCCTCTGTCGCAGCACTCGGCAGTGACTATCAATATTACTCAGTGATCCCTCTGTCGCAGCACTCGGCAGTGACTATCAATATTACTCAGTGATCCCTCTGTCGCTGCACTCGGCGGTGACTATCGACATTACTCAGTGATACCTCTGTCACTGCACTCGGCGGTGACTATCGACATTACTCAGGGATACCTCTGTCACTGCACTTGGCGGTGATCATCAGTATTACTCAGTGATCCCTCTGTCACTGCACTCGGCGGTGGCTATCTACGTTACTCAGTGATACCTCTGTCACTGCACTCGGCGGTGATCATCGATATTACTCAGTGATACCTCTGTCACAGCACTCGGCGGTGATCATCAGTATTACTCAGTGATACCTCTGTCACTGCACTCGGCGGTGACTATCGACATTACTCAGTGATACCTCTGTCACTGCACTCGGCGGTGACTATCGACATTACTCAGTGATACCTCTGTCACTGCACTTGGCGGTGATCATCAGTATTACTCAGTGATCCCTCTGTCACTGCACTCGGCGGTGGCTATCTACGTTACTCAGTGATACCTCTGTCATAGCACTCGGTGGTGATTATCAATATTACTCAGTGATCCCTCTGTCACTGCACTCGGCGGTGATCATCGATATTACTCAGTGATACCTCTGTCTCAGCACTCGGCGGTGATCATCGATATTTCTCAGTGATACCTGTCATAGCACTCAGCGGTGATCATCAGTATTACTCAGTGATCCCTCTGTCGCAGCACTCGGCGGTGACTATCTACGTTACTCAGTGATACCTCTGTCATAGCACTCGGTGGTGATTATCAATATTACTCAGTGATCCCTCTGTCACTGCACTCGGCGGTGGCTATCTACGTTACTCAGTGATACCTCTGTCATAGCACTCGGTGGTGATTATCAATATTACTCAGCACTCGGCGGTGATCATCGATATTACTCAGTGATACCTCTGTCTCAGCACTCGGCGGTGATCATCAGTATTACTCAGTGATACCTCTGTCACAGCACTCGGCGGTGATCATCAGTATTACTCAGTGATACCTCTGTCACTGCACTCGGCGGTGACTATCGACATTACTCAGTGATACCTCTGTCACTGCACTCGGCGGTGACTATCGACATTACTCAGTGATACCTCTGTCACTGCACTTGGCGGTGATCATCAGTATTACTCAGTGATACCTCTGTCACTGCGCTCGGCGGTGGCTATCTACGTTACTCAGTGATACCTCTGTCATAGCACTCGGTGGTGATTATCAATATTACTCAGTGATACCTCTGTCACAGCACTCAGTGGTGATCATCAGTATTACTCAGTGATCCCTCTGTCACTGCACTCGGCGGTGATCATCGATATTACTCAGTGATACCTCTGTCACAGCACTCGGCGGTGATCATCAGTATTACTCAGTGATCCCTCTGTCACTGCACTCGGCGGTGACTATCTACGTTACTCAGTGATACCTCTGTCATAGCACTCGGTGGTGATTATCAATATTACTCAGTGATCCCTCTGTCACTGCACTCGGCGGTGGCTATCTACGTTACTCAGTGATACCTCTGTCATAGCACTCGGTGGTGATTATCAATATTACTCAGTGATACCTCTGTCATAGCACTCAGCGGTGATCATCAGTATTACTCAGTGATACCTCTGTCTCAGCACTCGGCGGTGATCATCGATATTACTCAGTGATACCTCTGTCACAGCACTCGGCGGTGATCATCGATATTACTCAGTGATACCTCTGTCTCAGCACTCGGCGGTGATCATCAGTATTACTCAGTGATACCTCTGTCACTGCACTTGGCGGTGATCATCAGTATTACTCAGTGATCCCTCTGTCACTGCACTCGGCGGTGATCATCAGTATTACTCAGTGATACCTCTGTCACTGCACTCGGCTGTGATCATCGACATTACTCAGTGATACCTCTGTCGCAGCACTCGGCAAGTTATATCTGCATGCTTTCTGTGCGTGTGTCTGTCTTTGTCCCTCCCCTTCCCTCACTGAGCTGTTAGCTGCCCCCTCTTTCTGGAGCAGGGGCCTGATGCAGTTCACTGATTCGACAGGAAGACAGGACATACCATAGACAACTGCTGAACTGGGGCCAAAGCGAATGATTGCACTTCAGCATTTCAGGGGCCGCCCCCCACTGGCTGCTGAAGCAATCGACTGCTATTGAATGCATCTCAGACCTCTTTGAAATGAAGCTTTCAAATGCTGTTTGCATTGAAATATCTAAGGGCTCCCCAGGTCCACCGAGCCAGAGGAAGTCATTGATAGATTAGTTTGAATGAAGATTAATCAATAATTTATGCTGATGTTTTTCCTTCTGCTGCAGGGAGACCTGTTTGATATGATTTGACAGGGTCGGGCACACCTTAGTTTAATTAAACCTGATACAGAAAATTAAAAGAAAATAAAATGCCCAGCAACCCACTGGCCGTTGGTTACCCAAGACGGACTCAATCTACAATCGATGAAGGACAGAGGAGCAGATGGGGATGTGGACGAAAGTCCAGATTCAGCAGATGCTCCTACATGGCTGCCCTGATGGAGCAACGGCAAATGTGAATACGCTTATTGGCATTGTCTCATAATGTGGCCTTTAGGAGGCAAGCCGTTTGCACACGATGATGGATGGTCTTGCTGGCAGGAGTGAACGTCATGTCTAGAAACCAGCATTACTTAGTCCTCCCTTGGAGGAGCCGGAATGCTGAAACCGGCATCCTTGTAGCAGTCATCAGAAGGAACAGGTGGAAACTCATGATCCTTGTCTTCCCAACAAAAGGGAGACAGTCCTGAAACCTGGTGGAGAAGCATCATCAGAGTGAGCGTCTTGGTGGGACTTTTCCGAGTTTTCTATCCTCCAAACTCAGCAGGATCCCTTCACTTTTTTTTATATTCTGTTACAGAGATCCCAGTGGAATTTTTCAGTTTTCAAATGTTTCCTCCCTGTCCTCTGAGTGTGGGTATGAATCTTTGAAGGTATGGGCCTGAAATAAACTCAAGCAACTGTCCCATTCAGAACAGAATCTCCACCCAGGGCCACTGCGACTGTTTGCTCCATCAGGCTAGTCACCTGTTGCCCTCTCCCCAGAGGACATGTTCTCACCCAGGAGTCCTCAGTCCCACCCAGCGTTTGCTAGTCATGGCCAGACGTGTCTCAGAGAGGTGGATAAGCCCCAGGTAGCAAGTGAGTGACACACAGAGCTCCCTCCTCTATGCTGTGTCCACAACAGACATTACTAATCCATCCCTGCACATTCTCCTGTTGGAGAAGAAGTGGAAAACCTGAAGCCCAGCCCTTCCTGTCCACACCCTGCTGCTGTGGCTGATCCGGAGGGGGCAGGTGAGAGAGGGCCCAGGAGCCTGGGGGTGGACATGGCTAAAAGCAGCATCACCAACAACGCCCCACAGGGTGGATGGAGCAGAGAGGCCAGAGCACAGCTGGGCAGTGCAGCTCCCGAGAAGGTGGCCCCCAAGTCACCCAGACGCCAGCCTTGACCCAGCCAGCCATTCCCTTGCCTGGTTCTCTGGGCAAATCGCTTCCTCTGCCTGAGTTTCCCAGTCTTCATCTGCTACCCAGGGACCACAGCATCCTGTCCCAGGCAGAGCAGCTGGAACCTGGGTGCGCTGGGCTGCCGTGGGGGGTTAGGTCAGCAGCAGCTCCCAGAGGTTTCCTTTACAGGGTTCTGGGACTCCATCCCAGACGAGGGTGTGGGCCCAGCTATTCCCCAAGAGGAGGCAGTCACAGCAGCCATCAGGCCCAGGTGGCTCCATCCCTGTTGGGCTCGAGCCTGTGTGTCTCCCACTGAACTGGGGTAAATGGTGGCCACCAAGAGATGTGTCTGCCCAGAACCTCAGCTCAACCTTGTTCAGAGAAGAGTCTTTGCAGATGAAGTTAAGAGAAGGCTCTTGAGCTCATCTTGCATTGGGGTGGGCCCTAAGTCCAGCGAGGAGAGATACAGATACAGAGACACATGGGAGACCAAGCCACGCGAAGATGAAGGCAGAGGCCCAAGTGATGTGGCCACGCACCGAGAACGGTGGAGCATGCTGGAGACTCCGGGAGCTGGGTGAGGCCGATTCTGCCCCGAGGCCTCCAGAAAGGACCAGCTCTGCTGGCAGTGGACACTGGCCTCTTGAACGGAGAGAGGTCGCGTTTCTGTCGTCTTGAGCCGCATGGTCTGTGGTCATTTGCTACGAATATATCGCCCTCCCAGGTCCATCTCCAGCTTCTGCCAAAAGTAGGAGTGCCCAGTGGCCACCTACCCGCCTCCACTTTCTCGCGTTGGCTCCGTCCTGCCCTTCTCTACTCATCCAGCTGTTGGGGACTGGACAGAACAACCCAGAATCTCCTGTTCAGAAGCCAGACCCCCAGCCCTGGGCTGGACGTGGGGCCCTGGGCTGGGAGAGGCCATCTTGTCAACTCCGCAGGAAGCCTGTGATGTGGCTAAAACCGTCCCCACCCAAGGTGACCTTCTCATGACGAACCTGGCGCCGGCATCAATTATTCACAAGGAGCATCTTGAAATGCGCTCAAAACACACGTTACCCATCCCCTGCCTTTAAAGACATTTGTCAAATTCGTGCCTGGCAGAGAAACAGAGCCAGGGCACCAGGGAGGGGTGGGGAGCAGAGTGCCCAGGGCTCCCCCGGCACCGGTGAAGGGCTCTTTTCGCACGGCCCACCACGGGCCTTGAAAGCCACGTCTCCGCCCCTCCTCGCGCAGAGAGAGCTGTCAGCTGGCCGCCGGGGCCTTTGATCCCTCCCTGACAGGGTGCTGACGGATTGATCTGGGGCCCGTGCATAATTCATGAGCCCCCGAGCAGCCGTGAATTCAGAGAGGGCCTGTTCCAGGGTGGTGGGGGCGACACGGGGCCAGAGCGAAGGGTGTGGGGAGTGGGCGTTGGTGGGGCCATGGGCGCCGGCCCCTGCCTGTCCCTCTGCTGGAACCACCCCCAGATATTTCCCCAGGAGGCAGAGAGGAGCTGAAGCGAGGTTCCGGAGCCAGGAGAGCGTGGTCCCTTGGAAAAGTGGTCCCAGGTCTACTTGAGTCAGAGACAAGGGCCACTCCCTGTGGTCAGCCTGAGCGCACCCTTCCGGAGGGCTTACGGAATTGGGGGACTGCAGCTCCCCAGAGACCCTGCAGACTGACCAGGGGGTGACCTTCGGCAGGTCACTTGACTGCCCGAGCCCTGCCCTCCCCTGTGGAATCACAGCGACAGCGAGGGGGGTCGGGCAAGCGCCTCGGGCCATCGCTGTTGGAGGTGATGGATGCTTCTCACACAGCCTATCTTTCCCACTCTGCTCCCCAGACTGGGGGCGCGGCTCCACTTCCTGGGGTCTGGCCACAGGCAGGCTCAAAGGACCTGGATCACACTTAGATCAGGGTCCAAACCAAACAGGAACAGAACCACAGCCGGAGGAGAAGGCCTGTGCAAACACGGTGTCACGGAGCCGAGAGAGGTGGGTTCCCTAACCCGGTGAACCGTCAGAACCACCTGGGATCATGACAGTCCAGCCCCCAGGCCCCCCAGGCTTCCGAGCTGGAGGTCTCAGTGGCCAGGAATCCACGCAACCCTCTCAGTCGTCACCCAGGTGGCCACTTTCCAGCCAGAAGCTGGTTCCAAAAGAGGCCCGGGCCCCTTCCACAGGGCATTTTCCAGTTGGAGTATACTGGCTTGGTGTCTTGCTCAACAAGGGGGTGGTCCTTGTTTTTCCAGTCTTTCTGTTTAGTGAAGGACATTGATTTTTTCCCCCCTCATAGTATTTATTATTAATAGACTTTTCAAATGACAGAAGTAATACATACATACATGCTTGTTTCCTTTATCTGCATGCTTTCTGTACTTGAAATTTTTCACATTCAAAAAGCAATATATATCCCATGCCCAAAAAAGGCAGGAAATAGAAAAGCAGAGAGAGGACCATCCCCCACAGTCCTCCACCCAGAGATGGCGGCCACGAAGGAGTGGGTTGGTCTGTGCCCCTCCCAGAACTGTGGCCATGTGAACACGGAGAGATCCTGTTTTTGTATTTTTTATTGTGGTAAAATATGGGTTGTTGTTGTTTGGTCACTTCAGTCACGTCCGAGTCTTTGTGACCGCATGGACTGTAGCCCACCAGGCTCCTCTGTCCATGGGGTTCTCCAGGTAAGAATGCTGGAGTGGGTGGCCGTGCCCTCCTCCAGAGGATCTGCCCGACCCAGGAATGGAACCCGCATCTCTTACGTCTCCTGCATTGGCAGGTGGGTTCTTTACCACCAGCGCCACCTGGGAAGCCCGTGGTAAAATATATATGACACAAAATTTCTAACCATTTTTATTAATAAGTGTACAGTTCAGTGGCATTGAGCAGCATCAGTACCCTTCATTTCCAGAACTTGTCCATCTCCCCAAACTGAAGCTCTGTCCCCATTCAAGACTAACTCTTCATTTCCCTCCTCCAGCCCCTGACAGCTACCATTCTACTTTCCGTCTCTGTGGATTTGACTTCTCCAGGGACATCACACACATGGACTCATACACTATGTGTCCTTTTGTGTCTGACTTGTTTCACTTAGCATAGCACCCTCCAGGTTCATTCAAGTTGTAGCATGAGTCGGAATTTCCTTATTTTAATGCTGAGAGAGACACCCTGTTTACGAAGTGAAATTATATTGTGTGGTACCAACTGCTCCATACCCACTTCGTTTTCGTACAACGTTAGATCAAAACCATCCTCCCATCAGAAAGTGAAATGCACCTGGCTTCCTTCTACTTCTTCTCCCACCTGTTCCACCCTCTTGGAAGCATTCTTGCCCTGGAGCAGGAAGCTCTGGTCCTCTGTGTCAGAGGGGCCCCAAGACCACCCCCAAGACATCAATCCCTCGGGCTGATTCACTGAAAGCCTGGCAGGACTCAGCATAGAGCTGTATCTCAGTTATGACTTACTACAGCCAAAGGACCTGGAGCAAAACCAGCAAAGGGGAGGGTGAATGGGGCAAAGTCCAGAGGAAGCTGGGGTGCGCTCCCAAGAATCTTCAGCAGCGGAGTCCTGTGGGACACTCCCGAGGCGTCGTTCACCAGGGAAGCTCCTTAGAGACTCAGTGCCCAGGGATTTTATTGGAGGCTGGTCACATAGCCACCTTCTGCCCAGCATGTGCCAGAAAGCCAGACTCCCAGAAGGAAAGCAGGTGTTCAGCATAAAGCACACGGTTTGCACCAACAGTTTGGGCTCAGTGAGCCACTTATACATGAAGGAGTGGTGGGCACGCCCCCCAAATCCAGGCTCCCAGAAGCCACTCCAAGGCCCCCCTTGCAGGCAGGTCAAACAGCAGCTGTCTCAGACCTGCTAGGACACCACTACCTCTTTTCTGCACACACATCAAAGTCTAGGATTGTTAAAGTCCAAGTTTCAAAACAGAAGGGAAGACCATCAGGCTTCCCTGGTGGCTCAGTAGTAAGGAACCCACCTGCCAACGCAGGAGACATGAGTGCCATCCCTGGTCCAGGAAGATCCCACATGCCCCGGAGCAGCTAAATCCACTCGCCACAGCTACTGAGCCTGTGCACCCGAGAGCCTGTGCTCCCCAGCAAGAGAGGCCACTGCGATGGCATGCCCACTGCAAACTGAGCGTGGCCCCTGCTCACTGCAACTGGGGAAAGCCCATGCAGCCGCGAGGACCCCGCTGGGCCAAAAACAAGTAAGTAAACAAAGAACATCTGGTCGTGATGGGGCCCTCTCCCACAAGCCTGCTAGCTGGGGTGGAGCAGCTGTATCTTTAGGGCAGATGGGCAAGGTCTGGGATTGGTCATTATTCTGTTCTTGTGAATTAGCTGTCAGTTTGAAAGTTGGAAGTCTAATGGAGACACACAGGACTTCTACACTGAAAACTATTAATACAAAGCGTCAATATGCAGGTCAAGAAGCAACCGTTAGAACTGGACATGGAATAACTGACTGGTTCCAAACTGGGAAAGGAGGACAACAGGGCTGTACATCATCACCCTCTTCTTTAACTTCTTTGCAGAGCACATCATGCGAATTGCCTGGGGTGGATGAAGCACAAGCTGGAATCAAGACTTCCAGGAGAAATATCAACAACCTCAGATATGCAGATGATAACCACGCTAATGGAAGAAAATGAAGAGAAACAAAAGAGCCTCTTGATAAGGGTGAAAGAGGAGAGTGAGAAAAAGCTGGCTTGAAAGTCATTATTTTAAAAAAACTAAGATCATGGCATCTGATCCCATCACTTCATGGCAAATAGATGGGGAAACAATGGAAACAGTGGCTGACTTTATTTTCTTGGGTTCCAAGATCACTGTGGACGGTGACTATAGCCATGAAATTAAAAGATTCTTATTCCTTAAAGGGAAAGCTATGACAAACCTAGACAGCATATTAAAAAGCAGAGACATTACTTTGCCAACAAAGGACCGTACAGTCAAAGCTATAATTTTTCCAGTAGTTATGTATGGATGGGGGACAGTGGTGGCTCAGAGGTTAAAGCGTCTGCCTCCAATGCAGGAGATCTGGGTTCGATCCCTGGGTCGGGAAGATCCCCTGGAGAAGGAAATGGCAACCCACTCCAGTACTCTTGTCTGGAGAATCCCATGGATGGAGGAGCCTGGTGGGCTATAGTCCACGGGGTCGAAAAGAGTCGGACACGACTGAGCGACTTCACTTTCACTTTCACTATGTGTGGATGTGGGAGTTGGACCATGAAGAAGGCAGAGCACCAAAGAATTGATGCTTTCAAACTGTGATGCTGGAGAAGACTCTTGAGAGTCCCTTGGGCTGCAGGGAGATCAAACCAGTCAATCCTAAAGAAAATCAGTCCTGTATATTCATTGGAAGGACTGATGCTGAAGCTGAAGCTTCAGTACTTTGGCCACATGGTACGAAGAGCTGACTCTTTGGAAAAGAATCTGATGCTGGGAAAGATTAAAGGCGAAAGAGAAGGGTGACAGAAGATGAGATGGTTAGATAGCATCACCAACTCAATGGACACAAATTTGGGCCAACTCTGGGAGATGGCAGAGGACAGAGGAATACATGCTCCAGTCCATGGGATTCCAAACAGACATGATTTAACAACTCAACAACAACAACCAACAGAGAAATACATCCCATTAATGGTTTAGAAAACTACAATACTGTAAACATATTATTTTCCCCAATTAATATCTTAAATCAATGCAAGGCTAACCAAAATCCCAAGTGGGTTTCTTTTTGGTAGAAATTGACAAGCTGATGTACAGTTTTTTTAGGAAAAGCAAGGAGCCAAGGACAGACAGGAAGATCTTGAAAACAAAGACAGATATCAGACCTACTATGAGGCCATAGTAATCAGAACAGCACAGAATTGGCGCAGGGATAAGATATTCTGAACAATGGAACAGAGAGATTCCAAAAACAGCGCCCCCACCCCCGGCCCTGCCCAAAACGGTCAACAGGGGCAACCTTGCAGTATGGTTGGGAAAGGAAGTCATCTCAAAAACTTGCATTGCAAATTACAAAAACACACTCCATATGGATCACAGCTCTTCATGTGAAAAGCAAAGCAGTAAAGCATTTAGTGAATGCATCTTGGTGACCTCAGAGCAGGCAAAGTTGTCTTGAAAGTGAAAGTCTCTCAATCGTGTCCAACTCTTTGCAACCCCATGGACTGTATAATCCATGGAATTCTCCAGGCCAGAATATGGGAGTGGGCAGCCTTCCCCTTCTCCAGGGGATCTTCCCCACCCAGGGATCGAAAGTTTTCTTGAACAGGGCACAAAAAGCACTAACCATAAACAAGAAAAGTTAATAGATTGAACTGTTGTAAGAGTATTCATTAGAAGAACCTACTGAGAGAAGGAAAAGGTAATCCACAAAAGGTGTTTGCATTAAAAGGACTTGATTTAAACATTGCTAGAAACCAGTAAGAAAAAGACAAACATCCCAGGAGAAGGTAACCATGTAACATGAGGCTCATGGGCCATCGGGGAAATACAACGGCCAGCCACGGTGTGATCCCAGCACATACCCCTGAGAAGAGTTAAAATGAGAAGGCGGAGAACACCAGGAGCTGGACGTGGAGCAGCCACAGCGCTCATGCACTGGTGGGAGGTAGGTTGGAACAACACTTGGGAAAGCCGTGCAGCCAGTCTAATAAGATGGAACGTGTGTGTACCCAATGACCCAGCAGTTTCACTCCAATCAGAAATGCCTAAGTGTGTTCAGGAAAAGACACGCATCAGAGCATCCATAGGGGCACTGTGTTTCTAATTACCCAGAAGCCCAGCAACCGCAGCATGGATAAGTCATTGTATTCCCACCCAAAGGAATACTACACAGCAAGGAAAAGGAATCACTTGCCCCGACAGGCAGCAACAGGGGTGACTCTCCCAGATGTGATTGTGGTATTGTGTGATACGAGCCAGACACAAAGAGGACACACTGCACGATTCCACTTCCAAGAAGAGCACACACAGGGGCTTCCCTGGCGGCCCAGTGGTGGGGAGTTCACCTTCCAATGCAGGGGACGCCAGTTCGATCCCTGGTCCAGGGAACTAAGATCCCACTTTCTGCGGGGCAAGTAAGCCTGTACACCACAATGAAAGATTCTGCGTGCCTCAACAAGACCCAATATAGCCAAAAAAGTAAAAAAATTTCTGAAGTGCACATAGATGGGAGGGGCCTTCTGAAGCGCTGGCTACGTGGATGTCCAGTGTGTAAAAACTCATGCACTCGTGGGCACTCATTCACGTATTCACGTACACTCTGCGTGCTTTTCTATATGTGTTATACTTAAAAACAAACAAAAACTAGAGGGAGAAAGAAGGGGCATGCTCTGATTTAGACGTACCCTGCAGGGGCCTTCCTCCTTATTTGACATTGTGACCCCTGGCCCCAGTGACCTCTGAGGCACCTTCTTCACCTTGTCCCATGAGGCCCCCCATAGAACGTATTTGTTCCCAACAGCCATCCAGACTCCTGGCAACAAGCCAGTGGAGCAGAGCGTCGCTAAGTCTTTGCTCCATTACAGAGGTTCTGGTGGTTCAGAAAGTCTGAGAACCATCCCTGGCTCAGTGCCCAGTTCCAAGACCAGAAGTCCAAGAGGGACCATGGGAAGGAACTGGGAAGGCCCCACCCCCGTGGCCTCCTCTCCTGACCCCGGGCTGGCACTGTAGCCTCAGATACCAAAGCTGGGCAGCCCAGTCCCAGCAGAGAGGCTTCAGAAGCAGAAGCTTTAGGAGCCGGCGGCACCAATCCCAGTTCTGTCTCTTACTGTGTGACCTCCAGCAAGTTATGTACCCTCTCTGGACCCCCCACTGCCCCATCCGTGACTAGTAACACCACCGACAGATGGGGTTGTTGCAGAAATTAACCGGAATCACTCAGCAGAGAGCCTGGCGGGAGGTCACCATGCCTGTGATGGCCATCATCACTGCCTTTCTTAGCCTCCTGTTCCTTTCCGTTTCTAGATCCACTGCTATGGAGGAGGACTGTGAGCGCCCTTGCCTGAGACTTGTAAGGTAGGACAAGGGCAGAAAACCGGCTTCTGAGATGAATGCGTTTTAGTCAACGTGGTCCGCACAGCGGAGCAGGTCCCGTGCCGTGTTTGCACACTCATTCACTTCTCTCTGCAACACACGCATGATATACACTCGCTGTCACTAGGACCGGGGCGGCCTCCCAGCACCCGCAGCGGGTCGGGGAGGAGGAGGTCCGCAGGCTTCACAGAGAAAGATTTATGATTGCAGCTCTGAGATGCAGGAGCAGCCCGAGGTCGTGGCTGAGGAGCCAGAGGCAGCTGGAGCTTGCGTTTCATTTGGCTCTGATGAAAACGGCGCAGTAGATTCTGAGTGGCCCTCCTTGTCTTCATGTCCCGGGGGAGTTCTTCTGTGATAATATAGACCAGCTCCTAATGATGTTCTCCGGCAAGGTTTATTAAAACCCCCAGCCTGCCCCCTGCTGTGGCTCAGGCTGAAGCCCAAAGTGCAGAAAGCCTCGGGCACCAGAGCATCACCACTAATGCCTGGTGATGCACCAGCTTGGGTCCTCAGAGGCTGTCACGGTTCCCTGAGTCCTCCATGAAGCCCCCAGCCTGTAGCTCTAGGACTGATGGGCCTATGAGGCCCCCAGGAACAACAAATCGACTTTTCAGCTACTAGGTGATGGGAAGGGGGGGAAGGGGAGGGCGTCCATCAGCTCAGGGCCAGTGGGATGTGTAAACCAGCAGGCAGGCTACTGCTCTGCTGCCTGCACCCTTGACAGACATTGCTAATCAATCCCAGAGCCCTTTTCCACTGAGCCCAACCTTTTCTGAATTCTTCTTAGCCCAGGGCTCCAGGCAGCCAGATGGGCTCATGGGAACTGGCCGGTGAAGCATCTGCCATCCCCAGTTGAAAGGAAGAACCCAGGCTCTAGATCTGCCTGATGACCCGTGGTACCTCCAGGCGGTCACTGAATTCACTGGCCACTGTTTCCCAATCTCTAAAATGGGGGTGGATGTAGGGGAGGGGCTGGTCACTCATTTGACTTCAAATCCCTGCCCCCACCACCCCCGTGGACTGAGCACCAGCGCCTGCCACGGTGGTGAAACCCTGGGCGCTTCCAGGCCTCTGTACGGTGGGGACAGTGTTGGGCCCGTCTCAGAGGTACATACCTAGAGGGCGCTGAGCTTGGTCCCTGCAATGAGAAGCACTCAAAACTGGTGGGCACCTGTGCTGTTTTCTTACTTAATGTACTGAACAGAGATCCTGTATCATTCATGTCAGTCAGCCTAAGAGTCAACGCCTCTTCCTCCCCTGCCCCTCCTTCCCTGACCCCAGCGTGTCGGATACACGTGGAGGAAAGGTGGTCCATCTCAGGATGCTGGCTTAAGCTGCTTGGACCCTGTCAGGACCTCAAAACTGGATGGTTCACTGGGAAGGGTCTCCTATTCCGTGGATGTGAAGTGACTCCTCCGTATGCCTCATGGCAACAGCTTGGAGTGTGGCAGGGCCCAGAGGGGTAAAGGTGCTCAGTGGGGTGGAGGGCAATCTAGGAAGGCTTCCTGGAGGAGGAGGGGTGAGCCCTGCCTAGGACATGGTCATAGCAGTGTGACAGTGGTCACTTGGTCACCTAATTCTTCTACCAGGACGGTGGCAACTCCTACAGGGAAATGGTGTTGGGGGTAGGTGGGTGGAGTGTGGAAACCCTGGCCATTTCATGGGGAAAGTGCTGTGATCTGACCATAACAGAGTGTGATGACATCCATGGGGATATAGCCAGGCCACCTCCCTCCCTCCTGCTTAATGGCCAAGGCGGCCCCCATACCCTGTCTCTCTTTCCCCCTCCCCTCTCCATCCCTCTGGGTCTTGCCTCATCCTGCCTTTCTGCTTGTCCCCGGATGGGGAGGTGGTGGCAGAGATGCCCCTCAGTCGGCTCCACCTTCTGGGAGAGGCAGGCAGCTCCCTGCCCCCTGGGTGCCAGGGAGCCTGTGCTGCCTCCCAGAGCCCTCCACCTTGGGGCATTTGGAAGCTGCCTCTGGGTCAGAGCCAGGAGCTCCGCACACACTGGCAGCCTGTTCAGGGTCGCTGCTCCTGCAGGCAGTCCTGGAAAATTCCAGCCGTCCTGTGGCCTCAAGAAGCTGGCTGTCCAGAGGCCCCCGCCCCCATGCTCCACCTCACCTGGCCTGCTCCCCAGCACTCTCCCCGGCCAGGCCCTTGGGAACACCGGCAGCCCTGGAGGAAGGCAGCCTGGCTTATGCGGAAGCAGAGGTTCCAGGACACGGTGACCTTGGCCAAGTCCCGCGGCCTCGCCAGGGCCTCCCGTGAAGCCAGTGCAGCCGTGAGCATGGTCAGCCAGTCCCAGGGCAGAAAGTGAGGTGTTTTCTCAAAGTAGCCAGGTTGGTAGGAGTCTGGGAATGTCTGCCCTTCCCCAGGCCTTGATCTGAGTTCCCACAGCCTTGCTTCCTTTGGGGAGATGAGAGTGTGGGGCTGATGGATTTTTCGAACACTCTGCCAACTCCTGGTTTAGCGCAGCAGCAGCGGCTTACAAGGGCGGGGTGTGTGGCAAGGTCCTCAGTGCAGGCCTGGGGATAGGAGTCAGCACCGGTTACCACCCACGTTGCACAGAAGGGGAAGCTCAGAGAGGCTTATCCAAGGTCACACAGCCAGGAAATGGAGAAGCTGGCATTTAACACCTTATCTTTGGGGGACACCTGTCCCCTCCTTGCTCTCCCTCCTCCCACCACCTCGTTCTTCACATTCAGCCTGAAAATCTCTTGCCCCAAGCCCAGTCCTTAAATGTCAAAATTATTAGCCAGTTCCCAGGGCTTCCCTTGTGGCTCAGCTGGTAAAGAATCCGCCTGCAGTGCGGGAGACCTGGGTTCGATCCCTGGGTGGGGAAGATCCCCTGGAGAATGGAAAGGCTCCCCACTCCAGTATTCTGGCCTGGAGAGTCTGCCCGACTCTCTCGCAAAGAGTCGGATGTGACTGAAAATAAATAATACTACTATAGCCCTGTGGCTAATAGCAAAGTGTCTCTTATCAATACTGCTTCCTGCTCCGGAGAAGCTGGTCTGTGCCTGGACTCTGCCATCAGAAGGCACTTGGGGTCCTCTCCTAAGATGGGGAGAAGGCTCTTACTTCTAGGTCGGAGGTGATGGGGACAAATATCCCAGGGGAAGGAGGACGGTGCAGGGAGGCTGTGGGCGGAGCTGAGAACCAGGACTTCTGAGGGCCTATTTGGTGCCCGGCCGTCGTGAGCATCCTCTGATCGTGCACAGTAGGGGTTTCTGCCCCCAGCACACAGATGAGGAAACAGAGCCTCCAGAGGTAAAGTCAGCCCCTTGAGACAGTGTAACTGGGCATCTCCTGGGGTCTGAGCGGCTCCAGCACAGGGCCCAGGCAGGCCTGGGCAGCCCGCTTCCTGCAGGGCGCCCCCCACCCCACCCCACCCCACGGCTCTTCTGAAGGCTCCGCTGGCCCTGAACCCAGAGGGTCATTGTGCTGGACTGGAGCCATTGCCACCAGCTGAGCCTGCAGCCTGGAGCCTTCCAGGTCTCTACAGGGCCCACCAGCTCAGGGCCACTGCTGCTTTGCAGGGCTCTGGGGCACCATCAGAGGTCCCCGCCTCCCACCCTGGGGTGAGAGGGAGCGGCAGCCAGGCCTGAGTAGGGTAGGGGGGCCTGGCGGAATCGCTGTGTTGCAGGAAGGGGGTCCCCTTCCAGAGCCTGAGAGCAGGCTCTTGTCTAACACCGGGAAATGACTTGTCCAAGGAGACACACATGCTGACAGAGCGACAGGCTTTACTGGGAAGGGGCACGGGGCGCGGGGCGTGGGGGTGAGGGTGAGGGGCCCAGGGACACTGCTCTCCCTGTGGCTCACAGTCTCGGGGTCTGCAGTAAAGGGTGAGCTTGTGGCCTGTCTCTGGCAGATCATTCCGACTCAGTGTCCTTCCTGGTGCTGCATACATCACTCAGCCAAGAGGAGGCCAGCGAGGAGGATTCTGGGAGGTCGGCAGGACACGTGGACTGGTGTCTCCTCTCCCCCTGTGACCTTTCCCGAATTCATCCGGTCGGGGGCGGCTGATTAGCTCCACGTTCCTTACCAGGGCCTCCTGTTGTCAGATCACTCACACAAGAGGCCTGGTCTTGCCTGGCCAGGGCTGGTGGTTTCGGTCAGTGTTTCCCCAGATGGCTGGACCGCCACTACCTACCAAGCCCGCCCTGTGCCAGGCTCTGTGCCCAGGGTTCCTTGTCCATATTTTCTGACTGACTCGTCCCACTTCCCTGCACAGGAAACAGGAGACAACACCTCCCAGAAAGGTTGCAGGACTTTCTCGAGGCCGCCACTAAACCAGTCGGAGGCAGGATAGAAATCTGAACCCAGAGCTGAACCTAGAAACACTCTCTGACCGTCGACCACCCCCGTCAGGAGTTCCAGCCCTCCAAGGAGCACCAGTTCCCCCTCTGGTGGCATCACTCTTTCCTCTGAGGAGGGGTTTGTGAGCATCTCCGTGAGCCAAGCCGCAAAAACAGTGACCGGGTAAGACGATGTCACCGTCCAGGGAGTCCCACAGCCAGGCGGGCATGCGGCACTGATTCAGACACGCCCAGAAGTGACTGTGGCATCGACCGGGAGTCAGGCTCCGAGGGAAGCTGGTGAGGTCTGATGAGCACCCAGGACGACGGGCCTTGAGCTGGCTGGGAGTCAGGAGAGACAGGAAAGGAAGACTCAGATGAGATCTGATCACATCAGCATCAAAAGACAGAGGTCGGCAGCTGGAGGAGGGGAGGAGAGAGCTCTGGCTCTGACCGAACGCGGTGATGGTCCTAAAAACAGCGACGTTCATTCGAGATCTGACGAGTTCATGCAACTGTCCTGCGGGCGTCTCCCCTGGTCCTGCCCTGCCTCCAGCCACCTGACCTGGGGCCCCCTGAACCCTGCGTGTCTGGGACCCCTCGCCACTGGGCCTTTGCACATATGGTTCCTGCTGTTCCACTCTTATGACTCCCCCTCCCTCCTCCCACCAAACCCCACGTAAGAGATTTTGCTTACTCTTTGCTGGAGCCTGGCCTCTGGGGGGCACATACCCTCGTGGGCCTCCTCCCTTTACACACACTCCCCTCCGGCAGTGTATCTGGCTTTGGCGAATCCCAGGGCATTGTCGTCAGCCAGCTGCAGCATGGTGGCAGGACCCCACCAGGACACTGCAAACCCACCTGTGACCAGTCCTGGTGGCGCCCTGGCTCCTTCCCTGGACACTTGTTCGCCATCCCACAATTCTTAGTGATGCGTGTCGGGCACTGTTCCCCGGGGGCCCGAAGTCTTGGGGGAGAGACATCCCAGAAAAGAAAGGCTCACGGGACGAGGGGCCAAGCGGCAAACCTGAGACGGGCCCAGGTCGCTGTGGACCTCCCTGCCAACCTTGAACGACATGGTGGAAAGCGCCTCCCTTCTCTCTGGCTGACGCACGTCTGCTGATCGCTCTCCACCACCTGGTGCTAATTCACACGCCACCCCGGCTGCTTGGCTGCGGGATTCTGGATTCATTCTGGAGGCAGGACCCAGAAGGGCAGTCAAGAGGCCTCCCTTCCACCAGGGAAAACAGAACACTCACAAAACAGGTTGTCGAGCAGATTCCTCCTAAGCTGGTTTGGTTTTTGAATTGGCCGAGGGCCCAGAATCCGACTGGCAGCGATGGGGTGGACAGATGGGGTCCTATATGAAGCTACTGACTCATTCAACTTAGAAAGAGAAGAAAACCTTATTAGTCAAGGTTTCAAAGACTTCAGCTTCACAGGAAGCCTTCTCCGGCCCAGCCAGCTGGGGCCGCCTCCCTGGCTGGCACTGCCCAGCTCTGCCAGGCCCCCCTGGAGGCTCCCAGCTCCCAGCACCACAGCCAGGGGGCCAACGGCCAACAGCTGGGCCCAATCTTGCCCCCACGAGCTGCTGCTTCCTGAGTCCCAGGGGTTTCTGTCTGTTCCCGGCGGGCTGGACCAGGCTGGAGGCATTCCACAGCCACCCCCCACTGTCCCCTCGCTCTGCGCTCAAAGTGACCTGTTCTAGGTTGAAACATTACCCCACCCCCAGTTGATATAGTGAAGTCCTAACCCCACATACGTGGGAATATGACCTTGTTTGGAGACAAGGTCTTTGTAGAGATCAGAGTTAGAGTGAGGTCGTTAGGGTGGGCTGTGCTCCAACTTGACGTCCATACAAAAGGGATGTGTACGCACAGACACAGGCAGAGGGCAGGTGACCATCCACAGGCCGAGGAGCGAGGCCTGGGACAGGTGCTTTCCTAGGGCCCTCGGCGGGAGCCAGGCTGCCGACACCCAGATCTCAAGCTTCTGACCCCCAGCGCTGAGAGACAACGGATGTCTGCGCTTCGGTTGTTTTGTCACTAACTTGAGTCTGACCCTGACACCCCATGGACTGCGGCACCCCAGGCTTCCCGGTCCTTCACTCTCTCCTGGAGCTTGCTCAAGTTCATGTCCGTTGAGTCGGTGATGCCATCCAGCTGTCTCATCCTCAGTTGCCCCCTTCTCCTCCTGCGCTCAGTCTTTCCCAGCGTCAGGGTCTTTCCCAGGGAGTCGGCTCTGCACATCAGGTCTGTTGTTTGGGACGCCCAGCCTGCAGTGCTGTGTCACAGCAGACCTGGCAAAGGGAGGCATGAGGCCACCAGCCTCACGGGCTCCATCCCCCAGCCAGCGTGTGGCCAGGCCATGGGCTTCTGCCCAGCCCAGGCCTGCTGTCCTGTCAGGCCCCCCAGCACCCCCCACTGCCATCTGCGGGTCCAGGACTCCCCTCCCCGGGGCCAGGTGGAAACCTCCCTTCTGAGGAGCTGGAGGAGTGTCTGGGCCTGACTTCATCATCATCACTGTCTCCTCCCCCCCGCTTTTCTTTAATAAATGTGTGCAGGTTTATCTATTTGGGGCTGTGCTGGGTCTTCACTGCTGCGTGGGCTTTCTCTCTAGTTGCAGCAGGCAGAGGCTACTCTCCAGCTGTGATGCGGGCTTCTTGTTGCGGAGGCTTCTCGTTTCGGAGGCTTCTCTTGCTGCAGAGCACCGGCTGCAGGGCGCACGGCCTTCGGTAGTTGCGGCTCCGGGGCTCTACAGCACAGGCGCAGTAGTTGTGGTGCGCAGGCTTAGTTGCTCTGCAGCACGTGGGACCTTCCCAGACCGGGGATCGAACCTATGTCTCTGGCATTGGCAGGCAGACTCTTTACCACTGAGCCACCAGGGAAGCCCTCACTTTCTTTTTTTGCTTCCCCGGCAACCACCCCCCTGCATGGTTTGTGGGATCTTAGTTCCCTGACCAGGGATTGAACCTGGGCCCTCTGCAGTGAAAAAGCAGACTCCTAACCCCTGGACCACCGGGGAATTCCCCCACTGTCGCCTCTGAGAGCCCTGGAAGAGGTGTCCCAACCCACAGGGCTGAGCCAGGCCCCCAGGGACAGAGCCCCGGAGCTCCTGAGTCCCAGGTGCCTCAGTCCGCAGGGCCCTGGGCACTGGCAGCAGCGTCCGGCCCCAGGACGGATGAGACACACTGCACACAGTTACAGGGCTCATGCCGCCCTTTAAACTTGCTTCTGAAGCGTGTGCTTGCAGGGGCCAATAAGCAAAGCATGTCACATGGCGCTGAATGTGCAATCGCCGGGTGAGGACACGGGCAGTCCCCTTCCACGGCCCGACGTTCATGAGCGCTCACTCCGCACTGCGCGTCAGTGACCTCCCTTAAGTGCCTCAGAGATCCTTACAGGGTACTGACATCATCACCCCGTGTCACGCATGGGGAAGGCCACAGTGGCAGAGTCTCTAAGTGACGCACTGGGGTTCACACTTGAGCCCAGAGTTTGTGCTGAGACCGCACCGTGGGCTTCCTGTCCAGGCCCCACCCAGGGTGCCGTTCTGAGGACCAGCAGGGGGAGTGACCCACCGAGGCTGGGCAGTTCCACCAGGTGGGGTTGGGGCACTGGGGTTGCCCCCACCCCCAACCTCTCCCAGAGCCCATGGTGTTTACAATTTTTGCCTCGTGAAAAAGTTTCAAATTCCACAGCCACTGAGCAGGTAGAACAGTGGCTTCATTTCACACTGTAGGGAGCTAGTTTTCCGTGCCCTTTTTTTTTTTTTTTAATATATACGTTTTTATTGGAGTATAACTGCATTTTTCCCTGGAAGCTCAGCTCGTAAAGAATCCACCTGCAATGCGGGAGACCTGGATTCGATCCCTGAGTTGGGAAGATCCCATGGAGAAGGGAACAGCTACCCACTCCAGTATCCTGGCCTGGAGAATTCCCCGGGGTTGCAAAGAGTCCCCCGCGGACGCGACTGAGCGACTTTGGCTTTATAGCTGCTTTACAACGCCGTGTTAGTTTCTGCCGTACGGTAAAGGGAATCAGCCACACGTGTACGCATATCCCCGCTTTTTTGGATTTCTCTCCCATTTAGGTCACCGCAGCGCACTGGGTAGAGTCCGCGTGCTCCCCAGCAGGTCCTCGTTAGTTACGCTTCATATATGGTGTCAATGGTGTACACTTGCCAATCTTGATCTCCCAGCTCGTCCTATTCCCATCTCCCCCCTTGGTGTCCATATGCTTGTTCTCTACGTCTGTGTCTCTGTTCCTGTTTTGCGAATAAGATTGACAGCTTCAAACCCTCTCTTCTGGTGGTTGGCGGCAGTGGCGGTGGGGGGCACGGTATGTACCCCCCCAACTCAGTGTTTGTGCTAGACCACAGATGTAGGTCAACCAGGGACCCCGCCCTTAAACAAAGATCCCAAGTGCTGTGCGGGTGCACATCAAGGCCTGTGGGTGCCGCCAGGGACCTTCCGACCGGAGACACCAGGCTTCTCTGCACCACCCCCGCCCCAGCAGCTGGCTTCTCTCTGCAGGACAACGGGCGCAAGAGGACTTTTTCAAGAGGAAGGAGAGCTCTGCTGAAGGGACCTTCAGTCCAGATGGGCAGAGGGGCTGGGGAGGTGGGGGGTGGCGGGGAGTTTGGGAGGAGGGGCTCCGCTCTTTGCTGATTCAGACGAAGCTTTCTTAGGAAGTGCTGCATTCAATCTCCCCACTAAGAAGCCAGCAAAGGGGCTTCCCTGGCGGTCCAGTGGTTAAGATTCCCCGCTTTCAATGCAAGGGGGCTCGAGTTCAGTCTCTGATGGAGATGCTAAGATCTGCATGCTGTGCAGCGCGACCAAAAACAAATTAAAATTTTTTGAAAGATTCATGTTAAAGAAGCGAAGAAAACTGAGGCCCACTGGTCACAGTGGAAGGTCCTGGGCCGGGCCAGGTGAGGGGCCTCCCCCTCCACTCACCCCTGGGCCTTGGGAAGCCTCAGCTCTGCCCCCCTCGCCCTGCCCCTCCTCTCACCAAGCTCTGTTTCCCATCAGGCTCACTGATCCGTTCAGGTCAGAGCCACCAGCCGGAGGCCAAGCAGAGAGGTCACTGCTAACTATATGCTAATGACAGCAGGGACCAATCAATCTCCCCCTTAATCAGGCAATCAATGTGCACCGCAGGTGTGTCCGATCCCGCCTGCAGCTGGGGCTGAGGGGCGGGCAGGGGAGAGGAGGCTTGGGGTGGGGGGCTTGATCCCAGCCCCGCCCTCCTCTCCACCCCAGAGAGAGCCGGCTGCACATTGAAATCACTGCTCAGGAGAGAACAGAGGAGGAAAGAGCGGGGGGAAAGACGGCATCTTTTTAATCAAGGCTCAGAGCTGCAGCCACTAGTGAATTCAAGGTTCTCGGGAACCCCAGGGCAAGTCTGGGTGGAGAGAAGCCAAGAGACTTCCTCCTCCTCCCTGCGCTCCTTCAGCGGGTGGGGGCGGTGAGTGTTTAAACCTTTGACTGGAGACTGGGAAGCTTCCCAGATCCTCCTGCCTTTCTGAGTTGGAAGGTCACCCAAGGTCAGCACCAGTCCCCTCCTACCCGCTCTCCCAGTGCGGTCCCTCCCAGCCTTGCTTTAGGAGCATAGAGGTACCAAGAGACTGTTTCCCAGCTCTTTCTCAGCACCCGCTGGATTGTGTACCTACTACATACCAGCTTTAAATACTACAACATAAAGCCCTGTTTCTAAGTTTATTCCGTTTTGCAGACGAGAAAACCAAGGATCAGTCAGGATCATGGAATCTGCCGGCATTTCAGCCAAGGTAGGAGGGTGGGGACACAGCCCCCTTGGCCTCCAAATTCTCTTCCCGGGAGCGCCCCAGTTGCTCCAGCTCCAAGGTCCTCGTTAGGGCCACGGCTCTCTGCCGTGCACCCCGATCCTCTGCAGCTCCTCAGCCCGCACCACCTGCTTGCTGCAGCTTTCCCCCTTTCACAGGTTAGCCTGGGGCCGAGATCACATTGTCTGTGGAGCGCCTTCATTCCCGAAGTACACAGGCTCCCACCCACAGCAGCTGGGACTCAGGCTTTGTTCCTACTGTCACGTGAGTGTGTGTTCCTCAGTTCTTTGTCTCGTCACAACAAAGATTTGGAGTGATGGACATTAAAGCCCCCTCGGCGAGTCACAGCTCTCAGGTCTTGGATAGACCATGTTATAGCTCTCAGGCCTCGAATGGACCATGTTATAGCTCTTAGACAAATTAGTGTTACAGCTCTATTTTATTTAGAAGAGAGCAGGAAAATCCATCTTTGAGGCATGAGGGCACGTCGATCTAAAGACACGAGGAGAAGAGCGCCCCAGCATGCGGGAGAGAGAGCTGGCTCTGGCTCCTATTTATATGTTTATCTCTCCCTGGGCCTGTCCTGTGTAAATTGGGCCAGCCAGGAGTGTTATCTGTTTTACCTGAGGTCCTCACTCCGGTCCTCAGACCTTCTTTTGTTCCATTTTTGCGGGCTTTTCCCTTCCTTGTCTTGTAGCCACCGCCATTCTGGACTCCTTTTCCCTGTTCTACCTGCCTAACTACTACAGGCTGTGTGATTAGGAGCAAGTTGTTGGCTGTCTCTGGGCTCAGCAGGCACCGTGTAGTGTGACCCAGCAACCAGCCCCTGGCCCCCTGTAAGGCCTTCCCTGTGCCTCCCCTCCGCTTCTCAACAGAGTCAGCTGAGACCCAGAGAGGTTAACTAGCTTGCCCAGGGTTGCCCAGCAAACCCAGGCAGCACAGGCGCTGAGCAAGTGTCTGTGCCCAGAAAACCTGAGACCCTGCTCCCGCCTCTCCCCTTCGCTGCCCCCAGAGCTGTCAGAGGGAGGAGCAAGACCAAGAGCTGGGAAGAGAGGGCACAGGGTCAGTGATGCTGGTTAAGGGATTCATGGCCTGGGAGACATATTCCTAGAGCAGCTCACTTCGGAGGTTCTGCTATGAAGCGCTCTATGCAGGGAAATGCTGTAAAAACGGAGGTTCAAAGCCACACCCAGGGAGGGGAACAGGTGGGCCTCGTTTGGGTCTCCATCAGACCTCCTGGTGTGATCTACAGCCATCTGCCTTCCCGACCATCATGTCCTGCCCTCTCTGCACGCACACACACACACACACCATAGCCTTGGGGGGCCCTGCGCCCACGCTGAGACACCCCACCCAGTGCTGCTTAATCAGGGGGCAGGAGCTGGAGGATGGCAAGGAGGCGCTAGGATTTCCCTGTCTGAGATGAAAGCCACTGGCCACACCTGAATTAAAAGGAATTTACCAGAATCACTGTGAGCCAAGTTTACGTTTATCTCAGTTAACTGAGGTTCACTGTCCATCTCCTCAGCCTCGCCAGCTACACTTCAGGTGGTCAGGAGCCAGGTTGTAATTAAGACTGAGCCTGTTAGCCACCGCCCACCCCAGCCATCCTGTGCAGATACAGAACATCCCAAGTTTCTACAGGGCAGACTGTCTCCTAGAGACGTGGGCTTTCCCCTTCATGGGTGTGCACGCTTCTCTCTCGTTGGATTCCTCTGTTGGCTCCTCTGGTACATGGCCTGACGTGGCCCCCAGCAGCATTTCATCACGCCCTCTCCGCTGACCCCAGTTCCTCTTAGGTCAGAATCCCAGGAGAGAAAGGGGTAGCTTGGCCCCGTCCGATGAACACGGACTCCCTGGGGCAGGCAGCGGTGCCCAGCGTGTCTGGGAAGCCAGGACTGGGCGCAGGGTTTCCTCAGAAGGAGTATGGCTCCAGGAGTAAGAGTGTGGAGAATGAGAGTGACCGAGAAGTGTAATGTAATGTAATTTCTCTCCAGGAAGGGGTGCCCCACGGCTGAAGATCCCAGGTTAGCAGCAACGCTAGCGTAGACAGGCTGTTGATCACGTTGTACAGATAAGAAAACTGAAGCTCGGGGGAGGAGAGTTAAGTAATGTATCCAGCGTCACACAGCCAGTAATTGACAAACCCTCAAGGTCACGTTCCCTGAGATGACTATCCTGCCTCCCCAAGACCAACCGGCTGGCGCCAGTGTGGGCTGCCCGGGGGCTTCCCTCTGCCCATTCTCCAGTCTTTTTAGTCTCATTGTTTTATCTCCCATGAGGAGAGAAGGGTGCCCACCACTCTGTAAAAGTGACCTCCCCCAGATCAAGGTTACCACGTCTGAGGGACTGTGGTCCTGCAGGAGCACCAGCCTGGAGACAAGCCAGCTTCCTCGGGTGTGTGGGGGCACAGAGTGAGTGGACAGACGGGCAGCTGTGTTTCTGCTGCTGCCAGAATCACAGCTCCTGGGCCACTGTGTATGCAGGGCTGACCTGCCACTGTAGCAAACAGCTCCCAACCTCAGTGCCTCATCACAGTGATGGTTTCTTTCTCATCTGTGTCACAGTCCCATGAGGCTTATGGCAGGAGGGGAGACTGGGAGACTGTGCTCCATGCTGTCGCCCAGCGACCCAGGCTCCTTCCAACTAGTGGCTCCACCATCCCCCAGAGCAGGAGCCAGCAGGCTTTTTCTGTAAAGGGCCAGACAGAAAATATATTTAAGGCTTTGCTGGCTGTACAGGGGCAACCACTCAATATTGCCATTGTGGTGTGAATGTAGACACTGACAACACAGGAATGGGCGTGACTGTGTTCCTATAAAGCTTTATTTAAAAAAACAAGTGGAGGGCCACAGCTTTCCCACCCTTGCCCTAGAGCCTTGAAGTCCTTCACTGGACCCTCTGTGTCCGATGAAGAGGCGAGGAAAGAGAAATCTATGAGAGACCATGCAGGAGGCTTTGGTGGCCAGGCCTGGAAGGGGCATACATTGCTTCCACCCACAGAAATGAATGCTAATTGTTGCATGCCACTGTGATTTGGGGGGTTGTTTGTTATGCAGCATTATTGTGGTGATGGATATATGATACACTCTTTTGCTTATTTATTTATTGGCTGTGTTGGGTCTGCATTGCTATGAACAGGCTTTCTCTAGTTGAGGTGAGCCAAGCCTATTCATTGTGATGCCCAGACTTCTCATTGCAGTGGGCTCTCTTGTTGTGGGCCACAGGCTCTGGGCTCATGGGCTTAGTTGCGGTGTGCAAGCTTCGTTGTTCCATGGCATGTGGAATCTTTCCAGACCAGGGATTGAACTTGTGTCCCCTGCATTAGCAGACAGACTCTTATCCACTGCACCAGTCCAGGGAAGCCCACGATACACTCTTGTTCTCTCCATTTTGAAGATGGAAAAAGGGAGGTTGTTTGCTCAAGAGCTGACAGCTGGTTGATGGCAAAGCCACTCCATGAGAGCCAAAGCTGCTGTCTAAAGATTTGACATCCGCTTGATCCCATGAACTATAATGGTGTCTGGCATACAGTAGACGCTAATATTTGTTGAGTTCTCCTCTTGAGTGGTAGCAACTAGAAGCCCTTCTCTCACTCAGGAAGCACATGGAGGCATTGACTCTCCTACAGCAGAGAGAGGAGGAAGCCACTGAGCCAGCGATCGGAACGCCCCCCTGGTCGACGGAGCCTGAAACGAAGGCCAACATGAGGGACACGTTCCCACTCACGCATGCGCTTTGTTCTCCAGCAGACCCGGGGGAAACGGGGGCAGAATCAAAGGATGAGGAGAGAAAGGCTCTTTTTAAAGCCCTGGGCTTTTAGACATGATGACAGCTGCTTTGGGAGAGAGGCAGAGAGGAGGGTGTGGGAGCAGGGGAGGCTTTGAGCAGGACGGAACTGACCAGAAGGGCTTGATGGGGGGGTGCGTGGAGGAGAGAATTGTGACCGGGCCCTGTACCAGCATCCGATGGGCCCCTGTTCACCCCAATCTTGCAACTCCAGGAGCTCCCCGAGAGCCCTAGCTCTGCTCAGCACCAGCTCTGAGAGCAGAAGAAGCAGTGTTTTCTCATTGGCTGGAGTTCTACACACACACACATAAACACACAGAGGGGAGAATTGATTTTCACTTATCTTACTTCCCCCGTCGCGCACCCATGCTCCAATAACCTTATGATTTCATCATGTTCCTGCTCCTGTTTCTTGTCAGCACTGATACGTTTCTAATTGAAAAGAAATGCAGCAGGGCACAGGTGTATGCGTGCACCCCTCACCACACAAGCGCCACACGCACAGGCAGAACCCCATCCTGATGGCCTGCCCTGGCTTCCCTGCATGGTTTGATGTTATCCAAGAGCCTGCAAAAGCAGAGCAGCCATCAAGACAAGTAGTATCTATAGTTCACCGTCTCCTGAAAACTTCAGAACCCCGGTCCCAAATGTCCCTCTATCTCTCCGGGAGTCTAGGCAATTTTCAGAATATGCCAAGGTCTTTCTGAAACCAGAGAAACTGGTGCCACCTATTGGTTGGGCCTCCAGGAGAAAGATGAGGCCTGGCCACTGACTCCTCTTCTGATTCTCTGAAAGCTGATTCTCTGAAAGCTGGAAGGGTCAGCATGCATTGTATTTATGACCATGTAACTCAGTGCTCATCCTAATGCCTAAGGCATGGCATACAGTCGGTGCTCAATAAATGTTTGTAGAAATTAGTGCAACTCTTAGCGGCTGGGCAAGGTTGCAGTGCTCTGCTCCATCCAGGTAGAAAAACCTTACTATGTCTGTTCCTTCCAGCACTGGTTTTCTGGGTGTTAGCATTTTGCCGCAAGTAAAGAGCGGAACAGAGCTGGTTTCAGCGTGTTTCAGTTATGGGTTATTGCTGTGAGTCTGATGGACTGGCAGTTAAGAGCTGGACTCTGAGGTCAGACAGACCTTCTCTTGAGCCCTGGCTCTGGTGCGTGTATGGCTTCAGGCAAGTTACTCAATCCCTCTGAGCCTTCCGTTACAATGGTGATAATAACTGGACCTGCTTCAAGGAGTTCTTGTGAGTTTTCAGTGAGATGAAGTGAGAGAAGAGCCAGCACCACTGTAGCCCAGTGTTAGGGCTCATTCCCGGCGGTTGATGGGCTTCTGCTACTGATGGCAGTGACGACGACGTTCACACACAGTCCAGGCTCGACGATTCTGGACAAGAATCTGAGTCTCTGAGGGCCCTCGGCTAGGTGGTGAGAGAGAGAAAGCTCATGGGGGACAGCTCGAGAAGCATTGCTTGCTAAACCTGGCTCTTTAAGTTCGGCAGGAGGTCAGAAGAGCAAGAGGGCAAAGTGGGCTGAGGTGGTCAAGAGGGGCTTTCTGGAGGAGGAGACACTGAGGATGGACCTGGAAGGATGCAAAGGATGGGTAGATTAGACAAGGGGAAGGTGAGCAAAAGGCCTGGGCCAAAAGGAACAGAGTGGATGCTTTGAGAGAGCTGGTGGCCAAGAGGAAGGGGTGTGAGCACAGATCCTAGGTCTGGAGACATGGGATGGGTTTGCTTTTCACCATAAACATGGCGTCGAAATGCAGTCAGTGGGGGAGGGGTGCCCAGGTTTCGCACAGTGGGGAGTTACTGCTTAGGGACTACGGTGGTGTGGAAACAAAAGTCGCCCCTCCAGCGGTCTGGCATTGGTGGTATCTGACCAGCAGCCTTTATCTGGAGTCACCTCTCACTCTCTACCCTCCCTTCCACACCCTGCCACTTGTCTCCCCTGGCTTGGAATTTCTAAAAGAAGGTGGAGAGGCTTCAGCTGAGCCCAGACAGAAGTGAGGCAGCTGGGCCCGCCGGCGGAGATGATGGTTCAGCACCATGGAGAGCGCCCAGGGCAGCCCCACCGGAACATTGGGCTCAAAGTGCCAGTGATTTCCCTGCCCCACCCCAGATTGCTGGCTACAGCTCTCCTTCTGTGCCCACTCTCAGACCTCCATCCTGGCGTGCGCGTGTGTGTCTCATACTCACAAAGCCTCGTTCTCAGTCTCCCAAGAGGTCACCCGAACATCTGCCTCATTCATTCTGCAAGTATTTGCCCAGCATCCTGTCCGTGTCAGGCAGCGTCCTGACATGAGGCCTTGGCTTACCCGCCAGTGGGGGTGGGCCCCAGAGGACCCACCTCTCTGGTATCAGCTACTGTGCATTTTCCCCAAAGTCTCTGGAGCCCCCTGAGTGCCTTCGCCAGAGAAGCAACTCTAAAGAAGTGAATGCTGGGAAAGTGAGCTGGAGAACCCCAAACCCTCCCCTTGCCTCCGCAGCTTGCTGATTAGTGCTAAGACAGCTGCAGTCCAGCGTGCCGCTGAGTTTCGTAGCAGCCACCTGGGCAGGCAGCGAGGCAGGCACCCTGCACACCTCCCCATGAAGCAATGCTGTGATCACTCATGCACTCACTCACAGAGATGAGGCCACGCTCCCCAAACTGCACAGCTGACAGGGAGCAGAGCAGGGCCGGCCCTGTTTCTGACTCCTTTCTCCTCTTCCCCCCCTCCCTCTCTATCGGAGCATCTCAGAAGGTCCCATTAGGTTGAATCACCAATTTCCTGGGTGGAAAAATGGCTGAACATCAGAAATACCATGTGATTCATCTTAATCTCTTCTCCTTTGAAAACACCCCACGCTGCCAGGTATCTGCTTCCTGCTACAGATTCCAGGTCCCTGGGTTTGACCAGTGGTGACTGTCCCCACTGTGGGCAGACTGGGGACAGCTTCCCTCCAAGGGGACTGTCTGCTCAGAGGTGGCCCCTTGGAACCAGCCGAACTGCATGACCCTTGCAGAAGCTAATGGACACAAGTCTCAGAGGAAGCAGCTGTGTGAAACCGTCCTTGATGTGGGAAGCTGCCTGGCACAAGCATGCAGCTTCATCAGAACATTTCTGGAGGGGAATTAATCATCAGATTCACTGGAGTCACCAGTGGTGGGGAGGGGCGAGCAAGGTGGCAGGGCTGGGGTGCTGTCCATCTCAGCAATCAACACTGGCAAGGATTCTGTAAAGATCCGTGGTCCCAGTGCAGTCTGGAGGCTGGTCGAGGACACCAGAAAGCAGGAAAGACCAGGCAAGTGGGGAATAGCCTCTGCGTGCAGGGAACAGAGGGGTTACCAGCATGCCTTCACTCATTCACTCATTCAACCTCTGTTCAGCCAGTCAGTACTGATGGAGGTGCTTGGCAGCTGGAGCCTGGCTGGTTCCTGGGATGGTTGCAGTGGTGCCTGACCAGACAAGGCCTGGACTTCAAGAGTGAATTGAAAAGCCTCGAGGAATTCAGCTTAGAGATTTTGAACCTGTTTGCAGTTCCCTGAGTTCCCCCACCCCCTGTTTCCTCTGACCTTGACACATATTACGAGCTCCTACTGTGTGCCAGGCACAGTGCCGTGCTCTCAGTACATCCTGACGCTGCTTTGTCTTTTTTTTTTTTTAATATTTATTTGTTTGGCTGTGCCAAGTCTTCGTTGCAGCACGTGGGACCTTCGATCTTCACTGAGGCATGTGAGATCCAGTTTCCCGACCAGGGGTTGAATGCATGCCCCCTGCACTGGGAGTGCAGTCTTAAACACTGGACCACCGGGGAAGTCCTGTCTATGCATTTTGGAAACAGATATTACAGATGGGAGAACAAGGCTCCAAGAGGACAAGGAGTTCGCTCACATTCCTCCAGTGAGCAAGTACTGATCTGGGTTTCAAACCCAGGCCAGCCTGAGTCCAGAGCCTACTCTCTTAACCACACTGACATGCTGCCTTGCGCAGGGAGCAAGACGTTTGGTGATATGTCCAGACTCTCTGTGTCTCTTGGCCTCTGCACCCCTGCATCCTCATTTCAGCTCACAGCCCCCTTGCAGATTCCTCTTGGCCCTCTTTAATCCTCCGTGTCCCTTCACTTACTGTTAGGCTGGACGACAGGGAAGCAAAATGAAAAGATTTAAAGGAAAACTGAAGTTCTCTGAAGACACTCAGTGCAGACCTCTGATGACTAAGCAAGTGGGACTGACTCTGGCCTCTGGTACCATCTCCTTGGCAACCCCCCATCATAGAGTATCTCGGGGTCCCCCACTCATGTCCTCCCGTCCTGTCCTGAGCACTTGCCAACAGTCAGCCGGTCTATAGAAGCCCTTCTCTCTTACTGTCTGGAGGACGCTCTTCTTCACTCTGGGATTAAAAGATACACCTCCAGGCAGGGGTGGCCCTGGGTGTGCCCCTTCTTACCTCCTTTCCAAGAGCCTGCCAGCCTCATCATTCATCCTGCAAACAGTCACAATGTGCTTGCCCTGGCTGGGCACTGCAGAGGCACTCGGGTCCTTATTCTCATAAACCTGAAATTCCAACTGGAAAGACAAGCATCCAATAGGTAATTACACCAATAATGGACTATTTCCCATTGTGGTGGATTTGTACAGCCGGACTGTGGGTTCAGTGGGATCACCCCAAAATTCATGCCCACCTGGAACCTCAGAATGTGTTTCCTTATTTGGAATAAGGGTCTTTGCAGATGTAATTAGGGTAAAGATCTTGAATTGAGATCACCCTTGATTGCTGAAGCTCCAGTACTTTGGCCACCTCATGTTGAAGAGTTGACTCATTGGAAAAGACTCTGATGCTAGGAGGGATTGGGGGCAGGAGGAGAAGGGGACGACAGAGGATGAGATGGCTGGATGGCATCACTGACTCAATGGATGTGAGTGTGAGTGAACTCTGGGAGTTGGTGATGGACAGGGAGGCTTGGCATGCTGCGACTCATGGGGTCGCAAAGAGTCGGACATGACTGAGCGAATGAACTGAACTGAACTGAACTGAAATCCAATGATCGTGTCCCTACAGGAGACTAAAAAGAAGACTCAGTCACACAGAGGAAAGGGCGACGTGAGGATGTAAGCAGAGACTGCAGTGAGAGAGAAGTGAAAGTGAAGCCCTTCAGTGGCGTCCGACTCTGTGACCCCATGGATTATAGTTTACCAGGCTCCTCCGTCCATAGGATTCTCCAGGCAAGAGTACTGGAGTGGGTGGCCACTTCCTCCTCCAGGGGATATTCCCGACCCAGGGATTGAACCCAGCTCTCCTGCATTGTAGGCAGACGCTTTACTGTCTGAGCCACCAGGGAAGTCTCAAAACCCAAGGACCACCAGTGATTACCAGAAGCCTCTGGAAGCTGACAGAGACGCGTGGAACAGATGAAGTCAGAGCCCCCAGAGGGAACCAGCCCTGTCCACACCTTGACTTTGGACTTCTGGCCCCAGAACTGTGAGAGAACACATTTCTGTTAAGCCGCTCAATGTGTTACAGCAACTCCAGCGGACCAAGATAACATCCAAGGCCCCGTCCTCACCTAGGGAGGCAGGGGCAGTCCCTGGAGGAGGGGACGTCTGAGCAGAGACCTGAGGTTGTGAGGGAATCGACAGCAGGGAGCACACCAGGCATGAGGAGGAACAGGTGCAAAGACCCGGTGCCAGGGAGGAGGAGCTGCATGAAGGACCGGGGCGGGGGCACCAGGGAGGGAGGAGGAAACGCGCGGTGTGTGCAGAGAGCAGGCAGGATGTTGCTCCCAGCTGGGAGGCTGACAGACCTCGGCTCCCCTGGGATCCCAGCCTTGCTGGTCTCTGCCCTTTGCACGCACGAGGTGCTGGATAACTATCAATTCATGGGCTTCGTCGAGTGTCCGAGTGTGTCTGCAGCGAGCGTGCTGTGCCGCCTCCCAGGAGAGTGTGTCGCGCCCGCCCCCTGAGCCCTGGCCCCACCTGGCAGACTCTGGCTTCCTTCCACCCTTTCAGATGTGTTTCCTGGGAGCGCCCTCCCAGTCCCTGGATCCATCCCGGGTCCTCCGCCGTGTGAGGCCCCTCACCATGTCCCTGTCCCCACTCCAAATTCCTGCCCCCCACGCACATCGTTTTAACAGGGGACTTGCCCTCTTTGGTCAAGTCCTTTGGTGAATGAAAATAGCATCACCCCAGAGCTGAGTCAGATGAGCCCAAGGAATTCCGAGCCTCCGGTGACTTCATTAGCGCCAGTGCCTGGAGTCACCACTGAGCCACAGTGCCTTTTTGTCCCGGCCTTTCCTTCCTGCAGAGGGGCCTCATTAGCTAGGAAATATGAAGCACTTAGTAGTTCCATTAACTCGGTGCTTCCACATGTTTCATCTCTGCCTCTCTTCCCGCTCTGCCCTGTCACCGGTGGTTCTCTGCCTCTCTGCTCATTAGCCCAGGGTGCCCCTGAGTGGCGACCCCCCCTTCGCCCTCCCTGTCTCTCTTCCCCTTCCCCTCCTGACCCCCATCCACTGCAGACCTGAGCCCTGGGACATCTTGAACCAGCACTGTCTCCGGTAGTGAATCCGAAATGCCCACTGGCTGGGTGTGGGGTGGGGGGAGCATTCAGAGTTTGGGGAGAGGATCCTGGTTCCCCTCCTTTTCCTCAAGGAGCTCAAGGCAGACACACGGGTCCCTACATATCTGCTACAGGGCCCACGCTGCACGTGGAGCTTAGCACAATGGAAGGGGGGGCTCTGGGTCAGAGAGGCTGGCATTATCGCTTCACCTCTGCCATTTTCAGGCTGTGTGACTTTGGGCAAGTTGCTTCACCTCTCAGCACCTCAGTTTTGTCATCTGTAAAATGGGGAGGTAGCAACAACCCCCTGTGTTGTTGTAAGAATGAGATGAGGTAGGTGGCTTGTTCGGAACCGTGGCACACTGCCCGGTATACAGTAAACCCCTTGCTAAGGTTTCCCGTCATCACAGAGGTGGGCATGGACGAGGGGTAGAGTGTGGACAGGGACGAGGAGGAGGGTGGCGTGCTCACCAGCACTTGAGCTGAGCCTGAGGGGACCTGGACGTTCCCCGAGGTGAGAAGGGTTTGTGTTCTGGGTTCACGGATCAGCCAAGAGGGTGGTCTGTGAGTCTGAGTGTGGCCTCCTGAGCAACCCCCCTCCGTGGAGCATTTATTGAGCTCCTGGTCAGTGCAGAGACCAGGGCTGCCGAGATGCACAAGGCCAAGGGGCACCATTCCCACAGAACCTGAGCTGATGCCCCCCGCCCCCAGGGTTGTTCAACACGGCAGCCCTGAGCGGGCTGTGCTGGCTGGGCACTGGGGACCCAGTGAAAGGCAGGCCAGCCCCCACGCTCATGAGAGCCAAGGCCGTGCAGGGAGGAGCCTGGAGACCTGTGGCTGGAGCCCCATCCATGACTCGGAGCTTCCCCCACTGGCTCCCTGGTCTCGGGTCCCCAGCATCCTCGCAGAGGTGGTCCCAGTGGGTCAGGGAAGTAACCGCGGGCCCTGCGGCTCAGCAGCGCCAGCTCTCAGGGCGCCCCTTGTGGACACAGGTGGTACTGCACCCTTTTCATCTGCGTGTGGCCCTGAGCCCAGCATCCCGGCTACGGCTCGTGGGGGCTCAGCAGGTGCTTACTGAGCACACAAATGAGGAAATGATTGCTGTGTCTTTATACTTCTGGTTTAGCTGCACTCTAGATACATGTTTATATCCATAACCTCCACTCCCACCTCCTGTTTATATCGATCTCTATTAAGTCTGTATAGATCCATAAACTCAGTTTCCAGTGCCTCTGTGCCGCTGGCTCTCTCCACGAACCAAACTAAGTTCCTGGGAAGGTACAGGCACCAGTCAGCCCACAGGTCCTCAGGGTCCCCGCGGGCAGGCAAACCAGCAGGCTCTGCCACCCCCCACCTAAGCTTGCCCTTTTCCAGAGACCCTCTGCCACTTCCCCATCCTCACGTCTCTTGCCCCCTGCCACTGTGAGTGGCTGAACTCTGCTCTATAATATTGCACGGAGCTCAGGGATTCTGAAAGCTGACTTAAAACTCAACATTCAAAAAACTAAGATCATGGCATCCGGTCCCATCACTTCATGGCAAATAGAAGGGGAAAACTGGAAACAGCGACAGATTTTATTTTCTTGGGCTCCAAAATCACTGTGGAAAGTGACTGCAGCCATGAAATTAAAAGATGCTTGCTGCTTGGAAGGAAAGCTGTAACAAATCTAGACAGCGTATTAAAAGCAGAGATATCACTTTGCTGACAAAAGTCCATCTAGTCAAAGCTATGGTTTTTCCAGTAATCATGTGTGGATGTGAGAGTTGGACCATAAAGAAGGCTGGGCGCTGAAAAATTGATGCTTTTGAACTGTGGTGCTGGAGAAGACTCTTGAGGGTCCCTTCGACAGCAAGAAAATCAAACCAGTCAATCCTAAAGGAAATCAGTCCCGAATATTCGTTGGAAGGACCAATGCTGAAGCTAAAGCTCCAGTACTTTAGCCACTTGATGTGAAGAGCCGACTCACTGAAAAAGACCCTAATCCTGGGAAAGATTGAAGGCAGGAGGAGAAGGGGATGACAAAGGATGAGATGGTTGGATGGCATCACTGACTGGATGGACATGAGTTTGAGCAAACTCTGGGAGACAGAAAAGAACAGGGAAGTCTGGCATGCTGCAGTCCAGAGGCCACAGAGAGTCAGACACATCTGAGTGACTAAACAGCAACAAGCAGGGATTCCAGAGTCAGGCTCTGAGCTGAGCAGATCTGGGTTCTGATTTCTGGCTCTGCAATGTGACCTTGAGCGTGTCACTTATTCTCCAGGCCTCAGTCTGATGATTTGTGAAATAAGACATTATCAGCACCAGTCTCATAGGGATGTTGGGGGGCCAGGTGAGGTTCCGATTACAAAGCAGAGAGCTGGGTGCATGAGGGCAACTGACCAGCCAGGCTGGGTGCTCCCCAGGGGTTGTGAGAGTTGAGGGAGTCTCCAGAGACAGAGTAATTTCCCGCCCACCCCTACTCCACACCCCGGCAGACTCTGGTGGCATTCTCAGCACAGAGAGTATTTTCCACTCAGGCCAAGTAGTCCTAAGCTAATTTGAAAATAAGGCTCTCTCAGTGACTACAGCTGATAATACTGTGTTATATCCTCGAAGGTTGCTAAGAGAATAAACCTTCAATATTCTCATCACAAAAAGAAACGGTAACCAGGAGACATGATGGAGGTGTTAGCTAACGCCATGGTGATAATCAGTCTGTAATATGTAAGTGTATTGAATCAACACATGGTTCATCTTAAACTCACACAGTGTTATATGTCAGTTACACCTCAATAAAGCTGAGGAAAAACATTTAAGTACCAAAATATTAGAAGGACAAAGGTTTAAAATGGCTGTCATTTAAATTGAAAGAAAATTAACAAAGTGATGTATATATTAAAAAAAAAAAAATCGGGACTTCCCTGGTGGTCTGGTGGTTAAGACTCCGTGTTTCCACTGTAGGGGGCGTGGGTTTGATCCCCGGTTGGGGAACTAAGATCCTTCAAGCCACAAGGAGCGCCAAAAAAAAAAAAAGAAGAAGCAGGTTAGAGACTATAAACTCCCCCAGGCCCATCTGACCACAAGAGATAAGGCAGAAATGAAACTCTGAAAAATAGTGCTGAAGTGCCGATGTGAAACTCTGGGCAGAAAGGGGAACCCTTCCTGAATGTGGCAAAGCTCAGCTCTCTTTCCTGGGGAGGCCATCGTTATGTCATCAGCCCCCAGCTTGGCTCCCGGCACACCTGGTCAGTTACCTGGGGAAGGACAGAGAGGCGGGCGGAGTAATCAGCTCAGAATGCGGAGACCTGGGTTACCTGGGTTTCTACCCAGGCTCTGCCCCTTCCTCAAAGCTGTGGCCTTGAGTAAGTCACTGAATCTCTCTGAAGGGTCTGTCTGTTTTGATCCCAGGTCCCTCTGCAGGGCCGGACATAAGCGGGATGCTTGATACAGACTCTGTAGGGAATGAAGGACATTCTCAGTGTGGAGGAAACCGATGCATGGAGGGGTTGCTCAGGGTGACTTCAGGGGAGCACAGAGGTGCAATGTCGGATGTCACCCTAGACGCTGAAGACGAAGTCCCTACGGTTGTGTCTTCCCTCTTCTGGGTACCCTCACAGCTTTCTATCTACCTGCCTGATGATTGTGCAAGAAATACATGTCCAGGAGCAATTAGCAAATATAGGAAAATGCAAAGAAAAGAAAAATTGCCCAAGTCCCACCACCCCGAGCCAGGTGGCTGAGACCGCAGTATGCCTTCTTGCCCTTCCACACACGTGTCCGGGTACGCCCTGGTGGACACGATTTTCCATACACGGGGTCAAGCTCCACCCCGGCTTCAGGCCCAGCGTTGTTCACACAAAGATATTGTGCACATCTCTTTATAAAAATGCCACTGGAGTCATTTTTACTAGCTGCATAATGCTCTGTTGTGTAGACAGAGCCTCGTTTAATTAGTAAATCCCCAGTTGGGATAGAGATCCTTCAGTGGTGTTCTTTTGTTTTCAGATATAAGCACTGGAAGCAGGCGCCTCTGACAGGTGGATGTCCTTCTCTGAAACACCCTCCCAAAGCAGCCTCGTTCTGTTATCAGGGGTCCCAGGAACCTCAAATCTGTCTCCCAAGAACTTCTGCAAGCCAGTGTCAGCTCTGCACTAGCTGACTGGAGTGCAGAGTGGAGTGACTCGGACTGTCCACCACTTAGCCTTGCTTTTCTCCTCCCCACCCCAGAGCTGACCGTCATTTTCCTAGCTCATCACATATCTGCCCTTTTCTCTCACTCAACTCCAGGGAAGGGTGGCTCCCCCACTGCCCTTGGGAAGCTTCCCAGGAAGGTGTGAGGTTTGCAGGTTGAGAGATCCAGAGCCCTGACTTTAGAGCCAGGCAGAGCAGAGTTCAAACCCAGCTCCACCGCTTCCTGGCTCTGTCACCTGCCTGAGCCTCACTTATCTCATCTGTACAATGGGCTTAACAACAGTGCCATCCTCACGGGGCATGTGGCAAGGATTTCACAGCATTGCCCTTGTAAACCACTTGGTCCAGGACCAGCTCCTGTAACGATTTGATGAATGGTAGATAAGGATACCCGGGACATCGGGAGTTCCTGTCTGTAAGGATCCTGGGGGCAGGCTCAGAGGGGCTGTGGGGTGTCCCCCAAATACCCTTCCCTGCCCCCCACACTGCCCTAGCTGTCAAAGGGCAGTGATCATCTCATCACTCATAGCAGGGAGGACCCCAGCATGGCTCAGGGGCGGGAGAGGACTGCAGACACAGAGAATGATCAATACATTATTTAACGGTGAGAATGCAAATGAGGAGAAATTAATGAAGGTGCTGCCTCCCCTCCCACCAACCCCCAGCCCCCACTCCTCCTTGACTGTGCGATTGCTGACAAATTCTCTAGGAAATATCAAAACAGCCTCTGGCTGGAACCTGCCACAGCGATGCACCATTATCTATTATTGATGTAAACCTTGACAAGTTTTCTTTTTAAGGAAGGCAAGCTGTGGAGAGAGCTGCTGATCCATGTTTAAAGGGAGAACATCTCCTCTCCCCCTCCCCAAGGCCACGGCAGCCCCTGTGTCCCTCCCAGCCAGGCAGGAAGGAGGAAAGGGGCGAGCATCTGGAGAGAGCAACAGGTAGGAAGAGGCTCTGTCCTCTCACCAACTTGCCCTCGTCTGTGCCTCAGTTTCCTTTTTGTGCATTTTACAGGGTCAGCAATTCATGTCCTGGCCTGGGGACAGTGGTGGGGCGGTGCTGAGGAGGGGAAGCTGCAGGGGAACAGGAGATGAAGTCAGAGAGCTCCGACTCCTGCCTTGGGCATCAGAGGACAGACATCCCGAGGCAGAGGACTATCGGCATTGAACCAGCATCTCCCTCTAAGGACCAGGGACCCTAAGGTCCGCTCTGCGAAATGGAGTCAGTCCAAAGCTGGTGATCTTCAATTTAATAGTAGAAATATCTTCATCATCCAGAAATCACTGGAAGAACAACTCAAATCGTCTAGAATATTGAAGAGAACGCAGAAAGGAAGCTGAAAAATCCCATGGAGGGGCCATCTCAAGGTTGCCACACCCAAGAATTCAAGGTCATGCCCTTGACCCATGAGAGTTTCTCAGGCGCCATCACTCATTTCAGACTGATTTCCGAAAACAGGGGCTTTTTCTTCTCGTCTCTGCTGGCAGGTCTGAGGTGGTGAGACTTGGAAAGGGAGAAGGGGGCCGTTGTGGGGATCAGACATGGTGAATAGCACAACCTGACCGAGGCAGCCAGACCGGAAGGAGAGGAAAGGGTGCGCGATGGGGTGAGAGGGGAAGACACACAGCCACCCGGGGCCGTTTACGGGGCAAGCGCCCTTGCGAGGGCTCTGGCTTCACAAAGGTGTTAAATATTAAGCAAGCCTGACTGGCTTGAATTTAAAGCAGGTCTAAGAAGGGCTCCAGAGACGCAGCATCTCAGAAATGAGAGCTCACAGACTCATAGCTGTTTCAAAACAGAGGATCACAGGGGGCAAAGGCGGAGAACTTGAGAGCGTATCATCCAAGACTCACGGACTCGAACGCCTTTGTGGGAGCAGCCAGGTCACACGAGTGAAAGGAAAGGCAGGGCGTGGTCGCAGGCAGTGACAGGGACTGTCACAAGCCCCCTGACCACAGGCCGGGTCTCAGAAAGGCAGCTCTCCCAGGTCACCCCCGCGGTGGAGGAACCGGGCCCCTTTTTTCAACAGAAGGTCAAAATCGAATTTTAAGATGCAATTCACAATTTTTAAACCTGGACAGCTTATTTCAATTTTCTAAACAGTGAGCAAAAGTGAAAGTCGCTCAGTTGTGTCCAGCTCTTTGTGACCCCATGGACTGTATAGTCCATGGAATTCTCCAGGCCAGAATACTGGAGTGAGTAGCCTTTCCCTTCTCCAGGGCATCTTCCCAACCCAGGTATCAAACCCAGGTCTCTCGTATTGCAGGCAGATTCTTTACCAGCTGAGTCACAAGAGAAGCCCAAGAATAGTGGGTAGCCTGTCCCTTCTCCAGCGGATCTTCCTGACCCAGGGATCGAACCTGGGTCTCCCGCATTTCAGGAGGATTCTTCACCAGCTGAGCTATCAGGGATCCCTGGTAGCTCGGATGGTAAAGCGTCTTCCTGCAATGCAGGAAACCCAGGTTCGATCCCTGAGTTGGGAAGATCATCTGGAGAAGGAAATGGCAACCCACTCCACTCCAGTGCTGGAAAATCCCCATGGATGGAGGAGCCTGGTAAGCTACAGTCCATGGGGTCGCAAAGAGTCGGACATGACTGGGCGACTTCACTTTCTTTCTTTAAACAGTGAGCAGGCTTCACAAAGCTTGTCTGCAGGCTGGGCCAGCCTGACAGCCGGGACTGCCGGTGTTCTGTCTTCACAGAAGTGAAGTGAAGGCCTGGAGAGGGTTGATGACACACGTCCGTGACCAGCTGCATGCCTTGGTGACGTTCCAACAGTTGGGCACATTTTCAAATCAAGTGAGAGGAATGTGGGCCTGGGCATCTCACACTAACATCAGCATCAGGATGGGCTTCAGTCCATGTATGCTTGTGTTTAGTGCAGTTCAGTCGCTCAGTCGTGTCCGACTCTTTGTTACCCCATGGATGGTAGCACGCCAGGCCTCCCTGTCCATCACCAACTCCTAAAGCTTACTCAAACTCATGTTCATTGAGTCAGTGATGCCATCCAACCATCTCATCCTCTGTCATCCCCTTCTCCTCCCACCTTCAATCTTTCCCAGCATCAGGGTCTTTTCCAATGAGTCAGTTCTTCACATCAGGTGGCCAAAGTATTGGAGCTTCAGCTTCAGCATCAGTCCTTCCAATGAATATTCAGGACTGATTTCTTTTACGATGGACTGGTTGGATCTCCTTGCAGTCCAAAGGACTCTCAAGAGTCTTCTCCAACACCCTTCAAAAGCATCCATTCTTCAGTGCTCAGCTTGCTTTATGGTCCAACTCTCACATCCATACATGACTATTGGAAAAACCATAGCTTTGACTAGATGGACCTTTGCTGGCAAAGTAATGTGTCTGCTTTTTAGTATGCTGTCTAGGTTCATCATAGCTTTTCTTCCACTGAGCAAGCGTCTTTTCATTTCATGGCTGCAGTCACCATCTGCAGTGATTTTGGAGCCCCCCAAATAAAGTCTCTCACTGTTTCCATTGTTTATCCATCTATTTTAAATGACGTGATGGGAACAGATACCATGATCTTAGTTTTCTGAATGTTGAGTGTTAAGCCAGCTTTTTCACTCTCCTCTTTCACTTCCATCAAAAAGTTCTTTAGTGCTTCTTCGGTTTCTGCCATAAGAGTGGTGTTATCTGCATGTCTGAGGTTATTGATGTTTCTCCCGGCAATCTTGATTCCAGCTTGTGCTTCATCCACCCCAGCATTTCGCATGATGTACTCTGCATAGAAGTTAAATAAGCAGGGTGACAATATCCAGCCTTGATGTACTCCTTTCCCAATTTGGAACCAGTCTGTTGTTCCATGTCCAGTTCTAGCTGTTGTTTCTTGACCTGCATATAGGTTTCTCAAGAGGCAGGTCAGGTGGTCTGGTATTCCCATCTTTTTAAGAATTTTCCACAGTTTGTTGTGATCCACACAGTCAAAGCTTTGGCATAGTCAATAAAACAGAAGTAGATGTTTTTCTGGAACTGTCTTGCTTTTTCAGTGATCCAGCAGATGGTGGCAATTTGATCTCTGGTTCCTCTGCCTTTTCTAAATCCAGCTTGAACATCTGGAAGTTCATGGTTCACATACTGTTGAAGCCTGGCTTGGAAAATTTTGAGCATTACTTTACTAGCGTCTGAGATGAGTGCAATTGTGCGGTAGTTTGAGCATTCTTTGGCATTGCGTTTTTTTGAGATTGGAATGAACACTGACCTTTTCCAGTCCTGTGGCCACTGCTGAGTTTTCCACATTTGCTGGCATATTGAGTGCAGCACTTTCACAGCATCATCTTTTAGCAGTTGAAATAGCTCAGCTGGAATTCCATCACCTCCACTAGCTTTGTTCATAGTGATGCTTCCTAAGGCCCACTTGACTTCACATTCCAGGATGTCTGGCTCTAGGTGAGTGATCACACCATTGCAATTATCTGGGTCATGAAGATCTAAACCTCCACAAAAGCTGTGAGGAGTAGGGAATGTTCCTCTCTTTTTACCCATGAGGAAAGACAGGCCCAGAGGGGTCAAGTGGCTTCCTAAGGTCACACAGGTACAGATAACCACTTCACTATCAAATGGAAATCAGGGTGAGGAGGGGGTACTTCTCTGGCGGTCCAGTGGTTAAGAATCCACCTTCTGATGCAGAGGACATGGGTTCAGTCTCTGGCTGGGGAACTAAGATCCCACATGCAGCAGGGCAGCTAGGCCCATGCACTGCAACTACTGAGCCTGCGTGCCACAGGCAGAGAGTCCCCGTGCCATGACTGTGTGCTGCAGCGAAAGATCCCAGGGGATGCAACTAGGACCTGATACAGTAATGACACTATCATTATTATTACGAAGTAAATAATATTTTTAAAAAGGAGAGTGCAAGTATACATTTCATCATCAAGGAATGATTTTTTAAAACAGGGTGGGGAGGGACAAATACAAAATTGCAGAGTTGCTCTATTGGTTGCCTGGAGCTGCTCTAACCAATTCCCACGACACCTGTTTGTTGTCCTCCAGTTCTGGGGGTCAGAAGTCCCCATACGAAGGTGTCAGCAGGGCTGGCTCCTCCTGGAGACTGCAGGAGAAACTCTGTCCCTTGCCCCTTTCAGCTTCTAGAGACTTCCTCAGCTCCTGGCCCCTTCCTCCACGTTCAGAGTCAACCTCTGTCTCTGACCTGTACCTCTATCATCAGTTTCCTTCTCTGACCCTCACGCCTCCCTCTTATAAGGACGTGATTACATCGGGCCCACCCGCACGATCCAGGGTAATCCATGACTTAACCCCATATGCAATGTCCCCTTGCCGAGTCAGGCTCCTTACTCCCAGGTTTGGAGACTAGCATGTGGCCATCTTGGGGGAGCATCGTTCTGTCCCCCACAGCTGTCTCCCTTGCACAGTGGAGGGTGGGGGAGGAGACCTGCAGCGGAGGGTTCCTTTAGAAAGCTCAGGCTTCAGGTCAAGAGCAGGCAGATCCCCCTGAGAGGCCGCGGGGAACCTGTGCAGGGGGGCCAATCCCCAGTGACCCCCCTCCACCGGGAGCAGCTCAGGGAAAACTGGGGGAGAGGGGCTGGCACCTCCAGTCCTCCGACCACACTCGCCGGGTCAGAGCGTGACCCAGCATCTGGGTGAAACCCTGATCGCCTCCCCCCCCCACCCTGTCAGCTTTGATGGGTCACTCCCTGGGGAGAAGGGTCGGCACCTGAGTCCCACATTCTCTGTCCCAATGCCCTCCCTGGGCTCAACTCATCCGAATTCGGCTTCCCTGTCCTGGGGAGCTCCGGGACCCCACGGTGGGCATAGGTCACCGAGTCATTTCACCCAGGGAGGCAGCTGGAGAGAAGCAGGTGGGGCCCAGGCTTGCGGAGAGCTGTCGGCTTGGCCAGAGAGATGGGGATTAAGCCTGCAGTCGTTTAACTGTAGATATAAAAAGGTGCTTCGGGAACGTGGAATACTTGTGAAATGAGAGGCCTCATGAGTTTTATGGAGAACTGGAGGCCCCTCCTTGAAGGAATGATTCTGGGAGAAGGAGGAGGAGAAGAGGCAAAGAGGTGAAATCTCCGTAATGCGCCCTCCCCTCCCCCTCCCACAGCTCCCACCCCGCCCAGCGCGGTTGTCAGCATCGTGCGCTGGCTTTTAACCTCTGATTCACTCTTTTCATAGGTATGTAATTTTATTTACTTGTTTACTTTTGGCTGTGCTGGGTCTTCGTTGCTGCGTGGCAGTGGGGGGGGGGCGCTTTTCTCTAGTTGCGGAGCCGGGGGGCCACTCTAGTTTTACTGCAGAGGCTTCTCCTTGGGGGGGCTTCTCTCATTGCGGAGCATGGGCTCTAGGGTGCTCAGGCTTCAGTAGTTGCGACACGTGGACTCAGCAGTTGTGGCCCACAGGCTTAGCTGCTCTGCAGTATGTGGGATCTTCCCGGATCAAACCCATGTCTCCCTCATTGGCAGGCAGATTCTTTACCACCAAGCCACCAGGGAAGCCCTGATTCACTCTTTTTCTTAAAAAAAAAAAAAACAAAAACAAAAAAAAAAACTTATTTGGCTGAGCCGGGTCTTAGAGGCAGTGCTCAGGATCCTGGATCTTCGTTGCGGTGTACAGGACCTTAGTTGTGACATGTGGGGTCTAGTTCCCTGATCAGGGATTGAACCAGGGCCCCCTGCATGGACTGTAGAGCCTTAGCCAACTGGACCGCCCGGGCAGTTCCTCTGATTCACTCTATTCTGGGCTGTGAGGTGCTAACTCCTGTCTCTTGTGGGTCTCTGCAGTTTGGGGTCCTACATCCTTACCCTGACTGTTGCCCTCCCTTCTACGAGGGGAAGAGGCCTGGCTCTTGAAGCATTGCCTTCTATGCTTTGCTACTGGTGTTGAGGGGGCCGGGAGGGGGACCTGTGTCCAAGGGTCCCTGGCCAGGGTACAGCAGGCCCAAGCTTCTCCAGGCACCCACGGCCCCAGGAACTCACGAAGACCCCATATCACTTGCAGCTCAAGGCCCGGGTCCCAAGTCTGCCTGGTGGTGGACCGCGGCCCTGGGCAGTCCCACCCCATCTCCAAGCCCCAGGGTCCCCATCTGGAAAGTGGGCAGAATGCCTAGGCCCCCTGCTGGCCCGCCTTGTAGTGCCCTTTCATTTATTGTAAATGTGGCCTCCGGGGCTCGGGCTGTCTCCCTGGACTGGGCTGCAAGCTCTCTGGGCACAGAGCAGAAACCCCACTGGGGCACTGGTGTGAACAGCCTGCCAGCTGCTGCAGGAAGCACAGCCTCCCGACGTCCTCAGATGACCCTGTGGAGCTGGCACTGACCCCGTGGCTATGGCCCAAGGCTGCGGGCACCCTGCAGGGATGTGCCAGCCTGCCACTCCACAGGGAGCTGCGGACACCGTGTCCTTGTCCAGGGCTGGGAGGGAGCTGGGGCCAACCTAGGACTCTGGGGCTGGCACCTTCCCTGAATTTCTAAACGCCTCCCCGCTCGGGTGCATGTTCTCATCCCTCTCACCCGGAGGAGAGTGGACTGCGTGGGGCAGCCTTCAAAGCTCACCCCTGGGAACCTGATGGCCCTGGGTTCAAGTCCTGCTCTCTCTCCTGCTGATGAGCAACCCAGGAAATGGCATAGCCTCTTACAGCTTCCGTCTTCTCATCTGCAAAAAGGGGCCACCACCTCGCAGGGTTGTAACAGGGCTACATGAGATGCCACGCAATAGAGTGTTTCACTTCAGTTCAGTCGCTCAGTCGTGTCCGACTCTTTGTGACCCCATGGACCGCAGCACATCAGGCCTCCTGTCCATCACCAACTCCTGGAGTTTACCCAAACTCATGTCCATTGAGTCAGTGATGCCATCCAACCATCTCATCCTCTGTCGTCCCCTTCTCCTCCTGCCTTCATTCTTTCCCACATCAGGGTCTTTTCCAGTGAGTCAGTTCTTCACATCAGGTAGCCAAAGTATTGGAGCTTCAGTTTCAGCATCAGTCCTTCCAATGGACTCTCAGGACTGATCTCCTTCAGAATGGACTGGTTGGATCTCCTTCAGTCCAGGAGACTCTCAAGAGCCTTCTCCAACACCACAGTTCAAAAGCATCAATTCTTCTGCACTCAGCTTTCTTTATAGTCCAACTCTCACATCCATACATGACTACTGGAAAAACCATAGCTTTGACTAGACAGATCATTGTTGGCAAAGTAATGTCTCTGCTTTTTAATATGCTGTCTAGCTTGGTCATAACTTTTCTTCCAGGGAGTAAGCATCTTTTAATTTCATGACTGCAGTCACCATCTGCAGTGACTTTGGAGACCAAGAAAATAAAGTCTCTCTCACTCCTTGTTTCCCCATCTATTTGCCATGAGTTGATGGAACCAGATTCGATGATCTTAGGTTTTTGAATGTTGAGTTTTAAGCCAGCTTTTTCACTGTCCTCTTTCACTTTCATCAAAAGGTTCTTTTGTTCCTCTTCACTTTCTTCCATAAGAGTGGTGTCATCTGCATATCTGAGGTGATTGATATTTCTCCCAGCAGCCTTGATTCCAGCTTGTGCTTCATCCAGCCCAGCATTTTGCATGATGTACTCTGCATAGAAGTTAAATTAGCAGGGTGACAATATCCAGCCTTGACATAGGCCTTTCCCAATTGTGAACCAGTCTATTGTCCCATGTCTGGTTCTAACTGTTGCTTCCTGACCTGCATACAGATTTCTCAGGAGGCAGGTCAGGTGGTCTGGTATTCCCATCGCTTTCAGAATTTTCCGCAGTTTGTTGTGATCCACACAGTCAAAGGCTTTGGTGTAGTCAATAAAGCAGAAGTGCCTGTTTTCCTGCAACTCTCTTGCTTTCTCAATGATCCTGCAAGGATGCAGTAAGTGCCCAGTGGGTTTCCTCAGTGACTCATTGGTAAAGAATCCATCTGCAATGCAGGAGACACAGGTTCGATTCTTGGGTCAGAAAGATCCCCTGGAGAAGGGCATGGCAACCCACTCCAGTGTCTTGCCTGGAGACGCCTATGGACAGAGGCGCCTGGCGGGCTAGTTCACGGGGTTGCAAGGAGTCCGGCACGACAGAAACGACTGAACACACACGCGCAAGTAAGCAAACGTTGCCGATTAAAACCATTGACCTGAACCATCGACTGGTTTCAAGACCAGGCTGCTCCCGACTCCCTGGCTGATGTGGGGAAGTGCCCCCCCTTGAGGCATGGGGCGGGCAGCAGTCCTAAGTGTCTCTCAGTCCCTTTTTACTTTTAATATTTATTTATTTAGGGGGCACTGGGTCTTAGTTTGGACCCTTGGGATCTTCAGCATCATTGCGGCAAGCAAGATCTAGCCGTGGCAGGCGGGATCTAGTTCCCCGACCAGGAAGGAAACCAGGGTCCTTGCCTTGGGTGTGGAGTCTTAGCCCCTGGACCCCCAGGGACGTCCCTCTCAGTCCCTTTCAAGCTCACATTCTGTGACCTGTACCAGCTGCCATGCCCCTGTCCTTCCTCTCTGGAACTCGACTGTGGTCTTCCAGCAGGCCAGGAGCCCCTGCCCCTGACTGCCTGGTGAACAGTAAGTGCCCAGTAAGGACTGGTGGGCAGAAGCTGGCAGAGCCACCTGGGAATGGGCAGCGGGTTAGCCGGGGTGGGCGAGGCTGGCAAGGCCACCCACAGTGAAGGGAGGGGGCAGCTGGGAGGCCACCCCCCAGCCCCAGAACAGAGGTCATCCTTTCCCCGGTCAGAGGTCATTTCTCTCTAAATGTCAGAGCCCAACTTTCAGATGAGCCAGAAAAGCTCCCTGGATTTAAGAGCTTATGAGAAGTTTAATTAGAGAACCTCATTGTTACTTTGGAAAAAATCCCTCTGCCTGCATTGATCCTCTTTTGAAAGGTGTTGGCTCCAACAGAGCGTCAGGGGAGGTGAAGGCGAGGGGAGGGAGGGGCGGCCGCGTGACCGGCATGGGCAAGAGGCCTGGCTCCCTCTGCCCAGGCTGGCCGTCCGGGAGGGGTCTGCCTCCTGAATAGACAGCTCCAGGTTCAGAGAGGGCTGGAAACATCCCCACCACCCCCCAGGGCCTGGCCGGCCCACTTGTCTTCTCCTGGAGGCCATTCTGTCTGTCCTCTGTCCCCAGGAGGAGCTGGGGAGTGGCCGCAGTGGCAGAGCCGTCTGGGTCCTGGGGCGGCGAGCTTTCTCCTGTGCGGAGTCTCCCGAGGCCTCACGGACAGCCCCAGCTTCCCTCAGCCATGCCAGAGTGCTGGCTCAGCAAGGCCCTGACTTACTGCAGCCCCTGCCTGACTCCTCCTTTGCAGCCCCCTTCCCCACAGCTACTGTGGCTGTGCTGGAGCCCCCAAACCCCAGGATGGGTTATTAGACCTCTCTGTGTCTTGGGATGGAGTCATCTGTAAAAGGGGGGCTTTCACAGGGTCACAGCAAGAGGCAGCGAGGCCCAGGTACTGGGAGGACATCATATGGGAAGAGCAGGAACCCTCGGGCACATTGGATGTTGGCACAGCTGAAAGCATCTTCTCTAAGATCAGGAACAAGACAAGGATGCCCACGTTAGCCACTTTTATTCAACACAGAAGTCCTAGCCTCAGCAATCAGACAAAAAATGAATAAAATTAATCCACATCGGAAAAGAAGAAGTAAAACGGTCACTGTTTGCAGATATGATACAGTACATAGAAAATCCGAAGATGCCACCAAAACGTTACTACAACTTGTCTATGAATGTGGTAAAGTTGAAGGATGCAGAATTAATATATATGGCTGTTGCATTTCTGTACACTCACAGAAAAGCATCAATAAGAGAAATTCAGGCTTCCCTGGTGGCTCAGTGGTAAAGAATCCACCTGCCAGTGGAGGAGACACAGGTTCCATCCCTGATCGGGTAAGATCCTACATGCTGTGGAGCCACTAAGCCACACGCACAACCAGTGAGGCTGCGCTCTAGAGCCCAGGAGCCCCAACAAGACAAAGCCATGCAATGAGAAGCCCGCACACCACAGCCTGAGAGGGGCCCCCGCTTGCTTTCAACTAGAGAAAAGCCCACACACCCACAAAGACCCAGCACAGCCAAAAACAAATAAATACATCTTTAAAAACAGAGCAATTAAGAAAGCAATCCCATTTACCATCACATCAAAAGGGATGAAAGTCCTCAGAATAAACCTACCGAAGGAGATCAAAGACCTGTATTGAGAAAACCATGAGACACTGATGAAAGATATGGAAGACGGCAAAACCAGATGAGAAGCAATACCATGCTCATGGATTGGAATAATTAGTACAGTTTCCATGCCCATACCATCCAAGACAGTCTACAGACTCAATGCAATCCTTATCAAAATTGAATCCAATGGCATTTTTCATAGAACTAGAACAGATAATTCTAAAATTTGCATAAAAACAAAGCCAAAACAATTTGAGAAAGAATAGCAGAACTGTGGTATCATTCTCTCTAACGTCAGACTATACCACAAAGCTGCAGTAAATAAAACCATATAGCACAGGCCAAAAAAACCAGACACATAAATCAATGAAACAGATTAGAGAACCCAGAAGTAAATCCATGCACTTACAGTCAGTGAATCCACAACAAAGGAGGCAGGAATATTCCGCGGGGAGAAGACAGTATCTTCAGTAAAGAGTGGTGGGGAAACCAGACAGCTAATGCAAAAGAGGGAAATTGAAACAGTTTTTCATACCACATACGAAAATAAACTCAAAATAGATTAAAGACCTGAATGCAAGGTCTTTAAACTTACAACTATGGAAGTATAAAACTCCTTGAAGAAATTGTTGGCAAAACACTCTTTAACATAAATCATAGCAATATTTTTTTGGATCTGTCTTCTAAAAGGAAACGAAAGCAAAAATAAATGAGATCTAATTAAACTTAAAAGCTTTTGTACAGCAAAGGTAATCATTGATATAACCAAATAAAACAAAAACCCAACTTGCTGAATGGGAGAATATATTTGCAAATGTTATGACTGACAAAGGGTTAATAGCTATATAAACAGTCCATTCAACTAAATATCAAAGACAGGGCAGAGAAACTGAACAGATTTTTTCCAAAGGCGTACCAGAGATGACCAACAGGCACATGAAAAGGGGGCATAACATCACGAATCATCAGAGAAATGCAAATCAAAACCACATTAAGCTATCACCTCACACTTGTCAGAATGGTTATCATCAGAAAGACCACAAATAATGAATGTTGGTGAGCATGTGCAGGAAAGGCAACCTCCTCACAGTGGACTGTTGGTGGGGATATAAATTGGTGTAGCCGCTATGGAAAACAGTATGGAGTTTCCTAAAAAAAAAAAAACTAAAAATACAACTATCATATGATCCAACAGTTCCACAGTCCTGACTAAATATCCAAAGAAAATAAAAACACTAACTCATAAACCTACATGCAACTCAATGTTCGCAGCACTATCTACAATAGGAAAGACAGGAAAGCAAATAAGTGTCCATCAACAGATGACTGGATAAAGAAAACAGAACACTACTCAGCCATAAAAATGGATGGAATATTGCCATTTGCAACAACATGAACGGGCCTGGAGGGTATTATGATTAGTGACATAAATCAGACACAGAAAGACAAATACTGTATATCATCACTTCTATGTGGAATCCAAAAAAATAAAACAAGCAAATATAAACAAAACAAAAGAAAATGGGACACATGATCTATTTAGGGCCCACCAGGGAGTCCAGGATGGTCTCCTTATTTCCTATCCTTAATCACGTCTACAAAGACCCTCCCCTCCCACCAAAATAACATTTGTTCTTTTGCCATGTAAGGCAATACTCACAGATCCCGGAGACTGAGAAGTGACCATATCTTTGGGGGCCATTTTTTTTTTCAACAGAACTCATGCCTAGTTCACCACTGGACTGCCAGTGCTTCTTATCATAGAGCCTGGCACATCGTTGGTGCTCAGTAAACACTTGTTGCTGGGATGAGTGGAATCAGAGGTAGACAGGGGAGAAGCGGGCTTTTTCTCCTTGGCCGGACTGGATGGGCCAAGAATTAGAGTTCAAAGCTATAAAGGACATTTGATCCAACCTTTCCATTCTCCTCCTCTTTGCAGCCAAGAGAAGCAGAGGCCAGCCAAGGCTGAAGAGCTCTCTTGTGCCCTGAATCCTGGGGAGCAGGTTTCCTGTGCCAGGATCCCCAGCAGTGGCGCCAGCCTCTGAGCTTCACCCGCCAAAAGGGACACCAGCCTTGTCCGCCAGCGCCTGGGGCCACGGCTGGGTCCTGGCACCAGAGAAGGTTTGGGCAGGACCTTCCACCGGCGCTCATGCTGGCCCCGTGGCTGTCCTGCCTTCCAAACCCCGTTTCTGTGCTCTGACTTTGAAATATTGACTCACTCCCTGCTGGCTCCCCCTCTTGTCAGTTGGGCTTTTGTTCAGGCGTAGCCTCCTGGAGGCGGCCCGGGGTCACCTTCACATCCTGCCAGCCCCCACCAGAGGGGCTCCTGGACATGGAGAAAGGCAGGCAAGAAAGGGGAGACCCTGGGGACGCCCCAATCGATGGGAGTTTTTCTTCCAGCGCAGCGGCGGCCCGGCAGTGCCCAGCGTCCAGGTTGCCTGTGTACAGCTCTGGCTCTGCTCACGGAGGAGGAGGGCTGGACCCTGCAGAGGGACTGGGCCATCGTCAAGAGTCTGGGCGGGGCTCCCAGGCCCACAGAAGTTCAACACAGGCCAAGCTGGAGTGGGTAACAAGCCCGGGCCAGGGATCTGAAGGCTGGGTATGCAGCCTCTGGATAAAGTCTGCTCTGGAGCCAGGCAGGCCTAGGCTAGATCCCTGGGCGAGCTACTTCAGCCCTGAGTCTCAGATACCACATCTGTTGTTCAGGCGCTCAGTCGTGTCCCACTCTTGGCGACCCCATGGACTGCAGCACGCCAGGCCTTCCTGTCCTTCACCATCTCCCAGAGTTTGCTCAAACTCATGTCCGTTGAGCGGGTGATGCCATCCAACCGTCTCCTTCTCAGTCGCCCCCTCCTCCTCTTGTCTTGACTCTTTCCCAGCATCAGGGTCTGTGGTTTACTGTTTCTGTAAAACAGGGATAATCACAGTGCTTCCTCCCAGGCTGCAGGAGGAAGGAACAAAATGAATAAACCAGACTGACTGTGAGGGCCCAGGTACCAGTCATTCCCATGACAATAACGCCTCTGGCTCTTCTCTTGCTCCCCTAGTCCACCCTCTAGCCAGACTGCTCTGCTCTTCGCTTCTGGAAGCTTCCGTGCTATCTCACTCCTCCTGGCTTGTGTGTGTGGGACACTCTGCTCCTGCTCTTCTTACCCAGCTTCTAGGTGAGATACTTCCTAGGAAACAGGGTCATTCCCCCACAAGGCTTAAGAGCCGCCTTGCACTCAGGGAAGACGAGACCCGGCTTCCAATCCCCTCTCCCACGTCCTCCTCCGAGGCCGTCAGGCTCCCCTTTGGTGAAAAGCACACACCAAAGAGGACTTGGAGAGAATTGAATCTGATGTCGGATCACCTAGCGCAGAGTCTCGTGTGGAGCAGGTGATCAATTTTTTAAAAGCAACAAATGTGAATTTTTTAAAAGACGCCATAAATCAAAAGCGTGTTTTACATCTTCTCCCTCTGACGTTTTTCCCTCCGATCTCCAATCCCCAGTTCATAATTCCTTCCCCCTGACATCGTCTTCAAAATGTTTTCAATTTATAATGTATTGGCTTCCCCCCCACCCACCCACCAAGATGGGCGTCTTCAAGTTTTGATCTAAAGAATACAATCAACGAAATTAATATTTAAATCTAGGAAAATCTAAATTTAGTGACTGATCTCAGGGGTGTGAACTAACGAGAAGATTTGGGGATCTTCCAGCTCTGCGTATCTTCTGTGATTCTCCCAGGTTAAGGAGGACGGGCAACCTGCCTCCCCCACCGGCCCCTTCCCCGGCAACCCAACCTCATGACCAGAAAGCCCAGCCAGGACAAGGGATATTAGTGCTTACACTGGGATGACAGTCATGAGCCAGGACAGCTGTGGCAAACAGAGAGCTCAGGTCCCCCTCCTGACAGCTGTCATCACTAAGGAGTCACAGCCTCCTCCCCAGGAAGTCCCCAGCAGCCTCAGGATCCCCTCCCAGCCTGGCTGCCTGTCTCAAACCACCTTCCAAAGCAGCAGAGTGGATGCTCCATGTAGTCAGCATTTATGTCCACTTTGCTCAAAGCGTATCCCCATAACGTGACCTGGAACAGTATGAAGGCGTGGTTATGCGTGGTCAACTCTTCTCAACACATGGACTGTAGCCCGCCAGGCTCCTCTGTCCATGGAATTACCCAGGCAAGGATACTGGAGGAGGAAATGTTTCCTCCTCTTCCTGGGGATCTTTCCAACCCAGGGATCAAACCTGCGTCTCCTGCGTTGGCAGGAGATTCTTTATCACTGAGCACCTGGGAAGCCCTTCGACAGTCAGTGCTCAGTAAACGCATGTGGAATAAATGACCAGATCAAGGTTAGTAAGATGAAGCCCTTTGCCAAGCCTGCTGCAAACAGTGGTGGCTTCTGCTTTAAAATCATCATTACCTGGGACCTCCCTGGTGGTCCAGTGGTTAAGACTCCACTTTCCTAATGCTGGGGACCTCAGTTCAATCCCTGGTCAGGGAATTGAGATCCCACATGCTGTGGGGCAACTTAATCCCATGTGGTGCAACCAGAGAGAAAGCTCGAGAGCCACAATGAAGACCCAGTGAAGCCAAAGTAAATAAATTTTAAAAATAAAAGTTGTCTTAAGAAAATCATCATTACCGCCAATAAATTCTGTATTTCTTCATTTTGCATTCTCCTACATGTACAGTTGAATTTATTCATGAAACCTGATGTTTGCAAAAATCCTTAGTCACCAAGATGTCATTCAGTAGATGAAGGGATGAACAAACCGTGGTACATCAACACGGTGGGATATTACGCTGACCTGTCCAGCCAGGAAAATGAGATGCATGTCACTAAGTGAAAGAAAACAATTCAAAAAGGCTGCATAGTACATGGCTCCAACTATGTGACATTCTGGAAAAGGCAAAACTATACAGACAGTGAAAAGATCAGTGTTTGCCAGGGGTTGTGCAGTGGAAGGAACGAACAGGCAGACAAAGGGTTTTTAGGGCAGTGAAAATACTCTATGACTCTGTAAGACATGCATGCTGTCACACATGTGTCCAAACCGCAGAATGTACACACCAAGAGTGAACCCTCACGTGAACCATGTGTGGACTCTGGGTGATAATGACATGTCAGTGTAGGTTCGCTGACCGTAGCAATATACAGTCTGGTAGGGGTGTTGATGGTGGGGGTGCGAATGGCAGAGAATTTGATGGTGGGGAGGAGGTATACAGGAAATCTCTGTACTTTCTGCTCAGTTTTACTGTGAACCTAAAATAGTTCTAAAAAAAAGTATATTTTTTTAAAACTTCAGTTCTTATTCTTGTTTTCTAGCCAAAATTGGAATGACAGTGAGAACACTTCCTCCATCTGACTAATTACCGAAGTCTCCTGGCATTTGGGGAAATCTACACCCCTGCCAGGATGCCCTGTGGCTTACCCCTTCCCCCTCCGTTTTTTTTTTTTTTAATTTATTTTTTTCGAATGTTTTGGCAGCACCACACAGCATGCGGGATCTTAGTTCCCTGGCCAGGGATCAAACCCATGACCCTGTAGTGAAGCTTGGAGTCTTAACCCGGGACCGCAGGGGAAGTCCTTGACTGGTGTCCTTCTAAGAAGACAAGATCAGGACACAGACACACGCACAGAGGGAAGAGCACATGAAGACACAGGGAGAGAAGGGCCGCCTACGGGCCACGGAGCGAGGCCTCAGAAGGAGCCAGCCCTGCCGACGCCTTGATGTCAGATTCTTCCCCAAAGGCGGAAAAGAGACTGCTGTTGTTTTAGCCCCCCGGTCCATGGTGCTTTACTATAGGAGCCCAGCAAGCTCCTATGATGTCCCCCTTTCCCCTCAAAAGTGCTCTTGTGCCCCTGTGTGCTCCCTCCCAGGCCCCTGCAACCCGCCCCCAACAACCACTGACCTGCTTTCTGCCACTGTTGATTAGCTTGCATTTTCTAGAGTTTGTATATAATGACATCCTCTAACACATACTCTTGTTTTGAAATCTAGCTTCTTTCACTCAGCAGCGTCATGTGGTTTTCTGTATTGGTAGTTTCTTCTCTTTATTGGCTGAGCACTGGTCCAGTGAGTTTATATTTATTTATTTACTTTATTTAGGCTCCAGGAGTTGGTGATGGACAGGGAAGCCTGGCATGCTGCAGTCCATGGGGCTGCAAAGAGTCGGACGTGACTGAGCGACTGAACTGAACTGAACTGATTTATTTATTTGGCTGCTCTTGTCTTAGTTGCGGTTGTGGGATCTAGTTCCGTGAGCAGGAATCGAACCTGGGCCCCCCGCACTGGGAGTGCAGAGTCTTAGCCACTGGACCTCCGGGGAAGTTCTGATATGCCACTGCTTTTAAATTTGTGATAACCAAAAACAGGAAGGAATCCAAATGTCCATTAATAGATGAATGGATGTGTATTAGCTTTAATCTCTTTCTCTGCTTGGACTGGACCCTCCATAACATCAGGGACTTTGTTTATGGCTATACCCTGAATATTCATTGGAAGGACTGATGCTGAAGCTCCAATACTTTGGCCATCTGATTCGAAGAGCTGACTCATTGGAAAAGACCCTGATGCTGGGAAAGATTGAAGGCAGGAGGAGAAGGGGACGACAGAGGATAAGATGGTTGAATGGCATCACCAACTCAATGGACATGAGTTTGAGCAAACTCTGGGAGATGGTGATGGACAGGGAGGCCTGGGGTGCTGTGGTTCATGGGGTCACAAAGAGTCGGACACACTGAGAGACTGAACAACATACCCACAGCACCCAAGAACCCATGCTGGCACATAGTAGGCCCTCAATAAGTAGCAATTACATTAATTACTTACAGGCTTTTTGCCATGGAGAGGACACGCCCTGACTCCACCCCTGCAGCCGGGCTGACCCCTCTCCCTGGATCCCCACCAGCTCACCTGTCTGAGCCATCTCTGGCTGCCTTGCTCCATCTCTTGCCCATGTCCACATGCCCTAGATGGCAGGTTCATCTCATCTCCTGCCTGCCCTCCACCACCACCCCACCCCCAGGAGCCTAGTCCTGGGGTATACCCAGGGTATATCCCCTGGGATGCTTTCCCATCAGCTCCTGCCCACGAGGATGTCCCTGTGACACATTCCTTGCCTCTGTGGTCCAGCTGCTCAGTGAGCATCAGCTTATGTGCTCCTTTATTCAACAAACATTCAGGGGGCACCCGAATGGGCTGGAGGCCGGGGCAGGTAGACACCGAGCTCACAGTCCAGTCTGGAAGCCAAGATTCATGAATAATATATAATCATCCTCTTAGATCTGCTGTCTTGTGCCAGGAAGGGTGATGGTCTTGGGGGGAGGGATGGTGATGGAGGAGCTTAATCTCCTTTAGGGGGCTGTCTGTTGTGTGATGGTCAAGCCAACAAGGGCTGAGGGGAGAGAGGATATGGGGTTCACGCATGAAGAGATGGATGTGTGCAGGGTTGGGGATGGGGAAGAGGTTGGCCCAGTGCTGCCGCTAACGAAGGGTCCATATGGCCAGAGGATGAGAGGGTTGGATGGCATCACAGACTCAATGGACATGAGTTTGAGCAAACTGGGAGCCAGTGAAGGACAGGGAAGCCTGGAGTGCTGCAGTCCATGGGGTTGCAAAGAGTCAGACGCGACTGAGTGACTGGACAACGTCAACAGTGGCGAATGAGCACAGGCAAGGGACCCCCAGGGAGGACAGGAGCTCAGGCAAGGCTGTGAGGGTCAGGGCAACGATGCGGATGCTGTTCTAAGCCGCCCCCTCCCTTAGCACCCATGCTGCGTTTCCCAGCAGCGCCCAAGGCCAAGGCCATGTCAGCTTCAAGCGCAGTTCCACTCTGCGTGTGGAGACTCTGGTTTCTTCTGCCTCCCCACCCACAGTGCTTCTAACACTGCGAGGTCCTCACAAGGCACATGATGGGCACTTCTGGACTGATCACTGGCTGATGCAGTTGATCATCTCATTCTTATGCTGGCTGAGTGGAGGGGGGGCCTCTGTGGTGAAGGACACTGTGTCCTTCAGAGGACAGCGACATCTGAAGGAGTCCCCGCTGAAAGAGTGAGGTGCTCGTTCAGAGCTGGGCTGCGGATGAGGCTGGAATAGAGTTTATTTACAGGGCAAGTGGGCGTTCTTGCCACATGACTTGATTCCCTGGTGGGATATGAAATCTACTCAATTGTGGAATTTATTCAAGTAGAATGGATTCACCTCTGCATTCAAAAGCGAAGGTAGGAAGCATCGATCAGAAAGTGTTGATGAAACAAATGCGCACGTATCTGTGAGCCTCTTTTTCCTCTTTCCGGCCTCATTCTCTTCCACTGGACCTTGGTGCCCCATGCCTGGAACGCTGTGTGGGCTTCTGGTTGCTGTTCTGTGAGAAATGCTGCAAGTTCGGGCTAGGAAAGGGCCAGATCGATAATGTTAAATGGTGGTCTTGTGACGAACCCTAGAGAGTAAGGTTAGGCTGCCAACTCAGAATGAGAAAACAGGAGGCATAGGGCTGGGGCCGCCAGGACTAGATATGGGGGTAGGGAATGCCTGCAACGCAAGACGGCAAATTTTAAGATTAAAAAAAATAATAAAAAGACAAAGAAGTCTGCACTCAGTAGGGCAAAGGTAAATTGAACTTTCAGCTAAAAATAGAAATGGGTTCAAGAAAGGTTTTCATAAAATATTTAGAACTCTGAGGGACCTCCAGAATAACCTGGTCTAGTGGTTTTGAACATTTGGGGGGGGGCGGTTAATTTTAGCATCAGAACTCTTTTTCCAGAATAAAATATACAAAGATTGTAAGAGTGGCTGTGGCAGGAAGTAGGGAGGCGGGTTTGACACCACAGGACTCCCCACCCCACTGTCCCTCGAGCCTCAGGACTTTTGGGGCGCCTACCAGGGGCACAGATTTCCCTCTGCCTCCTCACACTATGGGGAGAGAAGCAAGGTTTGGGGGGTACAGCGAGCCCCGGGGAGCCACCTGTGGGCTTGTATCCTCAGATAACAGCAGCACAGATGTCACCGGGGGAGCTGACAGCCACATGCGCACACGATGCCCCAGGGCTGGCAGACACCGCCCAGTGTCGACCTGCGACTCTCACTGCGTCGTGGAGTCCTGCAACCTGGCTCCTGCGACTCGGCCGGGTCAGCTGGCCCCTTAGTCTTGCACTCAGCAGGAATAATTGCAGCACCGACCGGGGTGGGCTGTGGCAGAAAGGAAGGAGCTAAGTGTGCAGGCCAGCCGGGAGCAGGGCACCTGCCAGGGTGAGGGTGGGGAGGGCACAGACGCGGCTCCTCCTCCCTCCCCTCCCTCCCCTCCCCGGTCCTCAGAGGGCAGAGGTGAGGATTCCAGGAGAGGATGCTTTAAAGCACCAGCCCCGAGAGCCACACAGACTCCAGCAGAGAGTGCGCCCGCGACAACTGTTATTACGATTGTCACTAACACTTATTACCTGCACGAAGCCTCACAACACACCCGTGGTACTATTGTTGCCATTTTACAGGTGTGGAAACTAAGGCACAGAAGGATTCAGTGATTCTCCCAAAAACCAAAACTGGGGAGGAACAAGAGGCAAGTGGGCCCTGGATCCCCGCCCACCCGCCACCGCCCATCCGAGGGCCCCAGCTCTCCACCTCACGGTGTGAAGGAGGGAGACAGATGGGTCCCCGAGGAGTACGAGAAGGCAGGTCAGTCCCTGCCCGTCCAGCCCCTCTCCCTGTTCAGTGTGGAGCCGGGCAGGTGGTGCTTCTGCGGGGCTGTGTCGCCCTCTAGTGGCTCCATGCGGGATTCCGACCAAAGCCCTGCTTGTCCAGAGGGACGCTCGCCCTTGCCCTTCACATCCTAGAGCTGCAGAGACGTTCCGTTGCCCGGTGCTATGGGGTCGGGACCACACAGTGACCACCATCCCCCCATCCAGGACATGAGTGGGAGAAGCCTACAAGACCTCGCAGGCGCTGGAGAGAGGGCGTGGCTAGAAATCAGGCTGGATCACGGGCACCGGGGAATCCCTGTTCAGGTGCCTGGCTCAGGGTGGGTGTGTGCGTGCGCGTGTATGTATGGACCCTGTGGAGGTGGCATAAATAGGGAAGAAGGAAAATAGAATTGCAAGGCATACGGTGTCTCTGTCCCTTAAATGGAGTTTAGAGTGGCAGTGGAACTCTACAGTGTAAGCTTCATGATTAGCTGCGTCACCACGGCACATTCTGAAAGCGGACAGACAGGCAGGAGTGTTAACTGAGGCACCGCCTGGCGGCAGTGTTTGACAGTGCCTGCCGAAGCTCGGAATACATGCATACACCCAGCATGTCCATTCCTGTATCAGCACCTGGACTCAGGAAACACACACCCTCTGTCCACAGACAGACAAGCACCATGTCCACAGCTGCTTTAGCTGTAATAGCTCAACCCTGGAAACAACTCAGATGTCCATCAGCAGTAAAATGGATGAGTTACGTTGTGGCAGTCTTATAAGGTTCCTGTGATGGAATATTTGGCAGCAATGAAAAGGGGCTACATGTATAGCATAAGTGAATCTCATAGGCATAATGTTGAGCAATGGAAAGACCCAGACTTCCCATTTACATGAAATTCAAAACCAGGCTAAGTGAATCTGTGATGGTGGGGGTCAGAATAGGAGTTGTCTCCAAGAAGTTGGGGGAGCCTGTGCAAGGGGGGGGGCTGTGTGTACTCTAGATTTTGTTCTGGATGATGGCTATACTGGTGCACACACTTGTGAAAAGTCATCAAGGTGTACACTTAAGATTATCCTGCTTCATTAATGAAAGCCAACAGACACAGAGGGAGGGGAGGAGTGGTGGGCAGTGCAGGGCAGTGGTGGGTGGGACTCTGAGGCCAGAGGGGCCTGGGGATGGCTGTAGGGCCCCGCAGAGACCACTCGTGTGAAGCACAGACAGGATCCTGGGGAGGCTGGCCGTTATTCACTGTTTTGAAAACCCCAAAGGATCCTGCTAGATGGCTTCCTTTCCTGAAATATATTTAATTGATTTCCTAGTTCAAAGCTGCAGAATAGGATGGTGGCTTTTTGCCCCTTTCTTTTTGCTTCTCTGTAATTTTCATCATTTTCCCCCTATAATGAAAGTGTTATAGTTTTTTCAATATGGAAAAAAAGGCAATAAAAGCTATTTTAATTAAAGAAAAAAAGCTGTGAGTGCAGATTCTGGTTTGCAGATTTTGCACGAAGGCACATTTGGTAGCGGGGTCGGACACTGACAGCACCAAAGTCCCATGGGTTGGGAAAAGGATGCGGGGGTTTGAGCCTTCTGTCTACAACACAGCAGGCTGCTTATGGATACAACGGTGAAAGCATGGCACGCCTGTGGATCACCATGCTGTGTCATTTCTTGAGCGCTTACTCAGCAACTTACTTTCCCTCCCTTAACTTTACAAGTGGGAAGGCTCAGCGTTACTTTAGGGACAGCTGGCTTTTTCTTTTTTCCCGTGTCGGGTCTTGATTGCGTCGTGCGGGATCGCTCGTTGCGGCACACGGGTTCTAGTTGCGGCTCACGGGCTTGGGGGTGCATGCACTTCAGTGGTCACAGTGCTCAGGCTTAGTTGCTCTCGGCACGTGGAACCTTAGCTCCCCCACCAGGGATTGAACCCACATCCCTTGCGTCGCAAGGCGGATTCTTTAACCACTACACCAGCAGGGAAGTCCCGACAGCTGGGTGGGATTCAGGAGCACTGTCTTCCAGCCCTGCCCTCTCCCTTGATCAGCTGATGTTCTATGAATCATCTCTCTTACTTGGAACTTCCTTTCTCCATCCTTCCTGTGAAGGCATCACTCCCTGCCTTACAAGCCTGGTCACTATTATTGCACCCATTTCACTCTCAAGGACACATTTATTGATAAGTAGCTTGACCAAGCCCTCCCAATCGATAAGGAACAGTACAGGGAGCCGCCGGTGAACTCTCTCTGGCCCAGGACCGACTTTGTCAAGCCTAAAGGATGTTCCTTTTAGCACTGACCTTCGGGTTGTCTTAGTCACACTTTCTGGGCCTGGACAACTGTGACAATTAATTTTTCCCCCTCTAGCAAACGAGAGGCTTCATGGTTTGCTTTTCAGAGCAGCGAAAGTGAGGGTAGACAGGATTTCAAGACTTGTCAGGTGAAGACCAAAGGAAATGTCATATCAAAGCTAGGAATGGTTGATCTTTCTAAAATCTAGAGCATTGTCTTTTCATAAAAAAAAAAAAAAAAAGAACAGCCCAAGTGATGAGTTGATGCATTTGCCGCGTAGGAATTTGTAAATAAGGAAGATGTGCCTTTGTTTTCATTCTGACATCCTGGATTGTATGTAATGTAGAAATAAAGTTTATCTGGAATTTTTATTGGCTATGCCCTTTCTTAAAGTGTGGCTTAATGAGGAGACAGAGGGATTGTGCAGTCAGAGGACAAACCCATCAAGGGAAAGCATAAATTGATACAATCTTTCTAGGGGACAATATGGCAACATGTATCAACATTCCACATACGGGTATTTCCTGACCCAGAAATGTCACTTCTAGCAAAGACATATACACAAGGATGCTCATAATAACATGGCTTGTAATGGTAAATTTAGAAACAATGTAAGCTCTAACAGCATGGAATTGGCCCAATAAAGCAGGGGTCCCCAACCTCTGGGCCACGGACTGGTATCTCCTGTCCGATCAGTGGCAGCATTAGGTTGTAAATGAGTGAAATGAAAGTGATAGTCGCTCAGTCGTGTCTGACTCTGCTGACCCATGGACTATAGCCCGCCAGGCTCCTCTGTCCATGGAATTCTCCAGGCAAGAATACCAGAGTGGATAGCCATTTCCTTCTCCAGGGGATCTTCCTGACCCAGGGATCAAACCCGGGTCACCTGCATTCCAGGCAGATTCTTCACCATCTGAGCCACCAGGGAAACCCTTTAGAAATAAAGGACACAATAAACATAAAGCGCTTGAATCATCCTGAAACCATCCCCCTGGAAGTCCATGGAAAAATTGTCTTCCATGAAATTGGTTCCTGGTGCCAAAAAGGTTGGGGACCACTGCAATAAAATATGGCACATCCAGTCAGTGAAACACAGAGGCGCAGAAATTGATCAGTGGCTGCTCCTGGGGAAGGGGGGAACCTACTTTTCATTGTCTAAATACGTTGGTTTCTTTTTAATATTTTATTTAGAAATAACTAGATTCACCTGTAATTACAAGAAATGACACAGAAAGAGCCCAAGTATGCTTTACTAAATGGCTAATGTCTTGCACAGCAGGTCAACTCTAGTGCAGCATGTGGACCACGATGCTGACGTCCACGCAGACAAGATGCACGGCGTTCTCATCCCGCAACGACCCAACCTGCTTTCCTTTCAGTTACTCCCACTTCCCTCCCGCCCCCTCTTTAACTGCTGGCAACCACTCATCTGTTCTTCACCCTTACAAGAATTGTATTCCACAAACTTCATATACAGGGAATCATACAATATAGAGCTCTGGGGGACTGGCCCTTTAAAATTCAGTGGAGTTCTCCGGAGGTCCATCCAGCTGTTGTGCGTATCGAGTTCATTCCTTTTTATTGCTGAATCCTTTCCATAGCGCACAGGTCTCTGTGTCAACACTCGTTTTCATTGTTCTGGGGTATGTGCCCAGGGGTGTAACTGCCCAGTGATATGCTGGTTGCACGTTTAGGTCTGTAAGAAACTGCCCAGCTGTTTTCTAGAGGGCTGTGCCACGCTCCATTTCCACCGGCAATGTGTAAGTGAGCCAGTTTCTCTGCACGCTCACCAGAATTGGGGGCTCTCCGTTTTTTTCATTTTTGCCATTCTGATAGGCATGTAGTGACACTGAATTGTAGCTTTAATTTTCATTCCCCTAATGGCTAATGATGTTGAACATCTTTTCATTTGCTTTCTTGTCATTAGCATAGCCTCTTTTCATGTCTTTTGCCCTTTTTTCTAACTGGATTGTTCATTTTTTAAAGTTGATTTTAGAGTGTTACGTATTCTGCACACTAGTCCCTCAGCAGATACAAGGTTTGCAAATGTTTTCTCTCCGTTTATGGTTAGTATTTTCACTCCCTTAAAATGGCCTTTAGATCCAAATGGTTTTCCCTTTATTTCCTCTAAAAGTTCTATAGTCCCACATTTTTTGTCTAAGTCTTTGATCCATTTTGAGCTCATATTGTACCACGTATGAGATTTAAGTTGATGTTCATATTTTTGCATATGAATGGTCGCTTGCTCCAGGACCATTTGTTTAAAAAGCTATATTTCTTCCACTGAATTCTTTTTTGCACCTTTGTCTAAACTTGGGTAGGCATGCTTGTGGGATCTATGTCTGGGTTCTCAATTCATGTGCATTTATTATCTATCAAACTTCATTTTAAAATTGCACTGATGATATATCCTTATTAACATAGGAAAATGAATGATAAAATCTTACAAAAGGGCTATTTAGTATATTCTGATTTTTTGTAAAGCTTTCTTAAAAAGAGTGCTTTGATGCCTGTATATGGAGTCAGCTCTTAGGAAAGACCTTGAAACAATGTTTTCCAATCTGGGTTCCTGGGGTTATTCTGAAGGATTTTAAGGAAGCTGAATTCAGTGTCTTTGCCTTGCTTATGATCTGTGATGCTCTGTGAGTACAATGTAGCTCTTCCTGGGAAGTTTCTTTTTTTTTTTTTAATCTATCATTTTTTAAGTCTTGATTGAATTTGCTGCAATATTGTTTCCGTTCTGTTTTGGTTTTCAGCCGAGAGGCATGTGGGATCTCGGCTCCCAGCAGGGGTCAAACCCACACCCCTGATTGGAAGGTGAAGTCTTAACCACTGGGCCACCACAGAAGTCCCTTTCCTAGGTACTTTTGACTATGGGATCCCTTTTATTCCCTAAGGAGCATTTCTCAGGGCTATTGTTCAAAGGGACACACTTTGGGAAACAGGTCTGAAAGGTTCCCTGCCAAAATGTTAATAGTGATGGTCACAGAATTGTGGAGTTTAGGATGATTTTCTCCTTTTTCCACTCTCCTAAGTTCTGTTACTGAAAACTATTACAACAAACGTGTTCATTCTATAAACCGGGAAAGTAATAAAGATGTTTGGGGGTGCTGGGGGAGCAACCAGGTGCCAGAGGCCTGGAACAGGGAGGCAGACAAGAGCTGGTTGGCAGAAGCAGGAAAGCCTGGCTGGCAAGGGTCCCTGGGAGGATGGGAGAAGCAGGAAACACAGACCACACTGCCAGTTCACCTACAGGAGGGAAGGAGGGCAAGATGGGGGCCAGGATCTGCACAGACGGCAGCAGGCCGCATGGTGATGGGGAACAGTGTCGTCATCCATGGACAATCCCATGCCCATGGGAAGACCTTGCAGGGGGCCGCTGGGAAGAGCTGGTCCTGGCGCCACTCACGGGGGTCATGAGCATGAAGGTAGGTGTGATGCTTGGGACTGTTATATCTCCAAGACTTCCTAACAGGGTATTTTGATTAAGTCAGCTTAAAATTAGACTCCTGCTAATTATATCCACAGGCCCCTCTTGTTTCAATTTCTCATTTATTTATATTTATGTTCTGCCTTGTGCTGGGAGGAAAACCTAATTAAAACTGGCTTACAGGGTTCATAAAATAAGACAAGATAGTGTAGAGTGAAAAGCAGATGGAAGCAGAGAGGAGAACAAGGATGGGTGCCAAGAGGAGCCAGCAAGGAGGTTTATTCTTGGTCCAGTCCTCATCGTCCAGGTGAACAAGATGTCTCCATGGAATCCCTTATGGTGCAGGCAGAGGAGGGCCAACCTGAGCTGGGGTGCCAGGTCCCGCCATGGGCCCAGGCCCTGTCTGAGTTACACTCATCATACATGTTTGTTGAGTGAAGACCCATTTGACACCGAAAAGTCAAAACAGCCTCAGGTTTCCACTGGTGACTCTCAAGTTGTGGGATCACTGTTGGAACAGAGCTGAGATTTCTCAGGACTGAGATCTGTGTGGCTCAGAGATCAGGGTTCTCTTGGGAGAAGACCTTGACAAGGAACAAGGCAGCTCTCAGAAGCTGACTTTCCCTCACAGCCATTATGAAAAGAAAAAAACAAAAAACAAAACAAAAAAACAAAACAGAAAGTAACAGGTGTTGGTGAAGATGCGAAGGAATTGGAACCCCTGTGCACTGAAGGTGAGAATGTCAAACGGTCCAGCCCTATGGAAAACAGTACAGTGCTTCCTCAGAAAATTAAAAATAGAATTACGATATGATCTGGCAACTCTCCTTCTGGGTTATACCCAAAATAGTTGAAAGCAGAGAGACCGAGACATATTTGTGTACTCGTGTTCACAGAAGCATTATGCCCAATAGCCAAAAGGTGGAAGCAACCCAAGAGTCCATCAGGGGATGAATGGATAAACAAAAAACAAAGGAACAAAAATATATAATCATAATAATACATATATAATTATTATATAATTAAATATATTAGACATTAACATAGCACATACATTAAATATCATGTTAAATATAATGCTATTAAGTGTTATATATTATAATAAATAATTATAAATATTTTACATAATAAATATAGTTAATATTAAGAAGAAGTGAAGTCACTCAGTCGTGTCCGACTCTTTGCAACCCCATGGACTATAGCCTACCAGGCTCCTCCGTCCATGGGATTTTCCAGGCAAGAGTACTGGAGTGGGTTGCCATTTCCTTCTCCAGGGGATCTTCCCTACCCAGGGATCGAACCCGGGTCTCCCACATTGTGGGCAGATGCTTTACCCTCTAAGCCCCTAGGGAAGCCCAAATTAATATTAAGTATAACATCTATTTATTATATAATTATATATTAATGCCAGGCTCCTCTGTCCATGGAGTTCTCCAGTCAAAAATACTGGAGTAGGTAGCCATTCACTTCTCCAGAGCATCTTCCTGACCCAGGGGTCGAACCTGGGTCTCCTGCATTGCAGGCAAACTATCATCCGAGCCACCAGGGAAGCCCATTGTATATAATATGTAAGTATTAAGTTATATATAATATTGCAATTATATTCTATAAGATGTTGTATTTGTTAATTATATTTATTATCATACAACTATATATTAATTCTGTTACATTTATTTATTGCATATTATTTTCTGTTGATTATATTATATTTATTATTATACAATTTAATATACAATTATACATTTAATTATATAATAAATAACTATATTATTATTATTCAACCCTAAAAAGGAAATTCGTGAGACGTTACGCATGCCACAAAATGGATGAACTAACCTTGAGGACATCATGCTAAGTGAAAGAAGCCAGACACAAAAGGACAAATAGTGTACGATTCTACTTAGATGCGTGGAGTAGTCAAGTTCATGCAGACAGGAAGCAGAATGGTGTTTGCCAGGGGCTGGGGGTAAGGGTGACGGATAGAATGGAGAGTTAGCGTTAATGGGGACAGAGTTTCAGTTTGGCGAGATGAAAGAGTCCTGGAAATGGGTGGTGGGGATGGTCGCAGAGCAACGTGAATGGACTTCATGGCCCTGAACTGTGCACTTGAAAATGGTCACGGGGGTAAATGTCATGTTCTGTATATTTTAACAGAAAAAAACAGTTAAAAGAAGGTGACTTCCAAAAGGAAGCTGTGAGCTGGGAACTGTGGGTCTACCAGATGTCACGCTGGGGGTTTGGGGGGTGGGGGTGGGGGGTGGGGATTGCCAGAACAGGCTGGGGATTTCCAAGAAGACAATTCTCTGTTTTTACAACAGAGAGCTAGGACTGTGTTTTAAATGTATATATGTATTCGGTTGCACTGGGTCTTCACTGTTGCCTGGGCTTTCTCTAGTTGCGGCGAGTAGGTGCTACTCTTCCCTGTGGTGCAAGTGAAGAACTCTTCTCTCATCGCAGAGCACGGGCCCTAAGGTGCTCTGGCTTTGGTAGTTGCAGCTCGCAGGCTCTAGAGCTCAGGCTCGGCAGTTGTGGCCCACAGGCTTAGTTGCTGCACGGCGTGTGGAATCTTCCTGAACCAGAGATCGAACCCACCTCCCCTGCATTGGCAGGCAGATTCTTCTCCACTGTGCCACCAGGGAAGCCCCCAAGAAGACAATTTTGTGTTAACATGCTCCCTGCTCTCTTGGTTGGCTAGAGAGACTCAAGATCTCCCTGGCAAAATAGCTCCTGCCCCAGAGAGGCTCCCTAAGGTCTTGGTGTCTGTTGATTAAGTCAGCAAATATTCATGGGCACCTACTGTGTGTCAGGCCTTGTGCACAGTGTAAACACACATGGCACAAACCCGTCCTTGTGTATCTTGCACCCTTTTAGGGGTAGATGCCCCCAAAGCAAACAAGAAAGTATGAAACTGAAACATGACCAGAAAGGACACATGCGTATGATTCCGTTAGATCACATTCTAGGAAATGGAGAAGAATCTAGAGTGACGGGAAGCAGGTCAGTGGTTGCCTGGGCCGGTGGTGGACGAAGGAGGTCAATGCCAAGGGCATGAGGAGAGCTCTGGGAGTGGTGGCAATGTTCTGTACCTTGATTATTGATAGTGATTTCACAGGTGTGTCCATCTCTCAAAACTCACACACTTTAAATGCATGCTGTTTACTGTGCATACATCCTATCTTGCCTGGTAAAATATTGTTTTAGTTGAGTGATAAGCTCCAAAGTAGTGGATTTCTCAAAGGTCACATTTCAAGTGGGACTGGAAGGAAGAGATGGAGCCATCTCAACAAGGATGGAGGGAGGGGTGGGGGGCAGAGTCCTCGGTGAAGGGGACAGAAGTGGCCAAGGTCCAGAAACAGCAGGAGAGCCCAGCACACTCAGAAAGCTCAAGTGGTTGAGGGTGGCCAGGGGTCCCGGGTGTGTCTGGTGGGCCTGATGGAGAGTTGAGGTTGAAGATGAGAGAGGGCATTGGTACTTTCTGCTAAGGGTGATGGGCTGAGGCTTTTTAATGGGGAGGTTGACTCCATCAGCTGTAGCAGGAAGATTTTTCTGGCCTCACCGTAGCGAACAATTGTGAGAAGGACAAGAATGAAGGGGAGCATTAGGGCGCTGTTGGAATAACACTGGTGTGAGATGGAGGCCCAGGTGAGGAGCAAGGAGAGTGGCGAGGTGGGATGGCAGGGGAAAGGAGAGCCTCTGGGCATTTGTAATTGTGGGGTGGGGGGCTGAAAGAAGGCAGAGGCGAGATGGATGCCCAGGCTTCTGAATTTGGCAACCCGTGGAGCAAGATGGCACTTTCTGAATAGGAAACCCCTGGAGGAGAAGCAGGTTCAGGGGCTGAAAGGCTGGGTCCAGGTTTGGACATTTTGAGTCTGAGCTGCCTACAAGCCAGCCTCGGGCAGAAGTTCAGCAGGCCATGGGGAGCTCAGGAGGAAATCTAAGCTGAAAGTGGAGTCCACTCGGGGTTGGAAGCAGGGGCTGTGGCAGATGAACCTCCCCAAGATGATCAGGACATCATCTTCTGTCCCACATGGTCATTTTTAGTGACTTTGCCAACCCCCATCAGGAGGTGCAGTCCGTTCCTCCACCCACTTGAATCTGGGCAGATCCTGGGACAGCTTTGACCAATGGGACATAGGGATGGAAAATGACCAGTAGAATGGCAGATGGGAGACTTGACCAATAGAATGTCAGGAATGGAAGGCTTGACCAATAGACGACAAGGATAGAAGGCTTGACCAATAGAACACAGGGATGGAAGGCTTGACCAATAGAATCACAGGGGTGGAAGCCAAGCCCAGTCAGGTCTCCCGAATGGCCTTTAATTGTCCTAGGAGCTTCTGCTTCCAGCCTCTCTGGGGTCAGCCACCATGTTCCAAGTGCATCTTCCCCTAGCCCCCTGTTCTGCGAGAAACCCAAGCCTTGTGGAGACAGAGAGAGAGGCCCAGCAGGTTCCTGGAGAAACCCGTTGGAAAATGAATCCTCCAAATCCAGCCCCTGGCGGATGCCATCAAGATCAGATGCTGGCCACCCAGGTGAACTCTTACTGGTACCCAGGAGCTGCACTGGTTTAAGCCACGAAATGCAGAGACAGTTTGTTATCCAGCAAGATAAATAATCAACCAAGACAACAGCAAATGGGTCCACTGAGCAGATCCTGTGACAGGCAGATGGGTACAGGAACCGAGGATCCAGACCCAGCTCTCAGAATAATCCCAGAGCCGGCAGGAGAGCGTGTTGAGGGATCAGTGGTCTACAGTACCTCTGCTTCTCCTGTCTTCTTCCACACTCTTCCTTCTAGATAGAGCTGGGATTGCATAAACCCCTAGCGCCTCTGCCCCTGCCTGCACTCCCTTCGCCTCCACCCCTGGAGAGGAGTTGCTCAATCTGGTTGGTGAGTTTTTTGTTTGTTCATTCATTTGCTTATTTAGGCTGCCCTGTGTCTTCGTTGGCCTACGGGCTTTCTCTAGTTCCGGCCAATCCGGGCTCCTCTCTGTGATGCCCCGGCTTCTAACTGTGGTGTCATCTCTTGTTGCAAAGCACAGGCTCTAGGGTGCTCAGATTCAGTAACTGTGAGGCTCCAGCTCAGTTGCCTCGAGGCACGTGGAGTCCTCCTGGACCAGAGATGGAACCAGCGTTCCCTGTATTGCAAGGCAGACTCAACCATTGGCCCACCAGGGAAGCCCCCTGGTTGGTGAGTTTAGAAGGAGAAAACAGACCCATGAGACTCAGCCCCTTCCTCTGTCCTCCCCCGGAGCAGGAAACACAGTCTGCCCTGTCTCCCCCATGCCCAGTTTTATAAGGTTGCCCTGAAGCTCCCTGTTCATCTCCCCTCTGTCTTGTGAACTGTCTGCCTTGCTCTCCATAGACTCAGCATTGTCATCTCACCTTAGGGGGTCCCTGCGGCTCTGCCTGGGTCCCTCTCCTTGCTCCATGGCCTGGAAACTCTCCAGGCATTAAGCTAGGACAGTCATAAGGCTACCTTGCTTGTTTCCATCCTTCAGGGATGACTGTCCCTCCTTCCTTTCTTCATTACTCAACCTTGGTCAGTTTATGAGATAGATACTCATGACCCCAATTTGTTATTCCCATTTTACCGATGCGCCAATATGAGGCAGGCACGAGCAGCACCCTCATGTCACAGATGAGTCAACTGGGGCTTAAAGAGGTTCAGTCACTTGTACAGGGTTGCTTAGCAAGAAGCAGGACCAGAACTGGGACCCGGTTCTTTCTTTCTTCAAGGATCTTAAACTTGCATTCTACTGCCTCTCCAAGTACATTTCATAACCAAGGATAACTATTCCATGTTGTTCTCCACCGCCCAGGTTCTTGTGTGTCTGTGCCCTTATCTAAAACAATAGGGAATAAGAACCTGCCTGCAGAAACAATAACATGAACGTACAAGATATGGGCTTCCCAGGTGGCGCCAGTGGTGAAGGACTCGCCCACCAGTGCAGGAGATAGAAGAGATCTGAGTTCGAGCCCTAGGCTGGGAGGAGGGCATGGCAACCCACTCCAGTATTCTTGCCTGGAGAATCCCTAGGGACAGGAGTCTGGCGGGCTGTAGTCCACAGTGTCACAAAGAGTCGGACACGACTTAGCAGCTAAACAGCGACAGAATTGGACTAGGGGTCACCCTAACGGCCTCATTTTGATGTCATCACCTTTCAAGGCCCTGTGTCTCCAAATACAGTCAATTAATTACAGCCCAAAATACAAATGTGGAGGTCCTGGGGGCTAAGGCTTCAACATGTGAATTTGAGGGGAGACACAGCTGAGTCCATGACAAGGTGCCAGGGGGAGCTGTGGAAAGAGGGTGACAGCTGGGTCGGGGGGAAGGGAGGAACAGCGCCCCACCCCTCCCACCGCACTGCCCCAGGTGCAGACTGTGTCCTCCAGTCCCCAGTATCCAGCTGTGAGCTTGGGGGCATCTGCCCACCCCTCCCTACCCCGCATGTCACAACCAGAGCCCATTCTGCCGTGGGCGGCCCGGGGCCTGGGCAGGGTCTGTCCCCCCAGACAGGGCTGCATCCTCAAGCCCCAGTGGCCTGCCCCTCTCTCATCACCAGGCCTGGCCGCTGCGGGCCCCTGAGCCATCCCCGTGGGGCTCTCAGCCCCTCCCCATTCAGGGCAACATTGCAGGATCACCGACTGGAGCATGAGGAAGCTCGGACCCTGTGAGCCGAGCCGGGCCCCCCTCCCTGCTGTGTTGTGTGTGAGGTCGCCAGAGCTCCGGGACACCCCTGGCGTGGTTCAGGACAGAAGGGGGCTCATCCTCAAACCCCTCCCACCAAGGAGGCAGGGCCAATCCTGCCCTGCCCCAGGCCTCAGTTTCCCCATCTGCTCAGGGACACATTGGACTCAATGATGTACGTCTTCCACTCCAAGGCTGCGGTCCATAGGGCCACAAAGAGTCGGACATGACCGAAGCAACAGCAAGCACACACACGAGACACACTGACCTTGGCATTTATTGCAGCTTTGTTTATGATTTTAAAATATTGGAAACGTAAGTGTTCATCAAGAAGAAGATGCTTAAATACAGTCTTATACCTTCATACAGTGGAATGCTACACAGCTTTTACAAAGTATCAGGAAGATTTGTATGTATTAGCAAGAAAGATGTTCAGTCTTCCTATGTATGTATGCGTGCATACTCAATCGCTCAGTCCTGTCCAACTCTTTGCGATCCCATGGACTTCACGGGGGACTTAATGTACATCTTTATTTTCATTAGTGATTTACTTGATGGTATATGTGTGTCCTCTAGCCTCCTAGTCGAGAAAAGCTATTTCTAGCTTTTTTTTTTTATTGTGCAAGTGTGGCTCTCTGGGACCTTTTGGACTGTAGCCCACAAGGCTCCTCTGTCCGTAGGACTTCCCAGGCAAGATTACTGGAGTGGATTGCCATTCCCTCTGCCGGGGGATCTTCCCGACCCAGGGATAGAACCCCCATCTCCTGTGTGTTCTGCATTCGCAAGCAGTTTCTTTATCTCTGAGCCACCTGTGAAGCCCATATGTCTGTACTATACATACATATGTATGTAAATGATAGCACATTGCTTTAAAATATCTATCTATCTATCTATCTATCGATATCCTCAGTCCCATGCAGGTCTGTGAGAAGGAGCAATGCTCTGTTCCAGGCAACCATTCAAGGACAGCCTTCTTCTGTCTTCCACCTTCACCACCGCAGAAAGAGAAGAGAGGGAGAGCACAGAATCAGGTGTGGGAGGTTTTTATGGGCTGGGCATGGAAATGACAATCATTACTTTAACCACATGTCATTATCCGACCTTGAACATATATGGCCACTCCTCACAGCAGGAGGAGGCTGGCCATGTGGCAGCAGTGGTCTTGGTGAGCATCTAGCCAGCTTTGGTCACGCCAAATGATTTGTAGCTTTTAAACCAATTCATTAAAAAAAAACCAAACAAACCCTTAAGTGTGTGCATGGGTATATTCAGTCCAGTTCAGTTCAGTCACTCAGTCGTGTCCGACCCTTTGAGACCCCATGGACAGCAGCACGGCAGGCCTCCCTGTCCATCACCAACTCCCAGAGTTTACTCAAACTCATGTCCATCAAGTCGGTGATGCCATCTAACTGTCTCATCCTCTGTCATCCCCTTCTCCTCTTGCCCTCAATCTTTCCCAGCATCAGGGTCTTTTCAAATGAGTCACCTCTTCGCATCAGGTGGCCAAAGTATTGGAGTTTCAGCTTCAGCATCAGTCCTTCCAATGAATATTCATGACTTATTTCCTTTAGGATGGACTGGTTGGACCTCCTTGCTGTTCAAGGGACTCTCAAGTGTCTTCTCCAACACCACAGTTCAAAAGCATCAATTCTTAGACGCTCAGCTTTCTTTATAGTCCAATTCTCACATCCATACATGACTACTGGAAAACTGTAGCTTTGACTAGACAGACCTTTGTTGGCAAACTAATGTCTCTGCTTTTTAATATGCTGTTTAGGTTGGTCATAACTTTTCTTCCAAGGAGCAAGCGTCTTTTAACTTCATGGCTGCAGTGATTTTGTAGCCCCCCAAAATAGTCTGTCACTGTTTCCACTGTTTACCCATCTATTTACCATAAAGTGATGGGACCAGATGATGGGAGTTCCAGGTGATGGAACGAATATATTGGGTTAGCCAAAAAGTTCATTCAGGATTTTCCTTAGGATGGAATGGTATGGAAAAACCTGAACGAACTTTTTGGCCAACCCAATATTTTTAATATAGAGAAATCTGGAAAGATATACATGAGGTTGTTCCCTCTCGTGAGGGAAAGGGAGACTGTCACTTTTGGATGTCTGTTATTTTGCACAACGATGGCACATATTTTTCTTAAAGATTTACAGAATGATAGTACAGTGCTTTTCTAAAAACGGCTTTGAGCCAACGGAGTTTAGAATTCTAAATGTTCACTAGGGGGCAGGAGAGATGTGCGTTTCTGTGCTTCTGCTATTTGCTGATCACCGTTTACTGCACCTCTTGCATAACTTCCTCCTCCAGCAGGCCATCTGTCAGATTCGCTGAGCTGCTTGAGGAGAAGACGGCACCCAGGCCTCTCACGCTGGCGGGCTTCGGCTGTGTGCTCAACCATCCCGTTTTAATCAGTTGTCAAGGCTGTAGTCACCTTATGTGTCAGGACTGAAAAATGTGTCTTTCATACCCAGCTTTTTTTGCGGGGGGCGGGGGGGGGGGTGCTGTGCTGGGTCTTAATTATAGCATTCAGGCTCTAGTTCCCTGACCAGGGATCAAACCCAGGCCCCCTGCGTCAGGAGCACGAAGTCTTAAGCACTGAACCACTAGGGAAATCCCGTGTTTCAGACCAGCTTTTGAGTACCCAGAACAAGAAGTCTGGTAACTTACCTGAAAGTGACCGTTGTTCAGTCGTGTCCAACCCTTTGTGACCCATGGACTATAGTCCGTGGAAATCTCCAGGCCAGAATACTGTGAGTGGATAGCCTTTCCCTTCTCCAGGGGATCTTCCCAACCCAGGGATTGAACCCAGGTCTCCTGCACTGCAGGTGGATTCTTTGCCAGCTGAGCCACAAGGAAAGCCCAAGAATACTGAGTGGGTAGCCATTCCCTTCTCCAGGGCATTTTCCCAGCCCAGGAATCAAACCAGGGGCTCGTGCATTGCAGGCAGATTCTTCACCAACTGAGATATCAGGGAAGCCCCAACTTGGCTGAGAAAAAGCCAAAGTACCATGAAGCCAGTGTCCTTCCTGCTCTGCTGGGGTCAGTCTGGGAGATGCCACTTTTTTTTTTTTTAATATGGCTGCGCTGGGTCTTCATTGCTTTTGCATGGGCTGTCTCTAGTTGAGGCAAACGGGCTATTCTTCATTGCAGTGCACAGATTTCTCATTGTGGTGGCTTCTCTTGTTGTGGAGCACAAGCTCTACACGGGCTTAGTTTCTCCTCAGCATGTAGAATCTTCCTAGACCAGGGATCGAACACATGTCCCCTGCATTGGCAGGCGGATTCTTATCCCCCTGGACCACCAGGGAAGTCTCTGAGCAGTGCCACATTTAGATAGGGCAGAGTTGACCCCGACATCTGTCTCCAGCTTTTGGAGGATGTCTGCGGACATTTCCCCAGTTTCCTGAGCCCTGAAACCAGATGGGGAATGAAGCCACGTGGAAGGAAGGGGGCTGTGGGGGACTCACGCTCATAGTCATGAATGATGAGTAAAATCTCAGTGAAAACGGATCCCCAGTGCCCTTCAAAGTCATGAAAGCATTTGTCTCCTCTATTCGGACTGCTCTGATTCTCTGAGTTGAGATAAATACCCTCACAGCCAGACAGCATGGTGGGCTCACACACCCCGCCCCCCGCACCCCTCTGGAACGTCCATCACAGCCAGTCTCATAGAGGAGTTTTGGAGGGATCGAGAGTCCCACCCCCAACTCCCTTAGAGCTCCCGGAGACCTGGACCCAGGACTTGTTCGTCTTTGTTTTTCTCATGAGGCTGGTACACCAAGGACATGCGGTCTCTGTGAATAGAATGGAACTGAGCTGAATTGAACTGAACACAGTTGGAGCGTCATGGAATGTACTGTGAGACGCTGGAGGAGAAGTCTGGGTTAGGGAAATTCAAGTGTTACCAAGTCCACGCTCATGCTGCTTGCCACACGACAGGCCAATAAACTGAGACACGAGTTGTTGGGGCAAGGAATAGCAATTTTATTTGGAAAGCCAGCAAACCGAGAAGATGATGGATGTGTGCCCCAGAGAACCATCTTGCCTGTATTAGAATTCAGGCTTGTTTTATACTAGAAGGGGAGGGAGTAAAAAACATTGCCTGGTTCCTGCCAGTCAGCCTCCCAAGGGGATGTGTTCATTTCTTCCTTTCTGCAGTCATTTACCAACTGGGTCTGGTCAGGAGGTTTCCTGTGAACTGAAAAAAAAAAAAAAAAGTGAGGGGGTATTTTAGCTCAGTGCTCATTACCTGGGAGGCAGAGTTCCCCGAGATGAGCCATTATGTGTAATTTAAGCTTATAGCCAATATCCCTTTAGTGATTAACTTGTAATGGAATACAAAGGCTCTTTCTTGTTATAGTAGCAGAGGTTAAGACATGAGCCTGGAGCAGGCTGACCATATACTAGAAATGTGTCTAGTATAACCCCCACTCAGCCAAGGGGGTTAACTTCCACTGTAGAAGATGCGTGTGCCTACCTTTACCCAACCAGCAAGGTTGGACCCTAGCTCATGTTTGGAAGGTGTAACCCCGCCCACTTGGCCAATTGGACCAGAGACTGGCCTCTGACTGGAGCTGGGCCAATCAGATCATCTGTCTTGGAACTCAGGTTTGGGAATAAGCATGCTTCAGGGGTCCCGCCTGCCTGCTGAGGTGGGAGAGGAGGGGACCTGGTGGTGGCTGGATAAGGGGCCACATGTGCAGGTCAGGTGCCAGGGAAGCATTGCACTTCCTGCCCTTCAGGTCTATCCATGAGACACACCCCCCATGCTTTCTAATGAATTCTTTTTGCCAAGCCTTTATGAAACTGGTATCTATTGGACCACAAACCTGTCAATCCTAAAGGAAGCCATCCCTGAATATTCACTGAAAGGACTGTTGCTGAAGCTGAAGCTCCAATACTTTGGCCACCTGATGGGAAGAGCCGACTGACTGAAAAAGACCCTGATGCTGGGAAAGATTGAGGGCAGGAGGAGAAGGGGAGGACAGAGGATGAGATAGATGGTTAGATTGCATCACTGACTCAATGGACATGAATCTGAGCAAACTCTGGACGATAGTGGAAGACAGAGAAAACTGGGGTGTTGCAGTCCATGGGGTCACAAACAGTCAAACAGGACTTAGCGACTGAATAAAAGCCACACAACACGTGATCAAATAAATACTTCCTGATCTAGACCCCATCCTCCTAGGATTACCGTGAGGGCTGAGGCAGTGACTGAACTCACGCAAGCCCCAGGCAGCCCTCATACTGTTGCGTACTGTTAAATAGTATGGAATCCACCTCTCCTCTGATCTGCAATCAGATACAGCGGTGAGATCATCCCTGAACTGACGATGCAGTTGGGAGTTCAGGCAGGCTCCCGTGAAGTGACGGCCAACAAGCCAAGATGGCACAAGCTCCGGAGGCACCAGACTCTCTTCGGTTGTTTTCTACCCTGGTCTCATGAACTTCTGCTGTTCCAGTAGGTGACTATTGTCTGCAAGTGCCAAGAAGGGGGTGTTACCCTGTTGGAAAAGGCCCCAGTCTTTAAAAGGCTCTCTCAGGAAGCTCCTGGCCACCTCGCTGTCCCTTCCACGGTGGAGTCTGCAGAGATGTGTAGTGGTCATCGGTCTACCCCTCCCTGGATTTTTGGGAGAGGGCCCAGCCGCACGCATGCAGGTACTGACTGAGCCCGTTCCCTGGGCTGCTGCCACGAGTACAAGCCAGACGTGGGCTTGGCACCAATAACGATTTTCATTTTCTGTATCTCATGTTGTTTTTTTACATTGACATTTTATTTTTATATTTTCTAATTGAAGTATCAGTTCAGTTCAGTCACTCAGTCATGTCCAACTCTTTGCGACCCCATGAACCGCAGCACGCCAGACCTCCCTGTCCATCACCAACTCCCAGAGGTCACTCAGACTCATGTTCATTGAGTCAGTGATGGCATCCAGCCATCTCGTCCTCTGTCGTCCCCTTCTCCTCCTGCCCTCAATCTTCCCCAGCATCAGGGTCTTTTCAAACGAGTCAGCTCTTTGCATCAGGTGGCCAAAGGATTGGAGTTTCAGCTTCAACATCAGACCTTCCAATGAACACCCAGGACTGATTTCCTTTAGAATGGACTGGTTGGATCTCCACTTTCAAGAGTCTTCTGCAACACCACAGTTCAAAAGCATCAATTCTTTCGCACTCAGTTTTCTTTATAGTCCAACACTCACATCCATACTATAATGGTGTGTTAGTTTCAGGCATACAGCAAAGTGATTCAGTTATACACACCCACACCCCCCCACACACACATATATTCCTTTTCAGAGTCCTTATAGATTATTATAGGTTATTGAGTATAGTTCCCTGTGCTATATGGTAGGTCTTCGTTGATTATTTTATATATAGTCATGTATATATGTTAATCCCAAACTCCTGATTTATCCCTCCCCCCCCCCACCCCCCCATCCCTTTTGGTAAACATAAGTTTGTTTTCCATGTCTATCTCATGATATTTCGACATCTTCAAAGTTTTGCTGACCTGGGAGAGGCTAGCCAGTTCTTAGAGATGTAGAAGGCAGAACACCTTTCGTGCACAAACCACCCCATCTGAATCTTCAGCCCCAACCGCTTTATAAGAAGACACGCCTGCTTCCATATGGTTCTCCAGTTCCTCTTATCTGTCACATAACTCTCACGCAGCACGCCGATATTTCCTCTGCCCTTAGGCACCTGCGCTACGTAGGCAGCACAGTGGCGAAGAACCTACCTGCCAGTGCAGGAGACGCAAGAGACTCAGGTTCGATCCCTGGGTCGAAAAGATTCTGTAGAGTAGGAAATGGCAACCCACTCCAGTACTCTTGCCTGGACCGTTTCATGGACAGAGGAGCCTGGCAGGCTACAGTCTGTGAGGTTGTAAAGAGTTGGACATGAGTGAGCACACACGCGAGGCAACTAGAGCCCGCCCCTTCCGCCCAGAGCCCATCGGAATTGCTCCCACTAGTCACTCCTCAACTGTTTACCCTACACTTCCTAGCCTTTCCTGAAAACAAAAAAAAAAATCCCTATCCTGAGTGTTCCTCTCACCCCCACTTCTGCCTCCTGACCACCCTGACGCTCCTGCATGGCTCTGCATGGCATGCGTGCCTCCTTCTCTCAAGAAATCTAAGTAATAAATCCTTCTCTCAGTGGCACTGGCCTCTCCATGTCACTCAGTCACCTCCATAACTTAAAATCCCAAGGGTACAGACGAGACAGTCCCTGCCTGTAGGAGCTTACAGTGTCCTGAAGGGGACAGACATTAAACAGATAACGAGAAATTGAATATGGAGGTGTGTGCTATCAAGGAGACATATAGGGAGCTGCAAGGGTCTTAACCCTCTGAGACGCTGAGATGGATGGCCATGGATTTTGCTTCATTAGCATGTGTTCCCAAGACACTGCTTTTTAAAATAATTAAATCGGCTGCACTGGGTCTTACAGGACACGGGATTTTCGATCTTTCTTGTGGCATGTGGGGTCTGTTTTAGTTGCAGCATGTGGGATCTAGTTCCCTGACCAGGGATCAAACCCAGGCCCCCTGCATTGGGAGCATGGAGTTTAGCCACTGGACCCCCAGGGAAGTCCCCCCACTGCCAACCCAGGTACTGTTTGAGCATCACCCTTCCCCGTTCCCAGCTGCTGGTTCTATGGCATCTTCTCCCAAGCTTTCTTGTAATCAGTGCAAATTCTCAAGCCTGGCCAGTTTATGCATCCTTCTCCCCCCAACCCCCACCTGCAAGCCATTGGCTTGGGGGCAGGTGTGTGACTTAAACTAGGCTAAAGAGAGTCAGCTGGTACCCAACACAGCCAGTGGGTAGAGAGAGATCACTTGGAAATAGAGCCAACCTAGAGGAGTGATGGGAGAAGGCGATGGCACCCCACTCCAGTACTCCTGCCTGCAAAATCCCATGGACGGAGGAGCCTGGTGGGCTGCAGTCCATGGGGTCGCTAAGAGTCGGGCACGACTGAGCAGCTTCACTTTCGCTTCTCACTTTCATGCACTGGAGAAGGAAACGGCAACCCACTCCAGTGTTCTTGCCTGGAGAACCCCAGAGGCAGAGGAGCCTGGTGGGCTGCCGTCTATGGGGTCGCAGAGTTGGACATGACTGAAGCGACTCAGCAGCAGCCGCAGAGGAGCGATGTTGCAGGTTCAGAGCCTAGAGGTAGCTGTTGGCTCTGGCTGCATCCTCGGTTTGCTAGTTGCGATGTCCGACAAATTCCTTTTTTGCCCTAACCAAGCTGAGCTGGGTTTCTGACAGTGAAATCAAGCATCTTGACCAGTACAGGGAGCTGCTGCCCCAACTGGGGGCATCTGGGAGGATTTCCTGTAGAAGTGGCAGTTAAATCAAGAAGTGAAAGATGACTAGGGGTCAGCCAGGCGGAGAAGAGGAAGAGGGACTATTCTAGGCAGAAAGAGCGGCAGGAGAGAAAGCCTTAGGGTAGGAAGAACAAAAGCTGTAGTAATGTGTTTGCTTCATCACCTCGCATATGTTCTATTATAAACACCTTTTTAAATGTCGGGGGGCTTCCTTGGTGGCTCAGCTGTAAATCTGTTTTATTCATTTGGCTGCGACGGGTCATAATTGTGGCACACAGAATCCTGGGTCTTTGCTGCAGCGTGTGGGATCTAGCTCCCTGACCAGTTGCAGCATGTGGAATCTTTTAGGTTGAGGCATGCAAACTCTGAGTTGCAACATGTGAGATCTAGTTCCCTGACCAGGAATGGAACCTGGGAGAGCTGCATTGGGAGCACAGAGTCTTAGCCCTGGACCAGCAGGGAAGTCCCTATAAACGCCTTTGATGAATAACCTTTATTAAATAAACTCCATGACCCTTATTTACAGTCATGTCCATTTGTAAAGCACTTTATTGTTTGAAAACCTTTTGTTGTTTGATGTGTCAATTTATTAAATATATTAATATTTGGTTCCATTCTCATGAACCCTGACCAGGCCAGCTATTCAGACTAATTTTCTGCTTTGCACACAGACTTTTGGACCTAAAAGACTGACTCAGAAACCTAGAAGGATTGGGGACAGCTTTGGGAGCATGGGGGAGGGGATCTGGGGCCAAGGGTCAGTTCTGCCTGGTGCTGCAGCTGCCGAGAGAGTAGAGCCGTCCCACCCTGGCTCAGAGCAGCCGTTCATCAGCTGGAAAAGAGAGATGAATGTGTTAATCTTTGGCTTTGCCTTTGACCTCTAGAGAACTGGCACTGATGACTCTGGAAATTTGGCTGCTACCTAAGGCCAGCTCTCAGTTACAGAATCAGCAAGCCTGCCAGAGGGTGCAGGGAGAGGTGAATAAGACTCTTTGCAATGTCTATTATTAATATCATTTCTTCTCTGTGCTCCCCTTCCAGACTCTGTTCCCATCTCCAGATTATTCACTGTACCTGAGGGAAATGGGGGAAAGCTGAATTCATCCTTCTTTGTACTTCTTTCATCTTGGGCTAAGGACAGTGAGCGAGGTGCTGGAGATTTTGTCACATGTGAACACCCTTTGTGTTACTAAAATGTTTTATACTTGCATTATCCGATTTAACTTTGCTTCTCCAAGTTATAAAGTCTTTGGAGGGAATAAGTGATTGTGCACATTTTTGTAGGCCTAATAGGTTCTTTGATTCTTAATCACTTTTACTGAACTAACCACTGGGCTTAGAAAAGGCCCAGCAGAAGTCCAGGCTGGAAGGGACCCTGGTCCACATTTGGGGGTCAAGTGAATAGAGCAGGCAGGAGGTCACTGTGTGCCTATGGACTATGGGCCAGCAGGGGCCTCTGGATGCGGGTGGGGTCAGTCACAGGCCCTGGTGTGGAGACACGAGTTTGGGTGGGAGCCCTGTGTTCCAAGCGAGGGGGGGCAAGTCAGCAGGGCAAGCTGAGCCTGGTTGGGATCAGACTCAAGCCTTGAGCTGGAGAGTCTGATTCTACAGCAGAGGAGGCTGAGTCCCGGGTGGTCCATGCCACCCCTCGCCCTGGCGTCGAGGGTCCGTGCGTGCGGGCAGCGGAGGCCCAGGTGTGGGTTGGTGGCCAGGGGCCGGTCCTTCGCCGTGGCGTGGAGACTCCGGGTCGGCAGGGGGCGCTGCGTCCCGGGCGGGAAGTTCCGGCCGGCTCCGGGTCGGCAGGGGGCGCTGCTTCCTCGGCGGCGCGGAGGCCGCGCCCGGCAGGTGGCGCTCTGGCCGCGGCCGAGGCCGGCGGGCGGGCGGCGGCGCGGCGCTGCGGCCGGCTCGCGGGCCCGGGGAAGCGGCGGCGGCGGCGGCGGGAGCAGAAGAGGCGGAGCGGCGGCGGCGGGCACCCCCGGGCGGGCTGGGGCGCCGCTGGCCGAGCGCACAGGCCGCGGCCCGCGGAGCCCACCATGCCGGCGCGGGCCTGAGGCGCGGCGAGCCAGGGCCGAGGCGAGCGGCGGCCGCGCCGGCCTGTGGCGCCCGCAGCGGCCCGGCCCGGGCCCGATGAGCGGCGGCCTCGGCCTCCGGCGCAGCCCGGAAATGTCCGGCAAGATCGAGAAAGCAGGTGAGGTGCGCGGCCGGGCTCCGGGGGCGAAAGCGCCCCTGGGCCTGCGGGGCGCGTCTCGGGCGGCGGGGCCGGGCCGCGCGGCGCTCCCGGGGCCACAGGCCGGCGCGGCCGGGGCGGGGGCCGGGGGCCCGGAGGCCGGGCCGGGCCGGGGCGCGCCGCTCGGCCCGCGGCGTGAACTTTGAGACAAGGGGCCGGGGACCCGGGCAGGGACCGCGTGTCCCAGTGGCCGGGCGGCGGGCGGCCGTCCTTCAGGCGGTGACGGAGCCGAGCCACAATCTATGTGTCATTTCTGAGGAGCCTCGAGTTTAAATTGAACCAGACGTCTCCACTTCGGAGGCTTCAAAGGCAGCGGGGCAGGATGTGTCCCTGGGCGTTTTCAGGGCGCGGGCGAGCTTTCCTCCGGTTTCAGGCTGAGCCCTTGGAAGCGGGGGCGTACGGGGAGCCGGTTGGGTCTGGGGTTCGGTTAGAAATCTCGTTGCCAGCCTCATCTCTTTGTGTCTTCCTAGAGATCTCAGAGCCTCGCCTTCCGGTTACCTGGGTTTTCCCCGGGCTGGGAAATAGTAATCTCCAAAGACGCAACTCGGGGGCGGTGCACCTGGGGCGCAGGGCTTAATTAAGCCGGCGACACCTTGCAGGACACATCTCTGGGTCCAGGGCTCCCGGAGCGGGGACACCACTGGTCGTCATAACCGGATACCCTGTCATCCCCTTTGCAGCTGAGCTCTGGAAGGTGGGCTCTTCGGGGACTGGAAATAGGGCAGGTTACACTGATTTTGGACGTTGCTGGTTTCCCAGGTTGAACCGGGATACTTTGCTGAGAAGCGCCTCGGAAGTGGACCCAGAAGGCCGTGTAACTTGCAGGCTGTGGCTTGAGTACAGGAAGGACGTTTTCACCGCCTTTCTTGAGGGTTTTCTGTGTATCCGGCTCTGTGCCGAGCACCTTAAACATCGGGCTTATTAAATCCTTACCGGTTGTCTGTAAGAGCAAATGTGGTCCCGCTGTGACAGGCTCAGTGGTTTCTTGCAGGCCGGCGCTGTCCCCCGCCCCCATGCCCGGCTCTGGGAGCCGAGGCCCCAGTGCTTTCCTTCCAGGCAGCGCCCTTGGCCTCAGGTGCTGTTTCTTGGGTGTCCTCATTGTTCTCCAGCCGCAGGGCTGAGTCTGCTGACCATGAGTTCCCTGCCAGCACGCGTGCTGTTTCAGAAGCACCTCTGATTAATCTGTGCAGTGTTTCTTAGGATGCGCCATGCCTCTTGGACAGTGTTGGGGAAAACTTGGCTGCTTTATTTTAAAAAACAGCATCAACAGGGTTTTCTCTCATTATAAGGATAATTGAAAAATTTGAAAGTCATGGAAAAGTCAAAAAGAACGCAATGAAAAGCACCTCCCCTCCTCCCCTGCCCTCCAGCCCCACAGGCTGCTTTCCAGGCTTAGCCATCTCGCAGTGCACTGCTCCCGGGAGAAAGGGGGCCCGAGGCCAGGTCTTCTCTGCACAGATTACCCCTGGGCCTTCCCCTCTGCCAGGAGCTGTAGTAGATGCAGAAGCAAGCGGTGTCTGCCTTCAGAGAAGCTCATCTGAGGGTGGGCGAGCCGGCCCCAGCATTACCCCGGGCCACCAGATGGAAGGCTCTGAAAAGAGGGCGAGGGTGCCCCCCGTGTAGATGGGGGGGTGAGGCTGACCGGGGGTGTGGAAAGCTCCGGAGGAAGGTGCCTGTGGTGGGAGGTGGCCGAACAGGAAATGCTGAGGTTGGCCCCTCACGTGGAGCTGGAGGGAAGTCGGTCCTTCTAACCTCGGGTCCTTTGCTGTGATTCATGCACAGCTGTCGAGGCAGACTGGGACTCTCCAGAGTGAAGGGTACGCCTTCCGGGTGCTTTCTGCTGGTCATCATAGGTGGCCGTCAACTTGCATTTCAGCGAGATTTCCGTTCGGGTTTCTGTTGGCGTTCCTTTTCTAAATGGACTTACCGTGAGGTCACCAGCAGGTGTTCCGTGTAAAGGAGAGGTCCTCAGGTGAAGGGACGCCTCATCTTAGCAGGGGAACAGGCTCTGGTGGATTACAGAGCCTGGCGCCCAGCCAGCGGTCATTGTCAGGTTTTTCTGTTTTCTGTTGACTTGAGCAGGAGAGTTACTTCCGCGTGTTTGTAATCTCGACTCAGAAAATAGGACCAGTGCTCTGATTTCTCGGGACTTAAGGCAGCCGGGGTTTTCTGAGTGTGAGAGAAGCTTGATGCAGCCCAGGACCCCTGCTGCCCTTCCCACCCAATCCCCATTGGGAGCCGCAGCTCCTTCAGCCGCCAGGGAGATCTTTCAGAGTCTGTCGTGCTGCCTTTCAACCTGTTTACTTCCTCAGCAGTGCCTGCCTGGCGTCGGGGTCATAGGTACCCACCTCCTCTGAGGGTAGACCCTTCTGTAGGGACCAGATCAGGCTGTCTGCAGTCATCTGCTCTGGGCCCAGTGAGGGGTCAACACAGTCTGGGTTCCACAGGGGGTGCAGGGTCAGCTTGCTGGCTGGTTGGGGCCTGTCCACTTAGGCTCGGTGGAGAAGGGTTGAACCTGGAAGGCCAGGAAGGCTGCTGGCGTGGGAGGGGGGAGGCTCCCTGGTGTCTTCCAGATGTAATGAGAAGGCAGGGAGCAAGCAGAGCCAGACGGCTTAGGGAGCTCCCGGGGTGAGCTTGTGGGCAGGGCAGGCTCGGAGAAGAGGCTTTCCAGGGGAACTGAGAGGGGTCTGTTCTGAGGACTTGCACCGTGGGAGGTGTGCGCAGTGCTGGGGCCACTTGGGGGGCCAGTGAGCCTGATTCTGGTCGTGTCTGCAGCTCTGGGGCCAGTGCGCTCATGCTTCCTCCCGGCAGACACACTGCGTGCAGGGAACTGAAGCCTTGACCTTTCTGAAGCCGGACACCCCTCTCACCTGATGAGCGGAGGCGACAGACCAGCGGCCGTGGGCTGGATTCAGGCCATAGATGTGTTGTGCGTGAGCCACATGTGTTCTTGATGGTCTGCATTTAAAAATCAGGAGATCACTCCCCAGTCTTGGGTTTCTGGTTCTTTTGGAAAGCAGGCAGCCCTGGTAACCCTGAGCCCTGCTGATGCGAGCCACTCTGGCGGGGCCACCCACCCTCGCTGCCACCCCAACGCCCACGCCCGCTCCCCACTCAGACTGGCAGCATTCCAGCGTGCGTCCCTTTCCTCGCAGAAGCCGCCACTTGTGTTTGTTGCTTTTTATCTGGACTTTGAAATCTTTGCTCCATTCCTTCACGGATCCGTTCCTCCATCCCTTCGCTTGGCACTGATTGAGGTGTCGGCGCCTGGGGTCTGACGCTTGCTGGGCTCTGGGGAATGGCAGTGATCTCAGGGGGCACGTTTTGGTCACACAGGCCTTAGCCCTGGCAGGGTTGGGGGTGCTGGGGGTTACCAGCATTAGTAATGGGTTATCCCCATTAGACTTTCGGTGGAACTGTGAGGGGTGGGCAGTTAAGTGGGCCCAGCTAAGGGGCGGGAAGAAGAGGCCTCAGTGTCACCGACTGGACTCCTCAGAATCTCCGGGCTCATTCCTCAGTTCTAGGTCGGTAGTTTATCCAGAGCCTCCTAGGGGCCTGGCGTTGTTCTAGTGTTCGTGATGCAAGAAGGATCTTGTCTCCAGAGCCACAGTCCGTCTGGAGGAGGTGTAAGTTATGCAGGGGTTTCTCTCTTTTTTTTCCCTTTTTTTGTTGAGAGGAGTGGTTCTTTCCCTGCCAGGTACTCCTGGCAGACGACGGCGTTCTGTCCAGGATCTTCATCCATCACCAAACCCTCTGGCCGCTCTCTCGGCTCCTTGTGGCCTCAGGCTGCTCCGTGGTTCCCTGACTGAGGCGGCTGTGGACTTGGCCAGCACCCTGCCTCAGGACAGAATAAATAGTGTCTCAGACTCTAGTGTTGTGTTTTTCAGATGTGTGAAGATGCTTTCCTTAAAAAGGAAAACTTATTTGCAGTCATAGTAACTTTTTGTCACTGTATTTTCTCAGAACAGATGAAAAGTACAAGCCCAGGCTCTCAGAGGAGGCTGCACACTCTTGGCCCACAGAGAGTCCTCCTAGATCAGTTTTAAAACTCTCAAATCTTAATACTTCCTTTACCCAGCAAGTATCAATGTACTCAAAATGTATCCAGTCGATAAATAGCAACACTTTCAGGGCACGTTGGGTCACTGACTCCCTCCTTCCTGCGGCCCTCCTGATGGGAGACACTGTGTGCCCCTGGCAGCCGCCCGGACCCCACTGGGCCTGGCCTTCCCAGTTCCCAGACCAGGGATAACATCAAAACGGTCTTGAACAGGCGTACAGTTTTTATAGTCTCTGTCCAGAGTGCATCGACTGATGACCTCATTTCAGTGATCCTGGGGGCCAGAGCAGGGCCAGTGAGCCTGCCTCTCCCCTGAGGGCGGCTGAGGCCTGGGAAGGCTGGTGATTTGCCTAGGGTCGTGGTGCGCCTGCGCCCGGGCTCCACCGGCCCCTTTAGGGAGCATTGCTTAGAGCTTCCTAACTTGCTGGAGACACAGTAGCTTAATCTGATTGTTCATGTTTCTAACTTTCTTTTCTGTTTTTTTTTTAAATCCTGTTACATTAGGGTAGGCCCAGTGCAGTTTTGGGCTTCCCTGGTGGCTGAGACAGTAAAGAATCCACCTGTCATGAATCCACCTGCAATGCAGGAGACCCGGGTTCGATCCCTGGGTTGGGAAAATTCCCTGGAAGGCATGGCAACCCACTCCAGTATTCTTGCCTGGAGAATCCCCGTGGACAGAAGTGCCTGGCAGGCCACAGTCCATGGGGAAGCAAGGAGTCAGGCATTTCTGAGCACACAGCACACAGTGCAGTCTTTAGGCTGCCTAGATACTAATAACATTAATAGTGGCAGCTGTATCGTAAGGAGACAAGAGATAGCACAGACGCAGGCTAACCATGTTTTACAAAGTCAACTGCAGCAACCCCCTGTTGCCTGGTCTCCTGAGCAGCTGTTGGCAGAGGTGGTTTGAATGGGATTCCTTGCAGCCAGCAGACCTGATAGGAGGCCTGTAAAGATGAGTCATGTATGAGCTTGCAGAAAAATCATGTCCCAGGCCGGCCCGGATTGGCGCACGCCTTGAGCACAGGGCTGGGTCTTAGCTCCGGCCAGCTGAACGCTTTCCCGTTGCCATAACAAGATGACGCACTGGACGGAAGAGCGGCCTGGCAGGGCCTCCGCTCCGCACCCCCGCGGCCCCCCAGCGCCCTGCCGCCTGACAGGTGTTCCTCTGACTCGGCTCCCACCTTGCCCAGAGGCTGCTTTAGGATTTAAAACCAAAGAAACAAAAAACCAGTTTGTGAATTACTGAGGGATCTGTCATCTGACTTTGTGGTCATCTGTCTTAGGCCGTTTGACCGTTTGGACCATTGTGACCTTGGGAGAGTCTTTCTCTCTTTTTGGGTCTCATTTTCTCCATCTGTGCCATGAAGGGGGAGTCTAAAATTAGTGTGTCCTTGTTTTGTTTTAAAGCAGAAGGCCTGTATTTTTTTTTAAGTTTATTCATGAGGGGTTTTTTTTTTAGCTTTTTATTTGATATTGGAGTCCAGTCGATTAACAGTGTCACGATGGCTTCAGGCGACAGCACAGGGACTCGGCCGCACATACTCCATGCGCGCATCCTTTCTGCCCCTACTCCCCTCCCGTCCAGGCTGCCACGTAACGTTGAGCAGGCTTCTCTGAGCAGCAGGCCCTCTTTAGTTCCTAGGAAGGCTGCTCGCTGACCGTTGGGCGCTGCGAGGCGCCCCCGTGGGTCCTCTGCCAGCTTGGTGTGAAAACCTGCTTCCTGGGCGCGCTCAGCCGCCTCTGCCAGAGCCGACTGCATGTAGGCTCTCTGTGCCCCCTCTTCCTCTAGTAGAGACAGTGCATTCCCTGGGACGGCCCTGGAGGAACCTTCTGGATAGAAGGATACTGTTTAGCTCATTCAGAAACCAAAGCCCCAGTTTCCTTTCCTCAAGTTAAAAATCAGCAGATACAGTCCTAAGTAGACTGTTAGCCTGTTGAGACAGAGTGTCTGCCGGGTCCCCCATGGTGTTGGCATCACTGTGTCTAGAAGACAGTAGGTACTCAAAAACTCTTCACTGTGAATCTCGTTTAATGTTGTCAAAGGATGAACTCAGGTTTCTGATTCCAAGTCTCAAAATCCTCTTTAAAGGAGCTCTTTCTGGCCTTTGAATCGCCAGTTAGGATGTTCCTTGGTGTATTAGTTGGACCAGTACTCTGATAAGGGTGTGCAGTTAGTTGGGGTTCTGGGTTAACCACATGCGTGGATCAGTGTTTCAGTGTGTCCTTCCAGAAATGGGTGAGGAGACTGAGCTCAGGTGCCCGGAGGCCCTGTTGGGAGAGCGCGAGGGCATGGTGGAGGCTGAGGCTTGTGCAGCCTGAGACTCTGGGGCCGCCGGCGACCGTGGCCGTGCTCCTTCGTGTCAGGCAGTTAGGTTTTCGCCTTGCGTTTGCAACCCGCAGCCAGCACGTGCTGCTCTGCCCAGCCCGCCTCCATGGCGAGCGCCATGATGGGAGGCCCTGTCTGCGCTCGTCATTTCTTTCCTTTGGCCTCTAAGCAGGATTCTGGACTCGCTGCGTGCTCTGCCGACTCTGTGTGGGGTGGTTGTACAGCTCCTGCCGTCTGTGAGGGGCTGGAGAGCTGGGCTGCTGGTCTTCTGGCGGCTCCCCTTTCTTCTGGGTCAGGGGTTTAAGCAGTCTCTCCTGCCACTTCTTCTTTTGTGAGCAAAGATGCAGTGGCCTCAGATGGTCTCAGTTCCTCTTCTCCCACTTGTTTCTTCCAGGCTGCAGTTTGGAAGATAGATGATGGTTCTCTGACTCTGTCCTGGGCTACAGTCTGGATCCCGTCTTCCTAAAATACAGTTCCCGTGTCATAGCAGCTCAGAGCCCTGGTTCCTGGTGGTCCCTTAGAGATGCCCTTTCTCCTTGCTTGCTTTCCGTTGGCTGGCTGGCTTCAGACAGTCATTGTACTGCGGGTTAACTTCCATGATCAGGACCCTCTGCCCTCCTTTCAAGCCTAGAAGAAATGGAGCTGTGAGGCCCAGGACGGTGTGTGGTGCTTCCTGGGCTGGGGACAGTGGGCAGGGTGCGGGCGCTGGTGTGGACTCGACAGGGGTGCTCCCAGCAACACACTGACTGTTACGCTGGGAGCCAGCCCCCAGCCCCCCGAGCAGAAGTGCGGTGCGTGCAGCCCTTGAGAGAAGGAAAGCGTGGACGTGGACGAGGGAACAGGAGGATGAGATGGCGCCGAGTGGCCACTTAATTGGCCCCAAACAAGCAAACAGAAAAATAAACAAAACCTCTGGCTTGGAGACAGAGGTTGTATTTATTTTCTGGTTGTGGATGGTCACGTGTGCCCTCTTTCTTTGAGTGACTGTGGATAAATAGATGGGTGATTGTGCATGGTCTTGGAGCTGGCTGCTCTCAACCCCTCCTTTCAGTGGTAAATACAAATCGCGGTAGTAGCTGGCATTTGAGCTCTCCCCACGTGCCGGGACCAGTCTCCGTTCTGTGCACCGTACATACGTGGTCTCCGCTAGTCCTCACAGCAGCCGCGAGGCACTGTTGAGGACGAAACTCCACGCGGAGCTTCTCTTTGTGTGTGGGGTCCTGAGGTCCCAGAAGAGCTCGGATTCGCCTGTGGTCGTACTGCACTGGGGCCAAGACAGGACTAAAGTTCAGCTGACTACATCTTATTTTTCCCATATTTCCATTGGCTGTGGCAGCATTGTTCTCTCGGCTGTTGTGACTTGGGTCAAAATGAACGTCCACATTTCCAGGGACTTTTCCACCAGTGAGGAGGCTGCCGCATTAAAGGGCCGCCTGACAGTTGGGGCGCTGGAGATGGCACTGCTCCACTGGCTCTCCTGCTCCAGCTCGGGGCGGGGGGTGGGGGGTGGGCAGGAATCCCTCCTCCTTGCTGAGCGACCTTGGGCAGATGGCTTCATCTTTCTGAGCCTCTTGTTCCTCTGTTGTCACCTGATGGGGAGGACAGACCCATCTCCACACCCTTTGTTACGCTGAGTCTTTGTGAGTCTAGCCTGCAGTATCAAAGGGGGTGTGAATCAGGGTTGTTGGTTTTTAATGACACTGGTGTTGCAGGGCACTGTAGCCATTCATCATCACGATAAAACATACTCTGTTATAGCTTTCAGAACCCCTTGATAGGCATTAGTGGGTTTTTTGGTTGTTGTTTTAGGTTTTGTTTGTCTGTTTTTTTATTAAATGGTGTCAGAGTAACAGCCTTTCTCCCAGACGAGAAGGGTGACCACTCACAGTTGTTGAGTACTTCCTGTGTGCTCTGGAGTTTTACTTTATGATCCTTATATGATTTAATTGGGTCTGTTGTTATAAAAAGAGAAGTGGCAAGCATTGTGCCACGTGACAGTTGAGGAGAGGGAGGCGGGTCGCGAGCCAAGGGAGAGGTGGGCGCGCTGGGGAACGTGGGTTCGTCATCCTTCCCTTCGCTGTGGGGCGTGTACTCCCCTGACCCCCCCACTGAGAGCCTGGAGCTGCGCTCTCTGCTCCTCCTCCGCAAGGCTGCAGGGTGGCAGGCTGCAGGGTGGCTGGCTCAAGGGCGCTGTCGTCTTTGGTTGGAACCTGCTCTGGGATTCCCCCTGGGGCTTTCCAGCTCCTCTGCAGGACTGTCGAGGTGGCGTCACATCTGCCTACAGATTTATGAAGCAGCTTCTGGTCTCTGGGGTATAGAGGCGGCTTGGTTTGCCAAAAATATTGCAGGGGAATCTATTTTGGATGTAAACAGTGGGAAGTGGGCCTTAGTCAGCGTAGCTCTATCCACCCACCTACAGACTCAGCCACCCCGCTCACTCACCCACTCACTCACCCGTCCGTCCACCCCCACACCCACCCCTCCATCTGTTCAGCACACCTCCATCCATACAGCACCGGCCGACTGTTCGCCCAGCATCCAGCTGCCTGCCACGGCACCGGGGGTACTGAGAAGTTTGGGGGCATCTGCACCCTCGGGAAGCTGATGATCTGGCCTGCACTCTGTGCTGGAGACTTTTGATGTAGGCTTTCATACTTTTCTTAACACTCATGCATGTTAGAGGCAGCGTGAGCCTGGGGCTAGAGCTCAGGAGACCTACTTCATGGCCCTTGGGTCTGCACCGTGGCCTGGACCAGTGCCCTCTGAGCCCTCGGTCTCCCCCTCAGAAGATGAGAGGATGGACTCCCGGAGCGGGGAGGCGTGGCCTTCGGCTGAGTCCTCCCGCTGCAGTTCCGCATCCCAGCTCTCCACGGAACAGTGGGATTGTGGGCAGGTGGCTTTGCCTGTCTAAGCCTCAGTGCTCTATCTGTGAAAGGGAAAGAAGATTCTAATAGGGCCTACCTTGTGGTGTTGAGAGAAGATTAAAGAAGTTGATGCCCATGGAGCGTGCAGCAGAGTCTCGACACAGTAAACATTAGCTTTTGTCCCTACTGCGTGTCCCCTTCTGCTCGAAAACGACCGTCTCCCTTAGTCTGGCCATGCGGTAAGTGAAGCGCAGCCCTCAGCACTCACAGCAGGGAAGGTCTCTGGCTCTCCAGGTATTTCCTTGCAGGGTGTGTCTGTGTCTGTCTGTCTCTGTCAAAGTTGAATTCCAGGAAATAGGTTTTTACAACTAAGTAGTAGACCTCCAAAGAGATGATGTATGGGAAGAGGCATGTCATTTCAGCTACACAAGTGCCCTGTCACGTGCAGTGTGGGGAGGGGAGTCCTGCTTCTGTCTGCAGGTCTGTCTAAAAGGGGTGGGCCTGTGCTTCTGGGCAGCGGCTCATCTCAGAGCCAGAGCAGGGCTGGTCACCCGCAGGTACGTTTTTGCTCCATCCCAGAGACAACCACCTCAGTCTCTCCTTGTCGGGGAGACTCTCAGGGTTAACTCGGCCGTCTTTGTTCAACTCCGAACGTGAAATGATCACAAGGTGTTGCCTTCGTTTTGTGATAGCTGAAACCCCACAAGCCCTCCACGGGCCTTGTGTGCAGGTAACTCACAAGTTACTTTGAATCGGCAAGTGGGTTGGCTTCATACCCCTTATTTCTCCCCCTTGATTAACTTTCACAGTTTAAAATAGGTTTAGAAATTCGGATATATTGCTCTGAGGCTTGGCTTCTTAACCGTGCTCTCCCAGTCCTTTCTGATAAGTGAGGGTGAATGTGTCAGTCCAGCTCGCGCAGGGCACAGGGCTGTTTGCAGAGAGATCAAAGCCCAGTCAACCTGTCTCACTTTCTCCAACCGTTCGGTCCAGGAGCTAAAGAACCTCTCATTTAATTGCCATCACCACACTAATTTGTGCTTCTGCCTCAACTTGTCAGAGGGTACCTTATAAATACTAATTCTCTGAGCTCATCAGAAACCCAAAGGCGCAGATCAGAAGCACGCTTTCCTGTATGAGCTATCCTTGCTTTTTTTTTTTTTCCCCTCGTCTGTTTCAGGGGAGCTGTCTATTAATTACCCTAAATGTGCTGGCTTGTAGAATGAAGTTTTTGTATTTAACCAAGCTGGGACTTGGGCTAGGAACCTGGGCTCCATTTCAGGCCTGTGTAGCCTGGTCCCAGCCTGGTCGTGCAGAGAGAGACTGCACTCTCTCCCACCAGGAGAGTCCTGTAGACTCAGATCACCATGGGAACATGAGTCACTGTCACCAGCGCTGCTTGGAGCTGTGGCATTTGGGGACCAAAGAGAGAGAGCCAGCCCTCTCCCAGAGCCATGGCCTCCGGGGGAGGCCTCAGACCCTCCCTGGACCTCGATAGGGAGCGGTGGTTCTTGGGCTTTTTAAGGTCATTAAGTGCCGCTAAGGATCTGATAGGCGCCCTGTGGACCCAGTCCCTGGAGAGAAAGATGATGTGTGGACGTGGTCCTGCCAACCCTGAATTCCTGCTATCAAATGATAAATAATAATTTGCAGACATTCCGGATCTTGGAACGGTCAAATGGAATCTTGGGTGTCTGAATAATCAGGACTTAGTTTCTCCTAGTCAGACCTGGGCTCAAGTGACAGCATTCATACACTCCTGAAGTCTCGTAAGGATTCCATGAGATGATGCTTGTGAACTAGTTAGCACAGTGCCTCTGCGGATAAAAGGAGACCCCTTTCCCCTTCTGCATGTGAATTTCTTAAAATTTTACCTATAGTAAAACTGACCCTTTTTTGAGTTTCTGGTTCTTTGGGTTTTAACTTATCTGTAAATTTGTGTAACCTCGGTGAGTCAGCGGTAAAGAATCCACCTGCAGTGCAAGAGACACAGGAAACGCAGGTCTGATCCCTGGGTCTGGAAGATCCCCTGGGGAGGAAATGGCATCCCATTCCAGTAATCTTACCTGGGAAATCCCATGGACAGAGAAGCCTGGTGGGCTATAGTCCATGGGGTCGCGACGAGAAGGACACACCTGAGTGACTGATTTCACACACATGCCACGATCAAGACTGAGAACAGTCCCCTCGCCCCAGGAAGGGAAAAAACAGAGACTTCTTGCCGTCCTTTTGTTGTCAGACCCTTTCTCCACTTCCGGCTGCTGGTAGCCATTGGTCTGTCTTCTGTCTTTGTAGTTTTGCCTTTTCCGGAATGTCACGCAGCATGTAATTTTGGAAATTGGCTTCTTTTACTTAGCATACTGCCTTTGAGGTACATGCAGTTACTGCTTTTATTTAGTTTATTCCTTTTTATAGCTGAGTAGTATTCCATTGTATGGACAGCATCATTGTTTATCTGCATAGAATTTGACTTTGGTTAACTAGCTCTGTTTCCTGGCATTTGACAAACAGAAAATATCAAACAACCTAATTAAAAAACTTGAGTAGACATCTCCAGAAAAGATATGCAGATGGCCAATAAACGCGTGAAAAAATACTCAGCATCGCTCACCATTAGTGACGTGTACCACAGCCACAGTGAGACACCACCTCACGCCCGTCAGGATGTCTGCTTTAAAACACGGGAAAATAACAAGCGTTGGGCAGGATATGTAGAAATCGGAACCCTTGTGCACTCTTGGTGAGAACGTAAAACGGTGTACCCATTATGGAAAACAGTGGCAGTTTCTCAAAAAATTAAAAACAGAGTAACCGTATGACTCAAGAATTCTGCTTCTGAGTAATAGACCCAAAAGAAATGAAGGAAGAGACTCAAAAAGGTATTTGTATACTTGGTTTCATAGCAGTATTATTCACAACGGTAGCCAAGAGGCGCCCGTCATCAGATGATGGACAAGCAAAGTGAGATAACCTGGGCACACAGTGAGGCACTATCCAGCCTTGAAGAGGGGGGGCATCCTGACACGCGGTGACGTCCTGTCAGCATGGATGAGCCTTGAGGACTTTGTGCTAAGTGAAATGGTGGACACGGGACAACGATCGAACAGTCGCACTTGTGTGACGTACCTGGAGTAATCAGATCGTTGAGACAGAAAGTGAGTGGAATAGCGGTTGCCAGGGGCTCGGAGGAGGGAGGATGGGGAATTACTGTTTAATGTGTAATTAGTGTTTAAGTCCAGGTTTACAGGACAGAGAGAGTCCTGTGAGTGGATGGTAGTGATAGTAGCCAGCAGTGTGAGTGTGCTTGTGACCACTGACCTGCACACTTAAAGGTAGTGAAGGCAGTACGTTCTATGACAGTATGTCTAGAAAGTACTGTGGATGCCAGTTACTTTGTAGCATTTATTTGTATTATAGTTATTCAGTCTTAAATATGGTGAGTTATATTAAAACATTTTTTAAATGGTGGAATAGGCCAGATATATTACTAGGAAGCAGTGCTCATGTTAAAAATGACCTCTGGTTTAATGAATTATATCTGGGCTGGCAGGACCTCTAGGTGAACTACAGGCCCCCGTGCGACATGATACTCTGGGTTCCCTGAGAGCAGCCCCTTTGATAACTGGGCGAGCCTGTGTGATCATGAGACGTGGGCTTCCGTGGAGCCAGAAGCTTCTCAGCCAGGATGGACCTCCCCATCCACTTTACACGACTCTCCTCAGCTGTGCTGGGCTCCTTAAGGGCCGTCCTAGAGGGGATTACCCACTGCTGCCCTGTGGTAGCCTTTGGTTCCTGTCCTTCGTCCTTCATTGGCCTGAGGAGGGCAGTGCTGTGAGTGGGAGAGAAGTCCCGGAGGTGTAGAGGTTGAGGGGAGGTGTAGAGGTCGGGTGCAGTAGTCTGGCACACGCTGAGGGCTCTTAGTAAGATCCTCACAAGCCCGTCGGGGGCTTCCATCCAGTCTTCTGCCCGGGAGCGTCCTCGCCGGCACCACTGAGTTGACCGCACGATGGGATTTGCACTCGCTCTGCCTGATCCGATTCCAGGCTCTGGGCCGCATTCATAAGAAGGTGTCATTGACTTGGGGGAGGGGCCAAGAGAGGAAGCCCCACGGAAGCAAGGTCCAGTCTTTCTCTTAAGAGTTTTAAGGCCAGGGAAGCGCTGGTAGTGTTAGATGAAACAGTGCCTCCCTTTGGGAGTTGTCGCCTCGAGATTGTCACAAGTCTCTATCCCACGAGTATCGTGAACACGTCTGTGAATCTGGGGCGATAGGCAGTCACTGCGTCTTTCGGTCCTGTGGCACCAACACATGTAAGACACTTCTCAGGAAATAAAACTACATTAGCAGGGTTGATTATAAAACACACTGATTTCAAATGTGAAACTGTGAAGACGTTTACCTTTTAGAGTCAGGGCATACAGCAGGAAGCCTTGATTCAGTCTCTGAGCTGCTTTCTTGAGCACCTACTGTCTTTAGTTCTGACGAGAGATGCTGGGGCACAGTGACAATTGAGCCAGGCACCTGCTCTCCTGGTCCGCACTGAGCCTGTCCAGGGCTCCCCTCCGTGCGAGGTCTAGCCTTTGATTAAAGAATCAGACTCTAGAGTTCTGCTTATAAACATCACTCTTGCCTCGCCTCGCAGTTAGACGTCTGGACACCTCAGGAAAAGGAGCTTGAAGATCACTGGGCTCAGGCAGACGCGACAGATGGGGTGACGATCTCACATCCCGGCTCCACCTGCTGTCCTGGCAGGATTATTAATAGCACCCTCCCTGTCACTCTCAGAAGTGTCCTGATCTGAGACATTGGGGGAGGAATCACTTACAGCTCCTGAGTGCCACACGTTTGTGCTGGAGAGGGTCTTGTTTTTGCAGTGAGACAGCTGTTTCAGAAATGCAGCCTGTTCCAGGGCGGGATAAGGGCTGTAGAGTCCCTAGAGGGTCAGCTGAGTTCGGTTTTGGTCCCATTCTCCCTGTGGGCATCTGCCACTTCTTACATTCCAGTCGCTCAACTCATGGAAGCATTAAAACCTGGGACAATTTGGTTCTTAAACAACAGCAACAGTAAACATGTACATACAACAACCAGAATGTATTTTCCTTGTGAGAAAAGTTAGATTAACCAGATTTTAAATTCATATTCTTTGGAACAGATGGGAAGGATCTTACTGTTTGTGTCAAATCTTACAAAGAGAATTGGAAAAATAATTATATGGGGACAGTAATCTCGGGTTAAGTTAGAGATTTTCTTTTCCCTGTTGCTGTAGAAAGGAGGATGGAGGTTGAATTTTTGTTCAAGTGCTACAGTTGATGTTTAAAGTAAACAACCAGAAAGGTAGGAAGTTTGTGTTTACGACAGATTGGCAGTTTACAGCCTGTTATGTTAGCAGGTGTTGACGACAGGACACGCTGGGGGTCCCTGTTCTGAGGACCTGCTAGGTTCCCCAGAATGCGACCCACCTTCTCCAGTATGTCTCAGGTTTTAGCACCTGGGGTTGCTGTGCTCGCTCCAGCCCCTGGTGTCTGCTTCAGCAGTTCTGGAGTTGAGCTGAGAGCTGGCATTTCTAACAAGACAAATGTATTACAAAGCAGATATTACTTTGCCGACAAAGGTCAATATAGTCAAAGCTGTGGTTTTTCTGGTAGTCATGTACGGATGTGAGAGTTGGACCATAAAGAAGGCTGAGTGCTGAAGGATTGATGCTTTAGAACTGTGGTGCTGGAGAAAACTCTTGAAAGTCTCTTGGACAGCAAGGAGATTAAACCAGTGAATCCTAAAGGAAATCGACCCTAAATATTCATCGGAAGGGCTGGCACTAAAGCTCCAGTCCTTTGGGCACCTGATGCAAAGAGCTGACTCATTGGAAAAGACCCTGATGCTGGGCAAGATTGAAGGCAGGAGAAGAAGGGGACGGTAGAGGATGAGATGGTTGGATGGGATCACAGATTCAATGGACCTGAGTTTGAGCAAAGTCCAGGAGATGGTGAGGGACAGGGAAGCCTGGTGTGCTCCAGTCTATGGGCTGCAAAGAGTCAGACGTGCCCGAGCAGCAGCCCGGGCGCTGCTGGGGGGTGGGTGTCGGGATGGGGGCGCTTGGGTGTCAGTGCCAAGAGGTAAGTACGGAGAGGAGTGAAAAGGCTCCTCGGGATCTGACCTGAAGGGTGGCTCCTGGAGGGTGAGGAGGGATGTAGAGAGCAGTTCACAGGCGCCCATGTCAGGAGCTGTGCTGTGTGCGTTTAACCCCAGTAGCAGCACCGCTGGGAGCTGAGACGGACTGCATTTTACAGATGAGAAAACTGAGGTTTACGTGACCTAGCCGGTTGGCACGTGGAGGCATGAGGGTACACCATTGCCCGGTACTGAAACGAATCCTTTTTAAATGGATGAGCAGCACAGACACCTCAGAGTGAAGGAGATTCGCGCAGGAGAACAGCAGGGGAAGGACGATGCTCACGGTTCTTCCTCTTCCAGCGTGTTTTTGTCAGCAGCTCGTGAGATGAAAAGCAGTGCTCTAATTAGCTCTGACAAGAAGATGCCCAGAAGGTTGGCAGCTATGAGGAAAACTCTGATGAATCTCACACTCAGTGTATATTGTGCCCTGGGATATTAGCTAATGGATTAGTTTACTTGTCACCATGATTAGCAAGACAGTTTAAGCGTCTAGGACTTGAGAACCAGACTCTAAAACTGAAAATTTGTTTAAAGTCACACAGTAGTCAACTTTACTACTTTAAAAACATCATGGTAATTTTTTTTTTCTTTAACGAGCTTCTGACTTGTCTTAATGTGTAAGTGTTGTGGTTACACATAGACACATCCGTCTCAGCCCTCCTTTTCTGGATTCTCTGCTCTTCCAGACTCTCAGTTTTGGAATATCCTAGGGCTGAGTCCTCCAGTCTCTTCCTCAGCAATCAGTCCCATGTCTTTTTTTTTTTTTTCTTTTTGAAATTTTTATTGAAGTATAATCTATAATAATGTTTATTGCTGACAGAAGAATGAATCATTCATGAAAGTGAAAGTCGCTCAGTCATGTCTGACTCTTTTCGACCCCATGGATTATATAGTCCATGGAATTCTCCAGGCCAGAGTATGGAGTGGGTAGCCTTTCCCTTCTCCAGGGGATCTTCCCAATCCAGGGATCGAACCCAAGCCTCCCTGCTTTGCAGGCAGATTCTTCACCAGCTGAGCCACCAGGGAAGCCCGAATCAGGCATATGTATACATGTACTCACCCCTTTTTTTAGATTTATTCTCTTTTAGGTCACCACAGATCGTGGAGTAGAGTTCCCTGAGCTGTATATACAGCAGTTCACCGTTAGTTACCTGCTCACACACAGTATTGTGTGTATGTCGCTCCTTACATGCCAATTCGTCTTATCTCCTCTCCCCTTCTTGGTAACCATGAGTTTGCTCTCTACGTCTGTGCTAGTCCCGTGCCTTTAAATGCCATCTAAATACTGGGCATCCCCAAATGTGCATGTCCAGCCTCCGACTGTCCCCTGAACTGCAGACCGCCCACTTACATCTCCACTTAGCTGTCTTGTCAGCATCAGACTTGATGTGTCTAAACTAAGCCAGGGCTCCTGCCTCACCACCTCACTTCCCGCCTCACTGGCTCCTCCCAGGGTGTCCATGGCAGTGAATAATGCCATTTTTTAAAAGAGATTTTTTGTTTGTTTAAATACTGATTTGGCTTCGCCAGGTCTTAGTCGCCGCACAGGGGATCTTGAGTCTTCATCACAGTAGGCGGGAGCTTTAGTTCTGGCATGCAGGATCTAGTTCCCTGACCAGGGGTGGAACTCAGGCCCCCTGCATTGGGAGCACGGAGTCTTAGCCGCTGGGCTACCAGGGAAGTCACTAAATAATGACATTTTCGGCCTAACTGATCAGGCCCATAAAATCTGGGAGTCCTCTGGGACTCTCCTCTCATCGCCCACAGCTGACCGCCCGCAGGGCCCCTGGGCTTACCCCGGCTGTGCCCGGCCTCCCGTCTCTGACCCGTCTCTGCTGATTTGTGCTCCAGCCGGCGCTGCCCTCCCTGTGCTGCTTGGGTGCCCTCCTGACTGGCTCCTGGGTCCCCACTCCCCTCACAGCTGTCCAGTCTTTGTTCAGCAGCCAGAGCGTGAATGAGACCATACCGGGCCAATCCAGGCCGTCCGTGGCTCCCCCCAACACAGTGGCCGAAAGCCAGAGCCCTGCCTGGGCCACGCGCACCCCTGTCCCTGGCCATTCTGCCCCGCGGCTCGGCCACCTGAGCTGCTCCCCTGGGTGTTTTTGGAGGATCCTACGTACCCTCTTGCCTCAGGCCCTGCCCTTGCTCCTCCCTCTGCCTGGCGCACGTCTGCCGCCCCCAGAGGGAGCCAAGAGCGGGGCTCAGGAGCCTGGCTTCAGGCGCTGCCTCCGCCGTGTGCCATCCCCTGGCCTGGGGGGTTGCTAACCCTCGCGCGCAGGGATGGGGGTGGTGAGCTTCACACAGCTCCTGAGTCAGACCTGCCCTGGGTGACTGTGACGGGTGCCCCCTCCCGCTCCGCAGGCCTCTGCTCCCAGGCCCCGAAGCAGTACCCCGTCAGGCTGCCTCCTCGTGGCCCCCTAACCCTGCCTCTGGTTTGCCGTTGCTGTCTAATGTGATGGTCTTGGCTGCTGCGGTGTGCTCTCCTCTCTTGTAAGGAGGTGAGCTCCTTGTTGGCTGCTTTGTCACTGGAGCTCAGGAGGCACACAGGGGAAGCTCACGAATTCTCACTGAATGAGAGGACAGGAGCACGTGTTGGGCGTGGGTTCAGCCTCAGAGTGGGGAAGGTTGTGCATCTTTAAACCGAGGAGGGCGTTCCCTGGAGGGTGCTGCTGCGGCCCCCACCAGCCCCGCCCATGCTGAGGCTGCCTGGTCACGATGGGTGACATCTCCAAGTGGGTCACTGTAAAGGGCTGCTGCTCCTAAGTCGCCTCAATCGTGTCCGACGCTGTGCAGTCCCATAGATGGCAGCCCACCAGGCTCCCCATCCCTGGGATTCTCCAGGCAAGAACACTGGAGTGGGTTGCCATTTCCTTTTCCAATGCATGAAAATGAAAAGTGAAAGTGAAGTCACCCAGTTGTGTCCGACTCTTTGCAACCCCATGAACTGCAGCTTACCAGGCTCCTCCGTCCATGGGATTTTCCAGGCAAGAGTACTGGAGTGGGGTGCCATTGCCTTCTCCACCATAAAGGGTAGGAGCCCACAGATCCTGGGGGCTTCGAGGGTGGGAGGAAGGTGATGGGAGCCTTTCCCCAGTGAGGGTGTTGCCTCTTCTGACCCTGTCACATTCCAACTGAAGCAGAGATTGTGGGTCCCCTTGATGGATACCCGCTGACCGCCTGCCAGATGTTGACCATTCGGTTTCATCTGCTTTACTGGAGAGGAAGGAGGTGGGACTCAGCGCAGGCAGGCTCACGGAGCAGGTTCTCACCAGGCACTGCCCCTGTGACTAAAGAAAAGGCTCCTGAGAGGGGATGTGGGAGAGGAAGGTGAGAGAGGAAGCTGGGGGACTGGACTCCCAAAGGCCTCAAATGCTGGTCACTCCAGGAGGTGACTTCCTCTTTTGGGTCTTCCAGGAAGCATCAAAGCTCAGGAGGTGTTCTCCACATATACTTAGACTTTCCCTTGAGTAGTCCATGTAATTGTGAAATAAATCACAAGGAGAAAATTACTGTTTTTGTTCACTTGAAAAAATAGTTCATTTCTCTCGGTTTCAGGTGGATTTGATAAATTTGAGGGTGTGGGCTTCCTCCCTTCCATGTCCTGCTGTTTTGTTCCTGCCCCGTCATGACTTCAGAAAGAACAGCGAACAAGCAGCTGCTTCTTTAAAGGGCTAGATGCTGACTGAGCAGTGAGACTCTGCCGCTATTGCCCTTCCATCATGAGCCAGCACCATTTGCCAGAGTCTGCTGCGGGGTGCCTTGGAATCGGAGGTCCTGCCCTTGGTATTTTGCAGGTTGGGTCAGACCCCAAGAGCGGTGGACTGGAGGGCTTCATGGGTCGTTCTGTCGAGTGTTGCTTCTGGGCCTGCCTGGACGGAAACAAAGCCGTCTTGCGCGGGACGCAGTATCCGTATTCAGTGAGGATTAGCACTCCGTTGTTGTTGACATTTCCCTGCCGGAGAAAGGCAACTGGCTAGCTGTGGACAAACACCAGTCTGAGATCCAGTGAGGAGGGTTCTCCAGTTGTCTGTGAACCCTTGGGAAGATGTCTTTCCTTCCAAATGAGGACATGCGTTTCCTTGTTTTGGAATGAGAGGATTGGACTAGCTCTGTGGATTTCAACCTTTTGGAAGTCTTTGGGACTTTAATGAATGCCAGGGATGTCTCTTCCTGGGAAAATGAATGCACGTGCATTGGTCAGCCCTTTGGACATCCCCTGAAGCCCCTGAGATGAAACCCTGGACCTCGAAGGCTCTGCCCCAGCTGACCCCCATCCGCCTCCCCCATTCTCACACCTCCAGCTGCACAGGCCCTTTGCACATGCTGTTCTGGCCCAGGACGTGCTTCCCCGTGTGTTTGGGCAGCTCCTCCTCCAAGTCTCACCCTTCCCTGACCGCCCAGATTAGATTAGGTGACCCTGCTAGGCTTGCTTCCCCTGCCCTGAGCTTCTCAGCGCTGATTACAGTGGTAATTACGTGATTCTTTGCTCGCCTTGTCTGAGTCTCCCCATTTGTGGGGTGAGTCTCAGGCCACTCAGGCCATAACCGTCTGAGGCTGACCTGTGAGTGTGCATGCATGTGTCGTAAGAGAGCCCGGTCTGCGTTTCCTGTGACGCACTGCTCGAGACGCGCCTTCGCCATCAGCGATTTCCGTGGCGCTGGGCAGAAACATCACTTCAAAGCAGGGACGAGGGCACCCAGAAGACTGGCTCCCAGATTTTCTGCCTCGGTGCTCTGCCGGTCTGGCCTCCAGGCTGGCCCTCCCCTTTGTTTGTGCTCTGGACGGAGCTGCAGCTCCCACTTTGGAACATTCCCACAGTGCTTGGTGCTTCCTTGTATTGTTGTATTTTCCTCTGGAAGGGAAGTGACCAACATCAGCCTTTCCTCCCAGCAGACATTCCATGCACAAAGCTACACGTCAGCTTCTGGGCGCCCGCTGGAGAGCCCGGCTTCCGTCTCCTGCCCGCAGGGTGGGGGTTGAAGTTGTGCACAACAGCCATCACAGACCTCTCTCTTCTGAGCAGTGGGCAGTGCCTGCAGGGCTCCCTGATGGAGGTTTCTTCTGAATCCAGTGCATCTTGCATCGAGGATGTTGTTATTGCTGTTGTTTAGTCCCTAAGTCATGTCCAGCTCTTTTTGCTACCCCATGGGCTGTAGCCAGGCTACTCTGTCCATGCAGTCTCCCAGACAAGAATCCTGGACCTGGTTGCCATTCCCTTCTCCAGGGGATCTTATAAACCCAGGGATCGAAGCCACGCCTCCTGCTTGGCAGACAGGTTCTTTACCACTGAGTCACCAGGGAATCCCTGCATTGAGGGTAGGACTCTGTGAAACACCTCAGACGTCAGTAGACGCAGTGTTGCCTCCCCAGCTTATGTTGCGTATATTATTCTGATGATACAAATGTTTGTAAGTGAAACTTAATTTGCACTAAGGGAGTAGGTTGTTTACCAGAATGTTGCAGCGAATCTTACTGATACAGAAAGAAAATATCCCTCATGATGGCAGATAATTTTTCTTTAATGTATTGTCTGTAAAGTTGGATATTCATAGATGATAACAGAATATTAAAGAAACCCAGTAACTATTTAAGGTGCCAGGCACCTTTAAAATATCATGCTGAAGCTTTAGACTGCCCTATGAAGTAGGCAACTTGCTAGTACATATTTTCCATATGAAAAAATCAGATCCAGGGAGGTCAAGTTCCTTTCTCAAAGTCACCCAGCTGGGAGGTGCCCATCTAGAGATCCAGATTGGGCCAGCTCTCCTCCAAAGCCAGCGTTTCCCGCTCCTTCCGCGCTCTGGTCAGGAGGGAGAGGTGGCACATTGCCCAGCCAAGAGTTAAGCTTCTGGGGTCTGGATCTGGCTGTGTCACTGAGGGTGGCGCCTTGACCCCGGCTCTGCCCCCCCACCCCCAGGCTCTGAGGGGAGACGGTTTTGTCAGTCTGTCTGTTAGGCCCTGCCGTTCCGTGAGTCGGCGGCTCGGCGCCTGTGGTAGTCGTGCTCCGCTCCCGGGAGCTCTGGCTGACAGCAGCCTTACCTCCGCGGCGTCCTCGGGGTGATTGCGCAGGACACGGAGGCCGGGATGCTGGCCGTGCGCTCCCATTCGGGCGGCGCTTCCCTTTGACCGCTCTCACCCGAGAGCCCCGTGTCCCCCTGAGCTGTGGGTTAGATGGTCGCTTGCCCCGCCGGGCGACGAGTCCCGGAGACGCCGTCTAAGAAAAGGCCGTCGGATCCGTCTGTCCCCGTCCCCAGCCCCTGGCAGTTCACAGGGAATCCTTCTGGGAGGCCGCGGTCCTGAGACAGAGCTGACCCACAGGGTCCTCCCTTCAGAGCTGCTCTCAGGGACGTCTCCAGGTGGTTGGAAGGTTCGGCAGTAACCTAGCTGTCTGGAGCTGGGGATCTTCCTCAGGGTTCGAACGTGGCAGCCCCTGGGCTCGGCAGCGGCGGAGTCAGCCTCAAGCCCGGCTCCAGGGGTGACCTGCTATCGCGTGCGCTCCGGCCCGTGAGGAGCTGACCCAGGCCCGGTCAGTCCCTGACGTCAGGGGCTCTGCAGACCGACGGGATGAGAAAGATGTGGGCGACGCTCCCCGTCGGGGGTTGGCCTGGGCTGAGGAGTGGCGAAGGCGGACGAACAGTGCTCTGGTGGCCCGCGCCCTGGCTCTTGCCGCAAGGAGAGTTTGTTTGCGGACTGGAAGCTCTGGTTCACCCACTGTGGGCAGTATTTGTTGGGGCAGGTGGAGAAGTCTTCATGTGTTTCGTCCTCCTGTCTGCCCGTCTGTTCATCGGTCATTAGGCATCTGCGTGTCCGGGTACTCTGCTGGTGCTGGGCGGCTTTGTGTGCAGAGCATTTGATACGTTAAAACTGTCTTTAGGTGAAAAGAGACATTAGGATGCACGTTCAAAAGTAGAACTTCTTTGATCTTTCTGTAGATGAATTGAACTAAATTTCTCGTGGAAGAAATGAGGTCAGACATATCTGGCACTGAACACTTGCCTAAGGAAAATTATTACAGTTTGGGGAAGGAAACTGAGAGCCCTTCAGAGTGTGTCAGAAGGGTGGGGCGGTCACTGATGGTGACGGGGATGGAGTGCTGGGTGTGCTGTGGGTGTTTGACCCGTGGCTGGGTGTCGGCGGCCCCTCCGGGTGGCTGGAGCTCGGGTCTGCGCTCTTTCCCGGTTCGTGGCTGTGGTTTGACTGGAAGGAGCGCTCCATGCGCAGTGTTGGGGTGGCAGGAAAGTGGAACAGACACATGCTGTTGGCTTTGAGAAGTCTGGACTCGCAGGCCGCGATTGTGTGAAAATGACTTCTGTGTCGGTAGATGGGAATCAGAAACCTCAGGCTCCTGTGGAGATCGGGATGTGGCTTCTTCGGTTCTGCGTACGCCGGCAGGATTCTCTTGCCCCCTTGGAGGGGGCCGTGGCGGGGGTGGCGCCCTGGCTGTGGTGCAGCACGCTGAGCAGTGGAAGCCCCAGTGCACCGAGTGCCTTTTAGACCCTGTCTCTTCGGCTCCGTGGGCTTTTTTTGTCTTTAAATTTTACGCTGGCTCCCCCATCCTACCCTCCAGTCCCTTTGATTGTGTGCCTTTGGCCAAATTGGCTGAAGCCAGGTATCTGCTTTCCGAGCTACTGTGGTTTCAAACTTGATGGTGGTAACGATTTCCTGAGGGGACTCCCAAGTGTCTGTCTTATTTGGTCCTCATCGCAGCCGAGGAGGTGGGACTACGGCATTCTGCACAGCTGACGGATGGGGAAACTGACACTGCTGTGCTCGGTGGGCAGGCCAGAATCTGGCCCCGGATGTAGGGCCTCAGTCTCCCCACTGCCTGCGCTCCAGAGATTCCTGAAGAGCTTTTCTACCCTCAGGTTCTAGGATCTCAGTCAGTGAAATCTTTCCGTGTACCTTGACATTTTCTTTTCTTTAATTTTTTCCCCCACAAAAAAAAGTGTATGATTTCATGCCCTTTCTTCCAGGAAATCTGTTGTTCAGAATTTAGGTGGTGCAGCATTGTCTCCAGAAATGTTAATTCCAACGTAGACTGTGTGACTGGAGCTTGAGGCTGCACACTCCCATTTGCCCTCCGAGCTCTTCTTGGGAAACTGAAGTGCAGCTTGCATTTTGATGTTTGCTTACTTTTCCCCTTGGAAACAACAGTCTTAATGAAGTCAGTTTGTTTTCACCGATGGAACTTGTCCCGTATGCACACTGGTCTAAGGGCTAGAACCTTAAAAAGAAGGTGTGACCCTGGGGTCTCTGTGACAGTGTTTCTTGTGGCACGCCCCCAAACTGGTCTATTTTTAGCTTTCAGCTTCTTGATCATGTGATTTCCCACTCCTCCCCCAAGGAAAAGCAGCGATGATGGGGTTTGGAAATGAAGTTCAATCTCCGAGGCTGCTGCTGTGCCGATGAGGATTGGAGTGTCAGGAAAGCCGAGGAGGAGCTCCTAGAATAGACGGGTCCGGGGACCCACCGCTGGGGCGGTAACAAGCCTTGTATTCTGATTTCCTCCCTGGAAGTGAAGAGAGTTGGACAGGCAGGAGGCAAAGACCTTTCAGAGCAGAGTTCAAGTTTTTCTTGCACGGGCTTGCCACTGGGTGATGGGGATGTCTGAGAGATGAATCCCGTCCAGCTGGTGACTTGGTCTGTGTTTGCTCTTCAGCAAAGACACTTGGGCTTGGAAGGGCTCTGTGATCCTCTGGCTTAATTTAGAATGGGCAATGCTATTGAAAAACAGAAGCCCCTGAAACGAAGCCACCTGTGTCCCTGGAAACCAGGTAAGAAGACCCTGCACTTCGTCCCCAGGAAGAAGGGCTTCGGCCGCTGTCTGTTGGGACGCTACGGTGTAAGACCAGACCTGAGCCTGCGGGCCAGACCATGCTTCCAGTTCAGCATGGTCTGAAGACAGTCAACAGACAGTTCTGCTAAGGAATGAAATGATTCGCAGCTCTGTGATGGCCTGACTTGGCTGAGAACTTTAGTTCAGTTTGAGATTTTTTTTATTTAGTGCAGCGCATGTCGCTGGGTTGAAATTTTTCAGTTTTAAAAAATATCCCAAAGAAAAATTTTGATATCCAGGAGTTTGCATTTTTAGTGACAGTTTGGTTTAGAGAATGTTAATAATAGCTTTTAATTATATAGCCCCTTTCTTCCTAAGAGTTCAAAGTACCTCCTATTTAAAAAAAACAACAACCACCTTGTATTTGTCTATCCTCGATGTCCATGATACAGGACAGCAGCACCTATTACCACCTCCTCCATGTCACTCGCGCTTTTGTTAGCGTTAGCTCTGAGAAGGAAGAAGTCAGAGGGACCACCCAGCAGTGTGCTGTGGTGTGCCTAAAACTGGAGGTCCTCCCTTGAGCAGGGTCCCAGGGCACTTGCTGCCCTATTTCACTGTTATTAACCTAGCAGACTAGCAGTTCGCAGACCCAGCAGGCACCCAAATACCAAAGATAGTGCCCTGGATAGTATGGACTCTTTTATCTCCACTTGCCAAAAAAGAAGGGAGGTAGCACCTGACCTGTAGCAAGACAGTTTGATCATAAGTGTGTGCACAGGTGTGTGTTTATGAACAGAAAAAATAAACTTGGAGAAACCACATGGAAATGTCAGTAAGAGTTGTCTTTTGTGGTCAGGTTATAGACAGTTGGTTTTTTTTTTTTTTTTTTTTTCCTTCTTGAGAAAAGTCAGTGGGATGCTAACTTAACCATTACCCCTCTAAGTTTCCATCAGTCAATGAGCTAGTTTGGAAAAGGTGCTCCTTTCTGCTCCTTTATCAAATCCTGCTTTGAATTAAAAAATGATGAAAGACATTTGAGGGACAGACCAGGAAATTTGAATATGAACTGGGTGGTAGATGGTGTTTGGAAACTGTTGCTAAAACCATTGTGTGGTGGTGGTAATGAGTCATGTAGGAGAATGTCCATTTTGGTATCATCATGGTGAAGTATTTAGGAGGAAAGGGTTATACTGGCTATAATTTTACTCTAAAATGGTTCAGGTGAGTGAGTGAACACTTGCATTTAGGTAAGAAAAACAGGATCATTTTAACAACGTTAGAATCCAGGTAATGAATATGTGAGATTTGCTATATTTTCTTTAATGTATTTTACTCACTTGGGGGAGAGAAACATTAAAAAAAAAAAGCAGTTGCTTTTTATGTCATAATACTTTGTCCTTCAAAAGAATGACTCTCGCAGACACGGGTATTTGCATGTGGGCTGGGATGCAACACTCTCTCTCACTGACGTGTGGGCTGGTATCTCCAGTTACTGAGAAGAAAAGCCGCCTGATCCAATGACACAAATCACCAATGTTATAACAGGAATTCAACATTTTACTTACTTTCAAGTTGTCTCTGGTTTTCCTTAGGAAAATGTATGAATGAAAGCTTCCTGATATTTCCAGTGGTAGCAGCTGGGTTTACAGACAAAAATGAAAGCTGTTGTGTTGTGTTGTTTACTTGTGTTCAGAAATGTAAATGAGAGGGGCTGATGGCAGGGATTTCAGAATCCACAGTGAACTGGGGGTAAAAAGAGCAATTAACTGCCGCTGATTTCTTGGTCTTCACAGATCCTTTGGACCAGGGGCACGTCTCTGCCAGTGTAGGGATTTGGTTTGTGCACAAGAGACCTCGTACCTAGTTTATTCTCCGATCCAACATCTGTGGACGCTCTGCCAAGGACCCACAGTAACAGGGGTGTGGAGTTTATCTGTTCTTCACAGTTTGTCAGTAAAGGCTGTTGATGTTTTGAAACAGTAATTTCAGAACAGTGTTCAGGAGTGATTTCGTGAATCCCCAGCACCACCCTGAGCCTGATGTGAAGTCCAGGCTCAGCACGAACATGAAATCACAGGGACTGACTTGATGGCTCCAGGCTGGAGGGCATGTGGCGTGGAATCAGTGCCTTGCTTTAGGGGCAAGTGAAGCTGGGTCTTGGCCTCACGTGTGGTTGCTGCAGGCAGCTGCCACGGCCCCTCTGACTGCTGTCCAGCCTGTCTGTTGGCCTGCCATGGCAGACTTTAACCTGAGCCAGACGGTCGCGATTAGGAAGGTCAGATCCAGAATAAATTCTGAAGGGACATTGAAAGGAAATCATTATCTACCTTTTAGACCATCTATGTTTCTGCTCCCATGTTGTGTACATCTGGGAGGTTAAAAACTGAGGTGACAGAATACTAGTTTGAGAAACATGAGTTTCACTGTCTCTGCTTGCTGTCCCCCTAAAAGAGCACTTTACATGCAGTAATGTCTCTCTAATGATTTTAAACAGTGTGAGGCGTAACCCTTTTGAAGGGACCAACAGTATGCTCTCTGACTCTTAAAACTAGTTTTTCTTACAGCTCTCGACCCAAGACTTAAGAAAGAGACAGTACAGCCTTTTTTTGGTTTTTACACTAATGAATACTTGCCATAGTTGATAAATTGGAATCATTTGTATTACCATGGTGAGTTCTAGCAGGTCCCTGCCCAAAAATATAGCATGGGAGACGGGATAAGGCAGTAGCTGCTATGATCCTCCATGGTCCAGCCAGCCAGAGCTCTGCCCTGTCTTGCTGTCTGACTTTGAACAAGTGAATTCTGGTTACTGCGTGACCTGGTCAGAAACCTGAGGGCTGTCTGTTGGGGTTGCAGTCCTGCCCTCGACTCCCACCCAGCGTATGGCACTCAGTGGCCGAGCTGAGTGCTGGCTGGCTCCCGGCTCTAGCACCAGGTGTACCTGGGGTGTGAAAGGCGCTGCGTGGCTCCTGGTGCGGGCAGATGAAACTGGTGCTGGCCTTCCGGCTTTGCAGTTCTCTGCCCAAAGTAGAGTCATCGGGGGATGAAAACAGGCTCAACCTCCTGTGGCCCACAGCAGTTCTGAATTCACAGAGACTAAATTTATCAACAGTTGTTCACACTGCAAAAAATCGCTTCACTAAAGGTACTTAAATCATTTAGTCAGCGTTTGGTTGTTGATGCTTGACCCCGACACCTGGGGAAACCTTCAGCCTAGAGCTGCCCTGAACTTCTCTGAGATATACCTGCTATCACCTGCTCTCAGAAGACTTCCTTGTTTCTTCTGGTCCTTTTGTCCCCCCCAGGAATAACCTGAAGGGTGGCTGACGGTGGTTTTTCTGGCTTTGGGGGATACAACATGAGCAGACGCGGCCTTGGGAATTAAACATTGTGGCTGTAGTTGCGCACTGAATTATCTCCCTCAGGAAGCCCCCCAGCACGAGGCCACACTGGCCTGGCAAATGGAAATATTAATGATTTGCATATTTGTACACAGCTGGGTGTGAGCGAGTGAAGCAAACACCCTCAGTGGAAGCGCTGACTGCAAAAAGTGTCCTTCCCAGGCTGGGGTGCCTATGGGCTTTGCAGCCCCAAGAAGGAGGTGCCTGGCCGGGGTGGGGGTGGGGAGTCACGGATTTGCATAAACTCTGCAGCTCTCTGGGTCCTCTGCCACAGGGGCAGATTTATAGTTGTCTGGATCCCAGTCAGCAGCGGTGTTTAGACTTGCCTCTACAGGCTTGTCCCAAGCTGGCGAGTGTGCCGGATCATTACCATTGAAGCTTTTCTGGCCGCAGCTGGAGCCGGCCTCCTTCCTACCCCCCCCCCCATCCGTTGTCTGCCCTCACTCCCTCGCTTTGGGGGCTGCCATGCTCCAGAATGCGCTCCAGAACGTGCGGCACCCCGCTCAGGGCCTTCCCGCTGAGAGCCCAGCCACACGACTTCACACATCCCAGCCTGTTTCCTAACTTCTGTGTGACATTAATAATGACGCATACCTCAAAGGACTGTTGTGCACAGTTAAATGAGAATGTGTAAAGGGGTCATAGCCCTTCGCATACTCAGGTACTTAGTGAATCACAGTCATTCATGTTATCACACGTTGCGTAATAGAACGAACCCTGGTTTTACACAGGCCAGCTAGCAGTGGGAGCTTGGCTAACTACCCACTTCCTTCCCTCAGTTGAAGGGATCACATGCCAGATGATCTCAGAGGTGCCTGGTGAGCTGTGAATCAGTGACCGTCCGCGCCGATCACGCCTGTTTGCATGTGCGAGCTCCCCTGGTGTTCAGTACCTGCAGGAGGCATGGATGCTGCTGGGCACCGTGGTCCCCGGGGTGCTTTGTATGGTGCTGAATTTCTTTGAAAGTAGTTACTGCAGGACTGGGCATAGTTGAGCTGTTCCTAGTTAACTGGAATATGTTACTAACCAGGAGAATCCATTTTCTCATCCTGAATAATGTTGAAATGTCTCTTTCCTAATGGCAAAGTGGTTAAGAGACTGTACACCGGAGCCAGGTGCCAGGGTTGATGCCCTGGTCTCCCACTTTGAGCTGGCTGATGACTGGCAAGTTCCTTAACTCTTGGGCCTCAGTTTTCTCATTTGTAGATAGTGCCTACCTCATGGGGTGACATGAGGATCAAGGGGTTTATGCATGTGAAATACTTAGAACAGTACCAGACAAGTAGTATACTTTCAGTAAGAGTTTATTATTGTTATTTTTAGGTTAAGTACAGGGAACTTACATTTTATCTTAGGTGAAAAGATGTTACTAAAGAAGGAATTGGGAAAAAAAATTGACAAAATGCCGAGAGGAGAATGCATCTTGCATGTCTGGATCTAAAGGGCCTGAAACCTGGTAGGCGAGCCGAAGGACGAGCTGTTTACTGGTCATCTTTTCCAGAGCTGCTGCACTCACAGGCATATTTTTCATCTGTGGTCTCTAGAGCTACCGTAAGGACTGTGACATTCCATCACGTTGCTCTTCCATAACTTATTAGATGGTGCAGCCGCTGCTGGATTTCGACACTGTTTTCCTCTTTTTCTGTAAGAGGTTAGGTAGCAGTAAGCAGCTGTATTCGTAAGCTTGTGATTTGCTAGATGGTCTCCTTAGCGCGAGGTCTCAAGGTAGAGCTCCCAGTCCAGGAACCTGCCATGGGCTAGTGCTGCGTTGTGTTCATTTTCATGAGCGATGCATAAATTTATCAGATAGCCGCAAGCACATCCGCGTTGAGTGTTGTCATTTTGAAATTGTTTTCCTTGTAAAACTTAAATTGGTTTTATTAATGCCACTTTGATGCAGGCATGGGGTTCAGAGAAGGGGATGGGAAGTTCAGGAGCCATAGAATCTATTTTTGTTTCAAATTTCTGTTTTCCCATGGACTTTTGCATTGGACTTGGTTCAGTCTCATTCAAGTGTTGAGTTTCACAGAGAAAAGGCATAATAAGATTTCAGGGATTCTCATTTACCATCACAACTTTCTGTCTTTTGCCTCCCAGGGAGCAGTGATTTTTTTAAACACTTTTGATTTCCTCACGTGAAAGGGACAGAGTGAGCCCAGAAGTGATACCGTAGCATCATTAGCGTAACACTTGCTGTTCAGCAGGGTGTTGAGGGACCGACTCTTCCTCCTTCCTGTTCCTGTTGGGGGATGATTCGTTACCATTTCCCCAAATGCTCCTACGTGATTGGGCGCCAACCCAATTCTTATTAAAATAGATACGCTGTTAGACTGCTTGCTTCAAACCTTGCTGCAAGGGCAGTTTGGGTCAACAAGTGCAGAACATCAGGATATTACTGTGATGAACAAAGATGATGCCCACGCCCGTTCATTGTGGGGCTCCAAGTCGTGATTGGGTGTGGCCATGCACAGGCTTCCGGGCAGGAGAAGCTTTCAAAGCAAAGGTTATGTAGCATGCTTTTGGAATTAGTCTTGGGCTAGAAAAGAGTGGCAAAACTCTAAAATGATTCCCTGATTTTGCCAGTGAAGAAATCGAGGCTTAGAAGTGAAGTGGGACTCAACTACTTTGTGGCTTAGTATCTCCAGCTACTTAGTGGCTTAGTGTTAGGATGGTAATATAACAGTGATATAATGTATGTAATAAAGGTATAGAATGATACAGCATATTGTATATATGATGATTATATATTTTCTATTTATAAAATGTGTTTACATGTTACAGAGTATATGTTCAAAACGTTTTATAATACGTTATGTATTGTATCTACCATATACAAAGTATATAATGTGATACAATAATAGATGTAATAATAGTACAGCAATAACACATTGGGTACAATATTACAATAACGCTGGTAGCTTCTTGTATGCCAGATTTGGTACTAAGAGATCTGGATACTTTATGGGCTTCCATTAATCTTTTGTTGTTGTTGTTAAGTGAAAGATCAAATGTAGGAAATGGAAGCCGTAAGTGTGATGGAATTTTTCTCATGAGAAACATGGGGTGTTGTTTTGGGTGTGGGTAAGAAAAGGGAAGGAAACTTCGCTTTGTCACCAGATATTTCCAAATTTAGAACAATATCTACCCCAGCCATTGGTTTTAGGATATGCTTTACCCTGGGAACATGCGTAAGATACATTTCCGCGCTTGGCTGTTTCTTTCCAGCCACATGGAGGGTGTTACCAGTATTTAAGATAATAGCAGTGGCCACTGGCCACTTTATCTCTGATTGCCTTTCGGCAGTTACATTAGGGCACTTAGCTTTGGAAGTCACATCTTGCTGAAATTCCTAGGTTCCTGTGTCTGGGGACCTTGTGGTCTGCAGCTGAGGAATTGGCCTTACGATGGCTCGTCTTTGTCAGGAGTGGGTAAATTTAAAGAGCCAGGTAGTGAATATTGTGGGCTTTGCAGGGCAAGAGGTAAAATCAAGACTGTTACGTAGGTACTTATATGACCAGCTAAGGTGAAACCATCTTATGGCAGATGGGAAAACCATTCTTTCCTTGCAGGCTATATACGAGGAATATGCAATGGAGAGGCTGACAGGATTCAGGCTACCGGCAGGCGTGTGCTGACCCCTGGTCTGCGGGGCCCTTTTGGTTTGGTGCTCCCTGCTCTCATCATCGGAGAAGGCGATGGCACCCTACTCCAGTGCCCTCGCCTGGAGAATCCCAGGGGCGGGGGAGCCTGACGGGCTGCCGTCTGTGGGTCGCACAGAGTTGGACACGACTGAAGTGACTTAGCAGCAGCAGCAGCTGTCATTATTACTGGGGAACTCAGAAGCAGGTCACTCGTCAGTCACTAGAACTATTCACATTTCAAGCCAGAGAAAGGTCTCAAATATCACCCTCCAACAGCCTCATTTTTAAAACTGAGATTACTTAAGCTGAAAATTCAGGTCTTTATCTATAAAAATACAATGAGAAAGAGATTGTGGAAGGTTTGAAGAACCTGGTACTTTGAATATGGAGGCCTTAAACAGTTTTCCTTTACTATTAAATGGGGCACTATAGTAAAAACATTCCACTGTTTCTATACTCATTCATTGATTGACAGACTTTCATCCATTCAACAAACATTCATTGAATGGCTCCTGTGTCAGGCACTGTTCTAGGCGCAAGAGATAGCTAATGAAAAATTAAGACATCATTGGCTTCGGAAGTGTATAGTTTAATATGACAGTAAAGTATATAATCTGTTAGATGACAGACATCACAGAAAGGAGGGAGGGAGGGGATGTTGGATTGGGAGAGGGGCTGATAGCATTGCAGAGGCTATCAGAGGCTATCAGGCATTGTAGAGGGCTCAGCTGTGAGGAGTTGAGTTGGAGGGCTGTGCCATGTGGGCACGTGCGCTCTGGAGAACGGGAAGCTGGTGCAGAGGTCTGGGCCGACAGGACAGCGTGAGGCCTGCGTGGCTGGAGTGGACTTGGGAGGGATCAGCAAGACGGAGGTCAGGAAGCCGCAGAGCCTTGTGGGAGACAGGGTTTGAAGGGAGGGCCAGTGGGATTTGCTCAGGGTGACGTGTGGGGTGTGAGAGAAGAGGTGTTTTGGTCTGAGCATTTTGTCTTATGAACGGAAGAGTGCCAGAGGAGTGCATGGGGACCCGGGGGTTGAGGGGGGGGGTCAGGAGTTGCGTTTGGCACAGGTTGAGTTTGGGGTGCCTATGAGAGACCTAAAAGAGGTGGTCACTAGGCAGGTTGGGTGTTGGGGTCTGGATCTCAGGAAATCTGGGCCTTTTGGGGTCTTTGACTTTTGAGACTGGATGAGAGAGGTTACTGACGAAGTGAGTTACAGAAGAAACCAGAGACTGAGCCCTGAGGCCCCTCAGAATCAGGAGTTTGGGGTGATGAGCAAGGCCCTGCAGTGAGGCAGGAGGAGGCTTGGAGACTGTGTTGTCCTGGGAACCAGGTGCAGACAGGGTCAGGGGCAGAGGACGAGAGCCGACAGACGATGCTGATTGGGGCAAGTCACGTAAGGACGGAGACTTGAGCACCGGCCTTAGGGCCATGCATTCGCTGGAGACCTGGACCAGTTTCAGGGCGGTGCTGGAGGTGAAAGGGGGTGTGAGAGAGAAGGGCCAGAGAGGAAGTAGACACAGCGGGCATGAGCAGCTCCCAGAGGACTTTTGCTGCAACGCAGAGCAAAGACAGGTTGATAGTTGTGAAGGTAGCGGGGTCGAGGGAGAGCTTTTTTTCTTCATTATTTTATTTTTGGTTGCTGTGAAAAGGCTCGAGTTAGAGAGTGGGAGCTACTCTATAGGTGCGATGTGTGGAGCTTCTCATTGTGGAGGCTTCTCTTGCTGAGGAGCATGGGCTCAATAGTTGTGGTGCCTAGGCTTAGCTCTGCGGCATATGGGATCTTCCTACACCAGGGATTGACCCTGTGTCCCCTGAATTGGCAGGCAGGTCCTTATCTACGGGACCACCAGGGAAGTCCCAAGGGAGAGCTTTTTTAAAGGGAGAAATAAAGGTGTGATTGAATGCAGATGTGAGTAATCCATTTAGTTCAGTCGCTCAGTCGTGTCCGACTCTTTGCGACCCTGTGGACTGCAGCAGGCCAGGCTTCCCTGTCCATCACCAACTCCCAGCGCTTGCTCAGACTCACGTCCATTGAGTCGGTGATGCCATCCAACCATCTCATCCTCTGTTGTCCCCTTCTCCTTCTGCCCTCAATCTTTCCCAGCATCAGGGTCTTTTCCAATGAGTCAGGTCTTCGCATCAGGTGGCCAAAGTATTGGAGTTTCAGCTTCAGCATCAGTCCTTCCAATGAATATTCAGGACTGATTTCCTTTAGGATGGACTGGTTGGATCTCCTTGCAGTCCAAGGGACTCTGAAGAGTCTTCTCCAACACCACAGTTTAAAAGCATCAACTCTTCGGTGCTCAGCTTTCTTTATAGTCCAACTCTCACATCCATACATGACTACTGGAAAAACCATGGCTTTGACTAGATGGACTTTTGTTGGCAAAGTGATGTCCCTGCTTTTAATATGCTGTCTAGGTTGGTCATAGATTTTCTTCCGAGGAGTAAGTGTCTTTTCATTTCATGGTTGCAGTCACCATCTGCAGTAACTTTGGAGCCCAAGAAAATAAAGTCTCTCACTGTTTCCACATCTATTTGCCATGAAGTGATGGGGCCAGATGCCATGAGCTTAGTTTTCTGAATGTTGAGCTTTAAGCCAGCTTTTTCACTCTGCTCTTTCAAGTTCATTAGTTCCTCTTCACTTTCTACCATAAGAGTGGTGTCATCTGCGTATCTGGGATTATTGATATTTCTCCCAGCAATCTTGATTCCAACTTGTGCTTTATCCAGCCCAGCATTTTGCATGATGTACTCTTCATAGAAGTTAAATAAGCAGAGTGATAATATGCAGCCTTGACATACTCCTTTCCCAATTTGGAACCAGTTTGTTGTTCCATGTTTGTTGCTTCCTGACCTGCATACAGATTTCTCAGAAGGCAGGTCAGGTGGTCTGGTATTCCCAACTCTTTAAGAATTTTCTACAGTTTGCTGCGATCCACACAGTCAAAGGCTTTGGCGTAGTCAGTAAAGCAGAAGTAGATGCTTTTCTGTTGTTTCCCTATGTATTCTATTGCTTTTCCCATGATCCAGCAGATGTTGGCAATTTGATCTCTGGTTCCTCTGCCTTTTCTAAATCCAGCTTGAACATCTGGAAGTTCATGGTTCACATACTGTTGAAGCCTGGCTTGGAGAATTTTGAGCATTACTTTGCTAGTATGTGAGATGAGTGCAACTGTGCAATAGTTTGAACATTCTTTGACATTGCCCTTCTTTGGGATTGGAATGAAAACTGACCTTTTCCAGTCCTGTGGCCACTGCTGAGTTTCCAAAATTTGCTGGCATGTCGAGTGCAGCACTTTCACAGCATCACCTTTCAGGATTTGAAATAGCTCCACTGGAATTCCATCACCTCCACTAGCTTTGTTCATAGTGATGCTCCTTAAGGTCCACTTGACTTCTCATTCCAGGATGTACGGCTCTAGATTAGTGATCACACCATCATGATTATCTGGGTCGTGAAGACCTTTTTTGTACAGTTCTTCTGTGTATTCTTGCCACCTCTTCTGCTTCTGTTAGGTCCATGCCTTTTCTGTCCTTTATCGAGCCCATCTTTGCATGAAATATTCCCTTGGTATCTCTAATTTTCTTGAAGAGATCTCTAGTCTTTCCCATTCTGTTGTTTTCCTCTGTTTCTTTGCATTGATCGCTGAGGAAGGCTTTCTTATGTCTTCTTGCTATTCTTTGAAACTCTCCATTCAGATGCTTATATCTTTCCTTTTCTCCTTTGCCTTTAGCTTCTCTTTTCTTCTCAGCTATTTTTAAGGCTTCCTCCCACAACCATTTTGCCTTTTTTGCATTTCTTTTTCTTGGGGATGATCTTGATCACTGCCTTCTGTACAATGTCACCAACCTCCATCCATAGTTCTTCAGGTACTCTGTCTATCAGATCTAATCCCTTGAATCTATTTGTCAGTTCTACTGTATAATTGTAAGGGATTTGATTTATGTCATACCTGAATGGTCTAGTGATTTTCTCTACTTTCTTCAATTTAAGTCTGAATTTGGATATAAGGAGGTCATGATCTGAGCCACAGTCAGCTCCTGGTCTTGTTTTTGCTGACTGTATAGAGCTTCTCCATCTTTGGCTGCAAAGAATATAATCAATCTGATTTCGGTGTTGACCATCTGGTGATGTTCATGTGTAGAGTCTTCTCTTATGTTGTTGGAAGAGGGTGTTTGCTATGGCCAGTGCGTTCTCTTGGCAAAACTCTGTTAGCCTTTGCCCTGCTTCATTTTGTACTTCATTTTGCCAAGTCCAAATTTTCTTGTTAATCCAAGTATCTCTTGATTTCCTCCTTTTGCATTCCAGTCCCCTATGATGAAAAGGACATTTTTTGTGGGTGTTAGCTCTAGAAGGTCTTGTAGGTCTTATAGAGCCATTCAGTTTCAGCTTCTTCAGCATTTCTGGTCAGGGCATAGACTTGGATTACTGTGATATTGAATGGTTTGCCTTGGAAATGAACAGAGCTCATTCTGTCATTTTTGAGATTGAACCCAAGTCCAGGTTGCATTTTGGACTCTCTTGTTGACCATGATGGCTACTCCATTTCTTCTAAGGGATTCTTGCCCACAGTAGTAGATATAATGGTCATCTGAATTAAATTAACCCATTCCAGTCCATTTTAGTGCACTGATTTCTAAAATGTCAGTGTTCACTCTTGCCATCTCCTGTTTGACCACTTCTAATTTGCCTTGATTCATGGACCTGACATTCTTGGTTCCTGCGCAGTATTGCTGTTCACAGCATCAGACTTCACTTCTGTCACCAGCACATCCACAGCTGGGCGTTGTTTTCGCTTTAGCTCTGTCTCTTCATTCTTTCTGGAGTTACTTCTCCACTTTCCTCCAGTAACATATTGGGCACCTACCGACCTGGGGAGTTCATCTTTCAGTGTCTTGTCTTTTTGCCTTTTCATACTGTTCGTGGGGTTCTCAAGGCAAGAATACTGAAGTGGTTTTCCATTCCCTTCTCCAGTGGACCACATTTTGTCAGACCTCTCCCCCATGACCCATCCGTCTCGGGTGGCCCTACATGGCATGCCTCATTGTTTCACTGAGTTAGACAAGGCCGTGGTCCATGTGATAAGCTTGATTAGTTTTCTGTGATTGTGATTTTCATTCTGTCTGCCCTCTGTCAGAGAAGGATAAGAGGCTTACGGAAGCTTCCTGATAGGAGAGACTCACTGTGGAGGAGACTGGGTCTTGTTCTGATGGGTGGGCCCATGCTCAGTAAATCTTTAGTCCAGTTTTCTGTTGATGGGCAGGGCTTTGTTCCCCCCCTGTTGTTGACCTGAGGCCAAACTATGGTGGAGCTACTGAAGATGATGGCGACCTCCTTCCAAAGGTCCCGTGCACGCACTGCCACACTCAGTGCCCCCGACCCTGCAGTGGGCCGCCGCCGACCCACGCCTCCCCCAGAGACTCCTGGACACTCACAGACACGTCTGGGTCAGTCTGCTGTGGGGTCACGGCTCCTTTCTCCTGGGTCCTGGTGCACAAGGTTCTGTCTGTGCCCTCCCAGAGTCTGTTTCCCAGTCCTGGGTAAGTTCTGTAATCAAATCCCACTGGCCTCCAAAGTCAAATTCTGTGGGGGTTCTCGGTCCTTTTGCCAGATCCCCAGGTTGGGAAATCTGTTGTGGGTCCTAGAAATTTCTCAACAGTGTGAGAATTCCTCTGGTATAATTGTTCTGCAGTTTGTGGGTCATCTGCTCAGTGGCTCCATGGTGGGGTTAATGGTGACCTCCTCCAAGAGGACTTAAGCCACAGCCTGTTTAACCCAGGTAGCTGCACCCAGAGCCCACGCCCCAGTGGCAGGCCACTGCTGATCCCGACCTCACAGGAGACCCAAACACAGGTCTGGCTCAGTCTCTGTGGGGTCTCTGGGTTCCGGTGGGCACCAGGTTTTGTTTGGGCCCTCCAAGTGTCTCTGGCGGGTGTGGGGTTTGATTCTAAATATGATCTCACCCCTCCTACTGTCTTGCTGGGGCTTCTCCTTTGCTCTCGGACGTGGGGTATCTTTTTCTGGCGGGATCCAACATTGTCTTGCCGATGGTTGTTCAGCAACAAGTTGTAAGTTTGGAGTTCTCGCAGGAGAAGGTGAGTGCACCTCCTTCTGCTCCACCATCTCTGAGGATAATCCAGCAGAGAAGGAAGAATTGAGGACGGGGGGATTCGGGCAGAGAGAGATGCTATAGCAGCTGTGTGTTTTGAGTACCACTCTAGCACTCAGTCAGTGCTAACAAATGACCCCAGTGTTTAGTGACCCAGTGATGCCTTAATTTAGTTCATGCTTCTGAAAGGGGTGATTTAGGCTGGAGTCCTGGTGTCAGCTGGGGTCCCTCTTGTATCTGTGGTCAGCTGCTGGGAGGCTCACCTCTGCCCCAGCCAGGGCCCGAGGTCACTCACCTGGCAGCTGGAAGCTTCCTGGAGAGCAAGGTGTACATGGCCTTCTGAGGCCCAGGGTCAGAATTGGCACGGTGTTGCCTCCGCTCCATCTTGTTGGTAAAAGCATGTCCCAGGACAGCCCAGATTCAAGGTGAGAGAGAGACCCACCTCTGGATGGAAGGCCTCTGAAGTCAAAGGGGATTTACTGTGGCCATCTTTGCAAACAGGTCTGGGAGCCAAGAGTATTGCATTTGAGCCTCCCAAGGGTTTTGTGTGATGGGTATAATATTTTATCTTCATTTCACAGATGGGGAAACAGGGTCAGTGAGGTCTGGTGACTTGCTCAGGATCACACAGCTGGTCGGGGGCAGAGTTGGGGCCCAAACCTTGCTTTCTCCGATCTTCTCTCTGCCCCCTGTCCTGAGAGTGTGGGTGCGCACGCAGACTGGAGTGCTGCTTCTTCTCTTTGTTGGGCAAGGGAATAACGTTTTTGAAGATGATGATTAGCTCATAATTAAGATGGACTGAGGGAGGCAGTTATATTGTTATGGTTTGCATGTCTACTGTGGGGATTGGCCAGCTGTGTTTATTAGAATCCCATTGAGGTCACAGTGGCGTATGTAATTAGGACCTTGATTGACACAAAACGTATGTGTCCACTGTCAGCCGGACCCTCAGTGCGCTTTGACAGACTGTGCGTGCCATTTCTCAGCTGGCTGTCCTGCTTCTTATAGCACTGGTCCACATAGTTGCCCCGGTCCTCAGGACCCGCTTCACAGCCCCTGTGCCTCCAGGCCTTCTGGCCTCCCATGTGTACCATTATCCCTGCCTCTCCCCTCTGTCCCTGACACAGACACCCTACTTCTGGTCCAAGGTCAACTGCCTCTGCCAAAGTCTGCCTCCCTCCAGAACCTGTTGTGGTCAACATTTGTCTCCTCACCCAGCTGGACTTCACGCTTTCCAGAAGGTAGAAAATTAGCCTTAGCATCAGGGAACTTCAGCTCTGCTGCTGGTTGGGTAGCCTCCAGCAAGTCATTTCCTGTGAGGTTCCTGAACCTGAGACCCGAGTGGACAAGCTGAGGCATCTCAGAGACCTCTCAGGCACAGTGAGGGCTGCTTGCGTTCAGGGGGGAAGCCCTTGGCCTAGGGCTCAGCTCCCGGCCCAGTGGCTGCCAGGGCATCCTGGGTCCTGTGTATGACAGCCCTCTGTCTGCTCCGAGGGCAGCAGCCTTCTCTCAGCCCTGCCGTCACTCCAGTGCCCAGACTCTGTGGGCCCCGGGGCTCCAGCAGCTGCCCTTCACTTAGCTCACTGGGGAGACATCTGGAGTCTGTCTGGGTGCTGGTTCCACAGTCTCAGAAGATACTTGGTTGGAAAGCAAAGACCACGGGGAAATACTTTTTTATTTATTTATTTATTTTTAGTTTTTTATTTTTTTAATTTTAAAATCTTTAATTCTTACATGCGTTCCCAAAAATATGGAACGCTTCACGAATTTGCGTGTCATCCTTGCGCAGGGGCCATGCTAATCTTCTCTGTATCGTTCCAATTTTAGTATATGTGCTGCCGAAGCGAGCACGGGAGATACTTTTTTAAAGCTCTCTTTGGATAAAGGAAGCACCTCAATGAGTAATTAGGTTAAACCAAGCACTGCAGGTCTCAGCAACCTTGCTTATAGGGAGCCCAGGAGCTTCGCTCTCCTGTGAAGTCCCTGGGCCGGGGTTCCTCCAGGGGAGCGAGAGGGAGAGCCTTCCAGGAGGGGGGCCTGGGGCAGTGGGGAGGGCCTGCCTGTCAGTCCCGAGGTTCCTGATGCAGAGCTGCTCTGTACTCTCACGTGCTTTGCTGTAAGAGAAATCATCCTGCTACTTATCGTGAAACCTTGGGGAAATTATGTAATTTCTGTCAGCCTCAATTTGCTCATCTGTAAAAATGAAGACAGCTAATAACCCCTACCTCATAGAGCACCAGGAGGCGTGAACAGAGGATGGGGTTAGCTACGGTGACTGTGTAAAATTCCCCTTTGTCTTACGTTATAAATCACCGAGTGGGGATTTTTCACACTTTATGGTCACTCTGTGCTTCCAAGATGTGTGCTTGTAATATTTCCTACTCGTTCATTCACTGAGTTGGTATTTCTCTACATCCTACTTAGGGGCACAGCATGCTGTTTTCTCTCTGTTCGGGTTATGATGACCTGTTCATTGCCCAGTGGTTGGCATCACCATATTCAGAGCTGCAGTTTGCTGAGTTTGTATTTCAGTGAAGTTGCTTACTTGGGGGCGAGTTTTTGAAGCCAGGTCATAAGGGAAGCATTGCCTGCAGTCAAAATCAGCCTTGGAAACCCCTTCAGCCATCTATAATAAGCAGTCTGCATTAGGCGAGTCATCGGATGTTCTCTGTAAAGAGCCGTGTAATAAATCATGTGGGCTTTGAAGGCTGTGTACGGTCTCTGTCCCATATTCTTCATTTTTTCTAACAGTCCTTTATAGTCTTGTTGTTGTTGTTGTTTTTTAAAGCACAAAACTCTGGGAAATAGTGAAGGATAGGGAAGCCTGGCGTACTGCAGTCCACAGGGTCACAAAGAGTTGGACACGACTTAGTAACTGAACAACAACAGTAATGTAAAAATCCATCTCAGCTCTGGGCCCTTTGAAAACAGGCCTTGGTCTGCAGGAGTCACCTGTGGTTAGCAGCCTCCAAGGCAGCCCCAGAGACCCTGTCTCTTGGCACTCACAAGCCCAGGTGCAGTCCATCCCATCTTGTATCAGGGTTGGTCACGTGACCAGTAGACTGTGGCACAAGCGATGGATGGTTGTCACTTCTGAAGGTCCGTGTGTTCTCTCTCTCGGATCTGCTGCTCTGGGAGAGACGAGCTGCCCTGTCGTGAGGAGAGGCTCCTGGGCGAGGAGCTGAGGCCCCCTCCTGCTCACAGCACGAGGGTGAGCTCGGAGACAGCCCTGATCAAGCCCTAGGTGGCGCAGCCCTGGCTGCACCCAAGACCGTGAACCAGAACCACCCGGCTCGCTCAGATCGTTCTGTCTTTTGATGATTATAAAATCCTCAGCAGTGAAAGGGGGAACAATGAGAGGTTTAAAAAAAAAAAGAAAGGCTGCTTGCCTGCAGAGTTTAATCCATTCCTTTTAATATTTAGTGTTTTTACCAATTATCCATTGTCAACAAAATCTGTTTATGGCTAGGATGCCTAAGTTACTTGAGAGTATGATGAAGCTCTTCCCGGTGGACCAGACCCTGAAGGGACCATTTAATCCACAACAGCTCTCGCTGAGGTGAGTACTGGGAGCCAGACGTCACCTCAGATCTGACGCCTTCGCTAACCTAGGCCTCTTCTCGGCGTCCTCTAGCGTTCGTGCTGGCACTCTGCTATCACACAGCATCCGCGCCGGCATCTGCCACCACGCAGCGTTCGCGCCGGCGCTCTGCTATCACACAGCGCTGTGCTTGTGGTCTGTGGGACCTTGTGCTCCCCACCAGACAGCTCCAGATGGCTCTGCTAGGTTTCAGCTTTGCCCAGAGGACCTTCTGCCCTTAACGGCTCTTCCGCAAGCAGCTGACCGTTGACCTGTGTCTTGTGACCTGCCTTGGAAGGATGAGCTGGGCCAGTTGGTTCTGGGTCAGGAATTTGAACCAGGACTCAGAGAGTCTAATCACTGGTGGGCATTTGAGCTAAAGAGTCCTCAAGAATTGGAGGTAGGCAGCCATGATGTGCTCCCGTTTTATGAGTAGTGGCTCAGAGGAAGCATGCACACACTAGTGAATTACAGAGTGTGTGAGAAGTGCTGTGGGAAGCAGAGGAGGGGGACCAGGAGTTCCAGCTCCGAAGGGTCAGGTTGCAGAGTTAAAGCGGGCGGACAGGGTGGCCTTGTTGGGACGGTGAGGTTTGCATCAGGACTTGGACAAAGGGGGTTGGCTCAGTGCGTACCTGGGGGACAGACATTCCAGGAGGCGGAATGGTAGGTAGGCGTGTTCATGGAGGTGTGAGAGGCTGGGATGACTGGCCAGAGAGGGAAGATCCTCTCGGGCTTTGAGGACCATTGTGAGGACTTTGACTATCATCCTGAGGGCAACGGCAGGTGTTGCAGTTCTGAGCTGAGCAGTGAAACCATCTGACTTCAGTTTTCCTAGGCTTTCCTGATGGCTCAGCAGGTAAAGAATCCACCTGCAACGCAGGACACGCAGATGTGGGTTCAATCACTGGGTTGGGAAGATCCCCTGGAGGAGGAAATGGCAACCCATGGACAGAGGAGCCTGGCGGGCTCCAGCCCATGGGGTCGCAGAAGAGTCGGACGCGGCTGAGCGCGCGCACACAGGATCAGTCCGTTGTGCACGTCGGGGAATAGAGAAGCGCTGCTGGAAGCTGGAGCGGGGTCCGGAGAGCTGCTGGCGACGATGCAGGGCTGGTGGGTCTGACGGATTTCAAAGATTGGGACTAACAGGGTTTCCTGACCGCTTGGATGAGTTGTAAGAGAGAAGGGGGAGCCAAGAGGGGCTTCACGGTTTCTGGCCTGAACCCCTAACTCTGAGAATGGAGTTGCTGTGGGGGGTGGTCAGGAGTTCAGGCAGAAGTACATTTTAGATCTCCAAGTGGAGATACTGAGCGGAGAGTTAAGTATGCAAGTCTCCAAAGGAGAGAGGGCTGGATTAGAGGTATGAACTTGGAGTTTTGACATAAAGATGGCATTTAAAGCCGCTGGGCGAGCTCCCTAAGGGAGTGAGCCTTGATGGGACGTGGAACCAGGGCAGAGGCAGAGGTGGAGGACGCTGGTCCTCAGGGCCGCCTTCTTGGTTCTCACCCTTCCTGACAGTTGGGTGAGCTTGCCTTGGATTCCCAGGAGACTCCTTACTCTTATTTATCTTGCGTGCTAAGTTGCTTCAGTTGCTTCTGACTCTGTGCGACCCTATGGACTGCAACTTGCCAGGCTCCTGTTCATGGGGATTCTCCAGGCAAGAATACTTGAGTGGGTTGCTGCACCCTCCTCCAGGGGATCTTCCTGACACAGGGATGGAAGCCTTGGCTCTTAAGTCTCAGCTGCGTTGGCAGGTGGGTTCTTTACCGCTAGCACCACCTGGGAAGCTTTTATTTCCCTTAAACCTTTCTTTTTACATGAGCGTGTTTCATGTACTTTCTGTCCCTTGCTACCAAAAGAGCCAGGGCTGAAGGCGGTGTCAGCCCCCTTTAGAGGAAGGAAGCAGACCCAGAAGTTAAACTTACTGCAGGCTTTACCCAGTGACCTAACTGGGATTCATGTCTACATCCCTTTGGCTCCAATGTGTGCAAAGTGTGTGGGGTCCCCTTGTCGTTCCTGGGCTACTGCTGATGGCTACTGCGCTGTGGGCATTGATTGGCGTGATTTGAATGATGTAAATTGTCTCTTGCAAATCAGGAGGTGGGGTGAATCCCCCCACCCCCACCCCCACCCTGGGATGAGACTGAAATTCGCTTGAGTTTTAAATCTCAGGAGTCCCAATGTGGTGAAAGGAATTGAAGCATTGAGTGGATAGTTTGTGGATTAATTTCTCTTTTCACTTTCTATCATATGTTTGAGCACCTGCTATGTGAGATGCTGTGACGCACAAATGCTTCCCAACCTGAATTCTGATTTGGCAGAATTCAAATGGCAGGCTGACAGATGCTATGAAGGAGCAGAGCTGAGGTCTGGAAGGTTAAGTCAGAGTTAGCCAGCTGAAACAAGCAGGGCCTGTGGGTGGGGCTGGGTGGGGACACGACCCTGTGGATGAGGAAGCACCATGGAAAGGCCCCGAGGCCATGGTCTGGGGGTGGCGAGGGGCCACTCACATGTCCCTCTTCAGCCAGAGCCTTGAGTTGAAGAGCACTGACGAGCGGGAGACATTCATCGTGTCGAGTGGTGTGTGTGTGTCTGTCTGTGAAAGAGATAGTGAGAGACTGGATGCGTGCTTGAAGACGACCCTGACTTTGGTGCAAGAAAGTACTGGAACAGGCAGGAGTGGACTCGGAGGCTGAGTCAGTTGTCCCCACAGGCGGTGGCTGCTGGACGAGGGCGGTGGCGGTGGGACAGAGCCCCTGGCTGCTCGGAAAGGGAAATACGCAGGCCTTGGCGGTGGCGGGTCTGGGGATGACAGGGTGGAAGCAGTTGGAGGACGGCCAGGTTTAGGGCTCATGTTCATGAGTGGTCGCCATTCACTGAGCTGAGCACAGGAGGAAACCCACTGTTGTTTACTTGGTTTACATGGAAACTGAACTGTGGCTTTCTCTATTTTTATTACCATAGGAGTCAAAACCACTGATTGCAGGTGTTTGCAAACTCAGACTAATTGACTCAGTTCTCCCCAAAGTTCTTGATTTATGGGATTTGGGAGCTTTTAAAGGGACTGACTTGGAGAGACAGTGTTCCAAGTCCATCTTGAAGGGCCTGCCTTTTGCCTGGCACAGTGTTGCCAGCACCATCTCCTTAAGGTAGCTCTGCCCCGGGATGTAACCGCACACGTCTTGACCTTCAGAGGGGAGAAGAGACCTGGCTATAGGTCATTTTTACTTCTTTTCATGGGCACTTGGGCTCCTAGTGAGAGTATTTTCCATTTAGAGGTCCCAGGAAGCCTCCCTCCGCGAGGGCCTCGCGTGCTTTCTTGGGGAACTGCTGTGTCGCGTGTGCTCACGTGGGTGGCTGGCACTGGTGCAGGCAGCTGGAAGGGCGCTGCGGGCCAGGGGCTAAGACTCTGCACTCCCAGGGTGGGGGCCCCGCTTCCGTGCCTGCTCAGGGAACTGGAATCGAACCGGGGTCCCCTGCATTGCAGGCAGATTCTTTACCCGCTGAGCTGCTAGGGAAACCCGTAGAGCCCACATGCCACAACTAAAACCTGGCACCGCCAAATAAATATTAAACAGCACCTACTTTTAAGGCTTGGGGTGGAGCGGTCCTGGGATGGATGGCACGGAGGGAGAGGAAACAGGGTCTCCTACTTGGCATTAAGTGTTTACCATCTACGTTTAAGCTGGTTGTCCTTGGCACCAACCTGGGGGCTGGGCAAGCTCTGAGTTCTAAGTAGGAAGGTGGTTGTACAAATGGCTAAAATGTGTCTTTTTTTTTTTTTTTTTTTGTAACTTTTTTGTTTTATACTGGAGTATAGCCAATTAAAGTCCCTCTGTGTGTCGTCTTTCCTCTCAGTTAAGAAGCAGCCAGAACTTCCCTGCAGTCCAGTGGTTAAGACACCACGCTTCCACTGCAGGAGGTACGGGTTCCACCTCTGGTCAGGAGATTCAGATACTGTATGCCACACAACACAGCTAAAAAACTGTGAAAAGAAAAGAAAAATCTGAGTATCACTTCACTTACAACGTTTCAAAACATGAATTCTAAAGGGAGCATAGTTGAGAACAGTGTTCTGGCGGTTGGGGGTGGGGAGGAGGTGAATAGAATTCCCTCTGCAAGACATTCAGTTAGCCACTCAAAAATAATTGGTTATTAATTGATCGTTCTCAAATTTTCCAGTATTTTTAAGAAGCCAGAGGCTAGCAGTTTGTTTTAACATAACTGATACTATTGGTAATTTTATTATCTTGGTACAATTTTGAATCTCAGCAGTCGAAATGTTTTTATATCTTCCTTTTCACCCCCATTCATACCCCATTCATAATTCGACTAAATTCTAGTACAACTGTGTCGTTACGTTCAAGTGCCGTGAATGAGAAGTATCTGGGGCCGAGGAGGCATATCGTGGGCTCCGGCGTTTTACTTCATTCAGCGAATGTGACTGAGAACTTCGAGTGTGTCCTGCACTGAGCAGAGGCCCCTCTTGCTGCCTAGAGGAGGAGATGGGAGGTCGACTCGCCCTGCAGTGCAGAGGAGCTCTGACTCAGCCACCTGTTCTGGAGGTCTAGGGAGGTCAGGAAGCAGCCATTGCTTTACCGCAGGAGCCGAGCTGCTGTGTGTAGACAGTCTGGGCGGTGGCTTGGCTTTGATTTCAGGGCTGCTGTGGCGGTTCTGGGTGCTGGTGCTGCTATGCAGTGGGCTTGCATCTCACACAGACAGAGGAGTTGCATCTGAACAAAAGAACAGAAAACAGCAATCGTGCGTAGCCAAGTTACCCTTGAGAATCCCTGTAGGAGGCCAGCAAAGTGAGCTGAACTTTGCGCATGGATCCAGAACGCTGTCTGTCGCTTTAGGCCAGAGGTGTGCAAACCTCTGGGGTCCAGTCCTCGTGGCTCCCTGTTTGTGTGAACAGTTTCGTGGGCACAGCCACGCCCGTTCTTTTTCACGTCATCTGTGCTGCTTTCCCGTGAGGATGGCAGAGTCTAGTAGTGTAACAGACTGTATGCCCCACAAAATGGGAACTACTCAACTCTCTTGCCCGTTAAAGAAGAAGTTTGCTGGCCCTGCTTTAGAGCAAACGGAGAGGCTCATTTTGCGTTTGGGCACCGTGGTCGGCAAAGAGAGCACTGTCACCCTTAAATACCAGGACCCCGTCGGTGAGGTGAGGCGTTCACACCGCGGAAGGCGTGGAGGAGCTTCAGAGACTGTCGTTTGGCCTCTCGGGTCTTGCTTGCCCCTGGGGTCTTTAGCTCGTGGCAGAAATGGAGAGTGGTTGCCTAAAACACTAACCCTCTCCTTTTCCCTCCTCCCTCCCCTCTCTGTTTCTCAAGTGCAAGTAAGTGAATCCATCTGAGCTTAATGGGGCCCCTCATTTGCTCTTTGTGCTTCAGCTGTGGTGGGCCAGTTAGAGAACAGGTTGACTTGACGTGCAGACGATGCACTGCTACTTCCTGAAAAGCCGAAACGATGTCGTCTTTTTCAGAGCTCTCTGTCTGTCTGTCTCTTTTTGGTGTGCTGGGTCTCCGTTGCTGTGCAGGCTTCTCTCTAGCTGCAGAGAGCAGGGCCTCCCCTCTCGTGGCGTTGCAGAGAGCAGGGCCTCCCCTCTCGTGGCGTTGCGGAGAGCAGGGGCTCCCCTCTCGTGGCGTGCTGGCTTCTCGTTGCTGTGGCACCTCCTGGTGCAGAGCACAGGCTCTGGGGCTCACGGGCCTTAGCAGTCACGGCACACAGGCTCAGCGGCTGCGTCTCCTGGGATCGAACCTGTGTCTCCTGCCTTAGCAGGCGGATTCTTTACCACTGAGCCCCCAGGGAAGCCCTAAAATGATGTCAGCTTGATTTCAGTGGAGAACAGTGTTAAGCAGGCGGCGGCGTCTTGACCTGGTTAAGCGTCTTGAACCCAGACCACCACCCCGCCTTTCCATACCGTGTTCACATTGTAGCTGGTGACGCGTTAAGAAACCATTGCTAAGAAACCATTGCCCAGGTGTTAAACCAGTGTTGTTAACATAAATGTTTTGAATTATAAATTTAATTTGATTTTATAATTGTATAGGGGCTATAAGCATGTGGCAGACAGACCCTCAGGTGGCCCTCATGATTGTCTCCTGGTGCTCACAGGTTTTGTCTAATCCTTAAGTGTGAATGGCCCTGCAACTCACTTCTAACCGAGAGAATGTAGCCGAGGCGTGGGGTGTCCCTGTTACAGGAGACTGTCTTTCTAAGGCAGACTAGAGACATCTTCCCTTGCGAGCTTTGGAGAAATCAGAGGCCGTGTGTGTCAAGGAGCTGAGGGTGGCCTCCAGCCTGCACTCAGCCGGAGCTGCGGCCCTTAGTCCGTGGCTGCAGGGAAACTACTTCTGCCCGCTGCCTGAGGGAGACCGGACACAGACCCTTCCCTGGTCAGGCCTCCAGACGAGACATCAACCCTGCCCGCACCTCGACTGCAGCCTTGGCAGAGGGCCCATCTGAGCGGTGCCTGGACCCCGACCAGCAGAAACTGCACACTAATCTATGTGCATGCCTTTGGTTATACAGCAATAGAAAGCCATTATACTACAGAACATAGGCGTTTACACCACTTTTTATTGGTTCATACTTAGCATTATAAAAATCCAGGTGAGTCCTGGGAATCTGCAGCCGGTTTTTTCCTTCTCAGAAGTTGTCCTTAAGTTATTGGGTCACTTGACAGAATTGGGAATAGTGACTTAGATAACAGTGTTGTATCTGTGTTAAATTGCATGAAGCTGGTCCCTGTGCTGCAGTGATGTGGAGTATATCCCTGTTCTCAAGAACTGCTCACTGGAGTATTTCAGGGACCCACTGATGTGTGACACTCAGGTGGTTCAGAAAGATTTGCATATGTGTCAAGTAAACAGATGTGTTTGTGTAGTATTTCCCCCTGCTTGCTTGCTTGCTTTTTTTTTTTTAAGGCTTGTTTATGGCTGTGCTGAGTCTTCACCGCCGTGCAGGCTTGCTTTAGTTACAGAGAGCACAGCTGCTCCCCACTGTGGTGTGGCGACTTCTCTCTTTGTGGAGCACGGGCTCGAGCGCCCGGTAGTCGCAGCTCCTGGGCTCTGGAGCGCAGGCTCAGTAGTTGCGGTGCAAGGGGGTCAGTTGCCATGCAGCACATGGGATCTTCCTGGCTCAGGGATCAAACTGGTGTCCCCTGCGTTGGCAGGCAGAGTCTTCCCTGAGTCACCAGGGAAGCCCCTCCCCCCTGTTTTTAAATATAAAGGCAGAGGAGCTCTAGGAGGCCTTCCCTCTTAGGGTACAGCATTTTGCCGTTTGTTGTAGCGTTTGCATTTCCTGTGTGTAATACCTCCCGAGGCGAAATAGACGCTAAAATTTCACTTGGTGTTTGCTATTGTTTTGCCCTAGCCAAAGAGGCCAGAAGTTGTGGGACCCCTAGGGATGTGGTTACTTGTGTAAGAGAGTTTAATTCTCTCATACGTGAATACATATTCTTTCCTTTTTAACAGTAACCCTTTGCAGGGGGTGCTATTGCTTGTCTCCCTTTTGCTAGCAAGGATGTTAAACTAACGTCCAGGTTTTCAGAGCTACTTAGTGGTGGAGCCAGGCTTGACCGCAGCCTTGTCCCTGCCTGGTTACCACCAGACTTCAGCCCGAGGGCTCCTCCCGCTGCTCTCCTCCTCAGGTGGTCCGGAAAAGCAGGCCGATCACACGACCCCAGAAGCAGTTCGCCTCCTGAGGGCATGTCTGGGCTCAGCCCAGTGAGCTTTGTCTCCAATCCTCTTCTTGCCTCACCCGGCAAATCCAAAAGTGGTCCTGCAGTCATTTATGTGGTCTAACAAGGTATTTCTGGCAGGACCCCAATAAGAGACGTCCTGCTCAGGATATTGCTGTGGTCACGGTGGAAGGGATGGACACTTCGCACGGGCTGACCTCGGGCATGTCCTCCCTGGAGTCCACCTCAGCTTCCAGGGTGCCACGATCCATCCATCCTTCATACCACTGCCTGCGTGCCCCCTTCTTGTCCAGGGGTGAGGTTTGGGCCCAACTTCCCCTTGAGCCTCAGTGGGGTTCCCACTCCCCACACTTGGGCCGTTTTCATGTCCACTCTTTTCTGTCAGTGCTGTTCCCCCATCTGAAGGACCCCCGACGTCTGGACCCATCTTATGCCTGCTGCCCTCTTTGCCCTGCTCCTGTCCTTCCAGACCTGTCCGCTTCACCTACCAAAAATGGGGGACAGTGGTAAAGCCAAACGTCCAGCCCCACTGTGTCATCTTGGCCGCCTGCCTGAATGTGGGGCGCTTTGAAGAGAGCTGCTCGGAGGAGGAAGTGGGTGCAGGTTCTCCTCCCCCAGCCTCCGTGGGGGCCGGCCTGCAGATGGCACCTTCTGATTGGGTTTCTTTTCACCCAGAGTCCCAGCTCGCCCTGGGAGTGCTGAGAGTCCTGGGGCAGGCCTTAGTCATCAGGCCTGGGACCGCGCTGAGGGTAGGCCTCGGACTGCCATCTGATTTCTGCCAAAAATAGGTGAGGAAAGAGCCCATTTCCATTAAGGTTTTTAAGGTTATTTCTGTATTAAGCTGGAGCTCCTGAAAGCAACACACCAGGCTGTGTTAGTAGCTTACATTCCTCAGAAGTGTCTTCACCAACAGAAAGTTATTGGGTTATTGATTTTTTAACAGCAGATATTAAGTGGTAGTATGAGGAGCATTGTAGATCTTGTAAATCCAAGACTGAAGACTCAATTCACGGTGCTCCTTTACATCCCCTTTAAAATTCTTTCTAGAATGTTGTACCAGGAAAAGGACCTCTCGTCTGTTGAGCTGGTTGATTTTCTCTGGATGGTCCAAAGCTCACCCAGCTTTTTTGCCTTTTTACCTTGGCTGCTAGGAGATTTAAGAACCAGATGATCTCGGCTCAGTCACAGAAAATACTGTGTTCCAAGCTTTTGAGTATGTTCTCTTTTAAACTGTCTTATTAGTTACGTGTTTAGTGTTGCCTAAATAAATACCTGCCTGGGAAGAGTTGCTTTGTTCCTACTTCTGCGTAGAAGCAGCAGTGGCTGTTAATTATTAGGTACAGGTTTTAACTAATGGAGAGGAGAGCTTGTAGGCCCGTGGCACACCCTGCGTAAGATCTCTGACTTCTGCTTCTGCTCTGGGGTCAAATCCTGTGATGTAATTCGATTGAGTAGGCCCCTGGAGCGCATCTGTGGGCTTGGTGCAGCCAGTGTTGAAGACGAGGTCTGCAGCATCTGGGCTGTTTGTCTGCCTTCTGACCAGGTGTCATTCCACCTCCCTGTTCCCTTGGACCAAGCGGAAAGGAAAAAGAGCTCCTGGCACATGCTTTTAGCAGGACCCTTAGGCTTAAGGTGGGGTCTTCCCTTGTGGCTCAGCTGGTAAAGAATCCGTCTGCAATGTGGGAGACCTGGGTTCGATCCCTTGGTTGGGAAGATTCCCCTGGAGAAGGGAACAGCTACCCACTCCAGCATCCTGGCCTCGAGAATTCCATGAACTGTAGAGTCCATGGGGTCACAAAGAGTCAGACACGACTGAGCGACTTCGACTAGGCGTAAGGGAAGAAGCTTATTTTAGTTGTTTTTAATGTCATGGTAGTTGGGTTTCGTCTTTCCCCTAGGGTAGAGCATTTCAGCTTTTGTTTTTGTTTTTGCGTTTCCTGCGTATACCTCCTGAAGCAAAATGGACTGCTAAAAATGCCACTTGGTGTTTATTTGTGCCTAAAATAAAATAAAGACTTGTAAACACTGTGAGTCACTAAAAGAGTTTTAGGAGGGAAGAAATGTTATCTCTGTTACTCTTTTCTATCCTTCAAGAAATTTTCCCCTGGATTTCCTGTGCTTATTTTGTAGTTGGACATGACATAATCCAGTTCTTTCCTCAGTAGCCATACAGTAACATTTTATTTGCTGGCACCTTGCATCTCTGCTTGTATGCACAACACTTCATTTTTTAAAGCGTAGTCAGTTTTGGAGGAAGATTGTGGTTAAAGAGGAAAGTTGCTGGAAAATAGGGTTGTGCTGCTGATCCAGCACAGTACTGGGAAGAAGCCCTGTGCACATCCACCATGCACGCTGTAGAGCCTGCTCACCTGCCTGCTTGCCCGCCCCAGAGTGCACTTGGTCTTGCTCCCCAGGCGGCCCCTAGCACACAGTAGATGCTCTGTGAGCGTTTTTTGGATCCATGAAGTCCGTAGCTTGGCAGGTGGGAAAAGGGTAAAGAAGAGTGGTCTTATAAAGCAGTGAAGAAGGAAGGGGAATCAGCTGCGCCTGTGGTTCTCAGACTCGGTGAGCATCAGGATCCCGTGGAAGGCAGCTAAAGCGCACTGCTGAGCCCACCCCCAGAGCCCCGACTCTGTGGGCGCGGCTGCTGTGCCTGGTGGGTCAGGGCCCGCTTTTGAGAACCATTATCTAGGCGGATTGCCCTTGTTTTCCAGAGGAGACAAGAGATTTGAAGAAGCTGCGCCTTTTACCCCACTGAGAAAACTAATTAGCGGCAGAGCTGGCATGAAAGCCAAGCCCTTCTCCCCGCTTCTGATGCCCAGGAGAGAGAGACGCACTCCGGCGCCTCTGAATCGGCAGACCGCTCTGGCGACCACATTCCCCAGTGTCTTTCTTAGGAAGAAGGACAACTCTGGGTAGAACCAGAGGCCAAGAGATGTTGTTCCAGATATTTGTTAGTTACTCTTGCAAAAGTGCCTGTGGCAGGTGCCCGTTTGTGAAGGTGTCTGCTGCCCATCAAAGGGGCCGTTTGTTTGGGAGCTGAGGAGAGGCCTCGCGTCATTACCGGGTGTGTCCTTAATGTCTCTTGAGTGTCTGAGAGATGTTAGCACAGCCCTGGTGCCCGGTCAGTTGTGGATGGGACCCTGCCTCCGGGAAAGTTGGCCACCCACACAGGTGGTTTCCACACTGTGTGGTTGGTACTGAGGTTGGAATAGTGGGGCACTTTTTTTGTAATTTATTAAATTACAAAAATTTGAATTATTTTAAGAATAATCTTATAAATTATAATCTAAAGTTGACTTACGGTGTTGTGTTGATTTCTGCTGAAGTGATTCAGTTACACATTTATCTTTTTCTGTACAGTCTTTTTCATATTCTTTGCTATTATGGTTTATCACAGGATGTTGAGTATCGTTCTCTGTGCTGTACAGTAGGACCTTGTTGTTTATCCATCCTATGTATGGTAGTTTGCATCTGTTAACTTCAAGTTCTCAGTCCATCCCTCCCCCACCCCCTCCTCCTTGGCAACCACAGGTCTCTTTCTCTTCTCTATGCCTGGGAGTCTGTTTCTGTTTCACAGGTAAGTTCACTGGGGTCATATTTTAGATTCCACAGATGTGTAGACAGAGATGGTATTTGTCTTTCTGTTTCTGGACGCAGTGTGATCATCTGCGGAACCGTCTTCGTTGCTGCAGGTGGCGTCACCTTACTCTTTTTATGGCCGGGTAACGTTCTGTTGTGCGGGCACCGCATCTTTTTTTCCGTTCACCTGTCGATGGGCGTTTAGGTTGTTTCCGGGTCTTAGCTGTTGTGAATAAGTCATGTACAGGGTTTGATAGGATATTACATGTTGCTGCTGTGGACATAGGAGCGCATGTATCGTCTCAAACCGTTTTGTTCGGACCTGTGTCCTGGAGTGGTGTTCCTGGATCATACAGCAACTCTCCTTTTCAGTTGTTCGAGGACCCTCCAGCCTGTTTTCCACAGTGGCTATGCCGACTTACATTCCCATCAACAGTGTGGGAAGGCTCCCTTTTCTGGAGGAGCACTCTGGATGGACCTCGGAGCTCCAGGGCTCTCTGACGCACAGCCCTTCTCTGCCTCCTCTGGCTGGGATAGGTAATGATGTCTGACAGGCAGCCAGGCTTGAAGCAGAAGCTATTCAGTTTGGGCAGAAAGAGGTTATGGAAGGTGTTTCCTGTGCACACTTTTTCATTTTCCATCACCCTGCCACCTTCTTCCTAGTAGCTTCCCACTCAGAAAGACTCAGTCACTGATAATGCTTAAGGAGGACACTTTGGTGTCATGGTTGAGTCAGCTGGCCGCAAAGTGAGCAGAGTCTGAGTTCAGGCCACTTCCCCAGTCACTGAGTGACTTTGGGCCTAGTTATTTTCTCTGAGCCTTAGTTTCTTCATCTATAAAGTGGTTTTCACATTAATTTCTGGCATAGTGAGTACTCGGTAAACCCTGGGCTATTTTAAGTGAATGCGGTGTGAAACGGGTTGGGTTAGCAGCTGCCTTCAGTTCCTGTTTGCTCCCACGTCCTGTGGCCTCCACAGCCTGCGGACAGGTCGGCCTTGTTGCAGACTTGGATTTTGCCCAGTGGCAATTTGTGTTAAGACAGGGTTGGGGGCTGGGGGAATTCACTTTGTCTAGACAGCAAGACCGCCCGTCCCTTGGTAATGAATCTCTTCGTGGAAAGGAAGGTGGCCTCAGGGTGGCTGGTATCTCACCCTGTTGGGGACCATCTTTAGCTTCTGTAGCAAGTGAAGAAAGCACGCGCTGAGCCCTCTGCTGCGTCACCTGCTGGGAAACGCATTTCCCAGCAGCCTCAGGGGCTTCAGGCTCCCTGATCCGGCAGGACCCATCTCTCCGTACTGACTTTCTGTCGGGTCTCCTGATTCACCTTGACCCTGCCGACCCTGGCCTTCTAAACGTGCCCTGCCCTCTCCCAGGAGCACTTCTCCCCAGAAAGAAAAGGAAAACCTGGCCAACTGCAGTGCATCTTGCAGGCTTCGGGGTAAAGCGCATTCCTTGCAGGATTGAACATGGTTGTCATTGTTGTTCGGTCACTAAGTCCCGACGCTTTGCCACCCCATGGACTGCAGTGCGCCTCGCTCCACTGTCCTCCGCTTCCTCCTGGAGCGTGCTGAAGTTCGTGTCCATTGCGCGTGGCTGCCTACCGTGAGAGCGGGCTTTGATGTGCACCTTTCCATGACGCCCTCTGCTTCTCCGTCTTCCACCCTTGTCCCCTGCACCTCCCACAGAAACCGCTCGCACCTGAACCCTGCCTCAGTCCACCTCTGGGAGACCCAGGCCGAGGTGCCCTCATTCTCTGCCTTCCGCTGAGTGGCTCGGGGTTTGGGCCCGGCTTTTGTAGCACTTGTCACCCTTGTAGCGGTGTCTCGGATTGCCCGTCCCCGTTCCCCTCCGGCACTCGTGCCCTGTTTGATACCGCTGCACCCCCGGCCTCGAGGAGTCAGGGTTTGAAAAGCTCTCTGTGCCACATTCCCCTCGCACAGTCATTGTCTCCACGGGGCTCCTCTCCCTCTGAAGAGGAGCGAGGGGGTGGGCTGAGGGTCTGCCGGCAGCCAGCTCAGGCTGGACCTCACTTTGAGGGCACTGTCTTTGGCTTGGGGCCTTACAGCGGGAGCAGCAGGGGCCGTGTTGGGGGACGTTAACCCTCACCAGATGGCTGCCGTCAGTTTGCACCTCTCCAAGCTCCGGCCATGCCCGAGCCAGCAGAGCCGCATTAGTGCCACGGGCCCCACATGGCTCAGGCCCTAGAAGGGGGACATGACGCAGGAGAGAAGTGTTTCCTGACCCACGTGTGGAGCTCCAGAGTCTTTGTCCCTGGGCAGAGGCCCAGAGGGCGGCCTCTCGGGCTGTGGAGAGCTGGCCCAGGGCCAGTTGTACTGTGCAGAGGTGTGAGCTGAGCTCTATGCGGCGGGCTTCTCTAAGTAGATCAGTTTTAAAGCTGAGCAGTGCGCCGTGAGATTGGATGGAAGAGGCTGCCTGGTTCAGCATTCCAGAACTGGCCTCTGCATGGTTGGTTTTGGCTCACCACCTCAGAAATGAATGTTGGAAAATGAATGTTGGAGATAACGTGGGAGCCCCGTACTGCTCGGCTGAAGGCTGAGCAGTTCAGGACACACAGTTCCATGCTAGTATTTTTGTTTTGATGAGAAATTTAAAAACACTATTCTCAGCCTCTACCACAAAGAGGACAAAAATACTGTTATTGCAAAGAAACTAAATCTGTTTTGACCCCTTCTCTGTGGTGGTGTTTCAGTTTGTAAAGAAAGTTGGAACCAAAAACATTTGAAAAGGTGGCCTTAAAAATGTGCCAAACCTTCTGCAGCGTGTAGGCCCATTTACAGATTCAGTCCACTGATTTTTGCACAGTTTGCAAACATATCCACGAGTTTTTTGGAAGCTGTGTATTTGTACTACAGTGCTTAGTTCTGAGGACGTCGTGGCTGGCAGACACCGGTTGCAGAACAAAAGCTGTCTTTTAGGAGATTTAAGTCATGATGGCTAAATGATGGACCCACACGTCCTGCAGGAAATGAAGCGATGTGTGTTCCTCTGCAGTCACTTGGTGGCTCTCGGGAGCTTTGGTTGAACACCACCAGACTTTCTCCCGTCCCCTTCACTCCACGGCGCGGGTTTTTGGAGACACAGAGCCTGGGTGACGGGAGCACCCCGCTTGGTGTCACATTGGGATGATCTGTGTTTGGGGAGGCTGGTCCTGGGCACATCCCTTTCCTTGCTCTCCGGGAAATAGGAGGTTTCCCATCTTAAATGTAAAATGCGGCTTTCAACTTAAAATGTGCCTGCACTTTAGAGACTAAAGATCCTTCACTTCCATGAGAGAAACAATGCATTCACGGGCAGGGGCAGTGTGGAGTGAAGACCTGACCTCCAGCCTCAAGGGCTGAGCAGCGTGGGGGCCTGTCACCCCAGCCCTGACTGTCACTCAGACCCCCCAGCCTGTCTCCTTTCAGCTTGCTTCTAACTGCAAGTGCAGGTGTGTGTAGGTGTCTTGTTTATACCTTGTTAGACCAGTACCCTGTCTTCGGCCCACCTCTCTACCCTCTTGAGAATCAGTGTCTTAGAACAGTTTACTTGAGGGCAGAGAGACATCCGCCAAAGTAAATGCCCCCTGTCAGGAACCACGGCATTATTAACGGAAGGAAGAGCAACGAAGGATCGCTGTGGTCCACCAGTTCTGGGTGGAACATGCTTTCCCAAGAGCTCTGCGCGTGGCTGCTCCCGTTGTGTTCATTGGCTTGCTCGTGCTCTGACTCGCCGTGCAGCCAAGGAGACCTGGCTCAGCCCGAGCTGCTTGCTTGGGAGAGCTGGTTGGGATTCGTCAGCTGAGACTGGTGGTCGGGCCCCTCCCCTAGGCTTCAAGGCTGCGCCAGTGTTGATACAGCGTTTATCAATCTTTGTCCCCATCCGGAGGGGCTTGTCCTGAGGCATGTTCTGAGATGAGACCCTCCCCTTCTGTCAGAGTCAGGGGTCCACCTGCCTGTGTCACTTCCTGTGTGCACTTGGCCCTGCTGGGCTTGCTGTCCACCCCTCGCATTCTTTGGCCCATGATTTGGAGTTTCTTAACAGCTTCACTGTTTTCCCCCAGACCTTCATCCTCAAACGCCGTGCTTCTCAAACTTGAGCATGCTGCAGCGTTACCTGGAGGACTGGCTGAGCCCTAGCCCCTGGGTCCCTTCCCTAGAGGGCCTGCCCCCACGAGGTCAGGGCTGCGTGCAGAGCCCACCTTCTGAGCAGCTTCAGGCCAGGGAAGTGCCACCGTCTGCCCCACTGTCCTCCCCCCAATTCTTCACGCTCGGGAGACTGAGAATCACCTCAGGGGATTGAAAAGTGAGAGAAAATTGAAGACATTCGGGTTTTTTATATACTCTGTGTACTTGATCACAAAGTAAGACGCTTCTTACTGTGCCAGGTGGTCAGAAAAGCCTGCGCACTGCTGACCCCTCCACGTCAGAAGTGACGCACCTGTTGGCGCTGCCCCGGTGCCTGGTTCTTAGTCCCAGACCTCGGTCGGGGAGCTCAGCCACAGTCCTGGCTATGTCTGGTCCAGACTAGCTTTGTGGTCTCGATGGCCCATACAGGACCCCGAGCCATAGCTTCTCTCTGTCCTAGTTAGAGAGTTTTCCTGCCCCGGGCTCCCCAGGGAGTGGGATCTTCAGCATCTCAAGTTGGTCATAACTGAAATAAGTCTCAAGAAGCATTTAGCCGTACTGTCTGCAGTGGCCTCAGATGGTTTGTATCACATTTTATGCTTTCATCCAGGAAATTGGTTTGGGGACCTCCCAGTGGGTTGTGACCTGAGTAATCGTCAGCAGGAGGGATCGGCCACGTGTCTGCCCTCCCACCCCGTGTGGCCAGGGCTTACTCAGTTCCTCTCACACCCAGGTCAGCCCTCATCCCTTTGCACTTTTCACACTGAAGTGTGCATGTCTTCTAGGCTTACAACTCCAGGGCTTCCTTCCTCAGAGTTGCGTGGGTCTCTTAGGAAGTAAACCCCTTGTCTCTTCAGCAGTTGTCTCTCTCTGCTGTGTGTTGGAGCCCTGCGTGTATGGCTGTACTTCCTTGTTCGCTTGTAAACTACTCAAGGGCAGGGCCTCCGTTCCTGTTAAACCACAGACCCGCTGTGGGACCAAATGCCCAGCATCTGGCTGTGGGAGGACTGCGCTGTGCACAGGGCCAGGGCCTGGACTCGGTGTTCAGCCTGGTTTCGGCGGAAAAGTGAGTCTTGCTTGCGAACAGCTGACTTTGGGACCACAGGTCTCTGCCTTCTCCTCCCCATACGGCCTGTGTGTGCTCTTCCTCCCAGGCTGCCAAGATAGAGGCCTGCAGACAATTGGCAGGAAGCTGCCTCCTGTGCAAAGATTTGGTCCTTTAAAAAGAGCTTCAATTCTAGGAGACTTCAAGGATACGGCTGCTGAGGGAGGACAGGGGAAGATGAGAGTCCGTCTCAAAGAATGCACACTGTCTCCTGCCTTGAGGATTCTAGAATGAGACAACTGGAGTTTCCCTAAAGGCACTCACTAGGGTGGGGTAGGGTTGGTAGAGTTCTGAGTAAGAGAGAGAATTTGGGGAGAGAGGAATGTCGTTTGGCTGCGTCCAAGATCCAGGGAAGGGGCCGGCGCCACTGAAGAGCTGTCTTTAAAAGTACATATTGTGAGGCCATCTGTTATTTATCACAGACCATAAAGGTATAACTTCCGTGAGAACTGGGAGGCCTTCTTGATTTCAGAAAATCCCCTTGCAGCACTTTCTAGCCAAATGTTGGCAACTCCAGCAATCACTGAAATACGAGTTCATCAGTAGCTGTTGGTTAAAAACAGTGTGTCACTTCCACCCATAATCCTGCCTCCCAAGAGGAAAGAGTCAGTGTGTATGACTTGGGCTAAGAAACCATGCCCAGGACCCTCACCAAGGGCATCTTACTCAAGAGCTGGCATGGCCAAGAGCCCTTTGATGCGATGCTCCAAGTGAGCTGCCTGAGTCCTGGTCTCTTCCAGAGGGTGTGAATCACTTTTTCAAGGGGAACTGGCTGGCCTGAAAGTCTTTTCTGCTGCTCTTGTGGTGACTTGCTTCCCTGGTGATCAAAGCTGTGAATACATCTAATAAACAGCGTTATTTGCTAGGCTCTGGCTTAAAAAAAGAGGAAGAGGAGCCCACGCTGAGTCGGAAGCCGGGCGGGGGGCGGGGGGGCGAGGGTGGGGAGGGTGTGGTGGAGAGCGGTGCGTACTGGCGAGCACGGGGCCCTGCACCCATGGGCACCGGCTTGTTCCCCACGGGCACACGCGCCCGCCTGCCTCTGAACCCGGGCTCTGCTTCATCTGGGCTGTCCTGAGGGGTCTTACTTCTCTCTCTCTGAGTTTGGAGGCCGTGAAGCTGCTCTAGGACCACGTCTAGTCTGTCCCTTGTTCCTCAGCCTCCGTCTCCCACCCTGGAGGATCCTCTGTGGAGCGCCTCCATCATGCACACACTCCGACTGCAGGAAATGGACCCGGCGGCTGCTGCCACCCTCCCTGGTGTTTACAGTCCCTGCACACGGGCACCCGTACATTAGACCAGACACAGACTGGGTTGGATTTCAGGCTCTGAGTTGATGAAATTCTGGCTTTGACTAGACTACCCTGACTTCAGATTATCAAGGCCACTCAGAGCCTCCAGTGGGCAGTGAGACCATCTGCAGCTGCCATGGCTCACGAGCAGAGGGTGGGGGCGTGTCCCAAGCACTGGAACTGTCTTCCGTTCTAGGCTTCTTCGCATTTTTACCTGCTGTGCTTAAGTTGTCCCCTGAGGAAGAGAAATGACTGGAAGCAGTTAATACTTTTCCAGCCGCTGCTGAGGAGGGACCCTGGACCGCCTTTGTTTGGGAGGCCTGGGCTCTAGGCTGGCGGGAGAGCAGTTCCCAGGCCTCGGCGGCGTCTGTCAGGACCGGGATCCTTGCTGGCGCCCAAGCTTCCCATCCCTCACTTGGCAGCGGGGCCTCTGAGGCGGGGTAGCCGGGACCACCTTGGTCCCCACCCCCAGAGGCTGGGGTTGATCTGAGCTTGATTTGGAACATGTGGAGCAGAGTAGGGTCTGGCTTTTTTCCCCATGTGTATATGAACGGACATGATCGACCTTCTTGTGGGAACAGAGCCCTGGAAGCAGCCTGGGGGACGGGAGCAGGGGGCGGGTCTGTCACAAGGTGCTCGTCCCAGTGCCCCTTAGGTTCTAGAGAAAAGGCACTGCCCCCAGGGGGTGAGGGTGATGACCTTCTCCTCTGCTTCGCGCCCGGGCAGCTGGAAGTGCGCCTTCGGAGACGTGGGCATGTTCAGGTCCCTCGGCACCCCTCAGAGGTCTCTGAGGCCTCTTCCAAACCAGCCCCCTGTTTGCTGCCTCTGATGTCTTCCGTCGGTTCCCATGTGAAATGTCCGAAGCCTGTAGGAGAAAGGTGCACCTGAGGAGCCCGCTGGGTGGTTACACAGGGGCCCCGGGTGCCGAGGCACTCCTGCTGGCACCGGGAGCTGCGCCCCGCCCGCCCCCCGAGCGGGCTCTGAGCGGCCTGAAGGGCCTTGCCTGTACTGGGTGTGTCTCCATCCCAGGGCTGCTCGCTGGCCGCACTGAGCCTGAGGCTGGGGGCTTTCTGGAGGGGCGGAGGGGGTCCTGCTCCTCGGCGTGTAAATGTGTGTGACAAGCGGGTGAGCAGCTGAAGGAGGAGGCCTTTGGGCCTGCCCCGCACCCTCTGATGGCACCCTGTCTCTCTGCAGTGATGGAGACGGAAGGCGGCATTCCAGGGGACCCTGTCCCTGTGCTTTCTTCTGTATTTGCCAGCAAGCGATTCCTGCAGCGTCCCAAGCCACAGGCACTTGTGTCTCCCAGCTCCTTCTCTTGTCGTCTGCGAAGCTGAAAAAAAAAGGAACACGTGCTCACTGACAAGTGAAAATGTGTTTCCTATGGAAGTCCAGAGGGTGGCCTGACATGTCGTACGTTTCTGGGGGGGTCCCTGAGCAGGGCCTGGAGCAGCAGGGGGCGGGACGAGAGCCGCCGTCTGTCGCTGCCCGGGCGCCTGCAGGTGCTCCCGTCCCCGCAATGGGCCCGTGCCCCCACTGCTGACCCCTGCTCGGGCTGCCGGGCAGGCCACACAGAGCCGCACGGTAGGCTCTGCGGCCCTTGAGGAGCCTTGTTGAATCCTGAACTGGCTCCAGTCCTAATACGCAAGTTCCTCTGAGGGACAGAGGCTGCTCCAAACAGCTCCACCTAAAGAACAGAGGTGAGGGTGGACCCACGGCCGGGTGCAGCCGGAATGCCGATGGTGTGATGGGCTTTGGCCAGCCTGCTCTCGGCCTGGCGTGCTGACCTGTTTACTCTCCCTCTCCCTTCTGTCTTCTCTAGAAGTCACATACTCTGAAGAAATGACTCATTTACGCCTCTGGAAGTCTCTGAAGCCTGTGGCTTTAAGAATCTCAGAGTCAATTCCAAATAAATAGTCAGTCATAGAAAAGAAATTCTTCCTTGGTACTTGGCGACCCTGGGGACAGGCTGACCTTGAGTGGTTCTCAGTACGAGTTAGGGCTGCAGTCGCCTTGTCTGTGATGCGTGTGTGCATGTTCTGGGGGTAGGGGCAGGGGTCAGGCCCCTGGGACCTGGTCTCCGCGTCTGCCAAGTGGTGCTGAGAACTTGTTCCTCCCTGAGTTAACATGATGATCACCCAGCTTCCAGGAGGGTGTTTAAATGCACCAGCTGCTGATGTTGGGCTCCGGGGAGGGAAGCAGCTCTAAATCTCTCATCTCGTGGGATATCATCCATTATTTGACCTTTTTTTTTAATAATCGGAGTAGGTATGGGGGAAACTGTTCAGCTCCCTCTCTGACAGATCGCTGGCAGGCCCCCCCCACCTCAGAATGTCCTCTCCAGGCTGTTTCACATGCACAAGTTTACCTGGTGGAGGCTGTGGTTTCTGTTGAAGTCCTGAAGGACACTTAGTTACTGAATTCGCCTCTTTACCCACCCACCCCACCCCCAAGTTGCTGGAAGTTGAGCCTCAGACAAATAAAACTATCTAACAGCTCAGCCGATGTCGCCAAGAATCCAGCTCCTCTTCTCATCTCTGCTCTACTTTTTTTCTTTGAATACAGCTTTTTAAAATTAAAGTAAATCACACATGTAGAAAAATACTCAGTCATAAGATAACTCAGTGAGTTATCTCCTCCATTTAAAAATTCTGCTGTGTTAGAACAGACTTCCCTAGTGGGCCAGTGGTTAAGACTTCACACTTTCACCACAGGGGGAGTGGGTTTCCCTGGTTGGGGTGGTTCCACATGCCACAGCGGTATGGGCATTAATTAATTTTGTAAAATCTGCTGTGTTGGAAAAATAGTAATTGCCCATTCAGAGTGGTGAAATTTATCTCAGAACATTTGGGAACAGCAGATGACGTTTATCTGATGTTTACTAGGTGTCAGTACTGTGCTAAGGGACCTTACATGGAGTACTTATCACATCCTCATAACAGCCTCGAGAGGTGAGACAAGGACCATTATTCTCATTTTACAGATGAGAACAGTGAGGCCCCAGTGGGCAGCTAGCTAACTCACAGCTGCACACATTGAGGGGGTGTCACTTATGTCAGAGCTGCGGGTGGTGTGGGAGTAAGTTCACAGGGCTGCCCTTGGCCGTGTGGTGGTCCGTGTCTCTCCTGTTGCCCACATTTCAAAGCAGAGGACATGATGTCACTGCCACCATGTATGTCTGTCCTTGCTCCCTGCTGCCAGAGATAACCAGCCTGCGTTGCTGGGAAGCTGCGGTTGTCAGAAATGTCTTCTGTTGAAAGTCTTCCTCCTCTGCCCTGCTCCTCTTAACTTGCACAGTGAGTTTCCGTAGGCTCTCTGGCCCTGTGCCAGATGGGGGCTTCAGTGAGATCCTGCAGTCCCTCCATGTGGGCAGAGGGCCTCAGAGTCTGGAACACCCAAGCCTAGGGGTGAGAGGGCCCCTCACAGTCAGTCCTTCAGCAAGTGCACCTCAGGGCACATTCCTTGAATCCAGCCTGCCCAAGGTGCCTCCTGTCAGGAGGCCAGTGGACCAGCCCTCCTCACAGGGATGGGGAGGGCCAGCCGTTCCCAGGGCCTCCAGCTGCAGAGGGTGCTGGAAAAGTGTCTGGTCCAGCAAGAGACCACGTTCTGAAGACTCAGTATGAAAGAAAGAGAAGGGTAGAATGTCTTGCCTGATAATTTTTATTTAGTTGTATATTGAAATTATAACATTGTGGATAATTTAATTTGAAACCACATGTGGCTCTTGTGTTTCTGTTGGAGGATCTGTTGTCCTCTGGAGACCTCGAGGGGGAGAGCGACACGTCTGCTTTTTCTCTCACTTCTCCCTGGAAGTAGCTTGAACAGGATTCTCTCAGCCCGGGTGACCCACGCCGAACCAGCACAGCAGAGAAAGCTGTTGGTTGTCTCTGACTCAGCTGACACGAGTCAGTTGTGTCTGACTCGTGTGTTGGTGTTCCTCAGACAATTCCGTTGAAAATCGGCATAGACCATCCCGTCGACACTGCTAAGCAGACACTACTGTCTGGTGTTGGTGGAGTGCAGTAGGTGCCAGCTGTTGCAGAGTTCAGTCCTTGATTCTCCTGTCTTTGTGTTGGAGATGGACAGGGAGGCCTGGCATGCTGCGATTCATGGGGTTGCAAAGAGTCGGACACGACTGAGCAACTGAACTGAGCAATCGTTTATTCACTTTCACTGTGTGCCAGTCTTGGGGCTAAGTGCCAGGCTCCAAAGTGAGGAAGCCTTAGCCTTCGGCCTCAGGGAAGCAAGCGCCTGGTGCCCGTCCTGCCTCGTCCCTGCAGCCGTGGAGGGGAGGGGGGCCCCGTGCTCTTCACCCTCCCCAGCGCGGGGTGTCTGCGCCTTTCTCTTTGTATCCATCCTAGTGTGTAGGTCGCGGCGTTGCTATATGGTTTTAATTTACTGTCTCCTGATGACCATTGGGACTGAGCACCTTATCGTCTGTTTGTTGGCCATTTGGATTTCATCTCTTGCGAAGTGTCTGTTCATTTCCAAGTCGGTTTTTAATCCTGACAGTTACACAAGTAAAGCAGAACCGGTAGCTCTGTCAGATCTGCAGTGAGGCCTGCTGGGGGCGGGGGGCCCAGGCCCGATCTCCTGCCTGCACCCCTGGTCTCGCTCCTCGGCATAGCCCCTGCGGGCCTGCACCCAGCTCAGGGCAGCTGGGCAGCATCCTGGCAGGTGTCCAGTGCTTATGCCCTCTGGCCTGGCAGTGCCTTTTCTAGGAGCCGGTCTCAGGCAGGTACTCAACGGGAGGGTGTTTCTTCCTGTGCTGTTGTTGGAAGAGCAGGAGTTGGGAACCTTCGGTCAGGAGACCGTCTGACCGTGTTGTGGTTTGCCTTCCATCAGGACATTATTCATGCATTAACTGTGCTCATGTGGAGAAATGCCCACAGCATATCACCCAGCTGAAAAAGCCAGTCACAAAAATACTTCAGCTCTGTATGACAAAGACGGGGAGTTATGAGGGATTTTCACCTTCTGTGTTATATATTTTTGCAGTGCTCAGATTTTTAGAATGAGGTGGTCTTAGTTTTGTCACTGATAAAAGGAAAAAGGAGATGCTTGCTATTTCCATTAGTACCCCAAGCAACATCACAGCTATCTGTTGGCTTCCTAACCCGGAGGGTCATGTGAACAGATTCTCATGTCATAAGAGCCTGTGGTGTTGCGGCACTCCAGCAATTATTTTCCCAGTGTTTGAACATGAATAATCCTATGTTACGTAAGAAAGAGGATCTTTTACTATGAAATTGTTGGAAAAAATAAAACATCAGGTTACTTTGCGCTCTGCCAGGCTGATTATTTTTAGCCTTTGCCATGCTGCACGTTGGCAGAGCATTGGTGGTGTTATCACATAACAGCCAGTGGGTGCTGTGGACTGAGCGTCTGCTGTGTATCAGGTCCTCTGCTAAATGCTTGACATGCAGGATCACATTTAACCCTCACAGCAACCCGGGCAGGTGGGTCCTGCGGTTATGCTGGCTCTACAGGCGAGGAGCCCTCAGCGCAGAGGCCGAGCGCGAGTTAAAGCACCAGCTGCCTGACTCCAGAGCCCCCGTCCTGCCAGCCGTGCCCATGACCCGCTCACTCTCACGTGCGTCTTTGCCTGTGCAGTCAGTCTGTACGATTCTAGATTAGCAGGAAGACCTCTTAAAAATGTGAAATCCTCACGTTTAAAATGGTTCTTCCTGATGTCCTCGTGTACTTCTCCCCTCTGGTTGTCCTTTCAACCCATCTGGGAACCAGGGGTATGGGTGCTGGGAGCACACATGTGCTGCCCGGGCTTGTGTGTGGGACAAGCGGGGGTGCTCCCTGGTGCCCAGCTCTGCGCCCTGTGCCATCACGTGAGGGGGAGCTGCCGCCATGCCTCTCAGGGTTGGCTGTATGATCTTGGAGCCGCCTCAAAGTGTCATCGACACTGACCCTGACTTTGTGGTCCTGGGTGGACCTCGCACGGTGCAGATTAGACCTTGTGTGGTCCTCTGTGGTTCTATATAGACTCCCCAATGCGAGGCGGACTTAAGCCCTGACAGGGACGCTGCTAAGTTGGGGTCCCAGCTGCTACAGATGACGTCTGAAAGGCCACTGGGCAAGTGCATTTGTCAGCAGCAAGGAGACAGCCGTTCAGTATGGCCAAGGGGTACATTGAAAGCTCAAGGATGATACAGTGACGCCTGGCAGACTGCTTGGAAGAAGCTGGTTTGGCCCTGGTGTGCTTTTGGTTTGGGTTGAGATGTGATTCCGGGAACAGGCTGCGTGCCTCTCCTTCAGTCTCCCTCTGGATGGAGAAGGGCGTCTGTCTCGCAGCCCGCCTGCAGCTCGTGGCGGCCCCTCAGGGCAGCGCTGCTCTCCGTCACGTCACGCTGTCTCTGCGGAAATTGACTGTGAGATCATGTAAGCGTTCTTCCTCTGGAAGAAATGACTCACAGGTTTGTCATTGGGAGTTCTTGACCCTCCTTGGTGTAAATGCCGTACCGAGCAGTAGTTGGGCTTCCCTAGTAGCTCAGCAGTCAAGAACCTGCCTGCAATGCAGGAGAGGCAGGTTTGATCCCTGGGTCAGGAAGATCCCCTGGAGGAAGGAGGAATGGCAACCCCCTCCTTGGGATTTTCTTGCCGGGAAAATCCCATGGAGAGGAGCCTGGCGGGCTACAGTCCACAGGGTCGCAAGAGTCGGACACGACCAAGCACACACATACACGAGCAGTGGCTGAGGGTGTGTTTTCTTAAGTTCTGTCCGCGACCTTCAAGGTTGTTCCAGCAAATTTGATAGACCACAGTAAGACACTCCAGCTGTGGCTCTTCCACATGCAGGGGGACGTTCGTTTCCTTGGTTAGGTGTGGCCCTCTCACAAGGTGTGCAGGTCTGGCAAGCCCAGGTCCTGGTGGCTGTGGCGCTGCAGGGGGGGAGGCGGGCGCTTGGCTGTGCTTGTGGGGCCGCAGAGAGGCCCAGACCCCCTGGAGGTCGCTTGGCCGCAGCCCTCAAGTGAGGTGTGGTGTGTACTCTAGTCCAGCAGCTCTTGCCACAGAGGCTCTCGCGGGTGTTCCAGGAGGCATGTACGAGAAAGGTCAGAGCAGTGCTGTTAATAGAAGCAAACACACCAGAAATGACCCAGCGTTCACTGACAGGAGAGTGGACCAGCAAAAGCGGCGTGGCAGAAGAGAGGGACTGCACAGGACCGAAAGCGAGAGCCCTTCCGTACACGCCACCTGGTTAAATGTCAGACCTGCCACCGAGTGAGACAGCAAGAACAGAGGAGTAGTCACAGTATAATGTCACTTAAGTTGGCTTCACAAACCTACTCTACTTACAGATCTAAACTAGCATAAAAAGTAAGGTGTGATGAGCACACAATTCAGGATCCCAGCTACCCATTGTCGGGCAGGAAGACACCATCACGACGGGCGTGTGGAGGGGGTGCTGGGGTTGCCAGCGTTCTGCTTCTTGAGCCCCGCTGTCTGGTGGGGCAGCCGCCAGCCTCTCGCGGCTGTTTCTCTACATTCCAATAAAAACTCAGTTTCTTGGTCACACAAGGCACATTCCAAGTGCTTGGTAACCTCAGGTGGCTGTCATGTTGGGCGGTGTGGACAGGGAACGTGTCCGTCATTGCCGGAAGTTCCGTTTGGTGGGTGAGGTCACTGGATGCATAGATTTCATTCCTTCTCTGTAAAGTGTACAGACTCATGTATGAAATCTTTCAAAATTCTGTTTTAATTTCAGTGCTAGAAAATCTCTAAGCACACACATTCACCAAAACTGAAGTGTAACTTCCCGAGTGAGAAGTGGAAGAGTGGTCAGTGCAGCTCCCTGAAGCTCTGCAGTCGCGTGGCCGTCTCTTTGGCACTGCCCCCGGCCCGAGATGAGCGACCCACATGAGGGGCGTGAGGAGGGCTCGGGAAGTGTGTGCAGGTGTGCATGCACGCACATGCCTGTGTGTAGCAGGCTGGGAGGGTCACCCTAACGTAGCCGCCACCTCTGTGCCCCCCTCTGCCGTCACTGGTTGTCACGGTGCTTTATCTGCTCTCAGGCGCGTAGTTTGAGTGACCTTCCAAATCTCCTGAAACCTGCGCTAAAGGCTTTGTTGCTAAGCTGTTGTTTCAAGGAAGAGACGAAAAGCGGCCTCCAAGTCGAAGCCTGTCCTAGTTTGTTCTGCCCTTGATTTCCAAACTTGAGGAGGTTGGTTGTCATGACAAAGAACCTGCTCTTTCCACTTGATTTATCGCATCTTGTGCTAGAGGTGGCTGTCTGCGGCTCTTAAGTACTCCGCAGAGGGAGACTTATTGGTAGATACGCACTTTCTTTATGTGCTGATGTGGATTCCCAGCTGCCCTGGGACAACCAGAGCCTGTCGCCGTGTACTTCCTCGGCGGCTATGGCTGCTCTCTGGCGAAGGTGTCCTTACCTGGCCGCTCGGTCATAATCGGGGGCTGGAGGGGCCTCCACACCGTTTGCCTACCCTGGTTCTGCCCTGGTCCTGATGGGAGAGAGTGAAACTGGCCATTGCTCAGCCCCATGCCTACCCGTGTGTAATAGCTACTCAGGGCAGCAGACTGGAGGAGGCGGAAGCTGGCTTGCCCAGTCTGTGTCTCTGAAGATCTTTGACCACCAAAGAAACCACGCATCCTGCCTATACTTCCCCATTTGTGTCTGCTTCTCTTGCCCTGCTTTCGGTCTTACTCACCAGGGTAGAAGTCACACCCTAGCATCTGACTTGGGAACCTGTCTGGAGAAAGATATGCTGTGACATTGGGGATGCTGAGGCCAGCGTTCTAAGGAGCAGGTGGGGGCAGCAAGAAGAGCAGCCTGAAAGAGGGGCAGAGACCAGCGGGCTCCGGCCGGGTTGAGACTTTCGCTCAGCACTAAAGGGAGAAGAGAGGGGCGTGTGTGAGGCCTGCCATTCCCTGGGATCCTGAATCACACGTTCAGTGCTGCAAAGAGTCCCAGGCCGACCTGCAGCCAGTCCACATCACACAGTTAGGTAAAGCTCCCGGCACTGAGCAGGTGCCATGTGCCCCGCGCGTGGACGAGCACCTTCCTGCGTTACTACAGCCAGCATCTCATTTAACCTACACCACATCAGATGTCTCAGGTAGAATAATGTTATCAGACAAAACTGGAGACTTCAGAGGTGCTGCTGAAGTCTGTTGACTCAAAACAGTCTGACTACAACTGCCCAGCCTTTTAACTACCCTGTGAGTTACCGAAGTTGTAAAGAAGCAAGTATAAACTGTGTGGGCCCCCCTGCTTTGGTGGGGAAGAGGAGGGGAGCTGGAGCAGTCACACCATCTGCTGGGCTGCTGTGAATCCCAGGGCTGGCACTGCCCGCGAGGACTGGTACCCAGAGCCCCGGAGCTCCGCGTTGAGCAGCTCCAGCTGAGGAGAGAGGCGCACCAGCCCTCTGTGGATTTGTGGCCACGCTGGTCCCTAAGAAGGGCTTCCTGCAGCTCTGGCTGGTGGACAGACAGCTGCGAGGCCGGGTTTGGTTTGACTGCCCTCGTGAACGAAGGTCAGGCCTGGCTCCTCTCTCTCGTCCAGGGTGCAGGGGGCTCCTAGATAACTGCAAGGGCGAATCCTGTATCTGATCCTGCCCGCAGCCTGAAGGTCTTTGACGAGAGGATCGAGCCTTGGCCCCTGATAAGCCCAGCGCTAGGAGACACAGTGACACGCCTATAATAGAGGTGCTGTGTCATTTATTTGGAAAGGTTTTCTGGTCTTTTTAGCTCTGAATTGCTGAGAAAATTGAAAGGGACTGTATTTTTTTTATTTTTTAAATACACGTACTTCTTTTTCCATTGCATAGAATCATGTTCTCCCTAATTGTCAACCATTTTCAAGTATTTTCTATAAATTTCTGACATTAGCCAAAGAAGGAGTGATTTTTGTGGGGTATTTTTTCTTTGGTCGATTTGTTCATTTGTTCAATTAATGTTTCCCGAGCATCTTCTCTGGGCTACGTACAGTGTTAGCACTGGAGACGCAGGCTTGAGCAGGGCAGGTACAGTCTTCAGCGAGTGTGTTCTTGTTAGGAGATAAACACATAAATAATAAGATGGTTTCAAACCCTGGAAAGTGCTGTGGTAAATAAAGGAAGGCTGCTCATTGGTTTGTTTTTTTTTTTTTCCAACAGCTTCATTGAGATAGAATTCACATATCTGACTACGTGCCTCCTTTAAAGTGTAGAATTCAAAGTTTTTTTAATAGTAATTCACTGGGTTGTGTAACGATCACCAGATTCTAATTTTAGAACACTTCTCCCCCACCAAAAGAAACCTCTTAGTCACCAGCAGCCGCTCTCCATCCCTCTCTGCTCCCTTTAGTCTTAGGCAACCTCTCATCTATTAATACTTTCTGTCTCTAGACTTTTGCCAGTTCTGGACATTGCAGATAAAAGGAATTATACAATATGTGGTCTTTCATGACTGGCTTCTTTCACTTAGCATCATGTTTCTGGGATTCATCCATGGTGTAGCATATCAGTACATCACTTAAATGTAGTTTTACGCCTGTGTGTTTTATTCATTTTGATGATTGTGAGTGGACGCTTCTTACATTTGTTTTGAATGTTCCTTGCTATCGTGTAGAAATAGAATTGATTCTTGTCTGTGACCTTGTTTATTTTGTATATCATCTTGTATCCTGTGAGCCTACTAAATTTGTTAGTACTAGTTTCTTAGTGGATTGCTTCGGATTTTTCCGTATACAAAATTATGTCATCTGTAGATAGTTTTATCTTTCCAATCTGGATGGCTTGTGTTGGAGTACAAAATTGAGTAACAGGGACCACAATGGACACCCTTATCTTGTTCCTGATTTTGTTGAGAAACCAAGTTGTCTTTCACTGTGTCCCTGAGGGTTTTGAACACCTTAGTTCTACTTCAGTCTCCACTGACGGCTCTGAGGCCTGACGCATGTCACTTGTTGCAGTTCCCTAACCAGACAATGAGAAGGTCCACTCAAAAGGTCCTTCATTCCCAGTTCTCATGTCCAGCCCTTCTGCGGTTCCACCGTGGTGTCCTTTCATCTTAGCCAGTTCCCTTGGACGTTGGTCGGATCATCAGATGAACTCTATAGGGGCTCATGGAAGTATTTGCGTGTTTGTTTTCCACACCCATTTTGACCGCTTTCACTTTAACTTAGAAGGCAATTGCAAAAATTGAAAGGTACACGCAAAAAGAATTTGAATGGATCCATGTTTCCTTTTCTCTGTAACCTCAAACAGTGAAAGGGAAAGATTTGCCAGAGGACAACACTCATTTCCACAGGAGGCAAATGAACCACGGCTTCTTCCACTCTGCCTCTAACAGTCAGTACCTCCTCTGTTTTCAGACTCTCAGCGTTCTCATCTCTCCTCCTTCACCATGAAGCTGAAGGACAAATTCCACTCGCCCAAAATCAAGAGGACGCCATCAAAGAAGGGAAAACCAGCCGAGGTGTCTGTGAAGATTTCAGAGAAGCCCATGAACAAAGTAAGCTGACTCCAGGTGTTTCTCCTGGCCTTCACCTGCTTTGAGCAATGTGTTTGTGCTGTTTCTGAGTTCATGCCCTGGGGACTGAGCTTTCAGTACAGAGCGCCTTTCCTGTAGCGCTCCACCGTTCCAGCTGGGGCCTGCCATGTCCTTGTGAAATAGAAACCTTTAGGATGGGTGAGTGTTTCTCCCATTAATAAGAGTCCAGATCGGTTGGCTAGAACAGTTCTTTTCCAGATGTCATCCTCTGGGCATTTAACACAGCTCAGAGCATCACATTCACACCCCAGGACGCAGCCTCCATGCCCCTAGAGAGGCCCATGTTGCCCCCTGACACACACACGTAGATTTGTGATGTCCAGAACATCCATCATTTGGTTCCAGGGTCCACGCTCTGAAACTTGCTAAACCCTTGAAACCCAGCTGAAGATGCCCTCAAACACCAGGAACCTCGACAGGGCCAGTCAAGCCAGATGTGTTGCAACAGCTGTTGATTTTCATCAACCCCTTCCCTTCAGCTTAAAACGGCCATTTCAAGCTCTGTAGGAATCCAGGTTTCCTCTCTTCCAGGAGGCAACAGACAGATTTCTACCAGAGGGCTACCCTATCCCCTTGGATCTGGAGCAGCAGGCAGTAGAGTTTATGTCCACCAGTGCTGTGGCTTCCAGGTCTCAAAGGCAGAAGGTCAGTGTGATGCTAAGAACAATTGGGTTTGCCTTGCCTTCTACTGCAGAATCCTGGCCCATGGTTTTGGGGATGGAAAAAAAAAATTCTGTTGCAATATCACTGTGTTCAGTTGGGTGGCAACTGTGGGCTTAATTGTTCAGGAAACAGTCCAAGGAGCCATGGATAAAAGTCAAAGTTTATCCAGGTCTTCGTGGTCTTTGGAGCAAAGCAAGCCCAGTGCTCCACGGTGAAAGCTTGGGGATTCGGGGACTGGTTTGGGTGTGCTGCTTGGGTCCAACGGGTTCGGGGGGAACGGGTGAGTCTCATCTCTTAAGACCAGCTGTTCTTTCCTTGAGCTGCTAAGATGCTCTGGACAATTGAGAAGAGGAAGGGCATGTAAAGTGTATGGTCTCTTTAAATGTCTCGCGAGACTCCTGAGCGTGATGAGATAGCACAGAACCAGTGTCTCATAGCCAGAGATTCCTTGTGTCCTGCTAACATTTACCAAGCCTTTTCTTAGCCCCATGCTCAGTGCTTTCACTCATTCCCTTACTTAATTCTCATTATAACCCTGGGAGGTGGAAACTTAAATTTTGCAGACAAGGAAACTAGGGCTATGGAGCAAAGCCATACAAAAAGCGGTGACCCAGAGACTGAAACACAGGCCACCAGACATCAAGTCGAAACTCTGATGTTATGTCTACTTTTTATGAAAATTTATTTTTTAATACCTAAAAAACCTAATGCTAATCCCCACACATAACTGAACATAAAAACAAAATTAAACTCAGCGAGATAAAATAAAGACAAGCCTGTCAGATAAGTAGATTCTCAATTCTTTAGTAGCTGTCCACAGTGTAGTTTACAGAACTGTTGTCACAGCTCAGCTGTCAATTTAACACCACTAGCGAACACTGCCCTGTTACATAAACACATAGTTGTTGAATTTTGCAGTGTGCTTCCTCTTGTTTTTGTGTTGACCAGCAGAATATCTTAAGATACGAGTTAAAAGTAGGGAAAATCAGGGTTTTCAGTCCAGAGCCTTCCACTGAATCATTTTCCTGCCCCATCTGTTAACAAGAAGAACCTAGAGAGCAAGAATGAAATGTATGTTGTTTACCAGACTGATCTGAATTCCAGATTGGAGAGAGGAGTAAAGTGCAGGATTTGGTCTGTGCCACAATTATTATTTTTTTAAATTACAATCTGTTTAGCAACCCCTTGGAGCTGGGTTTTATATGGAACACCAAGAAAAGTGTCAGTTGTCATCTGACACCATCCAGGGAGCCCAGAGCAAAATGACACACTAAACACTGTTTTGCTAGTGATCTCTGATAGGAGACTGTTCCAGCTGCTCACTTCTTGGCATTTCCACCCCTCTTTCTTCTTTATTCCAAGAGAAATGATAGAGGAAACTTGACGTTCAAGTACCCTATCCTTAGTGGGGGTTCCTGCAGACTCCAGGGCACAGCTGGCAATGTCTGGAGACAGTTTTGGTTGTCACAACCAGGAGACTGAAGCAGGTGCTCCTGGCGTCTGGTAGGTAGAGGCCAGGGATGCTGGTAGGCGTTGTGCAGTGCACAGGACAGCACCGCCCCCAACCCCCACAACAAAGCATCATCTGTCCTAAAATGCCCACGCCGTGGCTGAGAAACTGTCCTCTAGGAAGGAGCTGTATAGATCCTCCCCCAAGGAAGAGCATCAGCCTGGTTCTTGGTCATCACCCTTTAAGAAGGATGGAGTTTCCGTGCCCTGTCACCTGCATGATCCAGAGTGAGCTCAAACATGGAGGCCCACAGTCAGGACTAGAGGTGTTGGGGGTCTGCCTGCCAGGGTGTGAGCGTAGCTGACTCTGTTGGAGATATCTTACCATAGCCTGTCATCTGCCGTCATCCTTAACTATGACTTACTAACTCTCTTACAACTTAGTGTTTCTGTGTATAGTCTCATTGTTCCCAGGATGTTACCTGGGAAGCTGCAGCTCAGGTAGACAGGAAGAGATTCGGATTCCCCCACAACTTCCTGTGGGTCTCCTGTGCCGGGCCCTGTCCTGAGTGGCATCACACGCTGTCTTCCTTCTCACCTTGACTGTACACACAAGCTTTCACTGTTCCTGGTATACAGAAAGTGTGGGCTCTGGGCCAAGGTTGCTTAGTCAGAATCTGCTATTCCCTTAATTTTATGAAATGCTTCCACAAATATTCTCCCCGAGCACCCCCACAAGCCTCCTTAGCCCACCCAGAGCAGGCATTAGTCTTCCCATTTTGCACATGAGGAGCCTGAAGCCCAGTGGTGCCTTTGGATCACAGCCTCCCCGAGCACCACTGGCCTCGGGTGGTTTCCAGGTCTGTCTGTGCCACGGTGGCCCCTAACCCCCTGACGCACGAGGCCGTGTGCAGGTGGATGCCCCTGCCTCTCCAAGGCCCTGGCCTCAGGTCCCTGGTTCCTGGGGGTGCTTCTTCTGGGTGTCTCATTGTAAACTGTTGACTGCTGGCTGCATTTTGTGAGAAGCCATAGTTTTAACAGCTGGAGGGCGGGGGGGAATGCATAGCATTCAGAGGCCACTGAGTCAGGGAGTGGAATCTGCTGGAGCGTTAATGGATGAAACCTGACTCTGCGAGGTATCACGCCTCTGTTTGGAGCCCAGGGCAGCCCGGTTCGATCTCTCTGCGAATGACAGGAGAAGTCTCTGTTGTGAAACACCTGCTGCTCTGGAGGCCTCCCATCTTCAGGTCAGCCCCTTTCTCCCTAGCGAACCTGGGGACACATTTTCGTAAAACATTTCCGGCCTCCTCCCCCCGTTTCGTCATGCTGGCGCCTGAGGAGTCCTGAGGTGCTGAGATGGCAGTGTTGTGGCTGTCATCCTCTTGCCCAACCAGCCAGTGTGGTTTTAGTCATGTTTGATGTCTGCACGGCGCCATGATTCCTTCAGACTGAGGTTCCTCTGAGCTCCGGGTAGGCCTAGGCAAAGCAGAGTGCTCTTGCCTTGAGCTAGAGAAGCAAGTGCCTGGCCCTTGGAAACAGACAGTAAATAAAGGTGTCAGTTGGTAAAAAGAGAAAAATAAAGTGAGGGCAGAGAGACCCATGCTGGGAATGGGAGCATGATACCCTAGTGCTCTACAGAACACCTTTGGGGAAGGTGTTCTGAGAGGAGCTGAGAGGAGCTAAATCAAGGCTCTGAAAGTCGTCCCACAAAGGAACTAATGACTTCTTAATTCCATTTATATGGTTTTTCTTTGATATTCCCATGAAATCCACTATTTAAAAATTTACTTTGAAATGACGTTCCTCATTATTTTGAAAGAACTAGTGTTCAGAATCATAATCACTTTATTATGTATCACTTTTTTATGTATTTGTGTAGTTTTAAATCTCCTTTTTTAAGAAATTATCTTCTTGTTCTTGGTGGGTTTTGTTTATGTAGTCTCTGGAGCTCAAAGAGCCCATAGGTGGAAGTTTTCCTCACTTGTACTATCCTTAATTTGCCCTGGGCAAGTCATCGATTCTACTCGAATGGATTATCCATTTTGGGATTTATCTATCTTAACAATTATTCTTGGTTTCCCTTTCCCTGCCAGCCAGCTGAGACCTGGGTTGTTGACCTCAGGGTCAGTGTAAGGAGTGTGTTTACCCACTGACCATGGATTCAAGGTACTCCACAGTCAAAGAGGAAAGACTTGGGTGTGGGAATGTGAATGCCGGCAGGTCCAGGGCTCTGTGTTTTTATTTTCTTCCTTGGTGAGCTTTACTCGGGAGCAGAGATACTCTGGATGCTGTTAGCAGTTGCGGCAGGAGCAGTGCCTGAATTTCTGCTGTCTGTCCAGCTTCCTCACCCTTTCACCCCAGGGCTTCCAGGTCCTTTGGGAGTGCCATCTCATCTCATTGAGAGGGCACTGCATCTGCAGGTCAAATGTGGGATTCTAACAAGGAGTCCTGGAGAATGGGCTTTGAGCACTAATGCCTCTGACCAATCTCACATAGCCCTCAGGACCTTGAAAGGCCTGGGGTTTCTCAGTTTGATTTCCTGGATAGACATGCACAGTACCCAAGCATCCTACAGCCATCAGCAAATCAGTCCTCACTGTACTTGGTGAGATTAGCGGTGATAGTTCCATGTAGTGGTGGAGGAGACCCAGGGCGAGTCTGTCTCTGTCTAGGAAGGGACTTAGGAATACCGCAACTACTTTTCTCCATCCAGCCCCTTCTTCTGCCCCAAGTCTGGCCTCTGTATCCTGATTGCAGTCCTTAGGGAAACAATTTGACTTAGTTTCTGCAGCAAGAAGCCCTTTCCAGTGGCATCAATTTCAAAGTGATCTACAGGAAATTTTATTCATTTCTTTTAAAATCACTCCCTTTAATCTCTCTCCTCCCTCCTTATGCTTAACATTTCCTTTCAGAACCTGAGCTGGCTGGAGGAGAAAGAGAAGGAAGTTGTCAGTGCCTTGCGCTACTTTAAGACCATTGTGGACAAAATGGCTATTGATAAGAAGGTCCTGGAGATGCTCCCGGGGTCCGCCAGCAAGGTGCTGGAGGCCATCTTACCCCTGGTGCAGAGCGACCCTCGAATTCAGCACAGGTGAGTTGCTCTGGGCCGTGTTAGAGCTGTGGAGGCATAGTGGCACCTTGGTTTGGGGGCCATTCACACCCAACATTTCTATGAACAGCGAGGAGTGCCAGGAGGAAAAGGAGCCCTCCAGTCCCTGCCCCCAGCCTTGCCCCATGGTCTCCGCCTGTTTTTTCCCCAAGGTTGAGGTCATTGTTACTCATGAGGCCTCGACATTGAGTGAAGCTCACCACCACTGCTGGGGGGTAGCCGCTGGGTAAGCCTATGGTTTTTTTTCATACTAGCTGGCTCATTGGCAATCATCCCATTGATTTGGACACATTTTCCCCAGTTCCCTGTGTTAACCATAGTTTATTGTGACACCAAATCCTGCCAGTATTTAGCTGCTTAGAGATCTTGACCGCTTACATTATGAAGTCAAAAGAGGTAGAGAGGAGTCCCAGTAGAGCATGGACTAGTGAAACATTGAGTTGTATCAAGCCAGGTCCTCCCAGACGGCAGCTGGATTCATTGGAAGCCAGGTACAGGGATGGTGTCAGCTTTTGTTGGGTAATGCTTTTTTTTCTGCTAGAGTTCATTTTCCTCTGAAAGGTTAGTCAGCGGCTTGCCTCTCTGTTTGTCGTTAACCACAGAATGAAAAGCAATATTGAATGTAACCTTCAGTGAAGCCTTCTCACGAGAGGCTGTCAGATGCCTGCTGGCTTTGTTTTCCTTCCCTGATGCCTGTCTGGAATAAACATCTCTCTGTTTCAGTTCCTTAGGATGGGTTAGTGTCCTTGTAGCCCCACGGGGCTAAGCGTTCATGAACCGCTTTCAGAACTTGGCAATGAAGGGCATAGTTTTCTTCTTTGGGGAGATAAAGCAAGCAGTATCTTCATTTCCAAGAAGCTACCTGCTCTGGGGTTTCTGCTGACCCCTGTAGATTGTGCTGACCCCTGTCTTCTGGCTTCTGCTGGTGGTCTTCTGGCTGGAAGCTCACTGGACCCAGTTGGTGGGGAAGGATACAGTGTTGATAGGGCTTTGCCCGGTTCTGTCTTCACTTTCCATAGCAGGCTGCCGTCATGTACCCAAGCCTCTGGGGCAGCCAGTAGCTTTGGTGCCTTGTTCAGAGGCCCATGGAGGCCTCTGTGAGACAAGTGCTGTGCTTTCCCAGTAGGTCCCCAGTGCCCAGCTTGTGGACAGGCCCGGTGCGGCTCTCCTTGGAGGGAATGTGCCTAACAGTAAGCTGGTTTCAGGCGCATAGACAGCTTTCTTTGAAATGCTCTGATAGACTTCTCATGGGCTGGGCCCACCATGGGAGAGTTCAGATCTGGTTGAAAACACCAGCTCCCCCACTGTCTGACCAGGTGCCAATTTTATGGAGGGCGAGTTACAAGAGAGTCACTAAACTTCCTGGGGGAGGAGACGCTGGGGCCAGACCTGAAGTCAGGGCAAGTGCTGGATGGGCACTGGGGGCAGGAGAAGACGACCAGAGGGGGCAGGGCAGCAGGCAGGTGTGTCCCAGGAGGGAAGAGACTCGCAGGCATGTGAGTGGAATGTGACCACATGGGCGCCGACTGCTGGAGCCCCACACCCACCACCTCGTGTGCCCCCCTCCGGAGAGTCAGCATGGCTACCTTCGCTGAGTCCTATGGGAGCGCTGGCCCAGTGCTGCTGCCCGGCCTCGAGACCCCAAGTGTCGGCCAACAGCTCTGCTGGGGAAGCTACTTTCTAGACACGCAAGCTCTGGGAGACTGGATCAAGTGATATGACAGTGGTCTGGGGTGCGTTTCTGTCTGTGGGGAGGTTTCATAATTACTTAACATCTATAACCATTTCCTCAAGGGGAAAAGAGAAATGCCTGGGTGTGGCCGTAAGGAACAATGGTTTTTTCCCTTTCTTTTTTTCCTGGTAGTCCTTCGGTTAATACCATTTAAGGGATATTTTTCCTCCTGAAATTTTTCAAAAGCCAACTGATGATATTTTTATTGCTCTCCCTGACATGATCGAAAATACTCCCTCAAATGTTTCTGTCAGCTTCCTTCCACAATCTCATTCCTCCTGGCACGTTTGTTGGTTACGTGTGTGTTAGTTGCTCAGTCATGTCCAGTTCTTTGCAACCCTGTGGACTGAGCCCGCCAGGCTCCTCTGTCCGTGGGATTCTCCAGGCAAGAATACTGGAGTGGGTTGCCATGCCCTCCTCCAGGGGATCTTCCTGACCCAGGAATCGAACCTGTGTTTCCTGCATTGGCAAGTGTATTCTTGACTGCCGAGCCCCCCGGGAAGCCCGTTTGTTGACTGGGAGGGTGTTATCCTGCCTGCTCTGTGGGTGGGGTTCCAGCAGGCAGACTGTTGGCTACCCTTCTCCCCTGTTCCCAGGGCAGTGGTGACGGGCCTGTGAACAAGCAGCTGGCTGCTTCTTGGCAATGAACGGAGGTGTGAGAGCAGGATCCCTGCTCGCCCTCCGTGTAGACGGCTTTGCTCTGTTTTGGAAGCAGATGAACTGGTCCTCTGGACATTTTTATGGTACAGGACCCTCCTTCCTTTTTTAATGTCCTTCCTGTTACGTTTAGACACAGGACTATTCTTCCTCCAAGCTAACGATGTGAAGGGTGGACCCAATTACTGATATTTTTAGGTGCTCTCAGGAAAATGTTAACATCCAGTGCAGGTAGGAACTGAGCATCACATAAAAGGGACCCCGCCCACCTCTTTCCTCTAATTATCGCCAGGTGCTGTGGTGGCATCCGCTTAGGCGAGGGTGGGAGGCCAGTCTTTGTTTAAAAAGGCCTCATCTGGCCTTGCCTGGGAGGAGAGGCAGACGGCTAGGAGCACCTTCCCTTTCAAGACCACGTCACCTATGATCCAGGCCCCAGGAAAGCCTAGAAGTGGTGTTCTGCTCTCCTAGTCGTCCTTTCGAAGAGAACAGGTGTGACACTGGATGCTCAGCATTTACATCATCCTCTGAAGCAGCCAGGCCCTGGCTTTCTTGTGGCTGCCTTTTCACATTTTCCTTTTTTGTAATGGGACTTGGGGAGTTCGCTTTCAGTCTTTCTGACTCTGCTTTTCCCCTGTTGGAACGCGCACGGGGTAGAGTGAACGGCAGAATAGGAGACCAGCCTCCTGGAAATCCTCCTCCTCCTCTGATTCTGAAGAGCTTCTTGTTCGAGCCTTGTTTGTTTCAGGTGTTTGTTTTTTTTTTTTTTATGGCTTTATTTTTAGAAGCTGTTTTAATCACCGTACAATATTATGTATTTTTCTTACAATTATATCTGGAGAAAAAGCATACCTTTGGCTGCTAAATATCAGCTTCTTCTTTTATTTTTAATGGAAGAGGTAGCAGTCCACAAATTTTCTACTTTTGCTCTTCTTCTATTATAATACATAATATTCAAAATAGAAAAATAATTCCTTCCATAAATCCTCGGGATAATTATCTTTAGTTATTTTAGAAATATGTGTAAGGTATAAAACATCTTCATTTTGGCCCCTACTCTACAATTGTTAGGACCTCCAAAAGTACTTGCAGCTTGTTTTGTGTTGTTGTGAAGTTGATACCTCTCCCACCACCACAGGTCACCTCGCCTCTGACTTATCCTTCTTAAAATACCCTTCATTAGTGCATTCCTCTGACTTCGCAACCATGGTTTATTGCAGGGGATGACAAAGCCAAGCCAATGTTAGGAGGAATTCTAGTAAATTTCAGGTCTCATATTTAAAGGTTATTCCTTGAGACTTCCCTTGTTGGAAATGGTGTTCCAGTGGTTAAGACTTCACTCTTCTACTGCAGGGGGCACAGGTTCGATCCCTGGTCTTGGAACTAAGATACAAAAAAAAATTTTTTTAATCAAAGTAAAAGCTGTTCTCTAAAAGATCCTGCCTGCTAAAAACCCACAAACCTGTTGGCTCCTCATGACACATATGGGTTTTTACTTTCTTAACACCAAAACGTTTTGGAGTAGACCTAATTATTTGTGATAGTTTCAGGTGAAGAAGGAAAGGACTCAGCCATACGTATACATGTATGCATTCTTCCCCAAACCTTCCTCCCATCCAGGCTGAAGCTTAGGTTCTCAGTGTGTCATTACAGAAAGAATTCAGTGAGAGACAAAGTGATAGGTGAAAAGTGAAGTTGCTCAGTCATGTCCGACTCTTTGTGATCCCATGGAGGATTCCAGGCTCCTCCGTCCATGGAATTTTCCAGGCAAGAGTACAGGAGTGGGTTGCCATTTCCTTCTCCAGGGGTTGTTCCCGACCCAGGGATCAACCCAGGTCTCCCACATTCCAGGCAGACACTTTACCGTCTGAGCTACCAGGGAAGCCCAAGTGATAGGTAAGAAATGGATTTATTTGGAGAGAAACACACTCCATAGAGTAAGGGCTGTCTCGTAAGGTGAGAGCAGCCTGTGAGTTTTTATCTAATTCAGAATAAGTGTACAACACTGTGACCTACTCAGAGGAGAGGAAGGTGGACCATTCCTTGAGAGATGTTATCAGAATCTCGTGGAGGATGTGCAGTTTGGAAAAGCACATAAACTCTCGTTGTGGAATTTTTATACGTTATAGTTGAGAAATGAAAAAAAAAAAAGCTTAGACCAGAATATAAAACTCCACAAAATCTTCATCGGATATAAGGAAATAGGTTCAGGGAGGAAAAGTGTATTTATTAAAAGGAGGTGCAAACTTTATAAAAAGGACTGAGAAACCTGAGTCGCTGAGAAACTAGGTCTGTGCTAAACAGAAGACTTAAAGCGATGGCCGTACTGTGGAGTTTTCACATTCTCTTGAAAATCTCCTCCTGCTTCCAGCTCAGCCCTCTCCTCCTGCTACAGCCGAGTGTACCAAAGTCTCGCCAACCTCATCCGTTGGTCTGACCAAGTGATGCTGGAAGGCGTGAACTCAGAAGATAAAGAGATGGTGACAACTGTGAAAGGGGTCATCAAGGCCGTGCTGGATGGAGTGAAGGTACGTGCGGGTTCCCGGTGGTCCTCAGCAAGGACTTGGAGCTGCCTCACTGCCGGCTGTTTGTGTCACAAGAACGCGTTCCTAAACTCCTGAACGTCGGGGTGAACGTCTTCTAGCGTCTCTGCTGTTGGGTGCCACTCTATCTCACAGCTGCTTCTGTCTCTCTCGGGTATACATGCTCTTACAGCCACATCACCTGTGCCGGACTGGGCCCATAGGTAGAAAAGCTGCCAGAAGCAGGCAGCCTGTGCTGGGCCTTGGGTTGGATCTGCACTGAGCCCTTACACTGCGGCCCTGGCTGTGCGCACCTGCCAGCTCGACAAAGGCCAGTGGGAGCTGTTTTTGCGTTGACTCTTAGCAAAACTCCCAGCATGTCAACTGCTACCTTTTCATATTCTAAGAACTTCTTAGTAGAAAAGCAGGATTGAGATGAGTTAGAAGTAAAACTGAAATCTATGATGTAATTTGTGAATTTACTACCCAGGGAAGTCAGAAATGGCATAATAAAAAATTATGAATCATTGTTAAGGTGGGAAGCAAAGTCCTTCTAAGGAAGGTTCTATGGTTCTGAAATTGGGGTCCAAGGGACAAACCCTAATTGAGAAAATAAGTCCCAGTGAATAAGGAGCAAGGCAGAATGTAGGGCAGGAACCAGGTGGGAGCCTGCTGGTCAGGACGAGGGCTGTGAGCAGGGAGTAGGTGTGGACCCTGCTGTTAGACGAGGCTGTGTGATATCGTGGAAGGAGGGCTAGGCTGGAGCCCAGTTAGATTTCACACCTCAACTTACCAGTCTGTGAACTGGAGCAATTTCCTCAAGTGCTCTGAACCTTAGTTAACTCATCTATAAAATACATGTAGTTATGGCACCCTATATCATGGGGCTGTAGGAAGGATTCAATTATTTAATACATGTAAAGCTTTTAGAACTATGTCTGGCATATGAAGCACTCAGATCTTCGCTGCTGTTTATTATTAATTATGTGGTGCTTGAGGTGCGCTTTGCAAATAGACCTCTTGGCTTGAAAAACTGTGTTGTTCTCCTCTCTAGACCCTGCTGTCCAAAATGGCAGCCGGGGCACTTACCCTAGGTCCAAAGACTTCCTTCCCCATTCAGCCATGCTACTAGCCTCCTAAAAGCTGCCTCCTTGCACAGATATTCCCCAGAAGCTCTGGAGAGTAGAGTAAGGACTCCCTGGTGGGTAGAAATTACAAACGGAAGGCTGAGAAAGTGTTGCTTAACACTCCACCTGCTCTGGAATGAACTATGTGGACTGGGGTGACCTGGGTGGCTCCCTGCTCTGTGTGAGCAGGGCTGCTCTGTCTTTGGGGCCTTCATGGAGCTCACTTGGAGGCGGGCGGGACTGGACGCCATCACAGCATCCTCTGAGAGTTCCCGGTCTCTTCCTCCCCAAAACAGTTAGGCCCTACGCCCCCAGCTTTGGCCATGAAATGGACAGAGGCAGCCTGTGGCCGCTGCTGTGTAGGGCCTGGTGCCGCTTTCTAGACCTGGCAGCTGGTCACACATTCTCCCGTGCAAGCCTCCTGGTCACTCTCTGAGGTCAGCAGGACAAGTGAGACGTGACCGGGGCCACGAGTCACCATCGGGTGTGTGCGCCTCTGCCTCGCCTCTTCCTGTTCAGGCTCCTGGAAATGCTGTTACTGACGAGTGCTATTTCTCAGGTGACACTGTTAAGGTTACCTTCTACTCATGATCATAATGATATGTTTAAAACCAGTCAGAATGTCACAAATAGAAGAGTTTCCAGGCATGAAGCTTTGTGCCATTCCCAGGTGGATTTTCTTTATGGGATCTTGAACATGCCACTGTCAGTTGGAAAGTTGTCTAAAAGAAAATTTATCAGGTTTTTTCAGATTGACCAGGATGAGAAGAGGGGGAGGGAGCAAGAAAGAGACACCTGTTGATTATGAATCTGTCAGTGTCTGAACTTTTCCACAATTGTCCCTAAAATATTTTAAGCAGAACAGAGATTCTCTCAGTGAGGAACTCGGGAAATTTAGATTTGTTTCTTTTATTCAAGAAGCCATTAGTGAGAATCTCCTGTGTGCTGGGCAGTGTGGTGGAATTAGGAAGATGAAACTGGCAGTCCCTGACCTGATGGAGTTTACAGTCTAAAGGTGGGAAGGGCACCAGCCAAAGACCCGCAATTGTATAATTAGTTACAGTAGGACTGGGGCTGTAGAGGAGAACAGGCGTGAGGTCTTACTTGGGTCTTGGGGAACCTTCATGTTTCAGGGTGATCAGAGATGCTTCCCCAGGGATGCCCCCACGGACAGGCTGAAGCCTGTAGGATAAGCAGGAGCTGGCCTGCGTCACGAAGGGATGTCTGTGGTTGGAGTCAGAACAGCAGGGACAATCCAGAACCTGTGGTGCTGGCATTTCTTGCTAAGGTCTAAGTTGTCATAACACTGACAATTGACTCTCCATTTAACTCAAAGGCCCTCTCTCCCCATTTGCTGTAGGAACCACCTCCAGCCCAGGACTTGGCTGTTGGAGGACTGAGTTTCTCGAGGTCAAACAGATAACGCAAGTTTGTCCTTTCAAAACCAAGACCCCAGCTCTTCCTCGTTTCGCCTTCCCAGCGTTCCTTCTCCTCTCGTGTCTCTCTGGAGTCTGCTTTACCTCTTCAGATCCTCTTGGATCTCCCTGCTGAGCCCTCCAGCTTTCTCTCCAACAGCACACACAGACACACACACACACTCACTCACTCACTCAGTTTTTTGATTGAGGGAAAGAAAAAAGCCTTCTTCTCGCACTGACCTGGGGGGAACACTTCGGAATACCCCCAGTTCTGGTGACCTTTGATAGTTACCAACCAAAACGGTGCTTGTGTACCAGACTCGCCTTGAATAAGGTGAATATTTTGAAAGAAATATTTTCCTGACTGTATGAGCTAGGGGTAGATTTGACTACAAATAAATCCAAAATAATCCTGGCTTCAAGAGGTAGAACTTTATTTCTCCTTCACGCGTAAGAAGCCTAGCGATAGGCACTCCAAGGCCAGGGTGGCATCTTCACAGACTGGCCAGGATGTGGTCTCCTGCCCTGCTCTCTTACCATCATAACGCACGGACTCCACTTCCTGGTGCAGAATGGCTGTTCAGTCTCCATCGATCACAGCTACTAGCAAGGAGGAGAAGAGGATAGGCAGTCGGGCCTTCTCCGCTTGCTGGCCCTCACTCCAAGGCCTCACAGACTCTCACCTTTCATTGACCAGAGCTTAGTCACATGCCCGAGTGAAATTCTGTTAACAAAGAAGAGCAGATACTGTGGGACACCTGGCTGTCTCTGCCACACTGACATTTAAGATCAGCCATCACTTTTATTCCCTGTTCAGCCTATTTTAAAATGTTTTATTATGACAGAGTTTAGACATCTGCAAAAAGAGAGCAGTGTAATGAAGCCTCAGCACAGAGCTGCCACGGTTGGCCAGTCTTGTTCCTTCCAGACCTCTTCCTGCTCCTCTGGTTTATTTGGAAGCAAATTTGAGACATCCTAACATCCGTTCATCTGTAAATACCTTAACGCATAGCTTCAGGGCAAGGTACACTTTCTGCGAAGGGCCAGAGAGATGTTTTAGATTTCTGTGGCTATGGTTGGTTTCTGCTGCATATTGGCCTGTTGCATAGTCTTTGTTTTTTGTTTTAATTTCATTTTTTGAAACAAAGCATTTTTACCTTGAGAGCCTTACAGAAGTGTCAGGGGAGTGTGTAATTTCCTCGGTTCTGTCTCATCACAACAAACATTTGAAGCGATGGACGTTAAAGCCCTCGGTGCATCACAGCTCTCGGGCAGTGTTACAGATCCATGTTACAGCTCCGTTTTATTTAGAAAACAAAGGAAAATACATCCTCGAGGAGTGAGGGCATGCGGACCCAAAAGAGAAAAGAGAGAGAAAAAGGGTGTGCGTGCAGAGGAGACAACCCCCGCTCCTGCCCTTTGGATCCTCTTTTTATATGTTTTCTCCCTCCCCTGGGCCTGCCCTGTGTAAATTGGGCCAAGCAGGAGCCCTGTCCTACCTGAGGTCCTCACTCCAGTCCTCGGACGGACCTTCCTTTTTTCTATTTTCGCGGGCTTTTCCCTTCCTTGTCTTTTAGCCACCGCTGTTCTGGACTCCTTTGTCCTATGCTAACTACCTAACAGAAGCAAGCCCTTGGCTGGATTTGGCCTGCAGGGAGTAACTTGCTGTTTCTAAACAGTTTGTTTTTCAATTTCATATCCAAATAAATTCCACACACTGCTATTCATTAATAGGTGTCTAAAGTTCTCCCTTCTCTGTAGTTTTATCCTTGCAACTTATTTGTGTGTGTGTTTAAGGAAGGGTTGTTTCTCCTGAAAGTCTCCCACACTCTGCTTTTGCTGACCATATCTTTGCAGTATTATTCAACATGTTCCTCTGCCTCTTGAGGGCTTCCCTGAGGGCTCAGATGGTAAAGAACCTGCCTGCAGTGCAGGAGACCTGGGTTCGATCCCTGGATTGGACAGATCCCTAGAGAAGGGCATGGCTACCCACTCCAGTATTCTTGGCTGGAAAATCCCATGGACAGGGGAGCCTGACGAGCTACAGTCCATGGGGTCGCAGAGTCAGACACGACTGGGCGACTAACACTTTCACGTTTCTTTCTGTCCCTTGAATTTCCTGGAAAACTAGGCTGAATCAGATTCAAATTTGTGTATTTAGAAGAATGTTTCTTGGGTGCTGCCCTGCACTTCCTTCTAGAAGCATCTTTCCCTTTTTGATGCTAATAGCCGTTGATTATGATTGCTTAGATGGTTCATTCCTTGGGGTTGCTAAATGGCAGCATTCTAATTCTTCCTGCCTTCCCTTCCTCATTCCTTAGCGGGATTACTTTGAGAGAGACCTCCCCTTGTCAGTCATGGTGACGCTGTGTTATAATTCCCAGGGAAGAGGCAGGATCAATGCTCCGTTTCCTTCTTTACTTACGGGTTATCAGAATGAGTGTTTCTTAGCTTCCTCTAACATGACCTGTGGATTGAGATTTTTCTGGAACATTCTGAATGCAGGTGTATAAACACACAGTGTCCAGTCCATTGCACATAGGACCTGTAGTGATGTTCCCGTCCCATCTTTGAGCAGTGACAGCTTCTTCAGATTGTTTGCTGAGTTCATTTTGATGTGACCCCAGAAGTCTTTGATGGTTTTCTCACTTTGGGGTATGAAAAGATGTTCTGGGTTTATCTTGTAGTTACTTGTGTGTAAGTGTGGTATTAACTTTACTGAGACATAATGCCTCCACTGTTCACTTCACCCATTTAGAATGGACAGTGTAGTGATCTTTAGCATCTTCTCTGCATCGTGCAGCCAGCTCCACAGTTGATTTTAGACCATTTTCATAGCTTCAGAAAGGAACTCCATACCCTTTGTACTGTCCCCAGACCCTGCCCTTGTTCTCTCCATCCCCCAGCCTTTGGTAACTGTTAGTCTGCTTTCTGTCTCTGTACATTTGCCTCTTCTGAACACTCTACACGTGTAAATGGACTCATGTACTATACCGTCTGGCCTTTTGTGATTGGTCCTGTCACTTAACATCATACTTTTGAAGTTCATCCATGCTGTGGCGTGTATCAGTACTTTATCTCTTTATTGCCAGACTATACTCCATTGCATGGATATACCGCATATTATTTATTCATGGACATATGGACATCTCAGCTGTTTCTACCTTTTGTCAGTTTGGGGTAATGCTGCTGCTGCAAACACTCAGGTATTTTCTGTGGGTTGTTGTTGTTGCTCCCTCGTGTCTGACTCTCTGTCTGGATGTATGTTTTCATCTGTCTTGGGTATACGCCTAAGACTGCAGGTGCTGGGCCATGTAGTGACTCTGTGTGTGATCTCGTAACAGACCACTATACTGACCTCTAAAGCAGACCTACCTCTGTGTGTCACCACCAGCGATACACGAGGGTTCCAGTTTCTCCGTGTCCTTACCAACACGTGTCACCATTGGCTTCTTTGATACAACTGCCTAGTGGGTTTGCAGCAGTACCTCACTGTGCTTTTGATTTTCATTTCCCTGATGGCTGATGATGCTGAACATCTTTTCCTGTGCTTACTGGCCTTTAGAAAAACATTTATTCAGTTCTTTTGTTTATTTTTAAATTGTGTTATTCATCTTTTTAAATTATCATTATTATTGAGTTGTAATCACCTAGTACATTTCTTCCCACTGACCTGGCATCAGCCAGATTCCTTTAGGGAGCTCTGGTCCCTTTTCTCGGGGAATGGTGTTCAGAGACCTCACTCCACAGTTCCTGGTTGCTCCTAACTGGCCACGTGCTAGTTTCTTTAAGAGAAAACATGCCCTGAGTTTATTCTGGAAGTTCCAGTTCACTAGACCGCTGGAGTTTTAACTTAGCCTCATCAAGCTTATATCTTAATTTCTTTCCTCCCACCCTGAAAAATCTGAGTTTTCAAAAATATCAACGTAATGACTCATTTGTCTTTTTCAGGATGCAAACACAGTAAGTAGACTCAGGGTAACAGCAACCTCCTCCATCAGCATGAGTATTAGAAATTATTAAAGATATGTCAGAGTTATTTTTGACCTTCAGGTTATCCATCATTTTGCAGTTATTTGAAATAGTTCTTCTTTGTGTGGCCACATGGCTGCATGGTCCGTCCTAGGCACCTTCTATTTGTGTACTTCCTGTGTGCAGTGTTCTCAGTATTCATTGCTTTACAGAAGCGGAGAAAGAGAGGGAAGGGGAAGGAGGAAGACGACAGGGTATGTACAGAAGGAAACTGCTGCGTAGGAACTGTGTTGGATGCACTTTCATAAGTCAGGAAAGGCATCATGCTTTTTCAGGTTCATACATTCTGGGATTGGGGGTGTTCTGTTGGTATGTTTTTTAAATTACAGGGTGTCTTAAAGTAAGATAAGCCCTCCCCAGTCCACTTTGCGAGCAGTTCACCGAGTGTTTTTTCTAGTAGACCTGCTGACATGCGGCCTGCACTGAACATTGGCTGCTGCTTCCTTCTCACGGGTGTTGGGTGTAGAAGGGCTTCCTGCCCAGCTAGAAGTTGCGGCGGCGGCAGCTCCTCTGGGGCTGTGATACGTTCTGCTTAGTTAGAGTCAGGGGAAGGGCTCTCAGGGATAGAGGAAGCTTGCTCAGGGCCTTTGTGGGGTGACTCCTGAAAGCTTTATTGAAGACACAAGCGCTCAGTTTCTCAGTTACGCCCCTTCCCCATGCCGGCCTGGCCCCGCCTCTGGCCTGATGGAAGCTGAGCTCTCCTCGGGCTGCCTTGTGTTGAAGCTGCTGTGAACTCCAGAAGCAGCCTTCAGGAGTCCCCCGCCAGCCCACTGCCCGCAAGCACCTTGCCTGCTCAGCACCCTGCCTCGTCCTGAGCATGGACGGGAAGGAAGACACTTCCTCTGTTCTGTTGCTGCCTCGCCACCACTTAGGAGGGGGGCAAGGAAAGTCCCTTTTTGTCACCATGAAAGTCACACAGGGGCTGCACCAGCCTGTGATGGCATTGTACCTCTAGATACAGGAAGCTCCCCAGTGGCCGGTGTCCAGCGGACAGCTCGCCAGTAGAGGGGCTGTGTTGTGGCCGTAAGCTCAGGGCCCAGAGGAGACAGAGGATAGACGTTGACAGGTCGGGACACTGCCTGAGCAGAGCAGCAGGCCCCCAGCTGCAGAGGAGGGCGCTTGCCAGCTACAGCGTGTTTTCTCCCCATGTGAGCCTGGAGGGCTTGGCCTCCCCACGCACAGCCTGCGTGCCCTCTGCCGGGCAGGGACCAAGAAGGTGAGAACAGAGAGGAGTGTGTCTTACCTGAGTCCCGAACTGTGCTTTGACTGGAAGAGGGTCATTTCAGATGGAAGCGTCTCTGTGATCACTCAGTATGAATAAAATAAACATAGAAATGAAGCATTATGTATTTAGAAAGAGACTTTTCCAAATACCTTTCTGGCTTTTGGAAACTGCTTTTCCATGAACCGGCAGTTGTCTGATGCACATCCACCAGCTCTGGACCCAGTCTCGGTCATCTCTCAGTCTTTCCTAACCTGTGTATAGGAGGACCGGAACGTGTGACGTCCTCCCAGAAATCTGGCTTCAGTGGAGGGCACAGGGCTTTCAGTGGGGTTGAGGGTGTTGGCCCGGTCGCCAAGGATGCACCCATCCTAAGAGCGCTCTTACTGCCTGTGAGCGTGAAGGCCTACTGGCCAGGCTGTCTGGGCTGGAGGGCATGGTCACCATGCCCCTCGCCTGCGGCTCTGGGCCTGGGCCCGGCGGGGTGGGGGCCGGGGGCGCCGGGCTCTGCCTTGGTCTGGAATGCGGGTGCACACTTGCACACGTGTGCTGTCTCCGGTGATTCTGTTGCCGTCGTTCATTCGTTGGCTTTGCACAGCTGCTTCTCCAGAAAGATGGCGTTCTAATTATAGTCGCTCAAGAATTAGTGGAATGTTCTCCTGCCTTGGCAGAGGCAAGTGTACACACTTCTCTGTCTTCCCTTGCCCTGCTCGTAAAGAGCACGAGCGTGAGTGTGGGGCTTCCAAGGACTCCCCCTGATGCTGCACCCCCAGGGTAAACTGCCTCCCCCATCCCTCTGCAGGTGACAGGATGCAGGGGGCTGCTCCCTCTTCTGATTGCGTCAGCTCTTGGCTCTGCACCGCGTCTGTAATCACCAGCCAGGTAGCTGTTCCTTCAGCGTGTGGGGGGTCCTGTTTAACTTGTAGATGGTGGTAAACGGCCAAGGGTGACCTTCTCCTCTCTTCTCCCAGTCCTTGATTGTGGGTGACCGCCACCCTCCTCATCTCTCCAGGAATAGGCATCGACTGTGACAGAGTGGGGTGACACTGACTCCAATTATGTGGAGTATGCCTGTTTTCTCTTTTAATTGGTATTTCAGAATTACTATATGTTCACTGTAGCAAATCAAGAAAAAGCAGAGAGGCAAAAGCAAGAAAATAAGGGGTGTTTCGTAGCCATCTTTTCTTCTATACATGTGTTCTTGGTTGTGTTTTGTTTCCAAAACATACTGTGTATACACCAGTGTGCCATCTGGTGGGTTCTTTTCCATTTAACATTGTATTGTCTTTTCACACTATCATATATTCTTGTTCTGAGTTTTCTTAATAGTAGTATAATGGTCCATTGTTTGATTCTATCATAATTTATGTAATCAGTACCTAGCTCAGTTCAGTCACTCAGTCGTATCCGACTCTTTGCGACCCCATGAACTGCAGCACACCAGGCCTCCCTGTCCATCACCAGCTCCCGGAGTTCACCCAAACCCATGTCCATTGAGTCGGTGATGCCATCCAACCATCTCATCCTCGGTCGTCCCCTTTTCCTCCTGCCCTCAATCTTTCCCATCATCAGGGTCTTTTCAAATGAGTCAGCTCTTCGCAGCAGGTGGCCAGAGTATTGGAGCTTCAGCTTCAACATCAGTCCTTCCAATGAACACCCAGGACTGATCTCCCTTAGGATGGACTGGTTGGATCTCCTTGCACTCCAAGGGACTGTCAAGAGTCTTCAACACCACAGTTCAAAAACATCAATCCTTCTGCGCTCAGCTTTCTTTATAGTCCAACTCTCATATCTATACATGACTACTGGAAAACCATAGCCTTGACTAGACGGACCTTTGTTGACAAAGTAATGTCTCTGCCTTTTAATATGCTGTCTAGGTTGGTCATAACTTTCCTTCCAAGGAGTAAGTGTCTTTTAATTTCATGGCTGCAGTCACCATCTGCAGTGATTTTGGAGCCCCCCAAAATAAAGTCAGGCACTGTTTCCACCATTTCCCCATCTATTTGCCATGAAGTGATGGGACCAGATGCCATGATCTTCGTTTTCTGAATGTTGAGCTTTAAGCCAACTTTTTCACTCTCCTCTTTCACTTTCATCAAGAGGCTCTTTAATTCTTCTTCACTTTCTGCCATAAGGGTGGTGTCATCCGCATATCTGAGATTATTGATATTTCTCCCAGAAATCTTGATTCTAGCTTGTGCTTCTTCTAGTCCAGTGTTTCTCTTGATCTACTCTGCATGTAAGTTAAATAAGCAGAGTGACAATATACAGCCTTGACGTACTCCTTTTCCTATTTGGAACCAGTCTGTTGTTCCATGTCCAGTTCTAACTGTTGCTTCCTGACCTGTATCAGTACCTAGTAGTGAATATTTAATTCTGGAATATTGACTAGTCTGATTTTATCTGTGACATAGAATGCTACAGTGACCATTCTTTGTGGCTTAATTTTTTTACATATCCATGTTATTTTCCTTGGGTTAAATTGTTATAAAATATATGCAGATATTTAAGGCTTTTGATGTGAACTGACAAGTGGTCATCTTTTAGAAAGACTCCCCAAATCATTGCTTCCCTCTATCATGGAAGTCTGAAAGTTTCTGCTTTTATTACCATCAGAACTAGAGAACTTCTAATGATTATTGACCATTGGTTTTTACATTTGTGAATTTCTTTGGTATTTTTTTTGGTGTGTTCACCTTTTTTCTAGTTTTTGTGTTTTTTCAAAGAACGCTTGTTCCATGAAGGAAATTAATACCATGAAAGGTATTAAGTCTTTGCCTTAGCATACTTGTTGAGGTTGGTGGGAAGGGTGTTTTTAGCTGGAGAAGCTTTGCAATCTGATCTAGGGGCACACTGCCATGGTGTCCCGCTTTCTCCCACTGCTGCCTCCTCTGTAATTTTAGAAATAGTTGTTCATGATGAAAGCCTGACCTTCTCATGAGACACAGGAAGGTCCTACCCAGGAGTGCATCAGCAGGAGAATGGATGAAGGAATTGGTTTATCCATACACTGGAATATAACTCAGCAACAGCAAGGATCACACAGAGACACAGCCATTCACACTGAGCAAAAGAAGACAGATGAACAGAGACAGAGAGTGGACTAGTGGCTGTGAGGGGCCCCTAGAGACGCAAAGCTTCTTTTGAAGTAACAATGAGCCCCGAAGTTGACTGTGTTGATGGTGCCCAACACTGTGGACAGACTGAAGACCACTGGATTGCATGCTTTGAATGGCTGGATTCTATGGCATAAAGCTGTTCAGAAAAAGAAGATAGACACAAAAGAGCGCATATTGTGTGGTTCCACTTATATCAAGTCCTGGGCAGAAGTGATCCAAGAAACAGAAGTGGGAAAGCAGTCAGTGGGGGAGGGGCAGATAGACTAGAGAGAGTGCTGGAAACATTTTGTTTGTTTGTTTTTTAATTATTTATTTGGCTGTGCTGGGTCTTAGTTGCGGCATGTGGGATCCAGTTCCCTGACCAGGGATCAGACCCTGATCCCCTGCATTGGGAGCACAGAGTCTTAGCCACTAGACCACCAGGGAAGTCTCTCATTCTGTATTTTTTGAGTGGGCCTTATATGGTATATGCAGCTATCAAAACTCTTCAAAGTCAGGGGAAATGCATTAGCATTGAAAGAAAACCAAGTAAACCCTAATTTTTTTTTTTCTCCTATTAAAAAAAACTTTTTTTTGAAAGTCATTTCTCTGCTAGGTGATAAGCCTTGAACTTTCTGTGCGGTGACAAAGATCCCCACCCTTCATCTCTGGATACCCACCGATGCTGCACCCACAGACAGCTCACTCTGGGAAACCACCTTACCCCAGACCTCAAGCTTGATCGTTAGTAGGCAGCGTCCTGGCTTCAGAGAATTCAGAGCAGGTCCTTCTCCACAAACCAACTGGGAGTCACTGCCAGGAGTTTGTGTGATGAAGTTAGTCATTCTGAGACAGTGGGCTGGTCATTTCTCCCTCCCAAGAGGAAGTATCTTTATGCATGCGAAACCTCTCTGCGCGCTGTGGAGGTGTTTTGGGCGGGTAGGGCATTGTTTTGGGAAGTCATGAAGGTTACCTGAGTCAAACAATACTCGCCCATAGGGTGAGTGGGGACTCCGGGTGGTGGAGGGCAGACAGCTGGCCACCTTGTCAGGATATTCAGCGTGAGGAGCGCTCCTCGTGTCTCACCTCGTTTCTCTTGTGTGGGGGTAGGAGCTGGTCAGACTCACCATCGAGAAGCAGGGGCATCCGTCTCCAACAAGTCCCGTGAAACCCAGCTCCCCAGCCTGCAAACCTGACAGGTGAGTGCTGACTAAGCCCTCCAGGGGTTGCGGTCTCGGTCGGTGGACACTTGAGAAAGAAGGGAGCCCCTGCCAGGCAGACCGTGTCCTGTGAGGCCTGTGGTCCCTTTTCAGTGGCCTCTGGGTAAGAGCCCAGATTACCGTGAAGTGTGCGTAGCTCGCACCCATCTTGAATGGTTGTCTGGTCTCAACACGGTCTTCTCTCAGGGCACCGTGTGATACGCAGGGTGACCCCACCTGCACTCTGCTTGGCCCGCTTCCTCCCGTAATGAGGAACAGCTTTGACAGATTGAGTCTTTAGGGGTTTGGCTTGAGAGCATTACTGAGGGTGATGTGGACAGTTTAAGGCCTTGCAATAATTTCTACTCGCAGCCCCTAGTGAAAAAAATGACACCTTCATTTGGGGCCATTTTCCAGCATCATGCAGTCCAGAGATCCCTCTCATAGATGAGGAGACCAAGGTGCAGACTCAGGGGCCATGGCCAAGCTTCTGTGGGTGATCGAACTGGACTTGAAACCCCATCTTTGCCATGGAGCCCTGGGCATAGTGTTGGCTCTGTGTCCTGGGCCCCTTGGACACTTCCCTGCCCCGGTCACATCCTGACACTCTCAGGGTCTGTGCTTACCCTGGGGCCTTCTGTAACCCCGAGTTCTCCTCAACCCTCCAGCCAGTCTGAGCTCCCCCTGACGGATCGAGAGATGGAGATACTAAACAAGACAACCGGCCTGTCACAGTCAACCGAGGGGCTCCCAGACTCTATGGATGAAGAGGTTGCACCCCCCAAGCCCCCTTTACCTGGCATTAGGGTGGTTGATAACAGGTACCTTCTATTTTCCTAGCTCTCTCATCTATTTCTGTTGTAATTTCACAAATGGATGGTGCCAGCCAAAAAGAAGATGGTGCCATTAGGGGAAGAACTTACTCTTCAGGCACGTTGGTGGTTTGACCTTCCTCGGGACGCTGCCTCCAGAGGACAGGAGTCTGGCCCGGTGCTGGCCCCTCGCCCTCCCCTGCCCCCTCGCCCTCCCCTGCCCCCTCGCCCTGAGAACTCCCAGCCGCTGGCTTTTAGTCCTAGCCAAGCAGAACCTGGTACCGTTTGTCATGAAAGGAAAGAGCAGGGACTTTCAGACGCTAGGCTTTTGGCAGAAGGGGAGTGGGGTGGGAGCTGAAAGGGTGGAAAGTAGGACCAGTGTCTAACAATGAAGAGCCTCCCACCCCACACCCTGGCGTCTGTATAAAGGCTTTTGTTCGGGTTGTCTGGTCTGATGGGCTCCTTGCTCTGTTTCAGTCCTCCACCAGCACTGCCCCCGAAGAAGAGACAGTCGGCTCCATCCCCCACCCGTGTGGCCGTCGTGGCCCCCATGAGTCGAGCCACCAGTGGCTCCAGTTTGCCTGTTGGAATTAATAGGCAGGTAATTAGCCCCATCCAGAAAGGCAGAGGTGGACTTCGGGTCTGGTGCATCGGTTCCTAAACTGAAAGAAGCCCAGTGGTCTTAAGTCCCTGTCTTTGGTCACAGGGAGGAGCTCTCTCCCTGGGCAGCCCCCGTTCCTGAGTGGTCCTTCCCTCTGCAGGCTGTGGTGGGGTTCCCTCCCAGGGTGGGGAGACGGGGCCCAGCCCAGGGCCTCCCTCGATCAGAGCACTCACTCCGAGCGCCTGTAGAGGCCCCTTGTCTCGGAGGCGCTGCGTACGTGGTGTTCACTGCCTGCAGCCAGTTTGTGCACGTCCCAGTATTTCCTTCGCCAAGTACACGCACCTGCTCCCTCCCCTGGGCTCAGCCGCCACCCCTCAGCAGTGACTTGGGCCTGTTCTCACTTTGCACACGAGGACTTTGACGTGGACTGTTACGCACAGAGACGGCTGTCGGGAGGCAGCCACTCATACAGCGGTGAGTCTCCCCGCCTGTCGCCCTGCAGCAGCATCGGCAAGCTCAGCAAGTCGGACGAGCAGCTGTCCTCTCTGGACAGGGACAGTGGGCAGTGCTCCCGGAACACAAGCTGTGAAACACTAGGTGAGCCATGGGCATGCATATCACCACCGCCAGCTTCACACTTCCTGGTGGCTCCTGTGAGGTCAGATGGTGAGGCCAGTCGCTGGCTTTGTTGACTTTAAGTTCATCAGGATCTGAGCCACGGTGTCCTCTTCTACAGAATGAGGATGCCAGAGTCTGTCTCCGAAGGGGGTTGAAAGTTTATTGCAGTAACACTGTGAGACCGCAGAGACATGGCAGCGGCCACTGTTGTTACAGTTGGTCCACCAGTGTGTCACTCGACTCCCTTTGCCCAAGGGGAGCCCACGTGCTCAGAGCTGTAAACGGAGGGGAGGGCCCGGGAAGCTTCTGCCAGAGGACGAAGGCGAGTGAGCAGCACGTGCTGACCTCGGGTGGTGGGGCCAGAGAGGGGTCCGCGGCAGCGTGGCAGAAGGCGTACAGGGCACTGAGCTGTTCATGTCCTGTGAACTAGACATTTCACTTCTGAGAGTTTTTATCTTAGGAACACAGTCAGAGGTTTATGGGAGGATTTCCGTGTAGAGACATTAATCTCAGTATCATGAAGAACCTTGGTAGCCTGGGAACAACCTGACCACTCAGTGCAGGAAATCAGCAGATTCCTGACACACCCCCTTGGAGAAATAGTATGCAGCTGTGCTAAAAACCAGTCTGAGTTAGCGACCAGTGGACCAAGCCAAGACTGCTTATATGGTGTTTTCTGAGTTCAAAAAACAGTATCCGGGGGGAAAAACTTTGCAGGTAATACATCTAGTGGTCAGCAGAGATTATAGTTAGGTTATGGGGCTGTGGGTGATTTTTGCTTTAGGCATAGTGTTTTTGGCCGTTTTCTACAGTGGCCATGCATGTTTTTCTCTTTTAGGTAAAACTTAAAAATCTGGGAAAGTGTGAAGAATAGGCTACACACCAGTCATACTCCCATCCAGTTTTACTTTTATAAGCAGTGGAAAAGTGTGTCCTATAAAGTAAAGCGGGAGTCTTTGTGGACGAGACGGGGGTGTGCCCCCTGAGCAGGACGGGTCAGGGAAGAGGAGGGGTCTTTGCTTCCTGCGGGGCCAGGGCTCACGGTGTGCTTCCCTTTTGTGTGGATGCAGATCATTACGATCCTGACTACGAGTTCCTTCAGCAAGACCTCTCCACCGCAGACCAGATACCTCAGCAAGTGGCCTGTAACCTCAGCCCGCTACCAGAGTCCCTGGGGGAGTCTGGGTCTCCATTTCTTGGCCATCCTCTCCAGTTGCCTCTGGGCAGCTGTCCCCAGCCAGATGGGTCCTCAGCCCCCGGGCAGCAGACAGACGTGCCGCCAGCCCTGCCCGAGAAGAAGCGCAGGAGTGCGGCCTCCCAGACCTTGGACAGCTCTGGCTGCCGGGCGTCCTACGAGCGACACCCCTCGCAGTACGACAACATCTCCGAGGACGACCTGCAGAACCCAGCCTCCGTCCAGTCCATCCCCTTCACGCCCTTCGCTGCTATTCTTCCCTTTCAGCAAGGAGGTTCCTCAGCCTCTGTCGACTTCGTGGGTGATTTCACTGTTTCTGAATCAACGGGTGACCCAGAAAAACCGCCGCCTCTCCCCGAGAAGAAAAACAAGCACAGTAAGCTTTTGTTATGCTGTTGTGGGGTCAGGCCTTTTGTGCCCTAAGGTGGTGTTAGGTTTATTGAAACGGGAATTCAGAGTCAAACCAGTGGCCTCATCGTTTCTGAAAAGCAGACCCACACGTACAGGGACGCCTCCGGGAGCCTTGTGTTGTCAGTCCTGGGGGTCGTTCTTAAAGCCTGGTGAGCTGACCTCTCCTCACGGTCTCAGCAGAACCTCAGGCCTGGTCTCCACAGAGTGTTTGGCCTCTCGTATGGTAGTCAGCTGACCTGGCCTGAACATGTGGTGACCAAGAAAAACGGACCACAGTCTCAGGGCAGCATCACGGCAAAGCAGGGCAGACACCATCCCAGGGCCTTTCTGAGGCCTCCTGGCAGTACGCAGGAGTCGTTAGAGAGAAGCCCCTGGTCCCACTCTGTCTTCTGCTCACAGACCCTGAAGTATCACGGGATGACTCGAGTCTAGGGTTGCTGCTTGGACCAGAGGCCCTGATACCTGATGTGATCAGGGCCTGGGGGTAGAGCCGAACTTAGGGGGCTTTATATTCTGAGTGTTTCCTAAGTGTGAGTTGGCCATCCAGTTCCCAAGATGCATTGTGTGGAATTTGCTTTTCTGGTCGCTCCCCGACTGCTGCACGTGGCCTGGCTCTCTGCCCACCCTGTCCCCATGTCACCTGCAGGGTTCTGCCTTGTTTTCCATGGGCAGACTGGCTGCCACAATCTCTCTGTGTGCAGCCTCGTCAGCCCACCACCCAGGATGCCCTGGCCTTGGTGGGAGCGTCCGGCAGGAGACTGCTGTGACCTGGACGTGGAGCCCACGCTCCAACCCTAGACGAGCGTGTGTGCTTGGCCCATGCCCAGAAGGGTGCCCGCCTAGTGACCGCCCTGGATGCCCCCAGCTCGGGTAGTGGCCTCAGTGTGAAGGGAAAGGCAGCTCCGCAGGGCTGAGGGTGTCATTCCCGTCTGTCATGGAAGTTCCCTCACAGGAAGCCAGGGCATGGAGGAAGCTGCAGACAGAGGTGCCAGGGGCGTTTCCTTCTGCGCCCCTCCAGCTAGCCTGAAAGTCTGGTTTAGCTCTCCAGTTAAGTCAACTTTCTGGTCATTTGAAAGCACTAAGACTGTCCTGCAAACTTGTCTTTGCCTCGGTCTTAATGTTGGAACCCAGGGTTCTTTTGGCGCCGAGCTGTGACCAAGGGGGATGCTCCCGCTCCAGACCGACACGGCTGTGTCCGCCGTGCCCCCGCCCCTGGGCTCCTCAGCTTCCGAGCCGGCCTCCTTTCCTCTCTGGCCCCACCACCCCTTCGCTCCCTCCTGGGGCATGCACGGTCACACTGAGTAGGCCAGTACTTACTCCTGACGAAAGCACCTTACCCACTGAGCACACGTGTGTACAGAGGCCGCTGACACCCAGAGCTCCCACCACCCTCTGGAGGAGAGGAGTGCGGGGGTTGGGTCCACACCAGTAGATTGGTGTTAGCAAGAGGGCTTCTACTCCGGGCCACCCCTCCCTGCTTCGTAAGGCCCCCAAGTTCAGTCAGCTCCAGCAGTCACTTCGTCAGAACCCTCTAGGGTCTTCAGGAAGGTCTGGCTCTGAAGATGGGGCTGGTCCCTCACCGCCGGAAATGAGAAGTAAAGTCTATTCTGATGCCCCCACGTGGGGTGAGGGAGTACACTCCACATGGACGTCCCCGCGCGAGACTGAGGGAGTGTGGTCCACATGGACGCCCCACGTGAGGAGACGGAGTGCTGGCCACACGGATGCCCCGTGTGAGACGGGGAGTGTGGGCCACACGGACGCCCCACGTGAGACGGAGTGTGGGCCACACGGACGCCCTGCTTGAGGAGAGGGACGCGGTCCACACGGACGCCCTGCATCAGACTGAGGGATGCGGGCCACACGGATGCCCCGTGTGAGGAGAGGGATGCGGGCCACATGGATGCCCCGCTTGAGAAGAGGGAGTGTGGTCCACATGGACGCCCCACGTGAGGAGACAGAGTGCTGGTCACATGGATGCCCCGCGTGAGACAGGGAGTGCGGGCCACACGGATGCCCCGCGTGAGGAGAGGGATGCGGGCCACATGGACGCCCCACGTGAGGAGACGGAGTGCTGGCCACACGGATGCCCCACGTGAGACAGGGAGTGCGGGCCACACGGATGCCCCACGTGAGGAGAGGGCTCCGGCGGTGGCACCACGTGGGTCCAGCAGGAAGGAGCCAGCGGCTCTGCTGTGAGGCTGCGTGGTGAGCGCAGGGCCAGGCCTCGTTGCCTGAGGGGCTTCTAGAGAGGAGAGGGTCTGTCTGCCCCGCCTGAGCACTTCTGCCTCAGGGTCCATCCCTCTGGAAGAGGAGCTTCCCGACAGCCTCTGTTGGGAGGGAGAGCAGCATTCGGTGGCCAGAGCGTCTTGCCTACCCTCAGGGCCTCCTCAAGACCCACGGGGGCTGCAGCCGCTTCAGTGCGACAGGGCGGGTGCCGGGCCATGGCTTCTATTCGCTCGCTGGTTCTGTGAAGCGGTGTGCGAGGCTCCGGTAATAGAGCAGCCACCGGGAGGCACAGGGTCCCTGTCCTTGGGCAGCAGCTTCCGCCCTCAAGCGAGAAGCAGTCCCCACCCCCATGGAGTCTTTCATCCGAACAGCCTCAGCACCCCCCAAACTGTCTTCTCTCGGCTTCTCCAGACAGGCTTCTCAAGACAGGCAGCTCCTGGGGTGGGGTGGGGCGGGGCCCGGCCCTCCCGTGCTTCAGGCCCCTTCCTTGCCCAGTTAACACAGCCCCGCCCGTGCAGGCCCCCACTGTCCGCAGAGCACTGCCCTGCAGACCCTGGTCCCAGCCTGGAGCTCTGCCCCTCCTGGAAGACTCTTCCGCCCATCCTCACCATGTTCTGGAGAAGCCCCCTCGCCTTCCTGTTTCGCTGTTCTCTGTGGGACACCCCCACCTCGGCCTGTTTTCTGTCTCTCTGGGGAGGGGGTCAGCCCCCACATGTGAAAGAGCCATTGCTGGCCCCTGTGGAGTGCCAGCACCTCGGTCAGCTCCTGGCGCGTCGCAGATGCTCAGTGACGATCAGATGAATGTGAGAAACCCAGCTAGCTCATGAGGAGCCATGAGAAGGGCCCAGAAGGGACGGAGCGCAGGGCTGAGAGGGGCTCCTGGGGCAGGGACACGGGTGAGGGGCCTCGGTGAACGCCAGTTCATTGGGGCCTGAGTCGCTCAGGCGGGAGCATCGGGCTCTCAGGGCTGCAGGAAGAGCGGCCGCAACAGACGTGCGGAAAGCCCCAGGGACGGTCCAGGAGTTGAGACGGAGGCATGGGCAGGGGGCCCAGCAGCCTGCACCCCAGCCACGGCCCTGCCCTCGACAGGCTGGAAAACCCCGAGGGCTTCTCCGCCAGGAGTGGGTGCGCCCCTGCACTTCTCTAAACACAGGCTGTTTCCTAGCGCGATTCCAGGTTCACGGGCGGAGGGGAAAGGAAGGGGGTTCCCGCAGAGCCTGCCCCCCGCCCCACCCCCATGCCACCCTCTCCTCTAGAGGCCTCGTGACATGCGGGCGGCACCCAGGTCCGCGTGGCGGTCACGCAGACTGCCCCGGGCCCTCCCGCGGGCCGCTGCGGGGCGGGCTGCAGTCTGCGCGCCGCCTGCCCAGCGCGGTCCCTCTGTGCCCGCAGTGCTGGCCTACATGCAGCTGCTCGAGGACTACTCGGAGCCGCAGCCCTCCGTGTTCTACCAGACGCCCCAGAAGGAGCACGTGTACCAGCAGAAGAACAAGCTGCTCATGGAGGTGTATGGCTTCAACGACTCCCTCAGCGCCGGCGACGCCCCGCACGAGCTCGCCCCGCCCCCCGCCCTGCCCCCAAAGCAGCGGCAGCTGGTAGGTGGGGCCCACGAGTGGCCTGGGCCGCTGGGCCCGCTCTCCTGCTCACATCTCTCCCTGCAGGACTGGCTGCTCCTCCAGAGCAGGCCCCTGCAGCTGGCACTGGCTTGTACTCAGAATGTTTGCTTTCTCTGTAGACACTTTTCTCTCTCTCTCTTTTGTGGCTGCAATATAGACTTCCCCGAAAGGAGGGAGTCAATCAGAGCACAGGGCAGGGTCTGTGCGGGGCCATCTGTGGCCTCGATTTACATAGTGGGCCTCACTGCCCAACCCCTTGCACCCCCCAGCCAGGGCCGGCCCAGTGAGGACCAGCTCTGTGGGAGCAGGGTGGCTGACACAGAGCCGCTTTGTGTTTTAGGCCGGCACACCCTTCCTCCTTTAAAACCTCTCCTGCATAGGACTCCACGTAGGCAGCACAGAGGGGCCGTCAGGCTGTGGGCAGGCTGGAGAGACGCTGGGACCAGCGGGGGTCACTCGGGTACACCTCTCAACCCTCTTCTGTCCGCCACCAGCCTCCTAACCACAGGGGCTGCGGTCAGGCTCTAGAAGCGAAGCGCCCAGTCCAGCCAAGCTCTCGAGGAAGGGTGCCCCGGGAGGGCAGTGCATCAGAGCTGCACCTGCTCTTGCCCTCGTGTTGGCTGGTCCACTCGTCTCAACCAGAGAGGGCCGCCTTCATCCCCTGCGAGGGGACGCTGCCCTGGCTGATCTGGGAGGTAGATGGCCAGGCGGTGAAGGTCCTGAGGTCACTCCTGGAAGCTGCCTGGGCCTCAGCAGTCCTGCGACTGGGCCTTGAGCCCATGCACAGGGGGCTCTGGGGCAGGGGCAGCCTGTCTTGTGGAAGGCGGGCCAGGCTCAGGCTGGGGTCTGGGTTCCAGTCCTGCACTAACCAGCTGTGTCTCCCCAGCTGTGCTCAGGTCTCAGCTCTTCACCTGCCCTGCTCTCCCCACAGACAGCTGAATATGCCCGAATGTGAGTCTCTGTTGTTCACCGCAGACACATAGATGCCTGCCTCAGGGACCCCTGACCTAAAATGTTTAGTTAAACAGCTGGGCCAGTTTCATTGAGATCTGGTTTTCTCAGCCCCTCCTGCTGGGTGCACAGGTGCCCATTGCCCGGCCCTGGGTGTCCTCTGTGTCCCGTGGTGCCCACAGGAGCTGAGCCCTGAGGAGAGAACCCTGAGGGACGCGCTTGAATCCCAGCCCTGTGAGAGTCACATCACCTCACCTCGAGGCAGGGTGGCGGTCCAAGGGGCTCTCTAGGGAGAGGCTGCCAGGGAGCCCTGGAGGGTGGGCAAACATCCTGTGAACATCCCCTCCCCGTGGCCCCTGTCACCCCCACTTTAAGTAAAGTGAGGCTGAGAGAGCTGGAGAGACGGGCTCAAAGCCCACAGCAGAAGCGGAAGCCCAGACACGTGAGACACCCCGTGTGTGACTGCTGGGCGCCCCTTCTTCAGTGCCAGTGCGAGAAGTGTGACCCTGTTTTCCAGACAGAAGTGAGCATGACAGGTACACCTGTGGGCCCACGTACCCTGAGGGTGGCCTGGTTCTAGGTGCTTCACGCGCACACAGCCATCTGCCGGAAACCTGAGGTACAGAGAGCGTCATGTGACGCCTGATGCCAAGCTGGCCCCACGTGGCAAGGCCAAGGTTAGGGCCCAGGCCGCCTGGCTCCTGCTCCACACCCTGAAGCACGGTCGCTCCCACAGAGGAGTGCTGGGGCCCTCAGGAAGCGGAGGAGCTGGGGTGCACATACAGGTCCGCGTGGCTCCTTCCATCTTACCGCCGCTTCTTCACAGGAGTGAAGAGGGCATCCGCTCCCCAGCTCGCCTTCGACAGTCGTCCTAGACCCCTAGCTGGGCCCGGAAGCCATCCCTCTCCAGAAGGTGCCAGCGGGGCAGGGGGCAGCCCGCCCCCTCCGTGTGCACGTGCCTGACTGCTCTCTGCTTCTCTCCCTCCCGCCCCGTCTCCGCCCTCGCTCCTCTGTCCAGCAGGCCTCCTGTGCTGCTTCTCCCTTCTCCTCTGTCTCCTACTGTGTCCAGCAAACTAAAGTGGCCTTCACCCCCGAGGACGGCAGTGCCGCTCCGGGCATCAGTGTGTCCGTCTCTAACTCCTTTCTCAGCCGGCACGGCAGCTTACCTGTGCCCTCGGTGAGTCGCTCCCTGCACTCGCTACCGGGAACCTGGAGAGCAGGACCTTTCCCTCGTGGCCGATGCCTCCCGACATGCATGCTGCTGCCTGTCGCTGGCTCTAGCCCTCCACAGACCCCAGACAGGAAGGGTGGCCCGAAGGTCGGTGTGAGTGGCTGGAGTGGGTTGGGGTGGGACTCTTAGTGGCCACGCTCAGAGCATCATGACTCAGACATAAACTGGCAGAGATGTTTTGGCTTTTTTATTCTGTTCTCCACTGGGCATTGGGTCAGCCCTGTAGTGTTCTGTGTTTAAAAAGGAATATTCCTCACGTAGGAAGCAGAGCAGCCTGTATCCAGTATGATGGAGCTGAAGTTAAGAGAGCTGCATCAGTTAGCTTTCACTACCTCTTGCTAATGTAACAAATCACCCCAAAACCTGTGGCCTAAAGAGCAGTAACCGTTTGTCCTTGCCGGAAAGTGAAAGTTGCTCAGTCATGTCCGACTCTTTGTGACCCCATGGACTATACAGTCCATGGAATTATCCAGGCCAGAGTACTGGGATGGGTAGCCTTTCCCTTCTCCAGGGGATCTTCCCAACCCAGGGATCAAACCCTGGTCTCCCGCACTGCAGGCGGATTCTTTACCAGCTGAGCCACCAGGGAAGCCTTGCCTAGGACACAGCTTAGCAGCGCAGCTGTGCTGATCAGAACAGGCCTGGCTGCCAAGGGCTGGACTCGCCCACATCCCTGGCACCCCAGTGGGGGCTGGTCTGGCAGTGACCCTCCTGACCTGTCCGCTGCATCAGGCCAGCCTGGGCTTGTTCACAGGGCAGTCGGCTGGGCTCCAGGAATACAGATGGAAACCTGCAGGCATCATAAGGCATCAGTGTGGGGCTGGCATGCATCCTCTGGGCCAGGCCCCAGGCAGTGCAGCCTGGGAAGGAGAGTGGACTCGACCTCCGCTGGGCGGGCCCTTCCGCAGGCCACCCTGTGGAGGTGGGGTGGCAGGAGGAGGGCTGGCGTGCTGTCTGCAGACACACGGCGCTGACGCCTCAGAGGCTGTGCAGGTCTGCTGTCTTCCTCTGGGATCTGCATCTGCTCAAGAACCTGACCGCCCCCACCTCCTGCTGATTCTGTCTAGTGACACCCTGGGTGTCAGGGCTCAGGAAAGGACTCTCCAAGGGAGCTCGGTGGACCCGTCCCGAGGTGACTCGCATCCTCCCAGGCCTCAAGTTCAGTCCTCTGGGGTAGCACTTTTCCTTGCCTCCTCTTCTGTGAATGGGACGATTAAGTAAAATCACAAGAAACTGCTGGGCAGGTAGTAAGCTTGGAACGTCTGTCGTTATTGCTCTTGTCTTAGAGTTCTGGGTTCTAGCCTTGGCTTGTTCTGATCCTGTGCGTGAGTGCCTCGGCAGATGTCTTCACTTGCTTGGACTGCCTTTGCCCTCTTGAATGACCAGGTTGACCTGGTGACGTCAGAGCCCTCTCCAAGCTTGGGTTCCCAGTGTGGTCTTGTCCGTTCTCCGTATTTGGAGCAACCCAGTGCCCAAGTGAAGCTGGTCCTCCCCATTGAGGGGACCTCGGGATGCAGTCTTCCCTTCAGCTCCCAGACCTCGCCGGGCAAGGCAGGACCACTCCCCACCCTCCCTGGCTCTGGTGCACAGACACCCTCTGTTTCCTCAGCAGCCACCTCTGACAGCTCTTTTCACAAATCTTGCAAAACTTGGCCTTGAGACAATCCTAGGTCTTGACATTTTTTTTTCCCCTCCCCTCTACAAACAGAAAGTAAGTGTGAGTTTTCCTAAGAATGTCTACATCCCTTTTGAATAGTTTGGGGAGAAGACTGAATGAACTGGACTGTATACTGTAGAATTAAAGAGAATTCGAGGACATTTTAATTTAAGCTGGGGTATGAGTATGTCATAATTTTCCCCTCAGCACACAGAGGAGTCTTACAACATCTTGCATCTCAGCACCAGCTCCACAAAGGAGCCTGAGAGGAGTGAGCTAAGAAGGGCGCTTTATTTCACTTGAAGCGAAGCCCCTCCAGGCCTCCAGGAATGTTAGTGATGGCCTAGATATATGGAATAGTTGACATCTGAAATGCAGAAACCCCAGAGAAATGATTTAGCGGTAATGCCAGTACGTTTTTCATGTATATTCTCTGCTTACATTTGGAGATGAGCCCCAGACAGAGGGCTTTGATGTGCTCTTGGAGCAGCGCTTCATTGCCAAATGTCTTTGTTCCTTCATCCCTGGACTTGGGTCATCAGTCCAGCATGGAATTCCCAAGAGCTGCCTCATAGGAAAATAGCAGGTGCCAAATCTGAAGTTCTTTGCCCAGTGGCCTATTACTTCTGCCTTGTAACAGGAAGATTGAAAAGCTTGCCCAGGGAACTGTAGAGCAGTGAACCTGCGCTGGTCAGCTTAGCGTGATGGAGGCGCTGCAGAGGCACGCCTAGCCCCTTTTCCAGGGCCCCGTGGAAGATGGGGTGTGGTAGGAACAGAGCCGCTCCCGGTGTGGGTCAGGCAGCCGGGAGGAGCCAGGGCAAGCAGGACGGCCCGTTGTCCTTGAGAAGCCCGTGCTAGGGAGTAGGCAGAGTGGGTCAAGTGGAAAGGGGACTCCGGCTCGGGCAGGGCGTGGGCAGCAGGGTGAAGGTCACAGACGTCTGGGGAAGGCTGTGGGCAGTGGGGGCAGGACGGTGTCAGGAGGGGGCGCCGGAGTTGTGGTCTGAAAGCCAGTTAAGGTTTCAGGGAGATGAAGGTCAGTGAGGGACCTGCCTGAAGGTGGGGAGTAGAAGCTTGTCTCAAGTATAAACTCTCAGGAGTGAGGCCCAGGGAGAGCGGCTGGAGGGGGTGACAACAGCCCACCGTTCGCGCATCCTGCCCTGCGGTCGAAACCTGCTGCTTCCTCCTGGGTGCTGCCCTCCGGGCTTGGGCCCAGCCCTGACCACTCTTTCCTGCTTGTCCCCAGACGTGTTCCTGCTCCCGTTCCTGGGAGGTGCCCACCCTCCTCTTCACAATCTTTGTCTGGGTCTGCTTAGCCCCCAGTCCACAGACCCCCTTTCCTTCCTGGCATGCACTGTGATTCTAGGAGACTTGGACAGCTGCTCAGACATGTGGCGTCTAGGACGTTAAGACCAATTGGGTAGAAGAAGGTGTTCAGGGAAATGATGAGCTACTATGAGGCCAGAACGATGTGGAGAGCTAGGTGCAGCCACCCCCGGGCATGGGCAGCTGGCCCCCTCGTGCCTGTTCCAATTCCAGTAGGCCTTGTAGTACGCCTGCCCCTTGATGGCACGGCTGAGTGTTTGAGTGATGGGCCCACTGAGGTACACCTCTCAGATGTGGCACTGGCGTCCTCCTCCCACCCCTGGATTCTCCTCCATCACTTGTACCCCTGGCCACCTGCCCTGTCCTTGCTGCGGCCTTGCCTGTGCTAACTGCCCGACTCACACCTCCCCCCAAACTCCCGTCCCTCCAGCCCCAGTCCTTCCCCCACCACCCTGGATTCCCACTGCTGTTCCCACTGTGGCCCTTCCTGGGCTTGCATTTTCTCTATTCTGAACCCTAGTGGTGAGAAGTCTTGGAAGCTCTGAGCTGGGTCCATATTCACTTTTCCCTCGACCAACCTATTATTGGGAACCTGTTAATAACCATTAGGGTTTCCAGTCCTCTGGACATTACAACACTGATGTTACAAAAGCCACCTCCCTCCAGGCCTATTCTTTCTTGGCTCACCGATATTAACTGTCACCAAGAGATAAAGCTGGATGCTAGGACTCTGCTGAAATATTTTCTTTACTATCTTGGCTTCCAAAATGATTCTGGAGAATCAAAACTTCTAGAAGACCCAAAAGAAGAACTTCAGAAATACCCATAATGACTGTCCTCTGTTTTTAAAAGTCTCTCGGGTAAGAAAGTCATGTGTATCCTGTTGAGGACTTCAGTTTAAATGGAGACGGTGGGTGGAGCTGCTGGCTGTGACCCTCTGAGAGCCGGGCCGGGCTTCCACGCTGCAGCGCACGGGCCCTCCTAGGACCTGCCCGGGGGTGGCTCACCCTGTCTGCCCCCTCGTCAGTCTCCAGTCACCAGCCATCACCGAGATGAAGGCATCTGACAGGTGGAAAGGCCAAGCAGGGAAGGAGAGGGAGGCAGGAAGGAAGATTGTGGACCGCAGCAGGTGTGCCCTCCTGCTGGTTAAGTAGCCCCCCCGCCTCCCCGACTCTGTCCCCTGTGTCTTCCTGACATCGTCTTTTCCTCACTGGCTTCCCGCCTGCTCAGAGCAAACTTACTCTGAGAGAAGAGGGAGGGTCCATGGGCAGTACCAAGGGCCCCGGGCAGGCAGGTTCACCTCTGAGCTGACCTCTCTCCGGCTCTTTGTTCTGTCGCCTGCCCGACCTCCCAGGGTTTGCTAAAGAGCGGCCCCCAGCACCATCAGTAGCGAGGAAAGCAGGGCTGTTTTGCCAGCCACGCAGGAGTCTTTGCAGGCCCCTCTGAGTCTGGCCTGAGATCTTCGCAGCCTCTTCCAGTCTGCTGGGTCCTTGAAATGCGATGTGGCTCCTCCAGAATGTTCCTCCTGTGCCTTTCTGCCTTTCCTCAACAACCAGGTGCCCATGTGGCCAGCGCATCCCTGAAGTGTGACCTCCAAGTTCACTGCCGCTCCGAGCCCAGACACGGCCTTGTGAGAAGGAGGCATGGGCGGGCCAACACTCCTGTGGGATCCTAATCCCCTCAGGTAGAGGTAGAAGCGTGGCTGTGTGTCAGGCCCCCACCTTGAGCCCAGGGTGAGCCTGCCTTGCCTGCGGTGGACACCCAAGGGCCAAGGACCGGGCCTTAGGGATCTTGTCCTGGGGGCTCGCCAAAGCAGCTGCTCTGCCCCCGCTGTTTCTGTCCCTGCTAAAGACTCCCTGACTCTTGTTGGTGCTCATGTCATTGTGGACAGCTCTCGCAGACTAGCTTCAGACATGAACTTCCCTGCCTCCCCTCGCTGATGACGACGCTGACCTAATGTAGTCTGTGACAGTCTTACTGGTCAGGGACCACAAGGCCCCCAGGCCCTTAGGAAGGTCCTGTGTGCGCTGATGGCTGCCTTTACTCTTGAGATTTCAAGCTGCTTGTCAGCTTGCCAGGGGCTCTTCTTCCTGTTCTGTGATGGAACGTTCACCCACGTTCTGGAGACAGAGACACCAGACTAGAGAAGCTGGACCACTGGCTAAGAGTGTTAAGTCAGAGCTGAGGTTAGAATCAGACCCCCATCGTGAAAAGCACAGTGTCAGGTTGATGTCTATGAATTGCTCAGTGGCCAGTAAGCGCTGAGACCCGAGAAGGCTCAGGAGAAAGAAAAGCCTGTGCACAGGCTGGACGTCGAGAGACACGCGTTCTTCGTCCTGACAGTGTTCTGACGCAGGACAGAGTGTAGCCGCAGGCTCTCCGTAGGGCACTAAGGGTAGGTGTGAGTTAGAGCCCCTGTCGTGCTGCGTAAAGCCACACTGAGTGAGAAATAGTGGAGTTGTGTTTCTAGAACTGAATTCAGATCACTGTGGAATCTGTACTAAATCTTCGTATGAAGAGTTGACGTTATCGAGGTCAATGTTTGTTTCTTTAGTGCAGAGAAGCATTTCTTAAAATGAAGTCATTTCCTTATGTACTTTTGACAGCACTGGGTCTCTGTGGCTGTGCAGGCTTCTCTCTGATTGCAGTGAGCGGGGTCCCCTCTGGCGCTCGCGCTTCTCACTGCGCTGGCCCCTCTCGTCGCACTGGCTCTAGGACGCACTGGCTTCAGCAGCCGTGCCGCGTGGGCTCCCTGGTTGTGGTCCCCAGGCTCTAGAGCTCGGGCTTAGTTGCTCTGCAGCGTGTGGGGTCTTCCTGGAGCAGGGATAGAGCCTGTGTCTTCTGCACTGGCAGGCAGATTCTTTCTCACTGAGCCACCAGGGAAGCCCTGAGGTTAATATTTAAGGAATATACAGAGCCTCCAAAGATGTATTGGAGGTTCTCACAAAAATATAATTAGCCATGAAACCATTGGCCAAAAATGTAGTGTTCTTCAAGGAAGATCTTGTGATTCAAATGCAGGAGTCTGAAGCACGAGAGGAAGCGTAGTAGGGTTCTGCTTTCACCTGCCCTAAGATTCTCCCGAGTGGACATTTTTGTTCTTCTGTATCCTTTGTTGTAGAATTACAAATTAGAATTTTAAATGAATTCAAAAAGAGAGAAGGCATTTTTTGCACACATGTGACGTCGATGCCGCCTTCCTTGGGTGAGCTGAGTGCTGGCTCCTTGTTCCCACGACGGGACCCACAGCAGTGTCTCTCCTTGCCTTGAGCACAGGAGCTCTCAGCATCGGCCTCTGACCCTGCCACTTGGCTTCAAAAACTCTGCTTCTGACATTATCTAACATGTAGTAGTTATAAATGAACACAGGCACCTCAAAGAAGGAAGTTTCCTCCGGGCCTAAGACGGCTTTTGTAAACATGTAGTTGACTAGGCTCAGGAAGGAGAGTGGAGACAGGCAGTCTTGTGGCCAGTTTGCCCCACGGAGTGAGAAGAACCATTATCAAGGGTCCTTCCTGGTGATCTCAGAATGGTCATGTCCCATCTGAGAACCAAGTAAGATGTGGTTGTTTCCAGGAGATCCCTCCCCAGGAGATCGAGGCTGTGTGTTTTGCATCGGCTCAAAGCTTTACTTCCTTCCAAGAGAAATAACTGAGGCCCATATTGTGTGGACACTCGCAGGCCCTGTTTGAAGGACGCTTCCGCTGAGCCCCCAGCTCACTATAGGAGAAGAAAGCCCAAACCACCCTCAAATTACAGCTCCTTTGAATATGTTTTCTCCCAAATGATGGATAAAACTTTAAGCCCCCAAACAAGCTGTCCAAGAGCGTATCTGTTTTCGCCAAGTAGTGTTCAAACCCCTGAAGTCACAAGCCTCGCTGGAGCCAAGGGTGTATAGTAATGACTGATCTCTGGCGGCTTCTTCACCCCCGAACACTTGGGGCCACGGTCAGTCCACTCACTCAGACAAGTGCATTTCCCGTGATTGGCAGGGCTGGGCGCTCTCCAGAGCGTGGGGCCTGCGTCACCATGGAGTCGCTGTGATGATTGGCGGGGCTGGGTGCTCTCCAGAGCTTGGGGCCTGCCCGAGCCACCCTGGAGTAGCCGTAACGGTCAAGGTCCTCTGGCCTGCAGCTCCAGCCCTCGGCTGTTGGCACGCTGACCGCCTCCTCTGGGCCCCGGCCCTCTGATAATCACAGGGATTAGATGGAATGTCTGTCATGTTGAGGAATCAGAGGTTTTCTTATGAAGATCTACTTTCCTGCTTTCTTCCCAACAGTGCAGGGCCTGTCCCTAGTCATCTTTCATGCCAGGATGTAATGGAAAGGAAGTGGCACTGAAAACTGGTGCCTGGCCAGCTTCAGGCAGCTCTGCTGCCTAGCACGTGACTGGCCACCCATCAAGGCAGTCTCCCTCCTCCTTCACACCCAGGAGACTCAGTGGTCCTTTCAGGTGTGTACTCCAGAGAGTGGGTTGCTGGCTCCTGTGTCTCTCACGAGGGTAGGTCTTTGCTCTACGTGTCTGACGTGTATGTCAGGCCTTTGCCTCTTGCAGGTTGGTCATCGCTTGGGTGGTCTCTGGGCGGAGCGAGCAGACCAGACCCTGCAGAGCTGCAGGATCGCAAGCTTAGGGCCTGTCACATGCCCAGAGTGCTCCCTGAGTGTGAGGGGGCTGACCCAGCACCGTCTCTGTCGAGCTGAGCCCAGCTGTGGCTTACTAGGTCCACGGCTGCCCTTCCGGCCTGTCTCTGCATCTTCGTAAGGAGGACTGTAACTTGGTGCAGAGTAAACGAGGTGGCTCACATAAAACCTTCAGCGCCTCCTCTGCCCAGCAGGACACCTTCTGTGAGAGTAGCTGCCATCCCCACCATCATGAGGTGGCTCTTGCTGGCACTTTGACTGTGAGATCAGGGCTGACGCGGGGGGCCAGGTGCCCCTCCTCCTCCGCAGAAGTCACTCGAGCACGCATAGATCTTCCGCAGAAACATGCCGCCTCCCAACAGGCAGCCCGTCCCATTATAGACTCTTGGGCCCAGACAGTCTTACTCCAGCTATAAATAAAAATTCTTGCCGCGGAGTGCAGCAGTGAAGCCCGGCACCAGCCAGATCCTAAAATAGATTCCAGGCTGCGGTGAAGGCGTGTTTTCTGTTCCACGGCCAGCCCTGCGTTCTCCCTGCCCTTGTGAAATAAATGTGATCTTAAAGGGCCTGGAAACACTGCTCGGGGGAGGCGATGGATACTGGATTTGTTGACTGCGGTACAAGCATGAGCTTGCAGGGCCAGGGAGGGACCGGCCTGGTGGTGATTAGAGAGCAGCCCTGTGTCTCCCCCGCGCCCCCTACCACCACTGCTGCCCCCTGAAGGTGATGTTCAGGCCTGGCTGCTGTCCCAGCAGGACCGCATAGCTAGAATACCAGAGCTGAGCCCAGGCAGCCTGGTTGTTGCTGAGGGAAGGAGGGCAGGGCAGCCAGCCACTCTGTCCCAGAGACGCGCACCCTCCTTCCCTTCTCCCTGGTGGCCGCCCCTCTCCTCTGCCATCCTCACCCTCAGTGGCCTCCCCTGCGGACCCGTACCTGCACAGCCCAGGCAGCTTGTCCACGACCCCCCGCGCCCGCCGTCGAGACACTGCTGAGTCAGGCGACATTCTGGGCACCTTGGTTAATAACAGCATTAAGATCCATTCCTAAGCATTCCCTCATTCAGTAAGTATGTACTGAGTTAATTAAACGCCTTGGCTCTGTTTCTCAAGGCGCTCCTGAGGGTATTTTGGAGGGCAGGAGAGGAGAGCTGACGCTGATTGCTTGTCACCCAGCCAAACTTACAGGGCGTCTCAGTAAACGCACACAGAGCCCCTGGGAGGGAAGAACTGCTGCTTCCATCCCTGCTTTAAAGAGGAGGAGACAGGCTCAGAACTCGCCCCCCTGCCCGAGGTCACACTGCATGACTTGTGCACGTGCCCTCTCAGCAGTTGCCTCAGCTCCCAGAAAAGGCACCCGCGCTGTGCGTGTTAGTTCTAAAAGGCCTTGTAGGGCTTCACAGAACCGTTCAACTTCAGCTTCTTGAGCGTCACTGGTTGGGGCATAGACTTGGATTACCGTGATATTGAATGGTTTGCCTTGGAGATGAACAGAGATCATCCTGTCGTTTTTGAGATTGCATCCAAGTACTGCATTTCGGACTCTTGTTGACCATGATGGCTACTCCATTTCTTCTGAGGGATTCCTGCCCGCAGTAGTACATATAATGGTCATCTGAGTTAAATTCACCCATGCCAGTCCATTTTAGTTCGCTGATTCCTAGAATGTCAACGTTCACTCTTGCTATCTCTTGTTTGACCGCTTCCAATTTGCCTTGATTCATGGACCTGACATTCCAGGTTCCTATGCAATATTGCTCTTTACAGCATTGGACCTTGCTTCTATCACCAGTCATATCCACAGCTGGGTATTGTTTTTGCTTTGGCTCCATCCCTTCATTCTTTCTAGAGTTATTTCTCCACTGGTCTCCAGTAGCATATTGGGCACCTACTGACCTGGGGAGTTCCTCTTTCAGAATCGTATCATTTTGCCTTTTCATATTGTTCGTGGGAAGAATACTGAAGGCAAGAATACTGAAGTGGCTTGTCATTCCCTTCTCCAGTGGACCACATTCTGTCAGACCCCTCCACCATGACCCACCCGTCTTGGGTTGCCCCATGGGCATGGCTTAGTTTCACTGAGTTAGACAAGACTATGGTCCTAGTGTGATTAGATTGACTAGTTTTCTGTGAGTATGGTTTCAGTGTGTCTGCCCTCTGATGCCCTCTTGCAACACCTACCATCTTACTTGGGTTTCCCCAACCACCGGTGACGCACAGAGTCCGACCCGCTGCCCGCAACCGGCTGCACGTGCTAATGCAATGTCATTGTGCTGTGCGGAGCTGTGTGTGATCTCTGTGGACTGCTCAGACTGAGGCTTTACTGCTGCACTTGGACTGCACTGGCTTGGGGCAGGCCCACTCCAGTGCTCTATGCGTTTTCATGCTTCAGGGATGGGGGGGTGTCAGTGAGCACACATCAGGACCCCAGAGCCAGGATTTGGCCTGGTTCGTTCTGGCTGCTGTAACAGATTACTGCAGCCTGGGTGGCTTATAACAGCAAGTGTGTTTCTCACAGCTCCAGAGGCCAGCATGGTTGGGCGAGGCCCTCTCCCTGGTCACGGACTTTTCTTCGTCCTCACATGGCAGAGGGTAGAGCCTCTTTTCTGTAGCACAGACCCTAGCATCTGGAGGGGTGAGGATTTCAACATACAAATTTGGGGGGGCACCGACGTTCCGACCATAGCAGCACTGAAGGTGGGTTGTGAGCGAGGCAGTCGTGGCCAAGGGAGAGGCGCCTGTGTGCGGGAGTGAGTGTCCGGCAGGCCTGGGGGCTGGACTCCTGCGGGAGTCTGCAGCCACTGCCTCAGTGCGGCCGGCGCAGGGGTCCCTCAGACGGTCTCCCGGGACCAGCCGGGCCGTCCCCTCCCTCAGCTGATGCACTTCACTCACGGTCTCCTCTGGGCACCTTCTCGGCCAGTGAGAGCGCCTCCCTATGGCTGTGGGGGGAGCACACTCCAGAGGTGAAACAGCCCCCAAAGCCAGACGCGCCACCCCCAGCAAGGGCCTGGCTTGGACCACTGCTCTGAGAGGTCAGATGGAAGGCGGCGGCTACTGGCCCTGAGTAGGGTGCCCCATGGACGCTCAGGCCCCACGGCCCCAGGGGGAGGACAGCTGAGCCAGGGCTCCGCCGCCACGGGCTTCTCCCCAAAGAAGGCACGTGGACAGATGGGACCAGCAGGAACCCAGGCTTCATTGTCGTGCTGTGCTTCTTCACTTGTTCCCCTGTGTGTCTGGGTTGGCCTTGAGCTTCTGAGTTAGATGGGAGTAAGATGTGTGGGGACAGTCAGTTTCTAGACAGGTACCCTGGGTCAGATATAAACCAACAGCCATGGGGCTCATGGCCTCACCAAGGAGCAGGGGAGCTTTGAACTCTGATCCACAGCCCGAGGAGGCTGGTGGGGGGCAAAGGGGAGTATGCCTGCTCCTTGTGTGACAGCAGCTCTCCCCTCAGGTTGAAGTGTAGCTTTAGAGAAATGCTAAGGGGATGAGTGGCTTTAGCCTCTCATTAGTTTAAGTCTTCATTTCCTCTTGCTTCATGGATTTCAAAAATCCTGTGCCGGGTATTCCCTGGCAGTCCAGTGGTCAGGACTCCTTGCTTCTACTGCCAGGGGTCCAGGTTTAACCCCTGATCAGGGAACTAAGATCCCACACGCCTCACAAAAAAAATCCTATGCCAAAATGCAGAGAGGACAGCTGAGCAAGCGGTGTGCCTGTTTTTTGGGGCAGGCTTTTGTCAAGTTCCAGCCCCTCGTGGTGGGAAGTGAGCCTGGCGGGGGCTCCAAACTCAGCCCCTGCTACACATTCGTCCCCGTTTCTCCAGAACGGTGGGCAGGGCAGGCCTGGCCACCCCAGGGGACTGTTAACTGGTGGTCTCCAACTCTCCTTCTGTAGCGCAGCCCGGGCCTGAGTCTGCACTCACGGGCTCTGGTCTCTGCCCAGCCTGACCTCAGACTTTTCTTTCATGATGGGACCCTCGGAGAATGGAGCCTTGAGGTCCTAAGGGGGCATCAGAGGCGTTGCACTTCATCTGTTAAAGAAAGGAAAAAGATGGGCAGAAAGGGAAACTCAGAAATTTTTAGTGTTTTGGGAGCACAGTTCTTTCAACCATGTTTAAGGCTTATCACTTCCCTTCCAAAAGGATTTGAAGTGACTACAATATTGAAAAGGCTTGCAGTATTTGACTTTCAAGAACTAAAATCAGAGAGATTCATCAAAAAGAAAGTCAAAATGAGTAAATGTGACCAGGTGTCTGCACACGCTCGGTGGAGTCATGAGGTTCCTGGAAGGACAGTCTGTGTAGACGGGTCTGCATAGGTTCAATTTTCTGACATACAGAGGATGGGACCCCCCCCCCTCCACAGTGTGGGGTAGGGGCTTGCTCTCCTTGGAGGGGCACCACGTCCCGCCCTGTAGACACTGAGGATGGCTCTGGGTGGTCTTCAGGCTCTTCTCAAGGGGCTGCTGAGCCAGGGTGGGGGGACCTCCAGCCAGAGGGCCACAGGGGTGGTTTGGCCTGAGTGGTGTCCTCGTTTGAAAGACTGTGACCGGCCCGTCACGGCTCAGCCGAGTTAATCTAATGACTTTTTCTCTTGTCTGTTTTCTTCTTCCCTCCTCTCATGTTCGTGTCTGTGTTCCACTCTGACTCTGTAGTACAAGTCCGTGTTTAGGTCCTATTCGCAGGATTTCGTGCCTCACAGCCAAGCTTCCGTCCAGCCTTTCCTTCCGTCTACCTCCTCTTCCTCTCCACACTTCCCACCTGTCCACCAGTCTCAGAGCTCTGACTTAGCCGTGCCGCCCGTGGCCAGTCTGCCTCCCAGCACCCTGGACGGGCCTCTCTCATCTCAGGAGAGCAGCTTTCACGGGAACACTGTCTGCCTTCCTTCCGAAACCTCTTTCACTGACTCGCCCCAGACGCCTTCGGTGAGAACTCAACACACACACCTCCACGCGGGGCTGCACATCCCAAGAAAGCCTCCGCCCACCCTCGCTGTCGAGGCCGTTGCTGGCGTGGGCCCCGTCGCGGTGGCTGGGCTGAGGGGTGCACAGGTCCCCCTGGTGAGATGGTAGCCCGTCAGCTTCCAGAACAGAAATGAAACCTTCCGTGTGGATTCCCAGCAAACTAGGATCTGATTTTCCACAGATGGGTCAGTGGCTACTTAGAGACGATCTGTTGTCCTAATCGTGACGTGTAAATCCTGCTGGTCTTCCGTGCGGTTGGGGGGATTCTAGAGAAGGGCACAGAGGCCTCTGACAGCCCAGGGGCAATTGCGTGTAGAGTTGTGTGGCACTGGGGGTGGGGGCCTGCTTGCCGTGCGGCCCGGCGGCCTGCAGTGCCTCCTCCAGGCTCAGGGCAAGGCTGCTGTGCCTGGGGATAGGGGGACGGGGCAGGACAAGTGCAGGCGCCTGCAGCCGGCCCTCCAGCGTGGGGATGTTCTCCTTCCCTCCGTGACTGCCCCCCATCCTCCATTATTGCCTCCCACCCCCCGTGATTGCCCCTGTCCTCCGTGATTGCCCCCCCGCCCCCGTGATTGCCTCCCATCCTCCGTGAACTACCCCCCCTCCTCTGTGACTGCTCCCCCTCCCCTGTCCCCCACCCTCCGTGATTGCCCCCGCCCTCCGTGATTGCCCCCATCTCCTATCCCCCACCCTCCATGATTGCCTCCCATCCCCCACCCTCCATGATTGCCCCCGCCCTCCGTGATTGCCCCCATCTCCTATCCCCCACCCTCCATGATTGCTTCCTGTCCCCCATCCCTCGTCCTCCATGACTGCCCCCGTCCTCTGTGATTGCCCACATCCCCTATCCCCCACTCTCCATGATTGCCTCCCGTTTCCCATTCCCCGCCCTCCGTGATTGCCCCTGCCCTCCATGATTGCACCCCCATCCCCTGTGATTGACCCCCATCCCCTATCCCCACCCTCCGTGATTGCCCCCTGTCCCCCATGACTGCCCCCCGTCCCACATCCTCCTGCCCTCCGTGACTGCCCCCTGTGCCATGCTGCAGCCCCTGATGTCCCTGCTATAGCAGAGCACGGAAGAGTATGCCTCTTCCAGGGCACTTTGAGGGCCAGAGTGCCCATGACGTCTTTGGAGAAGCTCCAGCGGGAAACCTGGGTCCCCTCTGACAGAGACAGGCAGTGGCAAAAACAGCTTTGTCCCCTGACCCTGGCAAGGTCCCCAGGGAATGGAGGGCACTGTCTTCCCCTCCTTGAGAAAGAGCATCCCAGTCAGGGCCAGCCTGGCGGGGCCATCACAGGTGGGTATCTCTCATCCTGTCTCCCCCAGAGCGAGCACACCTGTGAGGGGGACTACGTCAGTCTGTATTGCTCTGGCCAGAGCAGCGAGGAGCTGGCCCGCCCTCGAGGAGTAAGTAACCTCGGGCTGCCTCGTGCATGCAGCCAGGCCTGCGGCTCGGCCCTGCTCCCATCGGCCTGAGCCTCCTGCTCAAGAGCTGCCTGGCCCGGGGCCGACCTGGCTCTGCAAGGAGAGGACGGTGCTTCCAGCGGAGCCTTCTTTGCTTTCGCTTCCGCGTGTGGGTCCCCTGCAGCCTAGCCAGCGGGCCTGCTGGGAATCACAGAGCAGCCGGCTCGGCCCTGGCTGGCTACTCTCAGGGATTTCTTCCTACCCCATCTTCTGGTGTTGAGGCCTGTCTCCTGTCCATCCTCTGAGGCGGGGAATTCTCTCTCCTGTACCCAGCTCTCCAAACCCACACCCCTCCCCCAGCAAGCTCCACGTCCACACCGCTGCTCCCAGGGCAGCTGGTGAGACCCCCAGGCCTCACACCGTCGTGGTCGCCCTGGTCCTCTGCTGTCCCAGTGCCAGGTGGCTGAGGGGCCGTGCTTCTGCTGAGCAGTCAGCTGTCCGGGTTTTGCTGCAGCAAATCATGAGCGAGTGCAGAACCTTCCAGAGTAACTCTCCCCACTCTGAGCCAGTCCCAGTCCCTAAAGGGGGTACCCTGAGGGGACTCCGTCCTCCTCTGGGGTCAGCTCAAAGGGCCCAGTCGTTGAAAGCATGGTCACTCTCATTATGATGACCCCGAAGCACCTCAGATATCCACACAAGCAGGCCCCACTTCAGGTGTTAGCAAGCTGTAGAATGAGGTGGAGTTCCCACTCTGGTGGAATCCAGCCTGGTCCTCGGGAGCTGTTTTTCCCCGGCTGTCCCTTGCATCTTCCAGGTCAGCCTCTGTACACGGAGCCCGTCCCAGGCTGACCTTCCAGGGCTCCCCTCCCCCTGTGACCCTCCATGAGGACATTTCTGCATCTTTGTGTCCTGCCCCCCGGGTCCTCCCTTCTCTGTTGCGGCCTGGGTGGCAGACCAGGGGTGCCAGGGCCATGTGGTCACTGAGAGGGGTGGGCCAGGTTCCCAGGAAGAAGCCAGGGCGCTGGAGGAGGGAAGGGGCTGTCTTGTGTGCCTGAGCCCGTGACAGGGTCAGGCGAGCACTGTGGTGCTAAGGGCGTCTGTGGCTAGGAGGTCAGCAGAGGTGTGCTGCACACCCCGGGGCACAGCGGGTAGGGCTGCAGCTTTCAGCACTGGGGGCGGGGGCAGCCTCTCTTTCTCCGTGTGCCCGGGCACGGGGATGCCCGCCAGCAGGTAGGGTGTTGGTCAGCGCCACAGGGGAAGGGCATGCACTGGCTGAGCTTGGCTGCGTGGTAGGTAGCCCCCGGGGCAGCCCTTTCTGCCGGGAGGTGACGGGATGGCTCTGTCTAGGCCGGCAGCTGACGGAGGCTGTGAGTAGCGGAGCCTTCACTCTCCCTGAAGGCCGGGTACTACTCGGAAGAGGCCGTGCTTCCTGTGTGCCGGTCACAGTGGACACGTTTATGTCTCAGGCTGCTCCCTGGGAACTCGCGCTCCGAAGCCGCACGCAGGCAGGTGCTCTGCGGAGAGCGGCCCAGTAGGGGCAGCTGTCACACACCCAGCTCTGCCTTCTCTTTCCAGGAGTCACCCGCAGCAAAGGACGGACACTCCAGAGATGCCATGTCGGCTGGCTGTGTGCCTGGGAAGGAGGGCAGGGACGGTGGAGACAGGTAGGAAAGCCCCTCATGGGGCAGGCACCCTGAGAACAGCGTGTCAGCCGTCTGGTGACCACTGCCCCACCCGCAAGGCCTGCGGGGCTTTGGGTTCACACCTGGGCTGTGCAAATGCTGTGCTTTTTACAAATAGAAAGTTTGTAAGCAGCCCTGCATCAAGCCAGTCTGTGGACACCGTCTAACAGCATCTGCTGGCTTAGTGTTTGCATCACAGTTTGCTAATTCTCCCAGGATTTCAAACTTTCTCACTATTACTGTATTCATTATGACAGTCTGTGATGTTTGAGGTTACTATGGTAATTGCTTTGGGGCATCACAGACTGTGCCCATGTAAGATGGCAGACTGAATCAATAAACACGGTGTGCATTCGGACTGCTCCACACTCTGCAGGTAGCTGTCCCCCGCACCCGCCCCGATCTCCCTCCCTCTCAGGCCTCCCTGTTCCCAGACGCACAGTAGCGAAGTGAGGCTGGTTAATAACCCCACATTGGCCCCTAAGTGTTCAAGTGAAAGGAAGAATCACTCCTGTGTCACTTTAAATAGAAAGCTAGAAATGATGGGGTTCAGCGAGGAAGGCGGTTTGAAAGCCGCGACAGGCCTAGAGCTAGGCCTCTTGCACCAACCAAACAGTCAGGCATGTTGTGAAGGCAAAGAAAGTCCTTGAAAGACATTAAAAGGGCTGCTCCAGAGATCACACGAATGGTAAGACAGAGAAACAGCCTTCCTGCTGGTACGGAGACTGTTTGGGTGGTCTGGATAGAAGAACAAACAAACCAGCCCAGCACTCCCTTAAGCCTCATCCAGAGCAAGACCCTAATCTCTCCAATTCTGTGAAGGCTGAGTGAGGTGAGGAGGCTGCAGAAGAAAACTGTGAACCTGGCAGGAGGGGCTCATGAGGGTTCGGGAGAGAAGCCGTCGCATAACATGTAAGTGCAGGTGAAGCAGGAAATGCTGATGTAGGAGCTGCAGCAAGTCATCGAGAAGACCCAGCTCAGATCACTCATGGAGGTGGCTACACGAGACAGCAGATGTTCAGTGTAGAGGGAACAGCCTCCACTGGAAGAAGATGCCATCCAGGCCCTTCATAGCCAGAGAGGAGAAGTCAATGCCTGGCTTCAAAACTTCAAAGGACAGACTGACTCTCTTGTTGGGGGCTAACACAGCTGGTGGCTTGAAGCTGAAGCCAGTGCTCATTCACCATCTGAAAATCCCAGGGCCCTTAAGAGTGGGGCTCACTCTATTCTGCCTGCGCTCTGTACATGGACCAGCAAGGCCTGGGTGACAGAACATCTGTCCACAGCATGGTCTGTTGAGTATTTGAAGCCCACTGTTGAGATCTGCTGCTCCGAAGAAAAGATGCCTTTCAAAGTAGTGCTGCCCATGGAAAATGTACCCGGTCCCCCACGAGCTCTGATGGTGAGGTTTGATGTGTGATGAAATCAGCGTTGTTTCTGTGCTTACTGACGTAACAGAATCCCACCCCTCAAAGGCCTTCATGCCAGCCCACAGACGGCCACTGCTTCTTGAGTATCTGCACATGTACTGTTCACCTTACAACTACCCCAACAGTGTTTTCTTCTTCAAATCCTAAGCCAACCTCTCCTCCGCCTCTTACGAATTCAAGTGTAATGAAGGAGTGTAAAAGGTTCCTACCCACAACCTTTTTATTGTGAGTTTCTAGAGGTAGTGTGTATGTTGTATGTCGTGTATATTCGAAGCTGTTATGAACATGACCCTCAGTCCCTAAATATTTCAGCCTGCCTCAAAAGTGCCAACCTGACTACAGTATGACTATCACACCCAAGAAGAGTAATAATAAATTCCTTCTGATATACAAATGATAGAAAGTGAAGAGGAAGTAAAGATCCTCCTGATGAGGGTGAAAGAAGAGAGTGAAAAGCTGGCTTGAAACTCAACATTAGAAAAACTAAGATCGTGGCATCTGGTCCCATCACTTCATGGCAAATAGACAGGAGGAAAGCAGAAGCAGCAGCAGATTTTATCTTCCCAGGCTCCAAAATCACTGCAGACAGTGACCGCAGCCATGAAATTAAAAATACCCTTGCTCCTTGAGAGAAAAGCTGTGAGAGACCTAGACAGCATGTGTCTCATAAGACCGATTTTTTGGAACCAGGTCAGTCAGGATTCATGTCTGCATTTGGCCGTATGTCTCTGTAATCTTTGGTGACATTCTCAGCGTTGGCCCGAGTCAAGCCTGACCAGGTGTGGAGATGCGTAGCAACTCTCCAACCTGCACGTAGAAAGGGTAATTGCAGGACCCGCCAACCAGCTCTGCCCCCTGTGACTTCATGCTGACATCCCCTTCTTTGTGAGATGTTCCACACATTCAATTTTTCCTTCCTCTTTTGGCTAAGGTTTGGCTGGGGGTCCTAGGTGCAGAGCTAAGCAATATGCATTGTTTTTGTCAAGCCTAAACATAAATAGTTAAAGATATGGTGAAAACAGCAAGAGACGGGAAAAAGTGGAAAGCTTTCCCCAGGGGCCCATTGACAAGGGCTGCCCACCCAGCCTGCTCTGGCTGCTCCTGAGTCGTGCCCGTGGGGTCCGTCTATGTGACGTGGCGCTCAGGTCTCCCCGAGTGTTAAGGGGTGGTGAGTGTTCTACTCCAACACCCAGCGGCAGAGGTGTCTTGCCAAGCAACAGCAGCTCGGCAGCTCCACTGCCAAGTAGAGGGTGGGGTGGGATGCCATTTTTCAGAGTTCAGGCGGCCCTTGTACGAGAAGCAGAGGGATGAACATGTTGTCGGGCTGGAAACTGTTCTTGCGACGCTGTCCTCTTTCCGTGAAGGCCAGAGGACAGGCCTGAGCGTGGTTTTGCTTGGCCCCTCCAGGTGGTCAGATTTTATGTCTTAGATACTAAGGATTAAAAATGAGGCCTCTGACCATAAGGCCAGTCAGTGGCTCATGAGGTCCTTCATGAGAATGATGGGGATCCCGGAGAAAATGCTGGGGGAAAAGCAAGGTGCCTACAGACCCCGCGGCCATCTGCTTGCTGCGTCCCCATCCACTCCCCATGTGCTTCCTCTGGGGGTTCTCCCCTCCCCAAACTCCTGCTCAGTGCTTCAGTCCTAGCTTGCCCGTCCTGCCCACAGGCCATCTTGGCCCTTGTCCCCACCAGCACTCCAAGGACAAGGGCCTGGTTCCCGCTCCTTTTCAGTCCCCCAGAGAAGTAGCCCCGGGCAAAGACCTGGAATGGCACTGAGATGGGTGCTGGCCCGTCCTCTGCCCCGCTGGCCCGTCCCCTGCCCCGCTGGCCCGTCCCCTGCCCCGCTGGCCCTGTGTCGTCCTCTCCTGGAGTACTGACTGTCCATGCAGTGGGCCTTGACGCAGATGACTGAGACTGTGACTTCATCAAAGCTCTCAGTGGCACCTTCTTGATCTGTGTGCTTAATCCCCTCCACTTAACCAATGGAGCACCCAGAGAGCAGGGGCTGTCCTGAGGTCACACAGCTCATCAGGAGCAGTTAGAAACCCAGTCTGCATCCCAGCGTCCAGCCGCCCCCGGCCTCCTGTGGCGGGGTGGCAGCGGGTCTGGCCTTTACATGGAGCTGCAGTCCGGGGAAGGCTCGGTCAGGGAGCATCAGTGCCACCCAGGCCCCACGCACGGCGTCACGTGGCCTTGGCCGCAGGCACGGAGAGCCCCAGGCCTGTTGGCACAACACAAACCACACCTCTTTCCAGGGCCCGGAAGTCACCAGACGCTCTAGAGGCTCAGTCGGAGGAGGAGGTGGATGAGCTGTCCCTCATCGACCACAACGAGATCATGGCGAGGCTGACACTCAAGCAAGAGGTGGGTCTCTCAGGCTGTACGTGCAGCGTCTTGGCCCAGAGAGAGGGTGAAGGGGTGTGGAGAAGGGAACCTGGAAGTGACCCACACAGAAAGGCCACAGCCAAGTGCTGACCTCCGGTGGCCCTCTTGTCCTGGGGGGCACCCTCTTGCACCCTCTGCAGGGCCCCCTCTGCACCCTCTTGTCCTGGCCCCATGCCTGGGCCACTGCAGGTGCTCCAGGACTCTGGGCACATGGGCAACTGCCTGGAGGAAGTGTGCTGTCCCCTGCTCCAACACTTGGAGAGTGAGCTTGGGCAAGTGGCCTGTCCTCCATAAGCCCCAGATGACAGGACTCTGGAGGCTGTGGTGAGAACGAAGCCCACGTGGGTGCTTGGCTCGGAGCCCTGTGTGCTGGGCCTTCCTTAGTGCAGGGTGTTTCCATGTTGTTAGTGACAGAACCGTCCACATTCTCTCTCTGGGGGAGGCGCACACCAATGAAGGGATTTCAGGCCTGGCCACACGGCTGCCTTCAGCCCGTGTCTTATCAGAAGAGCCTTACTGGTGAACATGGCGCCCAAAGCCATCACCGCCCGAGGAGCTGAGCTGAGAGGGCCTTCCTCTCCCTGCTGCCCAGCAACCCTGGGGACTTGGGGGAGCAGCGCCCAGTGACAGCCTTGACCCCTCCCCGAGGAGGTAGCCATGTTCTACACACGTGTTCTACATGACAGACATGGCCCAGTCATGGCCCGGAGGAACCAAAAGGCGGGGGCTGGCTCCTCTTCGGAGAGAATGATGTGACTCTTGCCAGAAGTTTCTTCAGAAAAAGCAGGTCCTGGGCGTCGCTGCCCTGCCTTAGCTAGGTATCCAGGATGCTCCTGGGACTCTGGGCTCCAGGGTTAAAGCCTGCCCTAGAGAGGAAGCCGCGGCTCTGAGAGTGAGTGCTGGAGACACGCGGAGGCGCGCACCGGGCAGTCTCCTTCAGAATTACAGGGCGCAGCCTGGGCCTCCTGGTCCTGTGACAGCTCTTTCTTGGCTCCAGACCAGGTTTATGGGTGAACGCCTCCATTTGCTCTTAGGAAAACAAGACTTTTCCCTTAATAGACAGGCTGCGGTCAGTATAAGCCACACTGGCTATAACTCAGCATCTTTGTGACATATCTCACTCCTCTAAGGGCTCCCAGGAAGAACGTATGTCCCTCCCCCAGAGAGCAGGTGTGGGTTCAGCAGCTTGCTGCAGCTCTCGCGGAAGCAGCCTGCCATCTGGACCCTCGTCCCGCACCCTCTGGTCCTGGCTGCCTCCCCATGGGCTCCCCTGCCCTCTCCTCCCCTCTCTGACCCATGGGCTGGAGACCCGTTGGGAGCCAGGTCCCCGACCCAGCAGTGTCCTCAGTGCCCGGTGCCGTCTGTGGAGCGTGCGGGTCAGATGAGCACCCCGGCCTCTGCAGCTAGGCTGGGCCGCTCCCAGAGCATGGGGGTGCCGCGAGGACCTGAGGGATTTGTCAGCTCGTCCCTAAACCGACTCACGGCTGTACTCTGCCCCACGCCCTCCTCTGCTGTGCTCCTGCAGGGCGACGACGGGCCAGACGTCCGTGGAGGGTCAGGTGACATCCTCCTCGTCCACGCCACGGAAACGGACAGGAAAGGTACGGCTGCCCCGTGCAGAGCTCGCCGATGGTGGGGGCGAGGGGTCCCGCTAAGCCACGGCTCTGCCCCCTCCCCTCCCCGCTCCTCCAGCACTGAGCGGGTCGGAGCTGCGGTCCTGTAGTGAATGCCACTGGGGGACAGGTGACCCGCATGCAAAGCCAGCGCCTGTATGCCCCAGCTCTTTCTGAGTGGGTGCTTTGTGTGCAGGTAGTGGGCCCCCGGCCTTGTCAGGGGGCGAGTTTCCAGGGCAGAGCTCAGCACCTGCGGGCACTGCACAGACAGGGCCTGAGCAACAACACGCCTGCCATGAAGCCATGCTGACGGACGGGGAGCGTGTTCTAATTTTCCTGATGTTTGGCCCTGGCGGCCGCACTGGGCTGCATCTCTTTTCCTCTGGGGGCTTTGTGGGCAGACACCCTGTCCAGTCCCACTGCAGCGGTCCCGGCACCGAGCGGGGCTCCCCGCCCTCAGCACAGAGACACCCCATTCCCGCCCTGGTCCTTTGGGAGGGCTGGAGAAGCAGGCCCTGTCTGTCTGCTGGCGAAGGCTCAGTCTTTCCAGGTTGTGTGTTGGGGGGGGGGGGCGCGGCTGTGAGGCCAGTGCCCATGACCTTGGTCGGGCAGGAGGGGCCATGCACACAGGCCCACAGCTAGGCCCTCCTCCCCCCACATCCATTTCCTTTTTATGTTTTTTAAATTGTCAGAAAGATGACGGAACAGCAGTGTTAAAGTAGGGAGTGGAGGAATTTAAAAACCTCGGTCTTGAAACCCTAACCCCCCAATTTCATGTCTGTACTCGACCTGGTCCTCACGTCTTGACAGCAGGTTTCCCCAAGTATGTCGCCCAGATGGAAAATTTTAAATTAGGAAATCAGTACCACAGTAATTGTTTGCACTGCTGAAAATTTGAAAAATAGAGAAAAAGAAGAAATGGCTCCCGCAGACTCTCTGCAGCCACGCTGTTCCCCTGCGGGTTTTTTCTGACCCGAGCACTGCACAGTCCTGGAGACCCTGGGTTTGAACCCTGGCAGGCAGCCGCTAGCCCCTGCCCCACCTCAGCTGACTCGGCTTCGTGAAGCAGTTAGGCGCCCTGTGGGTGCGAAGGTTGCATGAGCTGAGATGAAACACGCCTGGCACATAGGAAGTGCTTGGGGGGGGGGGGTCTCTGCATCCCCGGGACAGCCCCTGCAGTGCCCCCTCCCCCACGCCTGCTGCACCAGCCAGAGCTCCACCCCAGCCTGCAGAGAGAGGCTGGACAGGGGCCAGCTTCAGACCTCGGCTTTTAGCAGGAAGCTGCTGACCTGCCAGGTGCCAGGGGCTGCAGCCCGTGCCAGGGGCTGCGGCCCAGGCCAGAGGGAGCCCGGCGGGCAGGGCGGCGCGAGACCTTCCAGCCGGTGCTGACTCGGCCTGGGGAGGCGGCCCTGCCGCCCCCGGGGGCTTCGTGCACTCTTCTCCTTGGAGGGGTTTTGAGGCTCCAGGCATTTGTCCCCGGTGTGGACGCTGAGTTAACGGCCCTGGGCCGTGGCAAACTCCTCAGGCAGGGGCCAGCTGGAGGTCCCGGGCTCGGCGCAGCCGCAGACCCCTGCTTTCAGAAGGAGTTCTTGGCTGGTGCTCGGCCCACCTCTGCTTCCTCATCCCTCTCTGAACAGAAGCCCAGTCTTAACAGGAGTTGGGTAGTGTCGGCGGGGGTTGTTGTGCTTGGAGCCCAGGAGGGAGCCCAAGCCCAGTGCCACTGACCCCACTGTGGCCCCCGCCCTGAGCCCCCCTCAGGTCACTGCTCCACTGACCGGGCCTCCCTAGCATGCCCCAGACATGGGTGCAGGGGGCGCTTCTCCCCTCGTCCTGGGGGTGATCAGGGAGGGCAGGGGACAGGAGCCAAGGCTTGACCAGGTGGGGCTGCTCAGCTGGAGAAGGGGTCCTTGGGGCCTCCCCCCCGCGAGTTGGGGGAGGGATGAGAGAAGACAGTAGACAGTGGTCTGTGTCCAGCAAGTACACACTCAGCCTCACAGGGAGGACCGCCGATCAGCCTCCTGGGGAGGACCGCAGGTGAGCCTCACAGGGAAGGCCATAGCTTCATGGGGAGGATTACAGGTCAGCCTCACGGGGAGGGCCATAGCCTCATGGGGAGGACCACAGACTTGGGAGCCAAATCCGGACTCAAACCTTAGCTCCAACACAGGATAACCTGAAGTTCACCAGCTTGACCAGGTCCTTTGTCTCCAGGAGGGACCTTCATTTAAAACTCCCCGATTTTTTCCTCAGTGTCAGAGACTGCCTAGTTAGGGTGTGTCACAGCTGTGAATAAAGGGGCTGTTGTGAATCTGGAAAGTCTGGAAATCCCCGATGAGAACCAGCCCCTCTAAACTTTAGGGAAGGAGAGGTGTTGGGTGGGAGCAGCCAGCCCAAGTCCCACCTGGCCGCCGGGCCAAGCTCCTCCTAGTGGGCCCCTCCCTCCCCTGGCACCAGAGCCTGCACCTGGGAGTGTCCAGCGGGGTGCCAGGCAGAGCCCCAGGCCTTTGCCTCAGCCTCTCACTGTGGGGAGACTCCTGGGCCCTTCCACCCCTCAGCGTTACCTGTCACTGAGCTCTGGAACCCTGCTGACAGGTCTGAATTGTGTTCTCTGCCCGTGATGGTTAAGACTCGAATCACCAAGTCTTTGGGCAAACGAGAGGCCCTCGGCGTCCGGTCAGAGGGGAGCACGTCTTGTAGCAGGCGTGCTGCCGGTCGGCGCCCACACCAGCAGCAGGCCAGCTGACCCGCTCCTCATTCCTCCCTCCAGATCTGGTGTTGTACTGCGAGGCCTTCCTGACCACCTACAGGACCTTCATCACGCCCGAGGAGCTCATCAAGAAGCTGCAGTACAGATATCCTCGCGCGCCCACCTCCTTCACAGAGCCCTCCACAGGGGGCGCAGTGCCCAGCCCAGCTCTGCATGTCCCGTCTTGGGGCCTCAGGCCAGGCTCCTTTGAGCTTCATTCTGTCTTGAGAGGGCCAAGTGACGTTACGTGATGTGCTTGGAACAGAGGGTGCTGCCTGGTGGCCATTGTGATCACTGGGTGATTCTGAGCCAGAAGGACCTGATAGACCCTGAGGGGTTTCCCAGGTGGTGCTAGCGGTAAAGAACCCACCTGCCAATGCAGGAAACACGGGTTCTACCCCTGGGTCCGGAAGATCCCCTGGAGAAGGGAATGGCAACCCACTCCAGTGTTCTGGCCTGGAGAATCCCATGGACAGAGGAGCCTGGAGGGCTGCAGTCCGTGGGGTCACACAGTCGGACATGACTGAGCACGATGCACCCTGAGGGAGGGAGTGTGTGGGCCCCGGCGGGTCCAGGTCACTGAGCTCCGGGCGTGACAGGTACAACGTGCACGGGACGCGAGAGCATTAGGACTCCAGGGAACAACCCCGGGGCAGGTCCAGTCTCTCCACAAGGGCATTAGGACTCCAGGGAACAACCCCAGGGCAGGTCCAGTCTCTCCACAAGGGCACTAGGACTCCAGGGAACAACCCCGGGGCAGGTCCAGTCTTTCCACAAGGGCACTAGGACTCCAGGGAACAACCCCAGGGCAGGTCCAGTCTCTCCACCTGCCAGCAGGCCCAGCAGTGGACAGAAGCTCGGCGTCCACGCCGCAGCCAGTGCCCACCCCGCGGGGCTCACTCTTTCAGAGATGACGCCCCCAGCAGTGGCCAAGGAAGACCCGAGGCCACCAGGGACCTGCTCGGTTATCTCTTTCTCAGATGCAGTCTTGCCCCTCCTGCTGAGGCTGACCTGCAACTCCTATCCCAGGAGTGGGTCCCCTCCTGGCCTCGTCCTGCATCACAGCCCATGGCTGCCACCTGCTGGACAGCCCAGCCCTGGGCGGGCAGGCCTGAGTCCTTTCAGCTCTCCCCGCCCTCCCGTGCCCAGGCATCCCCCACCCGGCCTCCGTCTCCTCTGTGACCCACCTCGGGGCCCCGGGCCCTCAGAACTGGACGGCCCATGCACAGACTTCCTGCCCTCCAGCCTCACACCTGCAGTGGCCGCAGTCCTGGCTCAGTGATGAGAGTGACTCACACCTGCTGAGACCCCCCTGGTGTCGGCTGTTGTGCAGAGCGCTGCACGGGTGACCTCCCTCGGCCCTGATAGTGTTTTATGTGCTTACTGTCACTGTAAGGCAGTGCCCTGATACTATTTCACACCGTGTCTAATTAGGGAAAGCGAGGTTCAGAGAGGGTCATGGGACCCGTATGGCAGTGTGGAGGGAATGCACCCATGCCCAGGCCTCCCAGACCCGGCTTCTCAGCATATACGCTGCATGGCCACTTCAGGCGTCTCAGTGGACAAGTCACAGCACCAAGACCCTGGGCGCAGCTGGCTGGTGAGCCCTGGCATGGCAGGCACCGGCACGGCCCCTGGTCTGTGACTCCCTCCCGAGCGCATTTCCAGAGAGCAGGTGGGAGGGAGCCGAGAAGGGCCCGGAGACAGCGAACCCAGGAAGGCAGTGAGAAGCCTTGACGCCCCAGGGCAATGGGTCTCCGGAGCTGGGGAAAGGCCTGGGGATGGACGACAGAGTGACCTGCCCCGCCGGGCTGTGCACCTCCCCCAGGGAACTGCTTTCCTCTGCCTGAGCCCAGGAGGCGCCACGTGTCAATGCGTCACATGGACCTTGGGTCCACCCGGGCAGAGAGGCAGGCCTGGGCATGCAAGGGACGGCTCTGCAGGCAGGAGAGGCTGGTGGTCAAGAGCAGTCCTCAGGGTCAAATAGGTGTGGGCTGACCCCCGTCGCAGGCCTGCCGCCCCACACAGGCCTCTGCCCTCCCTATGTTCCCAGGGTTCGCTCAGGAAGGGGTCCAGAGTAGGGCGGCCCTCCCCTCACGTCCCCACCCCTGCCCGCGAGGACAGCTGTTTCTTTAACTCAGGCTCCAAGTACGAGAAGTTCTCTCCATTTGCCGACACATTCAAGAAGCGTGTGAGCAAGAACACATTCTTCGTGCTGGTGCGGGTGGTGGACGAACTCTGGTGAGTCTTGTTTGCAGGAGGGCAGGCCGCGGGTGTCGGGGTGTAGGCTTCCCCAGAGACCTGAGCCTCCCATCACGTTTCTGCCTGCGTCTCCTGGCTCACCTGCCCACCGCCCCGCCTAGGGTCCCGGATGGCTCGCTCCTGCCAGCTTCAGCACGAGCCCCGGGAGGATGACCTGGCCCCTCAGACCTAGTCGGCCCTGACTTCCTCGTGGGGGCAGTGCCCTCGGCCACCAGCGTTGTGGGGGGCCTTCTCCCGCCCTCCGCAGCTGTCCCTGCTCCACTGAGTGGCGCTTGGCCATTTCCCTTCGTTTAACAATCACAGAGCACAAGGTTCCTTTCCTGGGTCCAGAGAGCACCCCCAGCCCTGCCCTCAGGAAGGTGACCTGCTGGGGAGTCACCTCAGTGACCGCGTGGTGGGGCTGGGACACACTGTGTGAGGAGGAAGCACAGGGGGGTCCTGGGGTGGGGGGGGGTCCGGTCTGCAGAGCCCAGACGGCTTCCTGACCTATCACCCTCATGGGGCCTGGAGCTCCTCTGGGGCAGCGTTTGTCTCCAAGCCCAGGCCCAGCATGGCCCCTCATGCTTGTCCAGTGCCTCTGAGCATCCCCCGAGAGGACGGCAGTTACCTGCCACCATGGGGGCTCTGCCGGCAGGGTGCAGGGTACAGGCAGCCACCCCGAGACCCTCTGTTGCTCCCTTCCCACCAGCAGTTTCCTAGCTCTGCTGCGGGGTGTCCCGCGGCCCTCGGGGTCTTGGGGGCTTCAGGACTGGTGCCAGCAGCCCTCTCCTTATGTTTGCCTCCTGCGCCGCCCCGCGTGGCCCTTGGGGCTCTAGCCTGGTGGAGCTGACGGAAGAGATCCTGAAGCTGCTGATGGAGCTGGTCTTCCGCCTGGTGCGCAGCGGGGAGCTCAGCCTGGCGCGCGTGCTCCGCAAGAACATTCTGGACAAGGTCGACCAGAAGAAGCTGCTCCGGTGCACCAACTCTGACCAGCCCCTGGCGGCCCGGGGCGTGGCAGCCAGGTGGGCCCCCACGGTGTGCCCGGCTGCTCTGGGCGCCCCCAGCGGAGAGGTGCTAGCAGCCACCGCTCCCGTTTCACTCAGCGCCCCCCTTTCCCGGCCCCATGGCCCCACGTGCAGTTCTGACCGGGCCTGTGACAGGGTGCCTCAGGGCCAGCCACGGGGGTCCCCCAGGCTGGGCGTCTTTTCCAGGGTGGTGATGTGTGGGCCATCCCATTTTAACAGGAAGTGGGGTGGTAGGGCATGTGTGGGTGTCCCAGGACTGGGGGCAGGAGTGCCTTTCAGGCTGTGGGCAGCACCGAGTTCTTTCTGGTGCTAATACAGCAACTGTTACCAGTAATTCTCAAAAGCCCCCGTGCCACCCTGACCATTCTGAGAATCTGTACAGGTTCCAGCCTGCCGCCCACCCCTCCCCCGCACCGTGGGGGTCTGCTGGTGGGTCACCTCCTCGGCAGCGTCTCGGTCTCTGTGTGGCTGTGGAACAGGTCGAGTTCCTGAGGCCTGCAGGGAGGCCCCCACCGTGCCGTCCAGACCACTCATCTAGTGCCTCTGTCTTCCAGGCCTGGGACCTTGCACGACTTCCACAGCCATGAAATAGCCGAGCAGCTGACTCTGCTAGACGCCGAGCTCTTTTATAAAATAGAGGTACAGCCGTTCCGGGGGGTGGGGGGCGTCCCTGGCCCAGCTGAGCGCCGCTGCTCGTCCCCAAGTGAGACGAGCCGCCGCTCCCAGCAGAGCCGGAGGGCCCGGGTTCTACCTGGTCCCTCTGCTTTTCCAGATTCCTGAGGTTTTGCTTTGGGCCAAAGAGCAGAACGAGGAGAAAAGCCCGAACCTGACCCAGTTCACGGAGCACTTCAACAACATGTCCTACTGGTGAGACGGGCCTCGGCGCAGACCCTCCTGCCGGGCCCGTGGTGCCTTTGCAGAGCGCCTGTGGCTAGGGGGAAAGGGCTGCCCTTTCATCCCTCCCCACTCCTTCTGGAGACCTGTGAGCATTCACTGTGACCCAGAGGCAGGGCAGGACAGAGCGTGTTCTGCACATCGAGAAGGGCCCCCTGGGGACCAGTTGAGGACTCGGCCAGGACTGATTAGCAATGTCTGCCATCCATGGCGGCAGGGGATTGTCTTAGCTTTGCCACCCTGCACTGCTCACGGCCCTGTGGCCCCAGGGCTGATCGGCACGCTGACTGCCTGAAGAACAGTGAAGGAGTGGCTGTGTTAATCCTTTATTCAGCCTTAACTTCTTAGAGCAGAGTGAAACGCCACAGAGCGTTTACGATGTAATGCAGCAGAGCCACTGGACCCACAGTGGGACTCGGGGTGCCCACAGCCTCTCGGCCCCGACAGAGGATGGCCAGGCAGGCTCGTCCCGACCCACACACAGCCCATCGCCAGCACCAGGGAGCGTCTGGGACTTTTCAAGCGCTCTGAAGACAGCATGCTGGGGAAAGTGCGGCCTCTCCCCCTCGGCCTGCTCCCCTCCGTTCCCCTAGAAGCCTCTTGCTCCTCAGTACGCACTTGGTATAGCTGCCTCGCAGAGACCCAGGCAGTTTCTGGTCCACACAGCCCTGAGTGCCACCACCAGCTGCCCCTCTCTGGGCACTGGGGGCTCCAGACACACCCCAGGTCCTACCTAGGAGTCAGCCACGCTCCTCAAGGCAGACTCAGTGCCGGTGCCCCAACGGGGGCACATCCTCTGGGTGGCACGGGTCGAGGCCACCGTGAGGTCCTCCTGCAAGCCTGGCCTTAGGCTGCAGCTGAGGTTCTGAGAGGTGGCCTCCCTCGTGGCCTGCACGGTGGCCCATTAACCGCGCCCTCCCCCCTCCCCCCGCCAAGCTGATCCTGAGGCCGGTCACAGGGTGTTTCCAGCTGCCCTGGTGCTTGGGGTCAGGCTAACCAGGAACGCCCACATCCGTGGGGTCAGAGGTCCCCATCCTGGAGTTCAGCACTGGCCCTCTGGTTGGCAGAGGCTCGTGGCCAGTGGGTGCAGGCACCCACCTCCCATGCCCAACTCTGAGGACCAGCCAGGGGCCCGGAGGGAGACCAGTCACTCAGTGTCCTTCTCCCCTCGGTCTGCGCAGGGTCCGATCGATAATCATGTTGCAGGAAAAGGCCCAAGACAGGGAACGGCTGCTCTTGAAGTTCATCAAGATCATGAAGGTAACTTGGGGCCTCATCCAAAGAGGCGACCCCCGCCCATCCGCGCCCTCCCTCACAGCCGCCTCCCCCTCCCTGCAGCACTTACGGAAGCTGAACAACTTCAACTCCTACCTGGCCATCCTCTCGGCACTGGACTCGGCCCCCATCCGCAGGCTGGAGTGGCAGAAGCAGACCTCAGAGGTGGGTGGGTGCTGCCTAGTCTCCAGTCACTGGGCCCTGTGGGCGCGGGAGGCAGTGCCTGGGTCGCCCGCCCCACAGAGCTGTGCCCAGGCCCCGCTTCCCCAGGGGCTGCTGCGGGCGGGCGTGTGAGGCGCGGGGGCCCCGTGACCAGGCTAGACCTGCTGTCGGGTGGAGTGCTCCCGGGAGAAGGACGAGCTGCTGAGCAAACGTGACTGAGTGGCCCAGCCCACCCTGGGATCCGGGAGGCCCCGAGGAGGTGCTGGTCACCCTGAGACCAGAGTAGGCGCGTCCTGGGAAGGGAGGGGAATTCCCATCAGAGGGGACAGAGGCCAGTGTGGCCACATCACAGGAGTCCTGGGGCACCCTCATCCTGGCGTGAGAGCTATTCCTGGGGAAGGGAGGCAAGGCCCACAGGGCTAGGTGTTGGCCAGGCTCCCTGGGAGTCGTCTCCCGACAATATAAAGGGACAGTTATGAAACAGTGGTGTCTGGAGAAGTGGGACATTCCCCCCAGCTGCTCCAGAAACACATAAGAGGGCCTGAGAAGGCAGGGAAGGCTTCCTGGAAGAGGTGACACGTCAAGGTGAGAGGCACGTGACAGGTGAGGGGGCACAGCCCGCCCAGCGTGCAGAGCAGCGAGGTCACCGCCCTCCCCGGTGGGCTCTGCCTTGAGTGTAGAGAGGTGGGAAGGCAGGCTCGAGGGGGGGGGGGGGGGGGGGCAGCACATCCCGGCCTGCGGCGCTGAGCACAGCCAAGCAGCAGCCCTGTGTCCATAGCAGGCCTGGCCTGCCTGCGGGGGGGGCCTGGCTCTGGGTCAGCGCTCGGCGTTGTCGCCATGCTCATGGATGGTGCCTTCTCCCGCCAGGGCTTGGCTGAGTATTGCACGCTGATCGACAGCTCGTCGTCCTTCCGCGCCTACCGGGCTGCCCTCTCGGAGGTGGAGCCGCCCTGCATCCCATACCTGTGAGTACAGCCTCCCTCGGGGTCCCTTCGCTCGCTGCCCCACGGACAAACCCGCGGGGAAAGGTTTCCAACCTGGGCGCTGTGCTTGTACCTAACTTAAAACGTGCTCCTTGTTAGACGGTGGAGATGAGCGAGGGTCCAGTGGCAAGGGCTCGCTCTGCCCACCCGCCCCGTCCCGCTGCTCCTCCACCCCGTCCCTGAGCGTGTGTGGGTGCTCGTGTGAACAGGCCTGTGGCACCGTGCTCTGCTCAGCTGCCCCGGGCCTGGCTGCACCTCACAGCAGCCCGAGGTCCCTCCAGTTTCCCCAGGGACCCTGGGAGTACCTGGCTGAGGCAGCCCTGGACAGGTGCCCCTGTGGGCTGGGACGAGGGTAGGCGTTTTCACCAAAAAGAATCCATGGCACGTGTGCTTGGGAAACAGCAGGAAAAATCAGAGCTAAGTGGGTTTCTTGTGCACGTCAGATTCCTTAGTATGGTAGCAGACAGCGGGGACTTCCAGGAGACAGACAGGAGACTCCGCAGTGACCTGAGGCCGAGTATCCAGGGGCACGTCCCTCAGGCCTGCACCCTCAGAAACGCGGCTCTTATAGCTCACAGCCCCCTCCTTGCCTCCGTCCCACCCCAGCTCTGTGGGCAGCTGCAGGCTGTGCCTTCCCCGCTGGGGGAACTGCCCCGCCCCTCGTCAGGTGGCTTCACGCCCTCTGTGTGAAAGCACGTGACCGTGCCCGATAACCCAGGGGATTGACACCCCCCCACCACCGAGTTTGGGGGTTCTGTTCTCCCATCCCTGTTACTTGCACGTGGTGGACTGTGGCTCTGCTGGGCCAGCACAGGGGTTGCGGGGCTCCCTATGTAGCAGGCAGGCCTGAGCCCACCTTTCCGGAGCCGCAGAGCCTGGGAGTCAGGAGTTCCTGCCAGAAGCAGCACAAGCACCCAGGCACGCTCGTGGAGCGCCAGCCCATAGACCTGCTGCCTTCTGAGCCGCCCCCAGGGTGCTCACCAGCTTGTCTGTCTCCCAGGGGGCTCATCCTGCAGGACCTCACCTTCGTCCACCTGGGGAACCCAGACTACATCGACGGGAAGGTGAACTTCTCCAAACGCTGGCAGCAGTTCAACATCCTGGACAGCATGCGGTGCTTCCAGCAGGCGTGAGTGTGGCCGCCCCGGGGAGCCCCGAGCTCTGGGGGCCAGCGGGGGCACGCCTGCCCCGTGCGTTCGCTGGGGCGGTGGGGGTCCCAGGGCTGTGTGGCCCTCATGGCCGCCCCCTCCTCCCCCAGGCACTATGACATCCGGAGAAACGACGACATCATCAACTTCTTCAACGACTTCAGTGACCACCTGGCCGAGGAGGCCCTGTGGGAACTCTCTCTGAAAATCAAGCCCAGGAACATCGCGAGGAGGAAGACAGACAGAGAAGAGAAGACCTAGGGGCAGCTGCCGCGGGCGAGGAGAGCGCCCGGGAGGCGCAGGGCCGCTCCGAGGCTGGAGGGGCTCGGACCTGTGCGGCGGTGGCGGCCCGGGAGGCGCAGGGCCGCTCCGAGGCTGGAGGGGCTCGGACCGGTGCGGCAGTGGCGGCCCGGGCGGGCCCCTGCCGTGCCAGACAGGCGTCCGGAGCGCGTGGCCGGCTCCATCCTGCACAGCAGCAGAACCCCCGCCATGGCGGAGCCACAGGCAGCTCTCACGGCCGAGCCGTGACCCGGCGGTGTGGGTTTGGTTGGGGTTCTCCTTTCACGCCGTCTTCCGCTCTGCCTGTGTCCCCTCCCCAAGCCCGGGAGCTGCAGAGCACGCGGTCAGCAGACTGAGGGACAGGGGCGCTGTCTGAGTCTGCTGTTGTGACGCAAAGGCAGGGGCCCGTGGGCTGGGGCTGCCTGGCCGGTGACTGGATGACGGGACCTGCAGGCGAGCGGGGAGACCGGGCAGACTCCTCTCACTTCCCACGTGCTGCTTTTTCAGCGGAAGAGGGGGTGCTGCTCACCTGGCCTGGAAAGGTACGACAGGGGCCCCCTCAGCAGCCCGGAGCTGGGGCTCTGCTCACGGTACCGCCCGCCCTCACCGGGCCTGAGCAGCAGCCATGTCAGTCCTCCTGTTTTGCCCCTTCGTCTCCCCCTGCCCTCACCCCCTAACCCGGGCACTGCGGGAGCTGGGCAGGCAGGCCGTGACCCCACAAAGATCACTCCAGCTAAGCGGGGCGGCGCTGTTGGTGAGTCCCTTCAGAGAGGGGAGGGTGGGCCAGCGGCCCCGCCTCTGTCGATTGCCGTGTGCCTTAAACTCCAGCTCCTGCGGGCTCCCCTCCCGCCTTGTCCCCAGCCTGCTGGGGCCAGATGGGCTGCTCTTCAGCCCTTTCTGCCGTGTGGGAGGCTCTTTCTGCCGGCTCTCCCATGGGAGGACAGGGTCCCGGCTGCAAAGACCCACCTGCCAGGCACAGCGTCTTCAGGGGCAGGTGCTCTTTTACCCTGCGCTTCCCCCTAAGCCACTCTCGCTGCTGAGGCTGACAATCCGAGGCAAGGTCAGTGGGGGCTCCACACAGAGGCGCCCACCGGACTCTGAGCCAGCCAGGCCTAGGTGTGCGGGCAGGCCACCCCCCTCCTGATTAGTTTCACATCACTGAGTGCCCACTGTTCCTGGGTTTGGGACTCGGGCAAACGGCAGGCTAGATCCAGGCTTAGCCCAGTTTCAACAGAACGAAAAGAGTGGAAGCAATCTCTGTTGACTATTTAAAGAAACAGCCCTGTCACTCTGAGTCCTTCGTGGGCTTCTGAACAGTTTTTACTGAGAAGCCATCTGTCCTGTACACAGAGGGGAGGAGTCTGAAATGTCAGCTACGACCCCTCAGCAGCGATCCTTGGGCGGAACGCGTCACTTTATTATTTAAGGAGTGTGTGTGTAGAGTCGCTGTTTATGAACAGTACTGTGTGTGGGGTTGGGTTTTGGTTTGTTCTCGCTTTTTTGAGTCCTCTCATTTCAGCCTCCCTCCCACCTCCCTCCTGGCCTGGCCAGCTCTGCTGATGCTGCCGCGTGTGCGGAGCCGGGCCTCCATGGCTCAGGGCCGAGGAACCGTGTGGACTGTGGTTCCCACAGTGGTGAGCTGGGGCGGGGGGAGCTTTGCCACCCCTCACTTCAGAGCAGACCGGGCACGCCGTGCAGGTGGGCCAGGTGGCCCCCCTGCATGAGGGGAGCAGGTGCAGTGTGCGTTTTAACTTATTGGGCTCAGGGTTCCCCACCTCCACCTCCTGGAGACCCTTCCCTGGCTCTGGGCGCTGCCAGCCTGGCTGTGTGGTTTGTCTGGCTTAGGGGCCAAGTCAGGTGTTCCAGCCAGCCTGTATGACAAAGACACCCTCGGGAGGATTCGGTTCCCTGCGGGTGTGTGTGGGTCAGGGTGAAGGCAGGCATGCACCAGGTCCGAATTAAACCCCGATTCTAAGCAGCGCTTCCCCCCACTGCCTCCCAGTGTTATTACATTGTAATATATCCCCGACTAGACTAACTGGCTGATCGTGGCATCTTCCTAAGGACATTTCAAACCTGTAACTTTTATATGAAAGGAAAATAAACACAGATGAAAGCCGCGGCCGCCTGTGTGTGCACCGCATGCCGCGTGTCAAAGCAACCATCTGAGCTGTCTCCTTTCTTTGATCACCCTGAGGGCAGGAGGGGTGAGGGGCCTTCTGTCCCCGTCGCTGTGGTCCCTTCTCACTGTTCACAGTTTCTCCACCTGGAAGTGGCAGCAAGGACAGCCCTACCTTACAAGGTCTGTGAGTGTTGAGCAAGTTACACCTGGAATGGTATCTGTTACTCCTTAGCCTGTATCACATACCAACCACTCTGCAGTCAGCTTTATCTCATAGAACCTCTCAGTGTGAAAATCATACAAGTAAAATACCACAACCCAGAGAAGCACTACAAAGAAGAGAGAGGTGCTTGACAGTAAAGAAATTGAGTTGAGTTGGAAATCCACTCACAAACATCAGGTCCAGACAGGCTTAACAGGTAATTTATACTGAACAGGTAGCTTCAATCTTAAGCAAATGCCCTTGAGAACAGAAGGGAAAACAACCTGGACACCAAATCCAGACGAGGGCTGGAAAGCTACAGGTGAAGTTACTGATGCAGAAGCCAAACCAGCAGTATGTTCAAATCAGTACTCCCTATTGGGCTCATCGCAAATGCAAGGACGGAGTGATCGGAAATTGGTTAATGTACTTGACCCCTTATCCGGGCAGTCCCACCTGGGACACCTTTCCTTCCGGGGAAGTAAGACCAGGGATGCTGTCTCCACGTGTACTTCCTCTACCATGGCATACCTGAAGATTCCCAGTGTGGAGATGGCAGGACCCTGACTGGAGGCAGCCCAGGCAGGAACCACTTCCACTGTTCCATACCGGGCTTTACGTGAATCAAAAAATGAACTTGTGCTAATAATTAAGCTGCTGAGATTTTAGGGTTTATAAATTTTCACAACATGGCCTAGCCTCTCCTGAATAAATACGTTAACAGATTAAATGAACATCACATAATCACTTCAGTACTCAGAAAGACCTGTTTAAAAAAAAAACACCCGTTCATAATTTTTACTTAAGTAGAAATCAGAAACGTCCTTAGTCTAATAAAGATTACTTTCTAAAATCCTAAGCAAACATTATACTTAATGATGAAATATTCCATCAAGTTCCTTTAAAATAGAAGAAGGTAAGGACCCCACCATCACCTTGTCTTTCATTGTTAATACTGCAGATCCTAGCTAATTTAAGAGATTACTAAGAAAATCAAGGCAGTTAACTATACAGTCAAAAAACTAAACATGTCCCTATATATAGTGCACTGCATGGACTAAGGAGCCTGGTGGGCCACGGTCCGTAAGGTCGCAGAGTCAGACACCACTGCAGCCATGGAGCGTGCACACACACACTAGAAAACACCCTAAAAACATGCAATTTACACTAGCATCGCAGTTCTTAAAATACTAGGAACAAACCCAATAAAAGATGTGCAAGACCTTATAGGGAAAAGAGACTTGTAAGTATTTACTCACCCAAATAACACCTAAATATACAAAGAAAATATTACTAGACCTAAAGATAGACTAAACAATAATAGTAGGGAACTTTAACAACCCACACTTACATCAGTGGATAGATCATCCGGACAAAATCAATGAGGAAAAACATTGGCCTTAAACATATTCGATCAGATGGACTTAGAGATCCATACAGTGCATTCCACCCAAAAACAACATACTGCTCTAAGGGCACACGGGACATTCTCCAGAATACATAACACGTTAGGCCACAATCTTCTTAAATGAACGAAGATGGAAATCACATCAAGCATTTTTGCCAACTGCAAGGGTATGTTTGAAACTAAAGATTACAAGAAAATGGGAAAATCCAAAAGTACATGGAAATCAAATCGTATACTGCTGAACAACTATGAGGTCAAAGAAAGTGAAAGACAGCATTGAGGGGAACGAAAATACGACATATCAAAATTTACAGGACGCAGCAAGAGCAGCTTTAAAAGGAAAATTCGTAATAAGAAACACCTAAATCAGGAAACAAAGCTCAAACACTAAATTTCAAGGAACCAGAACGAATGAAACCTAAAGTTAGTGGAAGGAAGGAAATAAAGATCAGCGTGGAAATAATCAAATTAATGTGGCACTAGTGGTAAAGAACTTGCCTGCCAATGCAGGAGATGCGAGGGACGCCAGTTAGATCCCTGGGTCAGGAAGATCCCCTGGAGGAGGGCATGGCAACCCACTGCAGTGTTCTTGCCAGGAAAATCCCATGGACAGACAGAGCCTGGCGGGATGCAGTCCATAGGGTCACAGAGAGTTGGACGCTTTAGTTGAAGCCAACCTAGCACGCACACACAAAGACAATGGGAAAGGTTAATGAAACTAAGAACTGGCTCTTTGAAAAGATCAAACAGATGAACCTTCAGCTAAACTCACCAAGAAAAAACTGGAGGACACAAAATCAAATGAAAGAGGAGCTATTACCGCTGATATCACAGAAATACAAAGGCTCGAGAGAGACCACTGTGAACAGTTATATGCCAACAAATTAACAAACCTGACAACCTGGAAGACACATTCCTAGACACATGCAACCTCTCAAAGCTGAATCAAAGAAAATCTGAACTGACTACTAGTAAAGAAATTGAATCAATAATCAAAAACTTTTCAATGAAAGTCTGAGACCAGGTGGCCTCATTGATGAATTCTACCAAACATTCAAAGAAGAAATAATAATATGAGTTCTCAAACTTTTCCAAAAACTAGAGGAAGAAACACTTCCAAATTGTTTTTTTTGTTGTCGTTGTTGTTTTTTTAAACAAAGCCAGCATTACCTTGACATGAAAACCAGATGAGACTGCCACAAGAAAATTACAGGCCAATATCCCTAAGGAACATAAATGGAAAAATCCTCAACAAAAAATATTAGAAACAAAATTCAACAATGCAGGAAAAGGATCATACATCAAGTTGGATTTATTCCAGAGACACAAGATGGTTCAACATCTGTAAATCAATGTGATTCACCAGATTAACAAAATGAAGGATAAAACCCAAAAGACCATCTCAGCAGATATTGAAAAAGTATTTGACAAAGTTCAACATCATTTATGATTAAATCTCTCAACAAAAGGTACAGGAACATACCTCAACATAAAGTCACATGTGACAGGCCCATCAGTTCAGTTCAGTTGCTCAGTCGTGTCCGACTCTTTGCGACCCCATGAATCACAGCACGCCAGGCCTCCCTGTCCATCACCAACTCCCGGAGTTCACTCAGATTCACGTCCATTGAGTCGGTGATACCATCCAGCCATCTCATCCTCTGTTGTCCCCTTCTCCTCCTGCCCTCAATCCCTCCCAGCATCAGAGTCTTTTCCAGTGAGTCAACTCTTCACATGAGGTGGCCAAAGTACTGGAGTTTCAGCTTTAGCATCATCCTTCCCAAGAAATCCCAGAGCTGATCTCCTTCAGAATGGACTGGTTGGATCTCCTTGTAGTCCAAGGGACTCTCAAGAGTCTTCTCCAACACCACAGTTCAGAAGCATCAGTTCTTCGGCACTCACCTTTCTTCACAGTCCAACTCTCACATCCATACGTGACCACTGGAAAAACCATAGCTTTGACTAGACGGACCTTTGTTGGCAAAGTAATGCCTCTGCTTTTGAATATGCTATCTAGGTTGGTCATAACTTTTCTTCCAAGGAGTAAGCGTCTTTTAATTTCATGGCTGCAGTCACCATCTGCAGTGATTTGGGAGCCCCCCCCAAAAAAGTCTGACCCTGTTTCCACTGTTTCCCCATCTATTTGCCCTGAAGTGATGGGACCAGATGCCATGATCTTCGTTTTCTGAATGTTGAGCTTTAAGCCAGCTTTTTCACTGGCCCATAGCTAACATCACAGTGGCGAAGAGATAAAAGATCAGGACAAGACACACACTCACATACGCAGAAGCAAAGTCTCCGTGGAGATCCAGTGGTTAGGACTTGGTCCTTTCACTGCCAAGGTGGCGGTTCAATCCCTGGTTAGGAAACTAAGACCCTTCAAGTCATGCAGCACAGCCAGAAAAAAGATCAGGATAAGGATGCCCACTCTCACCATGTTTATTCAACGTAAGTATTAGAAGTTCCAGCCAGAGCAATTCAGCAAGAAAAAAAGGCATTCAAACTGAAAAGGAAGATATAAACTATTTACAGATGATTGATTTATGGACAACCTCTGACTCCACCAAAAAACTGTTAGAACTAATAAATGAATTCAGTACTAATAAATTCAGTAAAGTTACAGAAGGCAAAATCAGTGTACCAAAATCAATGTATTGTTTCTGTAGACTAATAGTGAATTATCAGAAAGAAATTAAGAAAACAATCTCGTGTACAATATATGATTCATGACTGCATCAAAAAAAAAAAAAAAAAAACACACACAGAAAGTATCTAGGGATAAATTTAATCAAGGAGGTGAAAGACCTGTACACTGAAACCTCTAAGATATTAATGAAAGAAATCAAAGAAGACAAATAAATGGAAAGAAAATCTGTGCCCATGGATTAGAAGAATTAATGTTAAAATATCCATACTGCCCAAACCAATGCACAGATTCAATGCAACTGCTATCAAAATTCCAATGGCATTTTTCATAGAAATAATCCTAAGATCTGTGTGGAATCATAAAAGACCTTGAATAGCCAAAGCAGCCTTGAGAAAGAAAAAAGCTGGAGGCATCATGCTTTCCAACATCAAACGATATCACAAAGCTATAGTAATCAAAACAGTATGGAACTGACATAAAAACAGGCACACAGATCACCAGAAGAGAGAGCCCAGAAGTAGACCAGCACATACACTGTCAATTTATGACAAGGGAGCCGGAATACACAATGAGGAAAGGACAGTATCTTCAATAAGCGGTGTTGGGAAACATGTTACACCACACCCAAAAACTAACTCAGAATGGGTTAAAGAATGTAAGACCTGAAACGGCAGAATTCCCAAAAGAAAACATTGGCGGTAAGCCTCCTGACATCACATGGCAACGATTTTGTGAATCTGAAAACAAAAGCAAAAACATACAAGTTGGGGACGACATCAAATTACTATTTCTACCCTGGAAACCATCAACAACAAAAATTGGTAACCTATTGAATGGGAGAAAATATCTACAAGAAATATATCTAATTGGGGTTGATATCCAAAAATATATGAAAGAACTTATACAACTCAACAGCAAAACATACTTTTTAAAAATGGGCAGAAGACCTGAACACTTTTCTAATGAAGACACACAGATGGCCACCAAATGCCTGAAAAGATACACCACTCACCAGCAGGGAAATACAAATCAAAACTACAATGAGATACCACCCCACACCTGTTAAAATGGCTATTATCAAAATGAAAAAGCAGCATCGGTGAGGAGGTGGAGAAAAGGAAAGCCGTCACTGGGGAAGATCCTGATGCTGGGAAAGATTGAAGGCAGGAGGAGAAGGGGGCAACAGAGGATGAGATGGTTGGATGGCATCACCAACTCAAGGGAGACGAATCTGAGCAAACTCCAGGAGACAATGAAGGACAGGGAAGCTTGGAGTGCTGCAGTCCAAGGGATCGCAGAGCCAGACACGACTTAGCAACTGAACAACCATAACAAAGGCGCTGTTGGTGGGAATGTAAATTGGTACAACTACTATGGAAGACATACAGTACGGAGACTCCTAAAAAAATTAAAGACAGAACTCCTGTATGACCCGGAAATTCTATTTCTAGGTATTTATCCAAAGCAAATAAAAACACAAACTCCAAAAGCTGTATGTGGGTGCAGGAGTTATGAGAATGGATAAATCTTTATCTGTTAAAAAAAACAAATCTGTAAGCACCCTCAATGTTCACTGCAGCATTATTTACAACGGTCGAGACAGGGAAGCAACCTAAGTGTCTACCAGTGGGTGAATGGGTAAAGAAGCTGTGGTCTATATACACACGGTGGAATATTAGCCATAAAAAATGAGATTGTAGAATTCCCTGGTGGTCCAGTGGTTGAGAATCTGTCTGCCAAGGCAGGGGACACAGGTTTGATCCTTGGTCTAGGAAGACTCCAGATGCCGCGGGCAACTGAGCCTGTGAGCCACAACTACGGAAGCCTGTACGCCTGTGCCCTGCAACAAGGAAAGCCGCTGCACCAAGAGACCCCCACATAGCAACAAAGAGGAGCCCCCACTTGCTACAACTAGAAAGAGCCTGTGTGCAGAAGTGAATACCCATTGCAGCCAAAAAGAAATCTAGAAATCTAGCCATCTGCAACAACATAGGTGATCTTGAGGGCATTACGCTAAGTGAAATAAGCCAAAGAAAGACAGTTATCATAGGACCTCACTTATAGGTGAGGATTTGGGAAAAACAACAACAAAACCCACCTAGTTCACAGGTAGAGCAGACTGGTGGTCGCCGGAGGCAGGAGAGGTGAGTGGAATGGGCGAAGAGGGTCAAAAGGTAATAGATTGGCAGTTACACAGTAAGTCATGGGGGTGTCGTGTACAGCCTGGTGACTGTGGTTAGTAATACCATATTGCATATTTGAAAGTTGCCAATAGAGTAGATCTTAAAAGTTGTCATCACGAGAAAAAAAAAAAAGTTTACCTGTGTGGTGATACATGTTAACTGGATTTTACAGTATATACAAACATCAAGCATCGCCTTGTACACCTGGAACTAATGCTATATGTCAACTAGGCTTCAATAAAATTATATATTTTATAAAATGAAAAAATAAGTTTTAAAAATAAAAATAATGAAGACCTTAATAGTTGGGGCTTCCCTGGTGGCTCACTGGTAAAGAATCCACGTGCCAATGCAGGGGACATGGGTTCAATCCCTGGTCCTGGATAATCCCACATGCCGCAGAGCAGCTAAGCCCAGCGCCACAACTATTGAGCCTGTACTCTGGAGTTCGTGCTCCACAAGAGAAGCCACCACAGTGAGAAGCCCATGGACCACAGCCAGAGAGCAGCCCCCGTTCCCTGCAGCTAGAGAAGCAAGCCCATGAAGCAGTGAAACCCGGCACAGCCAAAAGGAAGCAGACAAATTATTTTTAAAAATAATAAAGACTTTACTAGTTGCCAGGATTTTATATGGTTCTTGACAAGCTTATTCTAAAAATATTTAAGAAGGAATTTCCACTTCTGGGAATGGCATGCTAGGTAATTCAGACCAGCTCCCCTGCTAGGAAAGCTGAACCAAGCATTTTAAAATCCAGGCCTGAATCCATCTGAGAGCTAGCAAGAGAAGAATTACTGGGCAGAAATCCATGAAGCTGACAGTTGGGGTCACATTCCTGCCAATTCCAAAAGAGGTGTCTTAAGAGGCTCAGCAGCACTTCTGACAAGAGGAAGATATAAAACAGCAGAAGACAGTCCAGAACTGACTACACTTTGAGACCCCTCAAGGGAACCTTCCAGGTATAAAAGCATGACCATGATGATGAGTACCCCAGCCCTCGTGGGGCCAAGCCAGCTTCAGACTATCTCGGTCCCTGCAAGTGGAACGTTAGCACCTCCATACCTGCCGGGGTAAATGCAGGGCCTCACTGGAGGAGGCGGACGTCATCCTCAGCCTCCAGTTATTCCATGTGTCATATACAACAACAATGAACGAGCAAGCTCCGGGAGTTGGTGATGGACAGGGAGGCCTGGCATATTGCAGTCCGTGGGGTCACAAAGAGTGACTGAACTGAACTGATACAACAATAACCAGGAACACAGAGGGCAAGAGACACGGACAGATCCAGGCCAGAAACGACGGACAGAGTCAGATCTGCAGGGGCAGGGATTCCGCAGTTAGCAGGGATAGACGCAAAAGCAAGATGCTTACTCTGATCTCGGTGTAAGCCAGAATTGAGAGTTGAGGCAAATAGTCGGAACACAGAAACAGAGGACAAATGGAAATTCTAAAACCAAAAAACTCTGCCATCAGCTGATGCAAGGAACTCAGTGAACATGTTGGACAGCATTAGTGAACCGGAGGTAGTTCAGGGGCTTCGGGCCGGATGAAGCGTGAAGAGACACAAGGACAAAAGCCAAGGTGGGAAGAGACGTGGGGTTGAGAGGTCGTCTGTGTAACTGCAGTACCAACGGCAAAAGGGGAAGCTGCAGAGTGGAAGCGATGTTCACAGCAGTGTGGTTCACAGCAGACCCAAAGTGGAAGGAGTGCAGACGGCCATCGGCTGGTAAAAGGACAAGCCAATGTGCTTCCGTACAACAGGACGCCATTCAGCAATTCAAAAAAAAAAAAAAAAAGAACTGACCCGCAACACACATGAACCTCAGAAACGCTTCCTGCTTCTGTTTAAACGAAATGTGCACAAACAGCAAGGCTGGAGACAGGGCAGCCCGGCAGCGCCTGGAAGTAGGCACGGACTGCAGCACACGACGGGGGCGCTTTCGGGGTGATGGGACTGTTTAAAACTGATGAGTGATGGTGGTTACACAGCTCTGCAAACGTCCTCCATGTATCATTGTACTCAAAAGGACATGCAGATCATACCTCAATAAAGCTGTTTTTTCCAAAAGTTTTCCAAAATCGATTGTGCCGGTGGTCAATTTCTTGTTCCTCATGCTTGCGACTCGGCCATGAGCGCTTCTCGTGTGCAGAGAAGTGCAGGGTTTTGTCGCTGCCGGGAGACTGTAGGTGGTGGCGGCCCCTGGAGTGGAGACCGCTTCTTTCTTCTGTGACCTCAGGGCGACTAGAGGCACATGTCTGCAGACGTCCAGCACCTTGTTCCCCAGCCACGCTCCCCGCTCAACCTGGCCATCTCTCAGCAAGCCTGCGGTCCCGACCAGGTCACCTCGCTGTGGTCCCCAGGCCGGGTGCCACCCTCTGTGCCCAGCCCCAGCCTCAGCGCTGAACCAGCTCTGGCCGGCGTGAGCTGGTGTTTCTCTGCCCTGCGGAGGGCTGTGACCACAGCTTCTCCAACAACAAGCTCTGAATCCTGGCCCTGGGTTCGTGCCCTCCTAAGCGCCTACCTGAGGGCCTACCCGCTTTCCTGGGATATTCATCTTCACCCCAGTGGAACTTTAGCCTTCCCTTTACAGTTAATAATTCTTTCCATTAAAATCTTTCTCTGTTCAAATTACTCCATAGTTTGTGCCTTCTGATTGGTCTTGACTGGAAAACATCAAGCCCTAAATCCAAGAAGCCTTATGAATGCCAAGCAGGATAATTAAAAAGAAATACCTTAAAATACTAAGGTCCCTTAGTACCTACAGGGGACTGGATTCAAGACCCGCTGTGGATACCAAACTCCAGTCCCAGAGTCAGCCCTCTGCCCCCGGGGATCAGCACCCCAAATCTGAAACACAGTACGTGACCCGCGGCTGGCTGGACCCACGGACAGGGAGGGCAAGAGTACACGTCTAAGCACGGCATGGTCCTAACCTGAAAGACAAAAACGAAAAGAACAGGTAGACAAGGGAGGGGAAAAACACTACCATCAAAGGCACAGTAAGTGAGACTCCCCAACAGAAGTGCCTGGGGATAGATGCCAATGGTGTCTCTTCAGTGCTGAAAAGAAAATCACCGGTCATACTTCTGTATTCACTCTAAATCCCTTTCAAGGATGAAGGCAAACAATCAAGACACTGTCAGAAGAACAAAACCAGTTCATCGCCAGCAGACCTACATCAAGACAAGAAGGAACAATGTTTTCAGGCCGAACAGAAATCATCCCAAATGGAAAATCAGACATGCAGGGGAGGAGGACAGAGCCGCAAAACCAGTCAACATGTGGTAAACCTAAATGAGCATGAACTGTATCAAACAGCTGTCTCATGCGGTTTCAAATAGGGAAAACTAAAATCCATATCAACAGTGGAAGAAGACACAAGCAGAGGATTCTCGAGTTGACTCTTGAATTGTTTAGAAAGGGAAAAAAAGAACCACGCTTTCAGAAGAACACAAGTGTGTTCTCTCTTGGGAACCACTATAGAGGGAAAGAGTGCATTACTGCCAAGCCAGCAGAGAGGATGAAATGGAGTTAAGAAAATTGATTTAAAAGAGGGCAAAGGGGGTACTTCTGGTGGCTCAGTGGTGAAGAATCTGCCTGACAACACAGGAGACATGGGTTCAATCCTTGCTCCAGGAAGATCCCACGTGCCAGAGCCATAAAGCCCATGTTCCACAACTCCTGAGCCTGTGCAGTAGAGCCCAGGAGCCACAACACCTGAGCCCGCTCACCCCGGGGCCCACACTCCACAACAGGAGAAGACACCACAATGAGAAGGACACACACGCGACGAGAGGAGCCCCGGCTCACTGCCACTAGAGAAAAGCCTGTACAGTGACGAAGACCCAGCACAGCCAAACATAATGTTTAAAATAACGTGTAAAAATAAATAGCTATAAATAATGGTTAAAAATAACTCCAGAAAGAATGAAGACATGGAGTCAAAGCAAAAACACCACCCAGTACTGGATGTGACTGGTGAACAATATTGCATAGGAACCTGGAATGTTAGGTCAATGAATCAAGGTAAATTGGAAGTGGTCAAACAGGAGATGGCAAGAGTGAATGTCGACATTTTAGAAATCAGTGAACTAAAATAGACAGGAATGGGTGAATTTAAGTCAGATGACCATTATATCTACTACTGCGGGCAGGAATCCCTCAGAAGAAATGGAGTAGCCATCATAGTCAACAAAAGAGTCTGAAATGCAGTACTTGGAAGCATTCTCAAAAATGACAGAATGATCTCTGTTCATTTCCAAGGCAAACCATTCAATATCACAGTAATCCAAGTCTGTGCCCCAACCAGTAATACTGAAGAAGCTGAAGTTGAACGGTTCTAGGAAGACCTACAAGACTTTCTAGAACTAACACTCAAAAAAGATGTCCTTTTTATCATAGGGGACTGGAATGCAAAAGTAGGAAATCAGGAGATACCTGGAGTAACGGGTAAATTTGGCCTTGGAACACAGAATGAAGCAGGGCAAAGGCTAATAGAGTTTTCCCAAGAGAACAGACTGATCATAGCAAACACCCTCCCACAACACAAGACTCTACACATGGACATCACCAGACTGTCAACACCAAAATCAGACTGATTATATTCTTTGCAGCCAAAGATGGAGAAGCTCTACACAGTCAACAAAAACAAGACTGGGAGCTGACTATGGCTCAGATCAGGAACTCCTTATTACCAAATTCAGACTTAAATTGAAGAAAGTAGGAAAACCACTAGACCATTCAGGTATGACCTAAATCAAATCCCTTATGACTATACAGTGGAAGTGGACAAAGAGATTCCAGGGAGTGCCTGAAGAACTATGGACGGAGGTTCGTGACATTGTACAGAAGGCAGTGATCAAGACCATCCCCAAGAAAAAGAAATGCAAAATGGCAAAATGGCTGTCTGAGGAGGCCTTACAAATAGCGATGAAAAGAAGAGAAGCAAAAGGCAAAGGAGAAAAGGAAAGATATACCCATCTGAATGCAGAGTTCCAAAGAATAGCAAGGAGAGAGAAAGCCTTCCTTAGTGATCAGTGCAAAGAAACAGGAAAACAATAGAATGGGAAAGACTAGAGATCTCTTCAAGAAAATTAGAGATACCAAGGGAACTTTTCAGATGGCAACTTAAAGATGGGCACAATAAAGGACAGAAACAGTATGGACCTATCAGAGGCAGAAGATATTAAGAAGAGGTGGCAAGAATACACCGAACTATACAAAAAAGATCTTCACAACCCAGATAATCATGATGGTGTGATCACTCACCTAGAGCCAGACATCCTGGAATGTGAAGTCAAGTGGGCCTCAAGAAGCATCACTATGAACAAAGCTAGTGAAAGTGATGGAATTCCAGTTGAGCTATTTCAAATCCTGACAGATGATGCTGTGAAAGTGCTACGCTCAATATGCCAGCAAATCTGGAAAACTCAGCAGTGGCTACAGGACTGGAAAAGGTCAGTATTCATTCCAATCTCAACAAAAGGCAATGCCAATGAATGCTCTAACTACCACACAATTGCACTCATTTCACATGCTAGCAAAGTAATGCTCAAAATTCTGCAAGCCAGGGTTCAGCAATACGTGAACCGTGAACTTCCAGATGTTCAAGGTGGATTTAGAAAAGGCAGAGGAACCAGAGATCAAATTGCCAACATCCACTGGATCATTGAAAAAGCAAGAGAGTTCCAGAAAAACATCTACTTCTGCTTAATTGACTAGGCCAAAGCCTTTGACTGTGTGGATCACATAAACTGTGGAAAACTCTTAAAGAGATGGGAATACCAGACCACCTGACCTGCCTCCTGGGAAATCTATACACAGGTCAAGAAGCAACAGTTAGAACTGGACATGGAACAGACCAGTTCCAAATTGGGAAAGGAGTATGTCAAGGCTGTATATTGTCACCCTGCTTATTTAACTTATATGCAGAGTACATCATGAGAAATGCTGGACTCATGAAGCATAAGCTGGAATCAAGATTGCCGAGAGAAATATCAATAACCTTAGATATGCAGATGACACCACTGTTATGGAAGAAAGCGAAGAAGAACTAAAGAGCCTCTTGATGAAAGTGAAAGAGGAGAGTGAAAAAGTTGGCTTAAAACTCAACATTCAGAAAACTAGATCTGGCATCTGGTCCCATCACTTCATGGTAAATCAATGGGCAAACGGTGTACACAGTGACAGACTATTTTGGGGCTCCCAAATCACTGCAGATGGTGACTACAGTCATGAAATTAAAAGACGCTTGATCCTTGGAAAAAAGTTATGACCAACCTAGACAGCATATTAAAATGCAGAGACATTACTTTTCCAACAAAGGTCTGTCTAATCAAAGCTATGGTTTTCCCAGTAGTCATGTATGGATGTGAGAGCTAGACTATAAAGAAAAATGAGCCCCGAAGAATTGATGCTTTTGAACTGTGGTGTTGCAGAACTCTTGAGAGTCCCTTGGACTGCAAGGAGATCCAACCAGTCCATCCTAAAGGAAATCAGTCCTGAATATTCATTGGAAGGACTGATGCTGAAGCTGAAACTCCAATACTTTGGCCACCTGATGCAAAGAGCTGACTCACTGGAAAAGACCCTTATGCTGGGAAAGATTGAAGGCAGGAGGAGAAGGGGACGACAGAGGATGAGATGGTTGGATGGCATCACCGACTCGATGGACAGGAGTTTGAGCAAGCACTGGGAATCGGTGATGGACAGAGGAGCATGGTGTGCTGTGGTCCATGGGGTCGCAAAGAGTCGGACACGACTGAGAGACTGAACTGAACTGAAAAATAAATAAAAGGCAAGGAAGGAGAAGCATAGCACTGGCGGGAGCGGCAAAGCAGTAGAAAGCAAACTACAATAAATAGACGGACTACGTTCTCTAGTTGGAAGGCAGACTGTCACACAAAAATCTGTGTGCTGTTAACAAGATGTATCTACCTAAAATCTAAAGGTTCAGACAGAAAGCAGAGCATGTCTTTTTCCATACTTTTATTTTCAAATACAGCTGCCCAAAAATTAGCATAGCTATATTAATATTAAAAAAAAGGAAAAGACACTACTGGAGTTAAAGTGATCCCTGGAAAGCTATAAGGTACACGAAACAGAAAGATTTAACTATTTCTAAATATATATGCCTCTTCGCACTGCATCTGATTCAGTTTGGTTCAGTTCAGTGGCTCAGTACTCTTTGAGACCCCATGAATCGCAGCACGCCAGGCCTCCCTGTCCATCACCATCTCCTGGAGTTCACTCAAACTCACATCCATCGAGTCTGTGATGCCATCCAGCCATCTCATCCTCTGTCGTCCCCTTTTCCTCCTGCCCCCAATCCTCCCAGCATCAGAGTCTTTTCCAATGAGTCAACTCTTCACATGAGGTGGCCAAAGTACTGGAGTTTCAGCTTTAGCATCATTCCTTCCAAAAGAAATCCCAGGGCTGATCTCCTTCAGAATGGACTGGTTGGATCTCCTTGCAGTCCAAGGGACTCTCAAGAGTCTTTCCCAACACCGCAGTTCAAAAGCATCAGTTCTTCGGAGCTCAGCTTTCTTCACAGTCCAACTCTCACATCTATACATGACCACTGGAAAAACCATAGCCTTGACTAGACGGACCTTTGTTGGCAAAGTAATGTCTCTGCTTTTCAATATGCTATCTAGGTTGGTCATAACTTTCCTTCCAAGGAGTAAGCGTCTTTTAATTTCATGGCTGCAGTTACCATCTGCAGTGATTTTGGAGCCCCCCAAAATAAAGTCTGACCCTGTTTCCACTGTTTCTCCATCTATTTCCCATGAAGTGATGGGACCAGATGCCATGATCTTCGTTTTCTAAATGTTGAGCTTTAAGCCAACTTTTCACTCCCCTCTTTCGCTTTCATCAAGAGGCTTTTTAGTTCCTCTTCACTTTCTGCCATAAGGGTGGTGTCATCTGCATATCTGAGGTTATTGATACTTCTCCCAGCAATCTTGATTCCAGCTTGTGCTTCTTCCAGCCCAGTGTTTCTCATGATGTACTCTGCGTATAAGTTAAATAAGCAGGGTGACAATACACAGCCTTGACGTACTCCTTTTCCTATTTGGAACCAGTCTGTTGTTCCATGTCCAGTTCTAACTGTTGCTTCCTGACCTGCATACAGGTTTCTCAAGAGGCAGGTCAGGTGGTCTGGTATTCCCATCTCTTTCAGAATTTTCCACAGTTTATTGTGATCCAGACAGTCAAAGACTTTGGCATTGCATCTGACTACATAGCCTCAGAATACCTAAGGCAAGAGCCGATGTGGAGAAATGAACAAATCTGTGATGCTAGAGGGGAGCTTTACGTGTCCCTCTCGAGAGCACTACGAAATGACTGATCTTACTCAACACTCCCAAAAGGAAATCCCTCCCCAGCTCGCGTAGCAGCCCTGCTATCAAAGCCACAAATAAGAATGAAATTACAGATCATCTTCACTTTTGAATACAGGCACCAAAAATCCTAAACAAAATATCCAGAAACAGTCCATCCTGTACTGAAAAGGATAATACGTCATGATCAGGATGGTTTGTCCCAGGAGTGAAAAGTTACCTTAACATTTGAAAATCAACATGAAGTTGCCATATTAACAGAGTAAGTGAGATAACTTTCTCAGCAGATTTGTAAAAGTAATAAAATTCAGTATCTGTGCGTGGATTTTTTTTTTTTTTTGCACTAATCTGAGTGGCTCACAGGATCTTAGTTCCTGACCAGGGATCCTGCCTGCAATGGAGGCTTACGTCCCAACCACAAGACCACAGGGAATTACCCTGTGCATGATTAGAAAGTGTAATTAAACATACACACACACAAACTCTTAGCAAAATAGGAATAGAAGAGTTCTTCCTTAACAGGACATGTGGAAGCCTTCCTTTTGAAACAAGGAAAAAGAAGGTTGCCCCTGTCAGCTCTGCTACCTGGCATTGTACTTGGGGTCCCAACCAGTGTAAGGAGAGTAAGGACTGGAAAGGAAAACAAAAAACGCATTATATAAATAGATGATAATACTATACATAGAAGGGACTGTGCAAATTGAAAATCCAACAGAATTTCCAGATAAGTTACCAGAATAAGTGAATTTAGAAAAAGGTGCTGGATTCAAAGCCAAGAATCAATTGCATTTTTGTACATTAGCAAGTAACAAAAATAAAAGTGATCATATTTATAATAGTCTCAAAAAAATCAAATACCCTATGGATACTAACAAAAGATGTGCAGATTTTGTGCATATACACACACAAAAAAATCAAGGGAACTGTTTCAACAACCTCTTATACATAAGGAGAGTCACCATGTTTGCTGGAAAAACAATGCTATGAAGATGTCTGCTGTCCCCATGTGACGCTCTAGACTTAAAGCGGTCACAGTCAGCATCCCAGTGCTTCTAGGAGGCAGATTGTTAATTCTAAAATTGACTGTACATGCAAATGATTTTAAATGATCCAGACCCTCAAAGACGGTGTGCGGACCTGACCCACTCAATGGCAAGACTTACTATCAAGTCTCAGACATGAAGTATGATTGTGGTAAGCAAAACAGACAAATGGACCTCTAGGATCTAGTCCAGCTGGGTGGAAATCTGAAAACTATATAAAAAGAGACCAATAATGCTTCTAGATCTCGAAACAACAAAAGAGAATATCTGATCATGACCCAGGGGCAGGGAAATTTTTCTAAAGTCAAAAGAACATAATCCGTAAAGGAAAAGATAAATCTGCATAATTACAGTTCAGAACTTTCCATCCGACAACACCATTAAGGGAGTAAAGAGGGAAGCTACAAAAGTAGAAGGTATTTGCAATCCCTGAATCTCACACCAGACTCATACCTAGAAAGCACCAAAGAACTCCTCTGAACTGATAAGAGAAAGACAATCCAGCCCAGAAACAGGCTCAAGAGTTGAACAAGCACAAGCGATCCAGAACTTCCCTGGTGGCGGAGTGGGGAAGAATCCGCCTGCCAACTCAGGAGACACGGGTTCCATCCCTGATCTGGGAAGATCCCACATGCGGCAGAGCACCTAGCCCCAGGCATTGCAACAGCTGAGCCCACAAGCTGCAACTACCAAAGGCTGTGCCCCGCAGTGAGGAGCCCCCGCTCGCCGCAACTAGAGAACACCCGCTCAAGAGCAGCGAAGACCCAGAGCAGCCAAAAATAGATAGTATTTTAAAAGCGATCATCATATCTGAAGACATCATCAGATCACCATCGTAGCTGATGAGCATGATTAAAAGCCCAATATCACCCATTAGTCAGCAAAATGCAGATTAAAGCCACACTGAAATATCACCATAGTTTTAATAACCAGAAGCCCTAAAATGTAACAGATCGACAAAAACCAGGGACTGATGAGTTTGTGGAGCAACTGGGACCCCCAGCAGGTGCTGGCGGGAACGCAAAATGATGGGACCGCCTGGGGACGGCCGCGTCCACACTCAGCCTTCTCAGGAAGGCCTTTCTCCACCTCTCTCCAAGGTCAGACATCTCAACGCCACCCCGCCGTGACGCTAAGACGTGTATTTTAACATCCCCAAAACAGGACGTGCCCCAGTGTCATCAGAGCTTTCATTCCAGAGTTGCCCCAACCAGCTCTCCTTCAGGGCCCTTCAGTAACAACGCTGACAAGTGTCTGTCCAGATGGATGGCTTCTTCGACCCTGGAGGATCCCAAAACTGGAATGACTGGGTCAAAAGGCACTCGCGTTTTTTCCAGTTGTTTTTTAATTGCACAACCCATGAACACACCCCATTTTAAACTTCAGCGACGTGTGGCACAGGTGCCAGTCCCTCCCCAAAGGCAGTCACCCTCCGCAGCTTGGAACACACCCTCCCAGACTCTGGTCTCTGCACGCACATGCACATTAATACCTAGTACACATGTCACTCCGTGTACGTGATGACTGATGCTGGGAGGGATTGGGGCAGGAGAAGGGGACGACCGAGGATGAGATGGCTGGATGGCATCACAGACTCAATGGACGTGAGTCTGAGTGAACTCCGGGAGATGGTGATGGACAGGGAGGCCTGGCGTGCTGCCATTCATGGGGTCGCAAAGAGTCAGACACGACTGAGCGACTGAACTGAACACGTATCGCTAACAAATACCATAGTCTGTTTTCTACAAAGAGGGTAGCAACGCACACCTCCCTAGCAACAAATGAGAGGGTCAAGGTTTCACCAACTCCGGAATCAATCTTTCTAACGTTTTCCAATCTGATAAGTAAAAATCATCCGATGGTTTAAGTAAGTTCTTCCCTAACACACAGAACTCAAAAGCTACCAGTCTTTTCCTCAAAAGTATTCCAGATTGCGGGAGGCCGCCCCTTCCACACTGCCTAACACCCTGAAATTATAAAAATACTCCCCTAAGCTTCATATATGATTAGTACACTTTTATTTCATACTACTTAGCTCTGTAACCCATCTGGAATTTATTTATACAATAGGAGGAGAATCATTTTTTTTCCAACCAGTTAGCCAACTCTGCTTGCTGTCCACCCTGACTCAACTAAAATGCTCTCTGGGCCAGGAATTATTGTCCCACGTACACCTGGAGTGTTTCCTGGGCTTTCTATGTTTCACCATTCCAGCTCTGTGGCAAAGCCATGCTGCACTCTACGTTTACTGTAGCTTTATCGTAAGTTTCAAAATCTGGTGAAGACAGTTTTCCCTCATTAAACTGAAAAAATTAGCAATTTTTGCACATTTTCCTTCCATATTAATTTTTTAAACATCTTTGTCAGTTTTAAAAGCTTAGCTTTCTTGTTGGAATTTCATTAAGTCTGTTTAAGAAAGGTAGATATTTTATGATATTACATCTTTATATGCAGATACTTTGTTCTTTGCTCTTTTTAGAGGCACGGGGTTTTGTTTTTTTCAAACACTAGCTGTCCCAGACTCCTTGTATGGCATCTTATAACACATGTACTTTCCTTCTAAAAAAATTGTTCTCTTTTTTCCTGTTAAATTTATGCCTAAGTTTTACTGTTTTTTAATCACTATTGAGTGGAATTTTACATTTTTTCCACTTTTAACTGAATATTGCTACTGACTACTATAATCACTTTTCTGAGTCCTCTTATTCTAATTTTTCATGGGCGCTTGCATATTCTAGCCAGAGCATCATTTTTTCTCTTCTAGTTTTCATACTACAAATTTCATTTTTTGCTGCGTTTCATTAGCTAGAACCTCACAACAGTGCTGAGCAGAGACTCTAGGGGGCGTCCTTAGCTTGGTCCTGATTTAATGGTTTTAACCACATAAAGTTGGTCCAATTTACCAGCCTCAGTGGCACCTGGGAGCAGAAATGAGAACTGCAGGATCTAGGGCCCTACTTAGGGAATGAGGATCCGCACTTTAACAAGGATCCCAGGTGTTTCCTGTAGGCTTTCGGGCTAGTGGCACACTGGTCTACGTGATTTCTATTTTGATTTTACTTAGAAGAGTTTAGTGACAGGAGTTGCTATGGCCGTCCGGCGTCTATGGACCCCTAAATCCCGTTTACTCCCCCTCTTTCATGACGATCATGCATTTTAGGGTTTGAGAGCCTTAATCTGGGCCAGCCCTGTGGCCTGGACAACGAGGCCACCTCTCAAGCTCCACGCAGCGTCCTGCCTCTCTTCTGCATCCGTATCTCCCAGGCTCCAGGAGCATCCCAAGGGTCAAGACGGGATGTGCTCCTGCTTCAGTTCCCGGTCCTGGCGAGTGCCAGGGCGGTGACCGGCACCCAGTGGGTGCTCAGAGAGCCCCCCCGGAGCTGTCCACCTTCGTGACTCTGCCGAGGTCCCCTCCTCTTCACCGTGCGGGTGGACATCCCCACTCTGCTGTCACCTTTGGCCAGGAAAGACCCGATAGAGATTCCTGCCCTGCTCCAGCCCATGTGCACGAGTCAGACACCACGGCAGTGTGGGCAGAGAACAGCATCCCGGAGGGACAGGAGGGGGAACCCCAGAGCCCCTGAAGGGACCAGGGCCAGCAACGCTCCCGAAGCAGCCACGAGACCCTCCGCCCGGCGTGTTGCTGTGCGTCCACTGACCGACCACCATGGCCTGGGCTTTGGGGCGAAGGGTCAGCAGGAGAGAGAGAGGCTGCCTCCCGGGTGGGGCAGGAGCAACCCAGGAGAGGGGAGGCTGCTCCTCTCAGCTCCCACAGGGAGGGCGAGAGCCGGGCAGCTAGGCCCTGCAGGCACGGACGGCCGGAGGTGGCAACGTCCTTGCCAGCGACTCTGAGGAGAGGAGGGCGCTGGTCCCTCAGGGTCAGGAGAAGGCCTGGGCATGGAGCCGCTGGCCCCCGTCCCCCAGCTGGAGCCACTGGGCACTGGGGCCCCCTCAGGCCAGGATGCCAAGGCCCGGCCACAGGGGTGCCGTGGACTGCAGAGCCCACCGTCTTCCGGCCTCCCGCCCGGGTCCCCTCTAGGTGACAGGTGGCCGCCGGCGGGAATTCAAGTCCACAGAAGGAGCCTGGCCAAGGACCCGGAGTCCCCAGGGGAGCTAGCAGCTCTCAAGGCAGGTAGAGCGCGACCACCACGTAGATAACCCAGCTGGTGGACACGAAGACCCCGAAGAGCAGGCTGAAGAGCACCAGCGAGCGGGCCTTGCGAGAGGCCTCCTGAGCCTGGGCCAGGTCCCCCCGGGCCAGGGCCGCGCGGGTCTGCAACGAGACCAGAGGAGGAGTGAGTAGACCCAGACCCCGTGCTCCCTCCCGGCGACACCCCGGAGCCCGCCCGGCCCCAGCGCACAGACTGGACAGCTGACTCCGCGAGGGGGTCGGGGGCTTGTCCAGGCCACGGCTCACACAGGGGCAGCAGCGATCAAGGCGGTGGCGGCCAGCTCCCGGGCACTGGCTGCAGGCCTGACCCACATCCGCACTCCAGGCCCGTCCCTCACCATCTGCACAACCACCCCCAGTTCGATATCATCATTGGCCCCTCTTTGAAGATGAGCAAACAAAGGCTCAGAGAAGTTAAGTGACCCGCCCCAGGGCCCTGCAGCTGGTGGCAGAGCCAGAACTGACAAGCAGGCAGCAGCCTGCAGAATCGCACCTCTGAGGGGCCCGGTCCTCACTCAGCCCCCCGCCCGTCCCGTCTTGCTTACAACTGGGGAGCCTGACCTCCAGGGAATATCAGGGCTCTCATCGGGTCAGCCTTGAACAGAAGCCCCAGGGCCTTCCTGCTATTAGGACAGCCTCATGCCGAGCCAAGGTCAGGAATGGCGGGGAGGGAGGAAGAAGAAAGGGTGTAATCGAGATGCCAGGTGGGTGGATGGTGGATAGACAGGCGGATGGCTGAGTGGACAGACAGGTGCGTTAACAGATGAACGGGGTGGGTGGATGAATAGATGGAGACTAGACAGATGGTGGATGGAAAAGTGGGTAGCAGGTGAATAGAGAGATGGGTAGCTGGGAAGGACAGACAGAGGTGGGTGGGTAGAATAAACGAGCAGATGGACAGATTACACACAAGCCCCTGCTGCCTCCCTGGTGGCTCCATGATATAGAATCCGCCTTCCAATGCAGGAGACGTGGGTTTGGTCCCGGATCTGGGAAGATCCCGCACGCCATGGAGCAAGCAGGGCCCCCCGTGCCACAACTACTGCTCCAGAGCCTGGGAACCACAACTAGTGAGCCCCTGGCTGTACCTACTGAAGACCGCGTGCCCTGGAGCCCGCGCTCCATAACAAGAGAAGCCCGTGCACCGCAACCAAGAGAAGCCCCTGCTCCCTGCAACTCAGGAAAGTCCAAGCAACAGCAAAGACCCACCAGAGCCCAAATCAAATAAATTTTTTTTTTTTAATCTAAGTTGAAACACAAGCCCCACGGGATGGGCAGTCCCCTGGACCTGAATCATTCACACTGCCAGTGTGAACTGTTTCAGTGGAATCTTCTAGAGCAGATCTTGAGTGGTAAGGGGCAGAGACAGCAGAGGAGGCGGCCAGGGTCCCAGACAACTGGGCACCGATCTCCCAATTCTGCCAGCCTTCTCGGGGGTGGGGGGGAACACTGGGGACCTGGGCACGGCAGGCCTGGAGGCTGCACCAGGGTACCCCCCCCCACGCCCTCCTACCTCATGGGAGTAGACGATGGCGATGAGCCCAGTGAGCAGACAGCAGAAGAGGGTCACCAGCACAGACTCCATCATGTAGTCCTTGGGCAGAGGCCTGTGTTCTGCCGGGGCTGGGGCTGGCACGCCTGCCACGGGGCTGTTGTACTGCCGGGGAAGAGGCCATGGCGTGGTAAGAGAGCGGGCCGTAGCCTCCAGACACCAGGATGAGGACGCGGTCAGCGACCGCCATGGCGCTGTCACTCCAGCCACCTCCCAGCCTCACCCAGCCAGGCTGCAGGCTGCCCGGGGAGCAAGGCCCCATTCCTGCCCGCTCAGCACCCCGACCTGTCACGCAGCCCCCCAGAATCCTCCAGTGTTCCACACCGAGGCGGGGAGAGGTGCCAGAGACCTCAAAGCTCTCCTCCACAGGCAGCCAGGGTTTTTCTAAAAATCTGTATCAACTCATCCCCTAATAAAAGCCCTGGGGTCCCTCACAATGGAACCCCCACCTCTTCCTATCCGCTCCTCAATAAGTTGGACCAACCACCCTCACTCCCAGGATGCACCAGCCTTGGCCACCCTGCAACGCCTGTGCTGGGCTCTCCTCCTCGCCTCTCCCTGAACACTCCTGTTCATTCTGCAGAACCCAGCTCAAATGACCCCCGGCTCCTGCGAGGCCGCTCAGTCTCGGCCTACTCCGTAGGCAGAGGAAGCCCCTTTCTGTTGCACCCCCAGGGCACAGCTGTGTCCTCTGCAAGGGTGGCTGGGGGGAGACGGGGGTCCCCGCGGGCTGACTCACCACCGGGAAGGTCGCGAAGAGCGGCTGTGCGGCAGGCGCGGGGAAGAGCGGTGCGGGCGGCGGGTACAGGGCCGGGGCGGCCGGCGCGGGCGGGAAGAGCACCGGCGGTGAGAAGGGCGGCGGGTAGAGCAGGTGCGCGGCCTTGGGGTCCGGCGGCGCGTAGGGCGGGGGCTCGCCCACGAAGCCGATGTTGGGGACCCCACCGGCCGCCGCCTTGGGCATTGGCAGGGCCTCGCCCGCGGCCACGGCCTGGGCCTGGGCTGGGGGCGCCGCGGAGGCCTCGGCCGGGGGCTCGCCCGGGGCTCCCTCTGGCGCCGCGGCGTCCCCTCCGTCTGCGGCGGCCACTTCCTCGCTGGGCGCTCGGTCCTCCTCCAGGAGCTGCGGGCGGCGCGGGAGCTGCGGGAGCCCAGGGCGCGCAGGGTCCTCAGGGACTGCGGGGCCGCCGCCCCCTTTCGCGTCCGCTCCTAGGAAGAAACGGCAGAGGCAGCGAGCCCCCAGAAGGCTGCCGGGCCAGGAGGGAGTCCTCCTCACAGGCCTCAGAACACAGCCCCTCCGAGGAGTCACAGTGACCGTGCCGACCCTGACCCGCCCTGAACCCCGCACTCAGGCCTCCCCAAGCCTGCACCCTTGAAGCTCTATCCAGAGTGCAACAAGGGGACGCGGAAACCAGGGCTCAGAGAGGGGACGTGCCTTCCTGGCGGCCACACAGCCAGTACAGATGGCCAGCGGGATGGAAGGCAGGCCGTGCCGCCTCGATTGCACCTGCGGGGACGTGGTCCTGCCCCCAGGGCCCTGATGCCCCAGCAGATGGAACCAAGGCCGATGCCTCAGCTCAGGGCAGCCCCCTCATAGGCTGAGACACCGTCCAATGGGGGCTGGCCTGCGAGGACGGGCTGAGCCAATCAGATTCTCCGCTCTGGAGTCACTGGACCCTGGCTACCGGAGGACCAGGGAGAGCCAGGAGGTCATCAAGGGCCAAGAGCCTGCTGAGGCGGAGAAGGAACAGAGACGTGAACGGGGTGGGGGAGGGAACGGAGCACCCAAGCAGCAGTGGGTGAAGAGGAGCCCACCCAGCAGCCCGAAGGGGCCTCTCAGCTGCCTTCCAGGCCTGGCCCTGCCCGCCAGCATCCACTCAATAAACTGTGGGCACCCCCGCCGGTCCCAACAAGTCCTGAAGGTGCGCCCTGCACCCCCTGAGAGTGTCCTGACCAGCTGAGCCCCTCCAGGCCTCCGGTCCTGGAGGAACAGGCTGGAAGGGGGCTGGGGCAGGACCTCCCCCACCACTCCCAGTCCGGACCTGGGTGGGAATCCCAGGGTGTGGCTTTGAAGTTCATTTCCTGACTGTCTTTAGGGGTTATAGAAGGCAGAGAGAGAAAGAAAACATATAACTGCACAGCGCTGCTGAGGGTGGGGGGGCCTTGCTGAAATCCCCCTCCCACCCCTAGCCTTGCCCCCATCCCTCCCACTCCCACCGCCCACACTGCAGGTGGGTGAAATCAGAGGTCAGGTTTCCCTAGGGGAGGGATCCCAACGACAGGAGTACTGAGCCCCTGAGGGCTCCCACCCACCTGCTCCCAGCAGCCAGGGTCTCACTCACGGCTTCTCCTGAGACCCACGCAGGTGCTCTTGCTTCCACAACACATGGCCACCCGGGCCGCGCCTCCCGTTTCTCTATCCCCTTCAGGCTGGACTTGGCCATGTGACTTGCTTTGGCCAACAGAACATTAATAAACATCTTACAAACACTGGCTTTAAAAACCTGCATCTTTCAACATTACCAGGGGCTGGGGGGATGAGAAGTTCGGGTATCAGTGGGGACAGTTCCATCTGGGAGGATGAAAGCGTTCTGGAGGGAGGTGATGATGACGGCTGCACAATACCGTGAATGCCCCTGAACTGTACACTTATAAACGGTTCAGACGGTAAATCTTACTACCAGTTTTAAAAAGCCTCTCTCTCCTGCTGATCTAAAAATGCCAAACAAAATACAAAAGACCCTGAAAAGTGGACAAAAGCAGAGTGTAGTCAAAACACAGAAGTGACTATAAAGGGGTGAACTGCCTGTTTTCCCCTCTCATTTCGTTCGAAGCTCAAAGCTCCAGCCCCAGAACCACATGACCGGACAGCTAAAACTCCATGATAAACTCGGTCATTCTGGCCAGAGGAACCAGGAGAGGGCCCCCTGCAGAAGGGAGAGGGTAGGGAAATCCTAGAGAAGTACCTTCAGATGGGTTCTGAGTCCCCTAGTTCTGTGTGTGAACTGGGGTGACCAATGTGTATCAGCTTGCCCAGGACGTCCTTGGGTTTACTCCTGAGAATCTCACATCTAGGAACGGTCAGTCATCTTAGAATGGATCCACACCAGCCCTAGACTCGCCCTCAAGATGCATGTGCAGGGGACAGATCCAGACCTGCATAAGGAAGACCTTAGAACCTGGACCAGAAAAAGAGCCAGAAAACAATGAACAAAATCGCAAATTAGTGCATGCCTAGCAATTACTTTAAATAGACTAACTTTTCCGAAAGACATGGAGCGGCAGAATGGATAGAGAGACAAGATATTCTGTGTATAAGAGACTCACTGCAGGTGTGAGTCTGCAGACCACACACATAGACCAGAAAAGAACAGAAAAACATTCAACACAAAAGGAAACCTAAAAGCCTGAGGCAGCTACGCTTATACAACAGAGACTGTGAAACAAAAACTGCAATAAGAGACAGAGAAGGTATTACAAAATGACAAAGGGCTCAAATCCAACAAGAAGATATAACATTTGTGAGTATATATCAGTGAACATCAGTTCAGTTCAGTCGCTCAGTCGTGTCCGACTCTTTGCAACCCCATGAATCGCAGCACGCCAGGCCTCCCTGTCCATCACCAACTCCTGGAGTTCACTCAGACTCATGTCCATCGAGTCTGTGATGCCATCCAGCCATCTCATCCTCTGTCGTCCCCTTCTCCTCCTGCCGCAAATCCCTCCCAGCATCAGAGTCTTTTCCAATGAGTCAACTCTTCACATGAGGTGGCCAAAGTACTGGAGTTTCAGCTTTAGCATCATTCCTTCCAAAGAAATCCCAGGGCTGATCTCCTTTAGAATGGACTGGTTGGATCTCCCTTGTAGTCCAAGGGACTCTCAAGAGTCTTCTCCAACACCATAGTTCAAAAGCATCAATTCTTCGGCACTCAGCCTTCTTCACAGTCCAACTCTCACATCCATACATGACCACTGGAAAAACCATAGCCTTGACTAGACGGACCTTTGTTGGCAAAGTAATGTCTCTGCTTTTCAATATGCTATCTAGGTTGGTCATAACTTTCTTTCCAAGGAGTAAGCATCTTTTAATTTCATGGCTGCAGTCACCATCTGCAGTGATTTGGGAGCCCCCAAAAATAAAGTCTGACACTGTTTCCACTGTTTCCCCATCTATTTCCCATGAAGTGATGGGACCAGATGCCATGATCTTTGTTTTCTGAATGTTGAACTTTAAGCCAACTTTTTCACTCTCCTCTTTCACTTTCATCAAGAGGCTTTTTAGCTCCTCTTCACTTTCTGCCATAAGGGTGGTGTCATCTGCATATCTGAGGTTATTGATATTTCTCCTGGCAAACTTGATTCCAGCTTGTGCTTCTTCCAGCCCAGCGTTTCTCATGATGTACTCTGCATAGAAGTTAAATAAGCAGGGTGACAATATACAGCCTTGACGTACTCCTTTTCCTACTTGGAACCAGTCTGTTGTTCCATGTCCAGTTCTAACCATTGCTTCCTGACCTGCATATAAGTTTCTCAAGGGGCAGGTCAGGTGGTCTGGTATTCCCATCTCTTTCAGAATTTTCCAAGTTTATTGTGATCTACACAGTCAAAGGCTTTGGCATAGTCAATAAAGCAGAAATAGATGTTTTTCTGGAACTCTCTTGCTTTTTCCATGATCCAGCGGATGTTGGCAATTTGATCTCTGGTTCCTCTGCCTTTTCGAAAACCAGCTTGAACATCTGGAAATTCACGGTTCACGTATTGCTGAAGCCTGGCTTGGAGAATTTTGAGCATTACTTTACTAGCATGTGAGATGAGTGCAATTGTGTGGTAGTTTGAGCATTCTTTGGCATTGCCTTTTGTTGGGATTGGAATGAAAACTGACCTTTTCCAGTCCTGTGGCCACTGCTGAGTTTTCCAGATTTGCTGGCATATTGAGTGCAGCACTTTCACAGCATCATCTTTCAGAATTTGAAACAGCTCAACTGGAATTCCATCACCTCCACTAGCTTTGTTCATAGTGATGCTTCCTAAGGCCCACTTGACTTCACATTCCAAGATATCTGACTCTAGGTGAGTGATCACACCATCATGATTATCTGGGTCGTGAAGATCCTTTTGTACAGTTCTTCCATGTATTCTTGCCACCTCTTCTTAATATCTTCTGCTTCTGTTAGGTCCATACCATTTCTGTCCTTTGTTGAGCCCATCTTTGCATGAAATGTTCCCTTGGTATCTCTAATTTTCTTGAAGAGATCTCTAGTCTTCCCCATTCTGTTGTTAGGAAGGCTTTCTTATCTCTTCTTGCTATTCTTTGGAACTCTGCATTCAGATGCTTATACCTTTCCTTTCCTCCTTTTCTTTTCACTTCTCTTCTTTTCACAGCTATTTGTAAGGCCTCCCCAGACGGCCATTTTGCTTCTTTGCATTTCTTTTCCATGAGATGGTCTTGATCCCTGTCTCCTGTACAATGTCACGAACCTCCGTCCATAGTTCATCAGGCACTCTATCTATCAGATCTAATCTCTTAAATCTATTTCTCACTTCCACTGTAGAATCATAAGGGATTTGATTTAGGTCATACATGAATGGTCTAGTGGTTTTCTCTACGTTCTTCAATTTAAGTCTGAATTTGGCAATAAGGAGTTCATGATCTGAGCCACAGTCAGCTCCTGGTCTTGTTTTTGTTGACTGTATAGAGCTTCTCCAACTTTGGCTGCAAAGAATATAATCAGTCTGATTACGGTGTTGACCATCTGGTGATGTCCATGTGTAGAGTCTTCTCTTGTGTTGTTGGAAGAGGGTGTTTGCTATGACCAGTGCATTTTCTTGGCAAAACTCTATTAGCCTTTGCCCTGCTTCATTCCGCATTCCAAGGCCAAATTTGCCTGTTACTCCAGGTGTTTCTTGACTTCCTACTTTTGCATTCCAGTCCCCTATCATGAAAAGGACATCTTTTTTGGGTGTTAGTTCTAAAATGTCTTGTAGGTCTTCATAGAACCGTTCAACTTCAGCTTCTTCAGCGTCACTGGTTGGGGCATAGACTTGCATTACTGTGATATTGAATGGTTTGCCTTGGAAACGAACAGAGGTCATTCTGTCGTTTTTGAGATTGCATCCAAGTACTACATTTCGGACTCTTTTGTTGACCATGATGGCTACTCCATTTCTTCTAAGGGATTCCTGCCTGCAGTAGTAGATGTAATGGTCATCTGAGTTAAATTCACCCATTCCAGTCCATTTTAGTTTGCTGATTCCTAGAATGTCGACATTCACTCTTGCCATCTCCTGTTTGACCACTTTCAGTTTGCCTTGAACACAACATAGGAGTGCCTGAGTATAAAAGCAAATAATAACAGACCTAAAGAAAGAAATTGATAGCAATACAATAATAGGGAACCTTGATATCCACCTTACATGAATGGATAAATCAGCCAGATTTAAAAAAAAATTAGGAAACAGCAACCTTAAAGGACATGTTAGACCAGATAAACTCAAACACATATATACAGAATATATATCCAAAATAAACAGAATACATATTCTCAAGTGTATATGGAACATCCTTCAGGATAGTTCATGCTGCTGCTGCTAAGTCGCTTCAGTTGTATCTGACTCTGCGACCCCATAGACGGCAGCCTATCAGGCTCCACTGTCCCTGGGATTCTCCAGGCAAGAACACTGGAGTGGGTTGCCATTTCCTTCTCCAATGCATGAGAGTGAAAAGTGAAAGTGAAGTCGCTCAGTTGTGCCTGACTCTTAGCGACCCCATGGACTGCAGCCCACCAGGCTCCTCTGTCCCTGGGATTTTCCAGGCAAGAGTATTGGAGTGGGTTGCCATTGCCTAGTAGGCTACAAAGTAAGCCTTTCTAAACTTTAGAAGGTTGAAATCACATCAAGCACCTTTGCCAACAAGAAATCAATTATGGGAAGAAAACTGGAAAATTCACAGAGATCAAACAACATGCTATTGAGCAACCAATGGGTCAAAGAAGAAATCAAAAGAAAAAAAATTTTTAAATACCTTCCGACAAATGAAAATGGATAGAACAGACCAAAACTTGAGCTGCAGCAAAGCTCATAAAAATAAATGCCTATACAACATCAGAAATCTCATAAATATTCTACATTTACACCTCAAGGAACAAGAACAAATGAAGCCCAAGGCTAGTAGAAGTTAGGGAATAACAAAGATCAGAGTAGAAGCAGAGATTAAAAACAGAAAATATTAATAAAACGAAAAGCTGCTTCTTTGAAAAGATGAACCAAATGGACAAATATTTAGCTAGACTAAGGAAAAAAAGAAGATTCAAACAAAATTAAAAGTGAAAGAGGACACGTTTACCACCAATACCACAGAAATACAGTGGCTCCTGACAGACTACCATGAAAAATTACATGCCAACAAATCTGAGAACCTAGAAGCCAAATTAAATTCCTAGACACACAGCGCTCCACCCTGAATCATGAAGAAAAAAAACCTGAGCAGACTGATTACTAAAGAGAATCAGTCATCAAAACCCTTGCAACAAATAGGACTCTAAGACCAGATGGCTACCAAACACCCAAAGAATTAATACCAACCCTCAAACTATATGAACAACTAAAAGAGAGGAGAAAATATTTCCAAACTCATTTTATGAAGCCAACATTACCTTGATACCAAAATCAGAAAAAGATGCCACAAGAAAAATGCAAACCAGTGCCCCTGATAAACGCAGATGTAAGAATCCTCAACAAGGAAATATTAACAAGATTCAACAACGCATTCTGCCCACTACACCACACCCATAAACGAACACAATACCCCAAATTTAACTCAAAATGGATTAAAGACTTGAATGTAAGACCTGAAACCATAACATTCCCCAAAGAAAACATAGGCAGTAAGCGTCTTGATATTAGTCTTGACAATGACTTTCTTTTTAGATTTGAAGCCAAGTGAGTGAAGTCACTCAGTCATGTCTGACTCTTTGTGACCCCATGGACTATAGCCTACCAGACTCCTCTGTCCATGGGATTTTCCAGGCAAGAATACTGGAGTGGGGTGCCATTTTCTTCTCCAGGAGATCTTCCTGACCCAGGGATTGAACATGGGTCTCCCGCATTGTAGGCAGACGCTTCACCATCTGAGCCACCAGGGAGGTCCCCTTGAAGCCAAAAGCAAAGCCAACTAAAGCCACAACACAAGTTGGAACAACATCAAACAAGTTTCCGCACATCAGGGAAAACCGTCCACAAAGTGAACTGGCAACCTACTGAATAGGAGAAGATATTTGCAAATCATGTATTTTACATGGGTTGATATCCAAAGTATATTTTTTAAAACTCATATAATTCAATAGCAAAAAATAAACCTACAATTAAAAATCGGGCAGAAGATCTGAGCAGACATTTTCCAAAGACATACAGAGGGCCAAAAAGGTACCTTGAAAAGATGCTCAATCAGGGAAATGCAAATCAAAACCACAATGTGCTATCACCTCACACCTGTTAGAATGGCTGTGATCAAAAAGCAAAGAAAGAAAGAGTGTTGGTGAGGAGTGGAAAAAAGAAGAGCCTTGTGCGCACGCTATTGGTGGGAGTGTAGACTGGTGTGGACACCATGGGAAACAGTATAGAGGGTCCTGAAAAACATTACAAATAGAACTACTGTAAAAAAAAAAAAAAAAAGTCACGCAGTCGTGTCCGACTCTTTGTGACCCTATGGACTGTAGCCCCCCAGGCTCCTCTGTCCATGGGATTCTCCAGGCAAGAATACTGGAGTGGGTAGCCTTTCTCTTCTCCAGGGGATCTTCGCAACCCAGGGGTCAAACCCAGGTCTCCCACGTTGCAGGCAGACTCTGTACCGACTGAGGCACCAGGGAAGCCAAGAACTACGGTATGACTCAGCAATTCCAACCTGGGTCTTTAAAGGAAAAAAAATCCACTAACTCAAAAGGCTATATGCATTCACCATGTTCACTGCAGCGTTATTTTCAGTAGTTAAGATCAGCTAAGTGTCCACTGGTGGATGAACAGAGAAAGAAAATGGTGTGTGTGTATACACATATTAACAAAAATCTTGCCTTGAAATATGTTATACACACTTACAATATTATTCAGCCACTAAAAAAGAATGAAATATTCAGTTCAGTTCAGTTCAGTCGCTCAGTCGTGTCTGATTCTGCGACCCCATGAATCGCAGCACGCCAGGCCTCCCTGTCCATCACCAACTCCTGGAGTTCACGCAGACTCACGTCCATCGAGTCGGTGATGCCATCCAGCCATCTCATCCTCTGTCATCCCCTTCTCCTCCTGCCCCCACTCCTTCCCAGCATCAGAGTCTTTTCCAATGAGTCAACTCTTCACATGAGGTGGCCAAAGTACTGGAGTTTCCATGTGCAATAATGTGGATGGACCTTGAGAGTATTATGTCAAGTGAAATAAGTCAGACAGAGAAAGAGAAATAGTGCACGACCTCACTCACATGTGGAATCGGGAAAAAACAAACCCGAGTTCATGGATACAGAGAACAGATCGGTGGTTGTCTGAAATGGATGGGGGTGGGCAAAATCAGTGGAGGGGGTCAAAAGGTATAAACTCAGTTATAAAACAAGTAAGTCCTGGAGATGTAGTGTATAGCATGGTGAATCTCTAATAATACTGTAAAGGAAAAAGGGAAAGATATACACAACTGAATGCAGGGTCCCAGAGAATAGCAGGGAGAGATAAGAAAGCCTTCTTAAGTGAACAATGCAAAGAAATAGAGGAAAACAACAGAATGGGAAAGACTAGAGATCTTTGCAAGGAAATTGGAGATACCAAGGGAACATTTCATACAAAGATGGGCTCAATAGAGGACAGAAATGGCAAGGATCTAACAGAAGCAGAAGAGATAAAGAAGAGGTGGCAAGAATACACAGAAGAACTATACAAAAAACATCTTCATGACCTAGATAACCACCATGGTGTGGCCACTCACCTACAGCCAGACATCCTGGAATGCGAAGTCAAGTAGGCCTCAGAAGCTTTAGTGAGGGTGATGAAATTCCAGCTGAGCTATTTCAAATCATAAAAGATGATGCTGTTAAAATGCTGCACTCAATATGCTAGCAAATTTGGAACTCAGCAATGGCCACAAGACTGCAAACAGTCAGTTTTCATTCCAACCCCAAAGAAGGGCAATGCCAAAGAATATTCAAACTACCACACAACTGAGCGCATTTCACATCTAGCAAGGTAATGCTCAAAATCCTTCAAGCTAGGCTTCAACAGTATGTGAACCAAGAACTTCCAGATGTATAATCTGGATTTAGAAAAGGCAGAGGAACCAGAGATCAAACTGTCAACATCCACTCGATCACAGAGAAAGCAAGGGAATTCCAGAAAAACATCTACTTCTGCTTCATTGACTAGGCTAAAGCCTTTGACTGTGTGGACCAATAAACTGTGGAAAATTCTTAAAGAGATGGGAATACCAGACCACCTTACCTGCTTCCTGAGAAACCTGTATGCAGGTCAAGAAGCAACAGTTGGAACCAGACATGGAATAATAGACTGGTTCAAAATTGGGAAAGGTGTGTGTCAAGGCTATATACTGTCACCCTGCTAATTTAACCTATATGCAGAGTATATCATGAGAAATGCCAGGCAGGATGAAGCACAAGCTGGAATCAAGATTGCCGGGAGAAATATCAACAACCTCAGATATGCAGACGATACCACCCTTATGGCTAAAAGCAAAGAACTAAAGAGGAGGGTGAAAGAAAAGAGTGGAAAAGCTGGCTTAAAACTCTACATTCAGAAAACTAAGATCATACCATCCGGTCCCATCAGCTCATGGCAAATAGATGAGGAAAAAACGGAAACAGTGACAGACTTTATTTTCTTGGGCTTCAAAATCACAGTGGACGGTGACTGCAGCCATGAAATTAAAAGACATCAATCCTTGGAAAAGAAGCTATGACAAACTCAGCATATTAAAAAGCAGAGATGTTGCTTTGCCCACAAAGGTCTGTATAGTCAAAGCTATGGTGTTTCCAGTAGTCATGTATGAATGTGAGAGCTGGACCATAAAGAAGGCAGAGCACCAAAGAATTGATGCTTTCGAAATATGATGCTGGAGAAGACTCTTGAGAATCCCTGGGATAGCAAGAAGATCAAACCAGTCAATCCTAAAGGAAATCAACCCTGAATATTCATTGAAAGGACTGATGCTCAAGCTGAAATGCCAATACTTTGGCCACCTGATACAAAGAGCTGTCTCTTTCATTGGAAAAGACCCTGATGCTGGAAAAGATTGAGGGCAGAAGGAGAAAGGGGCGACAGAGAATGAGATGGTTGAATGGCATCATGGGCTCAATGGACCCGAGTTTTAGCAAACTCCGGGAGACAGTGAAGGACAGGGAAGCGTGGGGTACTGCAGTCCATGGGGTCACAGTCAGACATGACTTAGCAACTGCACCAACAACATATTTGAAAGTAGTTAGGGGGTTGATTCTTAAAAGTTCTCATCACAAGAAAACAATTTTCTTCGTACAGTGATCATTATACAGTGTATACAGATATTGAATCATTACATTGTACGCCTGATACTACTGTAATGTAACGTCAATCGGACCTCAAAAAAACAAACAAAAAAAAAAAAAACAGGAAACTGGACCAAGATCGGAAATGCTACTCATAGAAAGTACATCAACTAGTGATCTGAAACTACCTAGGTTGAGTGCTTCATAAACTTCATAAACTTTCCAGGGCATAACAGGACTTAGGATTTATTGTTGTCCAGTCGCTAAGTCGTGTCTAACTCTTTGCAACCCCGTGGACTGCAACACTCCCGGCTTCCCTGTCCTTCACCATCTCCCAGAGTTTGCTCAAACTCATGTCCACTGAGTTGGTGATGCCCTCCAACCATCTCACCCTCTGTTGTCAATCTTTCCCAGACTGAAGGGTCTCTTCCAATGAGTCGGCTCTTCCCATCAGGTGACCAAAGTATTGGAGCTTCAGCATCACTTCTTCCAATGAATACTCAGGGTTGATTTCCTTTAGGACTGAGAATTTATACAACATAATATATGTGATGTGCAGGACCCAACCCAAAAAGCATTCGCCATTCAAAGAATGAGGCGAATGTGACCAGTCCTCAAGGGAAAAGATAGTCAACATATCTCTACCCGAGATGTTGAAATTATCAGAGAAAGTAACTGTCGTAACAAACCCCATGAGCAAAGATAAACACACTTGAAAAAAGTTCTCAGTGAAGAATTAGAAAGTTTGACATGGATTTTTTAAAAAGGCACAATAAATTTTCAACACATAATATCTGAACTTTTTTTAAAATTCACTGATGTCAATATTAAAATGAAGGTGACGGAGAAAAAAATAGTGAGTTTGAAGAAGCACCAATCTAACAAACAGAGATTAAGGAAAAAGAGAATAGAGCTTCAGGGGCCTATGGTTACAGGAAAAGGTCTTAACTCCATGTCAAGTCCCAGGACAGATTTTGGGAAAAATACATTTGCAGTAATAATGGCTAATTACCTACACGACATGTGATAAAAGACAAATTCATAAAACTCTAAATATCCACAACAGGCACTTAGTGGGCGAAAACTCCCTAGACACAGCATCATAAAACTTTTCGGGGACCTCCCTGGAGGTCTAGTGGTTAGGACTCTGAGCTTCCACTACAGGAGCTGCAGGTTTGATCCCTGGTCAGGGAACTAAAGATCCCCATATGCCACACAGCACAGCCAAAACAATAGCAACAAATTCTCAAAACCAAAAGATTTAACATCAAAGCCTGGAAAGCTGGCGGCGAAAAATGACCCATTACATTATATACAGGGGAACAACAGTTTGAATTCCACAGATAGTCAAGAGACAGCTGAGGATCAACATGTTAAACAGCTGATGGAAAAAACCTGCAACCCAGAAATCAACATCGAAAGGAAATGTCCTTCAGGATCGAGGCACGTGGCCTCTTCTATTGCTGACAGCAAATTTCCATAAACGCAGCGGCACACAACGCCCGTCCACCTCACAGCCGTGATAATGACCGCATTCGTAAAAACAGAAACCCGGAGGCGGGGATGCAGAGAAATTGGAACCCTTGTGCACTGTTAGTGGGAATGTGAGACGGTGCAGCCACTGTGGAAAACACGCCAATTCCTCAAAAACGTACACATTTCCAGAGAACTTCCTGGTGGTCCAGTCGTTGGGACTTGGCATTTTTCACTGCTGTGACCCTGGTCCAATCCCTGGTTGGGAAACTAAGATCCCACAAGCCGTGCAATGCAACCAAAAAGAAAATAAGCAATTTCCACAGGAGCCAATAATTCCACTTCCGGGGACACACCCAGAAGAACTGAGAGCAGGGGAGAGATGTTTATGCACCCACGTTCACAGCAGCCCCGGTCACAAGACTGAAAGGCGGAGCCCAAGGGTCTACCGACCTATGAATGGGCAAAGTGCAGCTTATCCCCACAGTGGAGCGTCACTCAGCCTTTAAAAGGAAGGAAATTCTGACAACATGGAAGAGACTTAAGGACATTATTCTAAGTAAAATAAGCCAGTCACAAAAAGACTCCACCGTCTGAGGTCCTTCAGTCCAGCTCAATTGCTCAGTCATGTCTGACTCTTTGCAACCCCATGAATCGCAGCACACCAGGCCTCCCTGTCCATCACCAACCCCTGGAGTTCACTCAGACTCACGTCCATCGAGTCAGTGATGCCATCCAGCCATCTCATCCTCTGTCTCCCCCTTCTCCTCCTGCCCCCAATCCCTCCCAGCATCAGAGTCTTTTCCAATGAGTCAACTCTTCGCATGAGGTAGCCAAAGTACTAGAGTTTCAGCTTTAGCATCATTCCTTCTAAAGAAATCCCAGGGCTGATCTCCTTTAGAATGGACTGGTTGGATCTCCTTGCAGTCCAAGGGACAATCAAGTGTCTTCTCCAACACCACAGTTCAAAAGCATCAATTCTTCCGCGCTCAGCTTTCTTCACAGCCCAACTCTCACATCCATACATGGCCACAGGAAAACCATAGCCTTGATTAGACAGACCTTTGTTGGCAAAGTAATGTCTCTGCTTTTGAATATGCTGTCTAGGTTGGTCATAACCTTCTTTCCAAGGAGTAAGCGTCTTTTAATTTCATGGCTGCAGTCACCATCTGCAGTGATTTCAGAGCCCCAGAAAATAAAGTCTGACACTGTTTCTCCATCTATTTCCCATGAAGTGATGGGACCAGATGCCATGATCTTCATTTTCTGACCAGACTTAGAAAGGGGGATGGTGGTTACCAGGAACCGGGGAAGAGGGGTGAGGAGGAGAGCTACTATTTCATGGGGACGAGTTTCAGTTTGGAAAGATGAAAGAAAATATGAAGGTGGATGGCGGTAATGGTTACACAATAATGTAAAGGCATTTAGTACCACTGAACTGTACAGTGAAAAGTTGTTAAGATGATACATTTTATGATATGTACATTTCACAGCTTTTTCAAATGGAGAAAAACTACCAAACACTCATGTCCTGGCTCACACTCTGTAGGTCAGAAGTGCAGGCTGACTCAACTCAGGGTCTTCATCAAGGTGTTACGTGGAATGGGCCTGGAAGGAAGAATCTACCTCCAAATTCATTCTGGTTGTTGGAAATTCTAGCTCCGCGGCTCTGAGGGTCTGTTCCTGGAGGCTGCCTGCCACCCTTCCCAGACGACCATCTCGATCTTTAAAGCCAGGAATGCACATCAGAGCCTTCTCTTGCTTCAGAACTCCCTGTCTTCCCTTCTGCTACCAGGTAGAGAGAGATCTCTGCGTCTAAAGGGCTCATTTGATTGGGTCAGACCCATTCAGAAAAATCTGTATTTTAAGATCAACTGACTTGGGACTTTAATTCCATCTGCAAAAATCCCTTCACAGCAGCACCTATACTCGTGTTTGGCAGAATAACTAGGGAAGGGAAACACAGGCACCACCCTTAGAGTTCTGCCTACCGCAAGTAAGGCATTCTCAGATGGAAGAAAACTCAGAGGATTCCTTATCAGAGACCTTCCGTAACAGAGAGGTTAAAAAAAAGTTCTTTGGGTTGAAAAGAAATAATACCAGAGGTGAACTTGAAGAAATAAAGGAAAGAACTATCAGTTCAGTTCAGTCGCTCAGTCGTGTCCGACTCTTTGTGACCCCATGAATCACAGCACGCCAGGCCTCCCTGTCCATCACCATCTCCCAGAGTTCACTCAGACCCACATCCATCGAGTCAGTGATGCCATCCAGCCATCTTATCCCCTGAAAGCCAAAATTATAACATATTATGATGAGTTTGCAATGTGTACACATGAAAACTATAACACTTACTAAAGTTATAAAGTCTTCCCTGGTGGCTCAGATGATAAAGCATCTCCCTACAATGCGGGAGACCCAGGTTCGACCCCTGGGTTGGGAAGATCCTCTGGAGAAGGAAATGGCAACCCACGCCAGTACTCTTGCCTGGAAAAGTTATAAAAGCTTAATTCATGGAGATGAAGGGAAAGAGATCTATAAATTAACAAGCTTCTACACCTTACTGAAAGTGATACAATACTAATTCTAAGGAGACTGTAAGAAGTTAGGTATGTATTTTAATCCTTAGACCTGAGACAGGCTTGGAACCTGGAACCCTTTGCTTCAATGCTTGTACCTGGACATACCTCTCCTCCAACAACAAAATACAAAGAGTCCCTATGGGACTAAAAATAACTGCATGCATGTGCGGTTAGGGCAAATTCTGGACAAAAAGATACAAAGAGATTAAAAACAAACAAATAACCCAACTGCCAGTTTCCAAGAGCCTGGGGAGCAGGGCTGGGAGCAGAAGCATGGTCCTGTGCACACCCTCTGCACACACGACCACCTAAGGAGTGGGCAAGCCACCTGAGCCACTGCTCCAGCCGGACCCCCGGACACCCCTACCCTCACCCCATATAAGGAACCAGCTTGCTCCGCCTCTTCAGCAAGTGAGCAAGCAAGGGAACCTGTTACTTGCTCTCACTCCCCAACCCCTGCCGCAGCAGGGCCCTCAATAAAGCCTCGCCTGAATTTTGTGTCTGACCTCTGATCAATTTCACTGACGAAGGAGGCCAAGAACCCTGGTTGGAACAGCACAACCACTAAAAAAAAATAACCAGAAACTATGCAGCAAAAACACCAAGAGATAAATTAAAATGGAATGCTAAAAAAATATTCAAATTAATACCCAACAAAGCTGGGAAGTGGGCACAGCACAGGAGTGAAGGGGGTAGAAACCAGGGGAACACGACAGAGGCGACAAAGTGGAAACAATAAAACTAGCCTTAAGCATCATATCAATGGGCTTCCCTGGTGGCTCAGAAGGTAAAGGCTCCGCCTGCGATGCGGGGGACCTGAGTTTGATCCCTGGGTCAGGAAGATCCCCTGGAGAAGGGAATGGCAACCCACACCAGTATTTTGGCCTGGAGAATTCCATCCATGGACAGAGGAGCCTGGGGGGCTACAGTCCACAGGGTCTCAAAGAGTTGGGCACAATCGAGCAACCAACACACATCATATCAATAATTTAAAAACATATCCATAATTATAATAAATGCTGGTCTCAACTTTCCAATTAAAAATCAGAGATTGACGTAACAAATAAAAACCAAGACCTACAAGCAAGTGACAACAGACAACACTTAGAATACACAGAAGTGATAAATGGGAAAGATAGGCCATACAAAGTAAGCAAAAAAGGCTGCAACGGGCTCTTGTGATCAGATTAAACAGACCGAGAATACCACCGGGTGGCTCTCTGGTGGTCCCGTGGTTAGGACTTGGTGTTTTCACTGCCATGGGCCTGGGTTCAGTCCCTGGTTGGGGAGCCAAGATCTCACAAGCTGCGAGGTGTGGCCAAAACAAACAAACAATGTATTACCAGCCATAAAGAGAAACACTAATAATAAAAGGAATAATTTACCAGGAGGACATTGACAATTATAAATGCACCTCTATCTAATAGCAGAGCTCCAATTACACGAAACAGAAGTTGGCAGAGTTAGAGAGAAACACGCAAGAGGCACTGTTATAGAAGACGTTAATACCTTCATCCACCAGCTGACAGAACCAGACAGAATCAGTCAGCACGCGGACAATCCGAACAACACTGTGAAGCCTCTTGATCCAGCAGATGTTTACAGAATACTCTACGCAGCAATTGCAGATACCGTTCTCAGAACACAACGTGTATTTACCGAGGCAGACCACGTACTGGGCCATAAAGCAAAGCAATGTTAAAGGAACTGAAATCGTCCCAACTGCATTCACTGACCACAAGAGAATTAGAAACCAGTACTAATGAAGTGTCCAGGAAAACATCAACTATCTGAAAATTAAATAATACACCTTAAAGAATTCATGGACCAAAAATACAGTCACGAGGCACACGGAAAAGTGATTCTGAACGGGGTGACCGTGAAGAAAGAACACATCAAGGCGAGAGATGCAGAGACGTCCCTGGGCGTCCAGTGGTTAAGAATCCACCCTGCAGTGCGGGGGATACAGACTCCATCCCTGGTGGGGCAAACTAAGATCCCACGCGCCACAACTAGAAAGTCCGTGTGCCACAGTGCAAGATGCTGCAGGCCCCAGCCAAGACCACACGCAGCCAAATACATATTTCTTTAAAAGACATCACCAAGAACTATAATACTCTGGCCACCTGATGCAGAGAGCTGACTCATTTGAAAAGACCCTGATGCTGGGAAAGATTGAAGGCAGGAGGAGAAGGGGACAACATGGATGAGATGGTTGGATGGCATCACCAACTCAATCGACATGAGTTTGAGTAAACTCAGGGAGTTGGTGATGGACAGGGAGGCCTGGCGTGCTGCAGTCCACGGGGTCACAGAGAGTCGGACACGACTGAACGACTGAACTGAAGAATTACAAAGGCAAGCCACTGAGTGGAAGAAAATTTAACACATCAGACAAAGGGTTGTATCAACACTGTATAAAGAACTCAAACTCAATAATAAGGCAAATGTCCAGATAAGAAAGCGGACAAAATACTTGTAAACACTTCCAAGCAGACATTCAAATGCCCGATAAGCACATAAAAAGATGCTCTGTGCCCTTAGTCATCAGCAATGCCATCAAAATGAGAAATGCCGGCTTTCCCTGGTGTCTCACTGGTTAAGAATGCGGGAGACAAAGGTTCAATCCCTGATCTGGGAAGATCCCAAATGCCATGGGGCAACTAAGCTACAACTACTGGATCTGTGCTTCCGAGCCTGGGAGCTGCAACTGCTGAGCCCACGAGCCACAGATACTCAAGTCCAAGCGCCCGGAGCCTGAAGCCACCGCAACGAGGAGCCCGCACGCCGCTAGAGAGTCGCTCCCGCTCGTCACAACTAGGGGAACACCCCCGCAGCAGCGAAGACCCAGCACAGCCAAATGAGTAAAATTATTTTAAAAATTAGAAATGCCAGTTAAAGCCACGAGCTATCACCACCCATTAGGATAGCTAAAATTAAAAAAACAGAACCAACCAACTTGACCTTAGCAAGCTGTAGCAAATATGTAGGATGGCATCACAGACTCGATGGACGTGAGTCTGAGTGAACTCCCGGAGTTGGTGATGGACAGGGAGGCCTGGCGTGCTGCGATTCATGGGGTCGCAAAGAGTCGGACACGACTGAGCAACTGAACTGAACTGAATGGAAACTTTCAAAGGCTGCAAATAGGAAAATAAAACAGTAACAACCACTTTGGGAAACAGTTTGACAATTTCTTAAAAAGTTAAAGGCACATACACCATTAAGATTCAGCTATTCCACTCCTAGGTATTTACTCAAGACAAATACAAGTATGACCACACAAATGTTTACAGAAAACTCTGTTTGCAATAGACCCAAACTGGAAACAACCAAGAGCCCACAACCGATGAATGGATAAAGCAATTGTGCCGTGTCCATACGCTGGACTATGTCTGCAGGAGGCACCCTCTGTGACCCCTGACCCCCAACACATAATTCTCTCCCCTTGAGTGTCCATCACACTGAGTGACTTAAAAATACATATATACATATACATACACTGATTTATTTATCTGATGCATTGGGTCACAGTTGCCTCATGGGCATTCTTTCGTTGTGGCTCACAAACTCTGTGGCACACTGGCTCCAGAGCACACAGGCTCAGTAGCTGCACGTGAGATCTTAGTTTTCCCACCAGGGATCAAACCCGTGTCTCCCACATTGCAAGGCAGACTCTTAACCACTGGACCGTCACGGAAGTTTCCCAATGCATGCTCAGTCCCTTCATTCGTGTCCGACTCTTTTCGATCCGATGGACTGCAGCCCACAGGCTCCTCTGTCCATGGGGCTTCTCCAGGCAGGAATCCTGGAGCGGGCTGCCATTTCCTTCTGCAGGGACCTTCCTGACCCAGGGACAGAACCTGCCCCCTCCTCCATCTCCTGCAGTGGCAGGCGGGTTCTCCACCACTAGCGCCCCCTGGGAAGCCTCTGCATGACTTCCAGTGAAGAGATAAGGCAGCAGGAATGCGGCTGCTTCTGAGATTAGTTTTAAGAAGTTCCTGCCTTCTTGCCAGTTGCTGTGTGTCTCTGGTGACTCCAGAGGAAATGATAGGAGAGGCCTGCGTGACACGGCAGGATGCTGAGGCCCTCGTCCAACAGCCAGGCACCCATGAGGCGCCAAAACCTGAGGACAACCAGGTCAGTGAGTTTGCAGGCAGCCCTTCAGCCTCTGCTGAGTCTTGGGGTGACTGTATCCTAGCTGATGACTTGACTACAACCTCAGGAGACACTCAAGACACAGGCACCCCACCCAGCCACCCCAGACTGCATGGTAATAAGTATGGGTTCTTTAAAATGTGGCTTCTTTAAGTGCTGGGGACTTGCCTGGTGGCACAGTGGATAGGGACCCACCTGCCAATGCACTGGACACGGGTTCAATCCCTTGTCTGGGAAGATCCCACATGCCGCCCATGCACCATAACTCCTGAGCCGGGAACCACAGCTATTGGAGCCCACACACCCTAGAGCCGCTGCTCGGCACTGCTGTGAGAAGCCTGTGCACCGCAATGAAGAGCAGCCCTTGCTCTAGGGAAAAGCCCTCCTAGCAAGACGACCCCATGCGGCCAAAACATAAACAAACACAAAAATAAAATTATATTAAAAAAAAAAAACACCCAAGTGTTGAGAGTACAGATCTTCCTCGACTCACAATGCGGTTTGTATCCTGATAAACCCATCAAAAGTTGAAAATATTGTTAAAGTCAAAAATGCATTTAGGGAAATTCCCTGGTGGTCCAGTGATTCGGATTCTGCACTTTCACTCCCAAGGACATGGGTTCTATCCCTGGTTGAGGAACTAAGATCCCACAAGCCACGCAGTTTGGGGGAAAAAAAAAATTGTATTTAGTACACTGACCTCCAGAACATCATAGTCTTAGACCAGCCCGCTTTAAATCTGCTCAGAACACTTAGAACAGCCGACAGTTGGGCAAAACTGTCCAACACAAAGCCTATTTGACCATCAAGCGCGTGAGCACCTCCTGCCACTGACTGAACACTGGATAGAAAAATAGAATGGCTGAGTGGGTACAGAATGGCTGCAATGTACCCTCGTGGTTCAGTGGGTGTCGGGGCGCCACAGCCCTGCCACCGCCCAGCGTTGTGCGGAGGAGCAGACTGCAGGCTGCCAGGGCGGCGGCGACCGGAACTCAAAACGCAAAGTCCGGTTTCTACCAGATGCACATCACCTTCACACGACTGCCAAGTCGGAAACCAGACCATTGAACCATCTGTAGTTTGTAGTTGGGGACCACCTGTAATCTGTTTAACAGTTACAATTCCTCAGCAGTGAAAAGGAATGAACTCTGGATATGCACAGAAGCCCGCATGGATGGATCGCTAAATCATTAAGCCACGGACAGGCAGCCAGTTGAACAGTGTCCAGGCTCTGTGATACCATGTATATAAAATCCTAGCATAATGTGCCATTGAGATGGACAGAAAGCCACCCGTAGCTGCAGGAAGGGATTACCAGGGGCACAAGGAAACGTTTGAAGGTAAAGACTGTTATTTGGGGACTTCCCTTATGGTCTAGTGGTTAAGACTCTGAATTCCCAATGCAGAGGGTGCCGGTTCAATCCCTGGTCAGGGAACTAGACCCCACATGCCACAGTGAAGACTTGGCACAGTTAAATAAATAAATATTTTTTAAAAAAGAAGATTGTTATTTTGATGTACTGACCGCTGAAGAGACACACAATACGTCAAAACTGATCAAAACACACATTTTAAATAGATGCAGCTTGGTGTACTTCAACTATACTCTGAATAAAGGGATGACCTTCTTTAAAGAAAAAAACATGCTTTTGAACACTTGCACACTGGGGCTTCCTCTCTCTCCGCTGGGAATCCTTCTGCCACCCACTGGACTGGCCCCAAGGAGGAGAATGGGGGCAATGCCTTGCCAGTCCCCCGACCACTCAGCCCCAGGGAGCCAGCCCCATGCTGCAGACCCACACGATGCTGACAACACATGCCTGGTGTATTAGAGCACTAAGTTCTGAGCTGGTTTGTTCCGCCACAAAAGCCAACTGATCACTGATACGGAAGGTTTCCTCTGGGAGCAGGAAGAACCGGGACAGGGGCAGGAGAGTGGGGAGCAGGCAGAGGCCGCAGTGGCCGGGCCAGAAGGGAGGCCGAGCGCCAGATGGATACAGACAAGTGGGGGGACTGGTGGGTGCGGTGGGGTGCACCCAGCCCAACCGCATCCGGAGGGGAGGAGGGGAAATGAGCGGGCAAGAGCGACAGGGCGAACCACATACGCTTTTCCCTCCTCCCTCAGTGCCCGGGGCAGAGCTGGGCTGGGGGGTATGGGATGAGGGTCTTTTTTTTTTTTTTTTTTCTTCCAACGGTGCCACTCAACTTACAGGATTTCAGTTCCCTGGCCAGGGATTGAACATGGGCCCCAGCCGTGAAAATGCTGAGTCCTCACCACTGGACTGTCAGGGAGGTCCCTGGGATGAGGGTCTGGGTCACAACCAGGAGCCCAGGCTCAGCGGCCAGACCGCCTGGGCTGCTTCCCCTCCCAGCGCCTCCTCGGTTTCCTCGTCCTTAAAATGGGGACACCACCACCTCTCGGGGTTATCGTGGGAATGAGAGGAGTGTGTGGCTGTACAGTGCTTGGACCCTCAGCTAAGACGGGCTCCGTGATCTGAGGTTAGGAAGCGGCTGGAAGAAACTGGAAGGGTGTTCTGGCCAGTCTGAGGAATCTGCAAGAGGCAGGGGAAATGAAAACCATTGAGAAATGAAGTCACACAACGTTAGCAACGGAGAAGGCAATGGGACCCCACTCCAGTACTCTTGCCTGGAAAATCCCGTGGATGGAGGAGCCTGGTAGGCTGCAGTCCATGGGGTCGCTAGGAGTCGGACACAACTGAACAACTTAACTTTCACTTTCATGCATTGGAGAAGGAGATGGCAACCCACTCCAGTGTTCCTGCCTGGAGAATCCCAGGGACGGGGAAGCCTGGTGGGCTGCCGTCTATGGGGTCGCAGAGTCGGACACGACTGAAGTGACTTAGCAGTAGCAACGTTAGCAAGACCTGTGACTTCTAAGCTTGACCCAGAGAGGTGGGCTCTTCCAAAAGGATCTGGGGGGGCGGGGAGGTGCTTCAGGGTTGTTGATCTATTGGAGGGATGGGCTGGCCTAATTATTCCTGGGGGAGGCACCAAGGCAGCTACCAACCTCACACACTCAGCCAAGGGCTGGAGGCTTTAAATATTCAAGGCAACAACAACAAAAGGGCCACTGTAGGGAAGATGAGAAGCTGCCTTCACTATCTATGCCAGAGGGGTCACTGGCTGGCTGACTCATGAAGCTCTCAGCCAAAATCCACCTCCCCTGATACACAAAGCCCCCAAATCATTCTCTGAATACGCAACCAGCTGGAGGCACGCAGCCAGCCAGCCATTCAGTCCCACACATTGTCACTGGGTAACTCCAACGGACTAGTGTTCTAGGCTCAGAAATACAATTCAGGATGGATGGAGAGATGATCATGCTCAGTGGGTAAGTCAGGCAGAGACAAATATCACATATCAGTTACATGTGGAATCTAAGAAATGATACAATGGACTTGTTTACAAAAACAGACAACAAACAGAAATGGACTCACAGACTTAGAAAACAAACTTACGGTTCCCAAAGGGGAACTGGGGGGGAGGGATAAATTAGGAGTTTGGGGTTAACATACAAACTACTAATATATAGAACAGATAAACAACAAGGACCTATAGTACAGGGAACTAAAGTCAGTATCTTGTAATAACCCATAATGGAAAAGAATCTGAAAAAGAGCGGATATATACCTGAATCACGCCTGAAACTAACACAACACGGGAAACCGACCATACTTCAGAAAAAATACAATTCTGTACAACAAATCCTACCAAAATACCATCATTTCAGCAAGGTTAGCTGCCTGTACGGCTGCTAAGTGGATGAAGCTTTGCCACGAAGATGTTCAAGTGAGCAGCTACTGTTTTGAAGCATTTATCAGGTGCCAGGCCGTGGGAATAATTATGTCTGCAGTGACCCTGAGCCAGGGTGACCCAGGGGTTAAGAATCTGCCTTGCAATGCAGGGATTGCACGTTCAATCCCTGGTCAGGGAACTAGATCCCGCACGCCACCGCAGGACAACTAACTGAGCCTGCCACAACTAGAGAGAGCTGGCACCCCACAACTAGAAAGGCGAAGGACCCCCTCCTCCCCCAGCCACAACAAGAGAGCCCAGGCGCCTGCCAGGAAAAGCCCCAGCCCAAGGAAGACCCAACGCAGCCAAAAAAATTCTTTTAAAGTTGAGTGTCTCAGTTATCTTTAAAAAAAAAAAAAAAACAGAACCAGCTTTGTCATCTGTTCGAATTTAAGAGATTTAAACTCCCCATCCTCCCTTCCCTCACGTGTAAATGGGGACAAGAACAGTAAAAGGATCGGTTAAAGATAACACTAGTGGACACACGGCCAGGCTCTGTTTTGAGAGCCTCCTACAGGAGTGTCCCAGGGGAGCCCCAGGTGGGCCTTATTCGCTGAGGTTCACAACGGTAACCTGAACCTCCCCACCCACCCCCCAATTTGGGCACCGCGCGCCCCGTGGAGACGCCAGCCCCGGCCCCAATTATCATAACAAAGCCCGCAGCCGTCCCGGGCGGCCTGGACAAATACCTGGCCCGATGGCGCGGAGAGAGGGCCGAAGAGAAAATACATTTGCTGGCGGGGCTGCCGCGCTGCGGCCTCGGGTTCTCGAGTTCTTGACACCCGAGCCTCGCCGGGACATTCCAGCCGGAAAAGGGGGGCCAGGAGCCGGGTGGGAAGTGCTCGAGGGTGGGGAAGAGGGGGCGCTTCCTGGAGGTCTGGGGTGGCGGCGGCAGATAAAGCCAGGCGGGGCCCGGTCCCTCTTGGCAGCAGCAACCCCCTGGGAGCCCCTTGCAGAAGAGACCTAGGGGCGCCCCGGCCCCAGGTTGGTGGTGGAGGCGGGGGTTGTTAGGCAGACCGCACCGTCCGCGTCTCCGGTCCCCGCGCCGTCACCAGCAGCCCCCGGCCCGCCTGCTTGCGACTCCCGAGGTTAGGACCGGGGCCAGGGGATTCTGGGATCAGCGCGCCCCCGCCCCCAGTGCTGGCTGCGCCGCGGACGCCAAAGTTGCGGGGCCTTCCCGCGCCCCCTACCCAGTCCGTCCCGCTCTCTAGCTCGCGCCCCCGTCCCACTTCCTTCGGTCCCTGTTTCAGTCCGCGAGGGCTCTCCCCATCTCTCCCCGTCTCTGCCCCACAACCCCGCCAGGGTCGCCCCTCCCCCGCTCCAAGGACTTCAGCCTGACCAGAGGGGCGAAGAAAGTTACTAGGGGAAGGACGGGGCGTGGGATGCGGGGGACACGGCCCCCCAGATCGCCACTGCAGGGACACCTGCTGCCCGCCCGGGGGCCGAGCCGAGGGTTGCCCCCCCCCCGCCAGCTCTCCCGCGGGGGCGTCCGCCCTGCGGAGAGGGGCACGGCCAAGGTCCCCGAAACTTCCTGCGGCAGCCGCCGGTTCCCCCAGTCCCGGGCTGCAGGGAGAGGCGTCCCAGGGCAGGGCCAGGCTGGGACCCCGCGGAGCCAGCCTCGGGGCCCGGGGTGGGGGTCGCCCCTGCCTTCCCCGGGAGCCGGGCCGGGGTGGGGGCGCGCACCGGGCCCACCGCCCTTACCTGCGTCCATGGCGCGACCAGCCAGGCTGCACGCCTCCCGCCGCCGTCGGGCCCGGCTCCGCTCTCGCGGACAGCTCGGGTTTCCTGGTGCGCGCGGCGCGGCCGGTTAATCATTGACCGCAGGACTGCTCGCGGCTGGGTCAACAGGTGGCTCCTCGCGCGCCCCGGCCGCTGGGGCCCGAACCCGTGCGGCCTGGCCGCCTCCGCAGGACCCGCGCCCGGCCTGCCCCGAGGAAGGGGGCCGAGTCGGAGGGGCGCAACCCAGGCCCAGCTGGGAAGGGGCGGAGGGGGCGGCGGGGAAGGAGTGCGGGAGACCCGCCAGCCAGAGAGCCCAGCTGGATGCATTGGTGGCCAACAAGGGCCTTGCGGATCCGAAGAGCGCCCAGTCTCCCCTTCTGTGTCTCCCAGCAAGGGAAGCCAGCAGTGCAGATTTTCATATGAAATCTCCTGGGGTTTAAAACAATGTGTGTTACACTTCTGTTCCCTGAGACTTGCCAGATTGGAGAACTCAAAGCAGGTCTACTCCAAACATCCAGAAATGCTAGATAGACTACACCCACAAGCCAGACAGCAATTTCAATTCATAGCTGAGCTCCCAAGATGGGAAGAGAGATCCCTGGGACCGAGGAAAAGGAGGCAAACCCTGGAGGAGGGGACTGGGGTTTTGGGTAGGGGAGCGGGTGGTTCTGCCTGTGCCCTGTAGTAGACTAGTGGTCTCAGTGGTCTGGCATTATTAGTGAAAGCCGCTCAATCGTGTCTGACTCTTTGTGACCCTGTGGACTATACAGTCCATGGAATTCTCCAGGCCAGAATACCAGAATACTGGAATGGTAGTCGTTGCCTTCTCCAGGGGATCTTCCCAGCCCAGGTTCAAACCCAGGTCTCCTGCATTACAGGCAGATTCTTTACCAGCTGAGCCACAAGGGAAGCCCAAGAATACTGGAGTGAGTAGCCTATCCCTACTCCAGGGGACCTTCCCAACCCAGGAATTCTTTACCAGCTGAACTACCGGGGAAGCGGTCTAGAGCTTGAGTTTTACACACAGGTGCACTCCCTGCGTTGGCAGTGTGGAGTCTTCACTGCAGATCACCAGGGGAGTCCTTGCAAAACGTGTCAGTCTTTACTTTCCGTGGTTAGAATTTTCATCTGGTCCTTTTAAAATCTGTATGTTTTTCATAATGTCTTTTCTGTGGTGATGCAAAAAAAAAAAAAAAAAAAAAAAGAGAGACATCACTTTGCTGACAAAGGTCCATATAGTCAAAGCTATGGTTTTTCCAGTAGCCATATACGGATGTGAGAGTTGGACCATAAAGGCTGAGCACTGAAGAACTGATGCTTTCGAATTGTGGTGCTCGAGAAGACTCTTGAGAGTCCCTTGGACTGTAAGATCAAACCAGTCAATCCTAAAGTAAATCAACCCTGAATATACATTGGAAGGGTTGATGCTGAAGCTCCAGTACTTTGGCCACCTGATGTGAAGAGTCGACTCACTGGGAAAGACCCTGATGCAGGGAAAGACTGAAAGCAAAAGAAGGGGTCAGCAAAAGATGAGATGGTTAGCTAGTATCACCATGTCCATGACTCAGTGGACATGAATTTGAGCACACTCTGGGAGATAGTGAAGGACAGAGAAGCCTGGTGTGCTGCAGTCCATGGGTCGCGAAGTTGGACCTGACTGAGCGACTGAACACCACTCTAGTCCATGTGTTTTCTCTTCAAATGGTCTTTAAAACTTTTTATTGAAAAGTAATTTCAAACTCAGAGACCCCATGGGCTGCAGCACGCCAGACTTCCCTGTCTTCTCGAGTGTGTCTTTTTGGCCAGGACAGAATCTAGGCCAAGACTACATGTAGCATTTGCTTGCCATGTTTGCAAACACTTGTATAGACCTGGTTTTAAATTCTTTTCAAATTGCTGTAATACGTCCAGGTTCTCAGATATGAATCTGCCCATTTGCTGCACCTGCTGTTGCACACAAGGCAGGTCTCCTCGCGGGCTTCAGCATCATCATGAGTTCACGGCCAGAAGTAAACGTCTCAAGGTGCCCTGCGTGACCACATGTGCACCTGCAACACGAGTCGGGTGGCTCCTCTGGTGAACCATCTTGTGTTTCTCACTTGGCATTTCTGCACCACGTGGAGGGCCCGTTCCACTTTCTGTGGGAGGACTCTGCCCAGAGCCACTGGGATAGTGGCTTGCTTCAGTCTCATAAAAGCACAGTCCCTTTCAGTCTCCAGCCATATGCAGAGGGCCAGTTCTAGAACCTGCTACTGTGCGTGGGACTGTGACTCTGACTCTCAGCCCCCAAGGCACAGTCGGGTTCTGGCCCCATCATGGGCAACTCGGCTTCAACCACTGGCAACGAGAGCCTTCTCTCAAGGCCTGGATACCGTATTTCCCTTTCTCGTCTTGGGCGGACGACGCCCGCCTCCACGTCTGGAGTGTGTACGTGTGTGAGCGTGCTGGCATGGCTCTCGTGACTGGAGGTCCATTTGCAGCCGCAAGCCTTGGGTGAACCACATAATCTCTCTGCTTCTCAATTTCCCCATCAGGAAAATGGGTTTGTTAAAATAAAAACAAACGAAGACCAGCCTTGAACATTCCCTGGGTAGACAAGAACAGTTTTGTAACCAAGCAGGACCCTATGGGGCCTTCCTAGAACAGACTCCAACCACTGCCATATCCTCCACCTGCCTCTTGTCTGTAGAAAAACTACTAGCTTCCTAGGCCTTCCCCAAGTCCTGTGTGAGTGAAAGTCACTCAGTTGTGTCTGACTCTTTGCTACCCCATGGACTGTAAAACCCATGGAATTCTCTAGGCCAGAATACTGGAGTAGGTAGCCTTTCCCTTCTCCAGGGGACCTTCCCAACCCAGGAAGCAAACCCAGGTCTCCCAATTGCAGGTGGATTCTTTACCATCTGAGCCACCAGGGAAGCCCAAGTTCTAAAGAGTACATTAAATCAGAGAAGTGAGAAAATGCAGAAAGAAAAACAGTCAAGCAAGACAAAATAATAATAGTTTAGCTATTAAAGTCAAGGACCTTTAGTTCCTCCTCCAGGGCTTAGTTAATATTCTGAGCTGTGTCCTCTGAGCTGTTTTGCAGATACCCAAATCCCACCAGGTGGAAGAAGTTAACTGCCTGCTGCCCACAAGCACACAGACTCCAGGCCAGTTAGAACTAGCAGGTTGATGATGTTGACTCCTGATTACCTCACTACCAACCAATCAGAAGAATGTCGGAGTGCTGATCACGCATCGCAAGGCCCCCTCCCTCACCCTGTCTTTAAAAACCTTCCCTGAAAGCCTCTGGGGAGTTCAGGACTTTTAAGCACTGCTTGTCCTGGACTTCTTGCTTGGTGCCTGCAATAAACACTCCCATTTTCCTTCACCACAACCTGGTGTGGGCAGATTGGCTTTGTTACGTTCAGACAAACGGACTCAAGTTTGGTTTCCTGACAGTTCAGCCATACAAACAAAATTTAATGTAGCTTATTTTGCAAGAGTAACTTGCCTGGGGTCATTCCTCCCTTCTGCCTCTGGATCATAAGCACAGCTGAAACTGTTTCCCAGAATTGGTGTGAGGGAACCAATTCCCTATCACTTAAGAAAATCCCAGCATTATTAACATAACCAATCACGGCAAAGATTACAGTCAACTGCCTCTCACTGTCCGAGCTGCTTTATAATAACATACCCTGAGCCTTATTCTGTGTTTTGCTTTGAAAGCTCTCTGTTCAAGAACTGTCTTTTGCACAATCAACTTTTACTATTAACAGTTACCACTTCGACTATTCATGGGCTCCCAGGTGATGCAATGATAAAGAATCCACCTGCCCATGCAGGAGACCCAAGAGACACAAGTTTGATCCCTGGGTCAGGAAGATTCCCTGGAGCAGGAAATGGCAACCCACTCCAGTATTCTTGCCTGGGAAATTCCATGGACAGGGGAGCCTGGTGGGCTACAGTCCACGGGGTTGCAAAGAGTCGGACACGGCTGAGCACGCGTGCACATACAAACGATCTAGTTAATATCACTGGCCCTGGGAGGAGCAGATGCCAAACAGGCAAATGCAGAGACGCAGGCAGAACAGGCACCTCCTCAGAGCCGGGCCTTATGCCAGGCCCTCTGTGTGCCTTGAGCAAGGCAGCCTCACTGTGGGACTTCCCTGTTGAGAGTTTGCTAAGATACTCCATCGTTCTGCTGCCTGGTATCCACTGTGGCCAACTGCCTGGAGAGACCTCAGACTGACTCGAGCCCCTTCACACACCCACACACCCTAGATAGCAGCCTGTTCACCAGCAAACACATGCTCTTGTGATCAAGAGTCTCCCCACTGCCTTCTAGTGCCTCTATGTCTAAGACCCCAGTTCAGTTCAGTTCAGTCGCTCAGTTGTGTCCGACTCTTTGCGACCCCATGAACCACAGCACACCAGGCCTCCCTGTCCATCACCAGCTCCCAGAGTTTACCCAAACTCATGTCCATCGAGTCAGTGATGCCATCCAGCCATCTCATCCTCTGTTGTCCCCTTCTCCTCCTGCCCCCAATCCCTCCCAGCATCAAACTCTCTTCCAGTGAGTCAACTCTTCACATGAGGTGGCCAAGGTACTGGAGTTTCAGCTTCAGCATCAGTCCTTCCAAAGAACACCCAGGACTGATCTCCTTTAGAATGGACTCGTTGGATCTCCTTGCAGTCCAAGGGACTCTCAAGAGTCTTCTCCAACACCACAGTTCAAAAGCATCAATCCTTCTGCGCTCAGCTTTCTTCACAGTCCAACTTTCGAGCAAAACCCTACTCTTTTGGCTTGAATTAACCAATCCAGTCCTAGTCTGAGAACTCCTAAGTACTCCACAAAGGGATCCTGATAAAGGAGTACGCCCTAGGGCCTGCCTCTCTCTGCTTCTCTGCACTCTGCCTAGCCCTCCTGCATGACCCCTCCAGGCATGCGGTGTACCTCCTCCAGGACCTGTGAGTAATAAATTTCTGTTTCCATTTCTGTTGTTGAACCTCTGCTGGCCATCAGTTGCCCTGTCTTCACTCACATATGTTAATTTCACAAAAGTCACAACATTCCCCCCTAACAGTTGGGGAGTAAGGAAACATGGTGGTCAGTCACTGTTAACTCTCTCCCTGGCTGGGGCTTGGTCCCCAACCTCGTCCCTGAACGTGTGAATGCCCTACTTTGAGCTTCCCTGTAAGCTCCTCTCAGTTGTGGGGGCGGGCTTTCTCATGCTGACCCAGCCGCCCTTCATCCGCTTCCCTCTGCCCAGGTCCTCAGGACTCAGGAGGCCCAACCACCTCCAACTCCTCATCATCCCCTCTCCGCTCAACCCCATCAGAACCATCCTGTAACCCTTGCTGAAATGGGTTAATGCTTCTTCACCTGACGTCTCCATGTTAGTCTCTCTTGCATATTTCAGTTTCATCAAATATTCATGGAGGGCTCACAGTGCAGCAGGAGCTAGGCTTGCAGAGAGACTTGATGCCTTGAGGACATTGTACAACAGGAATAGGTTGGTATCTGCCTTCTTGGACCAGGGGCACAGGTGGAATCCAGCAGACAGGGTCCCTTCTTCCCAGCTTGTCTAGGGCTCAGTCACAAAGTCATCCCACGACTTCTGCCCACTATGTAAGGGGCAGGTTGAGGAGATCAGGAACTTGCTGGCCAGAGGCAGTGGGGGACCACTGAAGGCTCAGGGTCGTGTTAAGAAACTCGAGGAGGGAGGGGTAACGTGGAGGCTCGGCTGGCATGGAGGTCAACAGGAGCAGGGCTAAGCCCGTGCCCAGGCAAGAGGACTAGACCCACGCGCTGGAGGCAAGGGCTGACCACTGGGGCCGGTGCGGAGGTGACAGCGTGCTCTTGGGTGACTGCACACGAGGCTGCAGGACAGGTTCTAGTTTCCAGTTCGGGTCACGGGGCTCAGGAGTCCGACCCGCCTCTATGCCCAAGCACCCGACCCCGACCTTGCGGCCCTGGAGATCATTCCGACGCCTCCCACCGCCACCCAAGGCATCGCGGAGGTGCGGGCAGAAGGAACCTTCTCGGAGGCCGCCCGACATCTAGAGACTACTGTAGCCAGTTGCGAAACCGACTGGCTTTTGGCTTTTGCAGCAAATAATAAAAAACAACCCAGCATCGCGGCAAACGATCCAGCTCCCTAGGCGGCCTTCCAGGCCCAGCGGAAGGGCCCGGCCAGGCCCACGCATGCGCAGCACCCTCAGCCACCAACCAGGACTACAACTCCCGCCGTGCCCCGCGCCCGCCGCCCCGCCCCCTGCCGGGCCGCGTGCCTCCCGGAAGTGGAGCCCCGGGCGGGGGGCGTCTCCGACCTTTGCGCGGCGGCGGCGGCGGCGGGAGCCGGGAGTCAGATGCGGTCGAGCAACGCCGGAGATGGCTTCGGCTGGAGGCGGCGACTGCGAGGGCGCCGGGCCCGAGGCGGACCGCCCTCACCAGCGGCCCTTCTTGATCGGCGTGAGCGGCGGCACCGCGAGCGGCAAGGTAAAGGGCTGGGCTGCGCGGCGGGGCCTGCGAGTCACCCTGGGCGCCCCCGGGTCTCCGCGCGGCCTGTCGGGCCTCATTCCAGAGGGAGACCCCCGCTTCTAGCTGCCTCGAGGTGCCCCCCACCCATCTCCCGGGCGTGGACAGGGCCGGGGGCGGAGGGGCTGGGGCCGCGGCGGGCCAGGCGGGGAGCGGGTTGCTGGACCCCGGGGCACCCCCGCAAGCTCCCGGCTGGCCTGGCCGCTCGTGGCCTCCGGGTCCGCGTTGCCCCTGCTGGTGCACCCCAGCGCCCTCCCCGCCAGGCGCAGCCGCTGACCCGGGGGCCGCTCGGGAGCTGATGCGCCCGGGTGGGCGTCTCCAGGCGGGGCTCCTGTTTGTGTGTTTCCCAGTCCACTGTATGCGAGAAGATCATGGAGCTGCTGGGACAGAATGAAGTGGATCACCGGCAGCGCAAGCTGGTCATCTTGAGCCAAGACAGGTTCTATAAGGTCCTGACTGCGGAGCAGAAGGCCAAGGCTTTAAAAGGACAGTACAACTTCGACCACCCAGGTAGAGGCTCTGAAGGTGGGGAGAGAGTGAGGGAGAAGGGCGGACTGTGGAGACTGGATCCAGAGTTGGCCGTGGATGGTGAAGAGGCCCCAGGTGGTCCCTGGCTAAACCTCTGTGGAGCAGATTGGGGTTAAGCCCGGGGTCTCTCCTGTGCACTCTGGACCCTGCAGGAGCTCCAGGCTCCATCAGTTGGAGCCGGTCAGGGAGTCTGCAGCTCAGAAGGGCCTTCAGGCCCACTGCTCTGCAACAGTTGTGGTAGTGGAGAAAACTAAACGCCTTCTTGCTATCAGGGGCCTGCTATGCAGACCGTTTCCACTGGGGCAGAGTCCTCGAGAGGCCAGCACTGGGTGAATGAGAACCAGAGGCCTTGGCCAGGGGAACGGGTGGAGAGGAGATGGGTGAGGGGGATAGCCATGCTGCCCCTCCCTGCTGCTAGTAGACGATTCCACCCAGTGGCTGGCTCCCGTCTTCATTCCTTTCCAGGGGACACATGGGAAGAAGGTCCGAGGAGCATTAGCCTGTGTTATTTCCCAGAACTAGAAGCAAGACGCCTAGCTCACCTACCTCCCGGAACTGGCTGATCGGGAGATCCGTGTGTTCAGACTTGTGGGTGGGACAGCAGCCCAGGCGGTGGCACTGCCCCAGGGCAGCGAGGACAGGTCCAGCCTGTGGTTTGCAGAGGGCCCTGCTGATGGAAGCCGTGGGGGCTCCTCCGGGCCAGACATTCCTTAGGGTCGTTGGCAGCACTCGCACCCAGCAGACCCCAGGGCCGAGCAAGTTCTCAGCATAAAGACTTGCCCTGTTTTTTGTTCCACCCCTGCAGATGCTTTTGATAACGATTTGATGCACAGGACTCTGAAAAACATCGTGGAGGGCAAAACGGTCGAGGTCCCTACCTATGATTTTGTGACCCACTCAAGGTAAGCGCGTGGTTCTGGGAGGAGAGGGCTGTGTCTGGGGGGCTGGTGAGGACACCCCTCCTGCCCTGGGGCTGTGCCCCACTGGTTCCTGGGACAGCCCCCCTTATCCATGCCCAGGGTCTGATGCTGATGGCAGGCTTCTCCCCTGGCCTGTCCCGCAGGCTTGCGGAGACCACGGTGGTCTACCCTGCAGACGTGGTCCTGTTTGAGGGCATTCTGGTCTTCTACAGTCAGGAGATCCGGGACATGTTCCATCTGCGCCTCTTTGTGGACACTGACTCCGACGTCAGGCTATCTCGGAGAGGTAAGGCGGATGCGGGCCCCTCTGCCCCTGGCCAGGCTGGCCCCAGGCCCCCCTGGCGTGTGCAGGCCCCTGCTCTCTCCTATCACTGCAGTTCTCCGGGATGTGCAGCGGGGCCGGGACCTGGAGCAGATCCTGACGCAATACACCACGTTTGTCAAGCCGGCCTTCGAGGAGTTCTGCCTGCCGGTACCGCCTTCCACTTGCCCAGGGACCTCCTTTCCCCCCTTGTCAGAAGGCCCCCTGGTGCCCATTCTGAGAGCCGAGTCGTGGACGGACGCGGTCTGCTGTATACGTGGAGAAGTTAGCCTCTCGTTCCTGCAGTCCCAGGGAGTAGTCTCAGCTGGGAATGGGTCCTTTGTCCCTCGCACCCCTCCTCCCCGCACCAGGCTTCACCCCGTACACCGGCGTCAGCTCCCCCCGGGCCCTCGTCTGCATCTGTCCGGGGCACTGCTCATCCACTGCCCACACTGTGCCTCTCCTTCCCCCCAGCCCTTCTGAACGGGAGCAGGGGGCCTCCGTGGGGGCAGGGATCTCTGTCTGTTGGCTGCCAAAGTGCTGTCTGGCGCACAGTAGGTGCTTGCAGACTTCCTCCACACTGTGTGTCTCGGGGGTGGAGGGAGGTCCAGCTGGTGTGTCGAGGAGGGATTCACTGTGTGCGGCCGTCTGTCTTCTCCCTTTCGCCTCTCTCACTGGATAGGATGGCGGAGAGATTCAAAGGGAAATTTCACAGTATCGTTTCCCAAAGGGTAAAGTGAGGTACAGAGGAATTAGAAGCAGGATTCCTGCTTTAGATAAATGGGACAAAGGAGTTCTGTCTTTGCTAGTTCATGAAAACGTTTTGTTTTACATTCATGGTCTTGGAGTTTCTAGAAAATGATTAGGAAATTGACTGTTCCGCAGTCTCTTATCCCCAGAAAGACACTTTTGAAAAGTAGGTGGTTTACCGTGAAGCTCTGGACACTAGGTGTGATCGGGTGCCCCCGGATGGAGGCAGAAGTGTGCTCAGCCAGTCCCTCCCCGCCTTCACGGGGAGCCTCGGCGAGGTGACAGAGCTGCCCGTGTCCTGGTCGCTAGGACCTTTCTCAGCCCTCTGCTGGTCGCCCTCGCCTGCCCCCACAGCCCAGCAGAGTGGCCCAGCCCCGTGGGAGTTCAGCCTTGGGTCTCCTCTGCCTGCAGACACGGCTGCCCTGGGACCCAGTCTGTCCCTGTTCCCCTCCGCCCCCGAGGCTCATCTCTTGGGACAGGCCTCCTTGGCCCAGGCCCACACACCGGCGGTGCTCAGCCGTCTGTGAGCCCCCCTCCCCCACCAGCAGCACTTGGGGGTCCCTCCTTGGCGGCACCATAGTGCCAGACAGGAGTGGGCTACTCGGTGTGGGAGCAGAGGGGAGGCGAAGCAGGAAGGGGAGCAGGTCCTGCGACTTCCTGCCTGGGGTGCAGCCCTGCTCTCGCAGGGTTCCACACCCTGTGCACTGGGAGGGTGCCCCACCTCAGCCGGCCCAGAGCACCCAGCGGTCAGCGCAGACCACTGGCCCTGACGGCGGTGCTCTCAGAGACAAGCGTCTCCAGAAGCCGGCAGTCGCGCGCCATCCCTTCCCGCTGCTTCGGGTCAGCTTTCCTCGCTTCTGGGCTCGTGGCCTCTCACCTGAGCCCCTGCCCCCGCCTCCTCACCCTTCAAGGTGGCCTGCGCGTGCGCCCCGCATCTAGGCCCAGGCACGCCCAAAGCATCTCACAAGACCCTCCTTTTCTTGCCTTGTAGACAAAGAAGTACGCAGACGTGATCATTCCTCGAGGCGTTGACAACATGGGTAAGAAGCAGGCCTGTGCCACACTCCCCCACCAGGGCCATGCGGCAGGCCCGGCCCGTCCAGGTTACTGAGATGCCGCTGCGGGGTGAGGCCCGTCCACGTACATGTGTGGCAGAGGTTCACAACACACTTAGAACACGCAACATGTTTTACACCTTAAGGTGACATAGTGTATGACGTCAATTAAGTTTCAGTAAAGGTGGTGTGGGAAAAAAATACACGGAGGACTGCTTGACAGGGAGGCCCTTGTTGGCAGGAAGTATCACACCCAGGGTTAGTTAACAGAAACCCGCGCCACCACGCCAGGTCGATTTTACTGTGCCCAGCCCCAGCGGGCACTGGTCTACCTGCTGAGGCTCGGTGGCGGGCGGATGCCTGTGGAGGGCAGCGTGTGCCTTGAGGGTGGTGGTGGGTGGCGGCTGGGCGGGCGGGCAGCTGACCCCGCCCGTGTGACCCTGCAGTGGCCATCAACCTCATCGTGCAGCACATCCAGGACATCCTCAACGGCGACATCTGCAAGTGGCACCGCGCGGGGGCCAACGGGCGCAGCCACAAGAGGACATTCCCAGAGCCGGGGGAGCACCCCGGGGTGCTGGCCTCGGGCAAGCGCTCGCACCTTGAGTCCAGCAGCAGGCCCCACTGAGGAGCGGGCTGCTCAGCGCCCGGCGGGCCCAGAGAGGCCCGCCTGCCCCAAAACATGCGGCCACGGACGGGGCGCTGTCAGGGTCTCGGCTAACTCGGGAGACCTGGACGAGTCATCCAGGCGGTATGACAGGTTCTCTGCCGGTGGCCCTGACCTCCTCTCCCGCTTCCTCACGTCACGGGGGCTGGAAGCGCTCTTTGCTGCTGAGAAAGGGCCACAGAACGTGTGGTACGCGAGGCCCATGTTTGGGAGAACAGCCTGGTCGCCGTGATTTTGACGGTGAACCCCCGGCAAGAGACTAGTGTGACCTGGTTCACTCACGTGTAACTGGAACACAAGTTTGAAGATAACCCTCTTCCGTTTTACTTGTTATACAACCACATTTTCTGTTTACTCTGGTTTCCTACCACCATGCTCGCTGTGACCTAGTAACCCAACTTCATGACCCACCAGTGGGTCGTGGTCCTGGTACACACTGATCTGGTACGCAAGGAGCCACAGAGAGGCGTCCTTCCTTTTGGCCTGTGCCCCAAAGGCAGAGCCAGGAGGGAGCCCTGGGGAGCAAACTTTTCCTTAACCAGCACCAAACACACAGATGGGGTCCCCCTGGCCCAGCCCTGCCTGCTTTCCTGCAAGCAGTGGCCTGCTTTCCTGCAAGCAGTGTCCTGCTTGGCACCCCGGAGCCCAGGCTGCCATCTGGACAGGCCTTTCTTAGTGTCGCCCATGGCCAAGGTGTGTGTGGATCAGGAAGCAGGAGCAGATGCTGTGGCCCACAGTGGCCCTGTGCTTGCCTAGTGACCAGACACTAGTGGTCTTGCCCTGGTTTGTGCCCCATTCCATGTGGCAGCTGTTACTGTAAAAGTGGTCCCTTCCCTTTGCCGCCAGCTTTCGAGTACTAACTAGTTACACAGGGACGTTGGGTGAGCTTGGCTGAGCTCGAGGGCTGGTTCCTGATGACTGACGGTTTTGTCAAGTTTACTGTTCTTTTTGGAGAGACAACCAATAAATAACACCAAATGTGAATGCCAGTTTGTCCCTTTTTAATTACATAAAAGCAGAATCAGGACCAGGAAATGTGTGGATGATAGGCTACACACAGCAGGCTCTGGGTGGGGGTTGGGTCAGCAAGAGGAGTCACAGCTGGCCTCCCCAGCACCCTTGGGCTGGCGTTCGAGGTCTCACAGGCCACTGAACCGTGAGGGGGAGTCCCCGGGGCCTCCCTAGGTCAGGAGCAGGGGCCCGGGTTGAGCCCACCACCGGCCTCGGAGCAAGACTGGGCCTTGTCTGGGTCGACTAGAACCAGCCCCTCCCTGCCTTTGCTCGGCTGTTGTGCGCCCCACCCAGCAGCTCCACACTGAGTGAGTGCGTGGGCCTTATGAGGCGGCTGTGAGGAGGTGCTCTTTATGATCAGGGGAAACAGACTTTGCTGAAAACAAGGTGCCTGTTGGAGGGCCATTTCTTCAATGAGACCAAGGCAGAATCCCAGCCAAGACCATGTCCACCAAGCTCAGAGCCCCTCTGCCTGCCCGCAGGAAACACGCCCGTCTAAGACCTTGTCCCGCCCCAGCCCTGCCGCTTGCCGGTGAGTCCGTGTCCCACTAGTATCTCCGGATCAGGATGTCCCAGCTGTCTTTCCAGCGAAGGGCCTTGAGCTCACTGGGTGACAGCGGCCTGTCCCCGTAGGTCAGCGGGCGCAGCATGTTCGACACGTGACAGGCGGAGGTGAACCATGCCACGACCAGGGCCGTGAAGAGGCTCCTCTGGAGCTGGGACCTGCCAGCCCGGAGCAGAGTATGGTGGGCGGGGGGCTGGCCCTTTCCACCGCAAGGTCCCCTCGGCACCCCAGCCAGAGTGTCAGCCCTCGTCAAGTCCGGCCTGACCCCCTCGGCGCCCCTCCTCACTCGCTCTGCTTCCTGAACTCCACACTCCTGCTCCGTCACAGCAGTGGGAGCACAGAACCTCCCTCCTGAGCTGCCCCGGGCCCAGCCTCCAGGACCCGCTCTGGTTTACAGGCCCCCCGGTGTATCTGCTGGGCACCACGCGCCCCCCTTTCCTTTCTTTGTTCCTCTAGGCCAAAGGTCCTTCCGTGTGTATCCCCTGGTTTCACCTCCCAGCAGCCTTAGCTTTGTGCTCAGAACCCCAGGAGCCTTGCTAGTGCCTCTTCTGGCTAACCCTGTCCACACCACGCTGCAATCACCATTCATGACTCCCCCTGAACCCCATCCCCCTGACCCAGGGCGCGTGGCTGCCAAGGCCCAGTACCTGCACAGGTGGTCACTGACATGCTCCAGGACCACGGGCAGCAGCAGGATCTGGAAGGTGAGCGCCGGCAGGTAGTGGTAGAGGAAGAGCGTCTTCTCCATCAGGAAGAAAGGCAGGTAGTTCACGGCCCAGCCCCCAGCGCACAGAGCCCCAGCCAGCACCCAGCGCAGCCAGCGGTCTGCAGGGAAGGCCATCTTGAGCCGGGAGGCTCCCTGCCGCCGGGCAGGCTCACTTTGTCATCCACACGCGAGCCCGTGAACTCGCGGCCCCTGCTTTCTGTCTCCTATCCCAGCCCCTCCACCGTCTCTGGAAGAGCAGACTGTGGTCTAAGAACCTCCTGGACTTCCTGCTGCCCCTGCCGTCCCAGTCCTGAGACGCGCCAGCCCTGGGCCAGGCCCAGCTCACTCCTGATTCCCCGCGGGTCTCTGGTCTCACTCCTCAGGGGGCGGGGCAGGCCTGCACTGTGCACCCGCCCAGGAGCCGGGACTAGTGGACAGAATGACCAGCTCAGCTGAGCCCAGAGAGGGTGCATCCCCGCCCCTGGCGGCCTCTGGGGCCCACCCCAGGCGTTGGCTCCTTTCCTGTATCAGAACGGTTTTAAGGGAGGTTCTGTTCTTGCAAACCACCCGCCCCCAAGTGCCTCCTAGCAGCTCTGTCCCATCAGCCACTTCCAGGGGTGCTGGGGTCAGGGAGCAGTTCAGGCCCGACACCTGCATGGCCCTGGAGAAGCCTTGAAGGTGGCATGGGGACTGGAGGGTGGCATCCTGTCTCTGGGGAAGAGACAAGTGCCCTCGGGGCAGAAACACAGAGGTGGCCCAAGGCCACACTTGCTGATGTAGCCCTAAGCACACGGAGCTCTGGCCCAAACCAGAGGGACGGGGCGTGAAAGGCACGTGGGCCGCGGCACAGACCCTCGGGGAGGTCGCAGACTCTCCTTCTGCGTCTGAGCAGATACCAGACAAACAGCAGGGCGTACGCCAGGGTGGCAAGGCTGGCTGAGGCCCAGATTACAACGTTCCCGAGCAGGTGGATCTGCGCCTGTGGGAGGGAGAGGCCGGTTGGTGTGGCTTGGGGCAGGCGCGGGCGCTGCCCACACTTGGCCCTTGCGGCCAGGACGGACGTGTGAAGGTGCTCGGCTCTGTAAGTGGAATCAGAGCCGGGAGTGGATGGGGTTGTTTCTGGACAGGAGAGCGGCTCACAAGGAGGGGGACAGGGGCGCTGATGCAGAAGGTCCTCAGTGCCCGCTTCTCAGCAAGCCACAGCCTCCCACATCCGCAGGGGAAAAGGGGGTGCACCCCCTAGCTTAAGTCACTACCAGGTACCGACCACGTGCTGCGTTTGCCCTGCCAGGTGAAGACACACTGGACAGGGAAGCAGAGCACTGACCGGCCTGGATACCAGGTGCCAGGAGGGGAATCAAGTGGGATCGTTTTAAAAACCATGTCGGCTGGGCAAGGGGAACCACGCGCCACCATGGCAGCAGCAAAGCCGGGTATCCCTCCCTGCGGACGCGTGGGGACCTGACCCCTTGGCACCTCAGGGGAGCTTGGGCCCCGTGCTGCCAGAGCACTCGGAGAACAGCAAGCCCTTGGCTTTTGTCAGGACGGCGCAGGAAGGCCGGGGCTTGGGCGGATGCAATGGCTACTCTTAACATCACAGGCCTCGGGCATGGGCTGACTGCCCGCAGACACTGTGCTTACACTGGTCCTGGGGTGCAGCCAGTAAGCGATGTTGGTGTCCAGCATGACCCAGTCCAGTGGCGTGGAGCTGTACTTGTGTTCCGAATCGTCACTTCTCACTGTCAGCATCCGCCACTGCAGACAACAGAGGCCACCAGGAGTCACCGGACAGCCAGATGCCCTTCACAGCGAAGGGATCTGCCAGGGGGCGGAGTAAACCACTGCCCCTTTCATGGGGGGTCCAGCCTCAAGTTCACTCAGGTCACCCGCAGAGGCAGCCTAGGAGGCGCCTTTCCCGGGTTCCAGTTTGTAGATTAAGGGATGGGATGGGGCGGTAAGGGTGCCTTGACACTGGGGACGCTAAGTGCCCAGTTCCGACTTCCCTGCGGCTGTGCCATGTCGACCTGACCTGGGAGCAGTGCCATACTCCTGCATGTCTCCTTGGCTCCTGACGGTTACTGCCAGCAAAGCCACACAGCAGGGGGGCCGGGGGCTGACGGTGCCAGGCACGACATGGAGAGGACAGAGGGCAACGGCCCTCCCTACCAAGGCAGGTCCCAGTTTGAATGCTGATGCTGGATAGATCATGTGGCCCTCCCGGCGAGGGGCAAGGTCAGCTGCCCATCCATCTGCCTGTCACCTGTAGCTCGGAGAATCTGGCCATGAAGCTGAGGTTCCTGCTGATGTCCACCTGGGTCGGGGAGTGCAGCTCCAGCTCCCTCTCCTTCTGCTCCTGGCCTGGCAGGCACACGGGGACCGGAGGACGCAAGCAGAACCCAGTCAGGGAGCCGCCCACGGCAGCCGCTGCTGCTTTCCAAAGAACCCGCAGGACACGGTCCGCGGTCCCCCACCCGCCCGGCCGTCTCTCCAGTCAAAAGCTCTCCTTGCCCTGCCTTCCGGTGGCACTGTCCCCCTCGCCCACTCGGGAGGGGGTGCCGGGGGAAGGGGAGGGTCCACAGTAGGGCCTGGAGCCCGCGGGCTGTCCCGCCCCCAGAGCCGCACGCTCACTCCTGCCGTAGCGATGCTCCTCCACATTCCACACAGTGCTCTCGTGGTAGCCCCGAAACAGCTTCTCCCCCACCACTTCCAGCTGCCGAAAGCCCCAGTCCGGGAGGGGCACTCCACTCAGCTGGCAAAGCAAGATGGTGGGGGGATCATGATGGAGGGCCCGGGCCTGCCCAGCTTGGGGGAGCCCACCCCAGGTCACCCACAAGGGCAGCGGCTCTCCTTCAGGGAGCTTCACGCCAGGGTTCAGTTCTGAGCAGTTACAGAGACCCCTCAACCCCCCATGGCCCCCCTTCAGTCTGTCCCTCTGGGCAGGACCGGGGAGGCGGTCGCTGACCTTGAGGATGGCCGAGGTGTTCACGTGCACAAAGCGGACCTCTGACAAGATGGTCTTCCAGACATCCGTGTCTGACTCCCTGTTCACGATGTCCTGTAAAAGCAGATCTAGGCCATTAGTTCACTCTTTTTCAGATTTCCTTAAATGTAAAGATGAAGACTAGTCACCACGGTGAGACTAGCTTGGTCTGATACAAGGGGACAGTCCCCCAAGGGAAGCTGACACGGCTGATCCCAGACAGTGCTATCAACTTTATTCCAGAGGTCTGTGCAAGGTGCTGGGGGTGGGGGTGGGGACACCACCCTCCCCCAGATGCGGATAGCCTTTCCAGTGGGGATTTAAGGATGGTGCTCCTCCCTGAGCTTCTGTGATGCCTGCTCCCTGAGACCTCAGGCCAAACATGAGGACAGTGCAGAGGAAGGTCAGAGACTGTCCCCGCGAGACTCCACCCTGAGAGGGGGCTCCTGGGGATAGGGAATAAAGAGCTGACACTGGAAGAGCTTGGCGGGTGCCTGGCACGACCCCGGGAGGTCCTGTGGCTACTGACAAGCCAACACCAGAGGGGCTGAGCAGGAGCAGGACAAGGAGGCCACACCCTCCGGTTGGCCATCCTCTCTGCCCATCATGGAGCTTCAAGTCCTGGAAACGGGCAGGTAGGGCTGAAAGGGGCTGAGGAGCAGAGAAGGGGTCAGTGATGGGCCTCACCAGAGAGGGGAGCAGGCAGGACCTTCAGGACAACCCTGGGGACAAGGACCTGGGGCGACAACCACATCAGAGCAGGCTCAGGGGAAGGACAGAGGCAGACACATGGAGCACCCGTGTGCGGCACCCAGCGCCTGGGCCCCACTGGGCACGAACACAGAGGTGGCCTTCACGGCCCCTGGCTTCACCTCACACCTATTGAGGGGCTGGTGCTACGAGGGAGCGGGTATGGAGGCTGAAGTGAGGCGCGCCTCTCCCAGAAGTTAAGCCCAGTGCGATCACAGCCCTGCTACTGCGTTTTGCACTCACGACCCTGACTTCAGATGGTCCAGCAGCCCAGCCATGGAACTTCCCTCCTGCAGCCTGGCCCAGGACACAGTGTGCCACCCTGAAGAGCCCGCCGTAGGGCCCAGGGCCCAGGGGGGCAGTGCCAGAAACTGCCCCCACTCCTCCATGGCCCTGCCTGTCCCCGGGCGAGGGTTGATCAAAGAGGCTCCAGGTGTGTCCAGGCAGCTGGTCTGAGCTGACTGTGGGAGGGGCCTCCTCCCTGCAGCACTTCAATACCCACCCACCATCCCGCAGCTCCTTCCTGGACACAAGAAAATCCCCTAGCTCCCCCTTTCTGTAGAGCAGGGGGTCACTTGTTCCAGAGCACTGTTCGGAAAGGGCCGTGATGCCCATGCTCGAGATGGCCGGGGACTCACCAGCCGCCAGAGGTTCTGGGGGGGCATGGAGATGTTGTAGTCAACATAGCAGGAGACCTCCTGCGCGTGGGGGCTCAGGGGGGCTGCGACGTCATGCCTGGAAAACCAAACAGCGCTGCTGGGGGCAACTGAAGCTCTCATGAAAGGCACTCGCTTTTCTTCAAGGAGAAAAAAAGCACTTTTTCTCAGGAAACAAAGCCAGTTCAACCTTCAAGCACCTCGGCTGCCATTCCCCAGGGCGCTAAATCCCTCATGGAGGGCAGAGGCCCTGCAGTGACCATGCCTCCAGGGACGCACATGATGGGGAAGTAGGGGGATGTCCATCTAAACCACGGGCTCACCATCCCCTCTGCAGAGGATAAACCAAGCTGAGAGCACAGCCTGGACACTGGGGGCTCCCTAATGCCAGGTCATGGAAATGGCGGGGGCACCAAGAAGACTGTTGGAAAACAAGTGCCCAGGGACGTCAGTTCCCCTTGTTTACTTTCAGGGAAACCATGCCGGATCGGACTTTGTGCGGGACCACATCAGGGGAGGACCCGCAGTGAGCAGTAAGGAAGAGGCCCTCACGACCCTGGAAAAGTCAGATATGACTGCAGGCCCTGTGAGTGTCACAAACAACACTGACCCCGGCGGGCACAGTGCGTAAGAAATGCTTTTGGTGCAGGGAGATTTCAGCTGACCCCTGAATGAAGTGACTGCATGGGGGCTTTCCTTGTGGCTCAGTGGTAAAGAATCTGTGTGCCAATGCAGGAGACACGGGCTCTATCCCTGCTCCAGGAAGGTCCCACCTGCTGCAGGGCAACTGAGCCCGTGCTCTAGAGCCCGGGAACTGCAACTATGGAGCCCGCGCAGCACCGCTGCCGGAGCCTGAGCTCTGGAGCCAGTGCTCCGAAACAAGAGCAGTCGCCGAAAGAGAAGCCCAAGCACCCCAGCTAGAGAGCAGCCTGCAGGCAGCAGTGAAGACCTGGTGCGGCCAAAAGTATAAATGAATAAAATCATTCTTTAAAAAAGTGAAAGCGTGGGGCATGGTGGGGATGGCAGTGGGGTCTGAGCTGAAAAGCATTCTAGGCAGAGTGAGCAAAGGCCCCAGCGAGGCTGCATGGGGTCATTCTGGGGGCAGCGGGGGGCTAGGGTGCCTGGCGTGAAGTCTACCAGGGAGTCAGTGGGTAGGCCCCGGGGGGGGCAGCCAGGGGAGAGTGGGGAGCTACTCTGAGTGTGACAGTCACGCTGGGCATCCCTGGAGGCTCCTGGCAGAGACGTGAGGTTGGTCAAGTGTGAGTTTTCAGAGGGAGCGGTGCCTGCCATGTGCAGAGGGCGGGTGATTCCCAGCAGGACTAGGAGTGAGGGCAGGAAGGACTGGAGCCCCGTGGATTTCCCGACCCAGGGACGGCAGAAGGGGGAGAGGACAAGGCGGACGCGGCGTGGAGAGCCCAGATGTCCAAGGGGGGAGGGCGGGGTCCCTGAGGCCATGTAGATGACCCGAGAGGCCGGGTGGAAGGACAGCAGAGGTGGCCCAGAGGTCAGGCCAGGTAGGGGTCCTGGCTCTGTCCCCCAGCTCACAGCCTTCTTGAATTTGCTTCTCCTTTCAGCAGGTGCCGCCATCTGCCAGGGCGCCCCACACTTCACTCTGGGTGGCACTCCCCTTCCCAGCCCGCACGCCATCACTGAGGTCTCCCCTCCCCGCCCTCGACACCTACTACAGAGCAGGACCTGAGGTGGTAACGCAGGCACGCCCGCTCTGAGCAGCAGCAGGGACTCACGTGTTGAGGAGGCGGGTGGTCATGCCGTGTACCAGCTGCACAACGTCGCCGTGCCGCACGGGCCTCGGGGGGTTGTTCACCACCAGCTGGTGCCTGGAAGAGAGCACGGCTGGATTCGGGGGTCCTTGCTCAGGCTCTGTGGAGTCTCACAGCCACCCCATCAGCATGTTCCTCATATGAGGAACGTTTTATTTAACTCTTTTCTGAAACTTCAGGTCACTTTCCACGCTTCCTGGCATGGCCCCCTTTGTCATCATCACATTGACCGCAGCTGTGCTGTACTTCAATTTGAGTCTGAATTTGGCAATAAGAAGTTCGTGATCTGAGCCACAGTCAGCTCCAGGTCTTGTTTTTGCTGACTGTTTAGAGCTTCTCCATCTTTGGCTGCAAAGAATATAATCAATCTTATTTCAGTGTTGGCCATCTGGTGATGTCCATGTGAAGAGTCTTCTCTTGTGTTGTTGGAAGAGGGTGTTTGCCATGACCAGTGCGTTCTCTTGGCAAAACTCTATTAGCCTTTGCCCTGCCTCATTCTGTACTCCAAGGCCAAATTTGCCTGTTACTCCAGGTGTTTCTTGACTTCCTAGTTTTGCATTCCAGTCCCCTAACATGAAAAGGACATCTTTTTTGGGTGTTAGTTCTACAAGGTCTTGTAGGTCTTCATAGAACTGTTCAAATTCAGCTTCTTCAGCATTGGTGGTTGGGCCACAGACTTGAATTACCGTGATATTGAATGGTTTGCTTTGGAAATGAACAGAGATCATTCTGTCGTTTTTGAGATTGCATCCAAATACTGCATTTCAGACTCTTTTATTTGTACCACATTTTGGACTCTTTTGTTGACTATGATGGCTACTCCATTTCCTCTAGGGGATTCTTGCCCACAGTAGTAGATATAATGGTCATCTGAGTTAAATTCACCCATTCCAGTCCATTTTAGATCGGTGATTCCTAAAATGTCAACATTCACTCTTGCTATCTCCTGTTTGACCACTTCGAATTTGCCTTGATTCATGGAGCTAACATTCCACGTTCCAATGCAATATTGCTCTTTACAGCATCGGACCTTGCTTCCATCACCAGTTACAACCACAACTCGGTGTTGTTTTAGCTTTGGCTCTGTCTCTTCATTCTTTCTGGAGTTATTTCTTTCTTCACTTTTCTCCAGTAGCATATTGGGCACCTACCGACCTGAGGAGTTCATCTTTCAATGTCCTATCTTTTGCCTTTTCATACTGTTCATGGGGTTCTCAAGGCAAAAATACTGAAGTGGTTTTCCATTCCCTTCTCCAGAGGACCACATTTTGTCAGAACTCTCCAGCATGACCCGTCCGTTTTGGGTGGCCCTACACGGCATGGCTCAGATCATGAACTGGTTATTGCCAAATTCAGACTTAAACTGAAGAAAGTGGGAGAAACCACTAGATCATTCAGGTATGACCTAAATCAAATCCCTTACGATTATACAGTGGGAGTGAGAAATAGATTTAAGGGACTAGATCTGATAGATAGAGTGCCCAATGAACTATGGACGGAGGTTCGTGACATTATACAGGAGACAGGGATCAAGACTATCGCCAAGAAAAAGAAATGCAAAAAAGCAAAATGACTGTCTGAGGAGGCATTACAAATAGCTGTGAAAAGAAGAGAAGCGAAAAACAAAGGAGAAAAGGACAGATATACCCATTTGAATGCAGAGTTCCAAAAAATAGCAAGAAGAAATAGAAAGCCTTCCTCAGTGATCAGCGCAAATAGAGGAAAACAATAGAATGAGAAAGACTAGAGATCTCTTCAAGAAAATTAGAGATACCAAGGGAATGTTTCATGCAAAGGTGGGCTCAACAAAGGACAGAAATGGTATGGACCTAACAGAAGCAGAAGATATTAATAGGTGGCAAGAATACACAGAAGAACTGTACAAAAAAAGATCTTCATGACCCAGATAATCACGATGGTGTGATCACTCACCTAGAGTCAGATATCTTGGAATGTGAAGTCAAGTGGGCCTTAGGAAGCATCACTACAAACAAAGCTAGCAGAGGTGATGGAATTCCAGTTGAGCCATTTCAAATCCTAAAAGATGATGCGGTGAAAGTGCTGCACTCAATATGCCAGCAAATCTGGAAAACTCAGCAGTGGCCACAGGACTGGAAAAGGTCAGTATTCATTCCAATCCCAAAGAAAGGCAATGCCAAAGAATGCTCAAACTACCGCACAATTGCACTCATCTCACACACTAGTAAAGTAATGCTCAAAATTCTCCAAGCCAGGCTTCAACAGTATGTGAACTGTGAACTTCCAGATGTTCAAGCTGGTTTTTGAAAAGCCAGAGGAACCAGAGATCAAATTGCCAACATCCACTGGATCAAAGAAAAAGCAAGAGAGTTCCAGAAAAACATGTACTTCTGGGTTATTGACCATGCCTTTGACTGTGTGGACCACAACAAACTGTGGAAAATTCTGAAAGATGTGAATGAATACCAGACCACCTCACCTGCCTCTTGAGAAACCTGTATGCAGGTCAGGAAGCAACAGTTAGAACTGGACATGAAACAACAGACTAGTTCCAAATAGGAAAAGGAGTATGTCAAGGCTGTATATTGTCACCCTGCTTGTTTAATTTCTATGCAGAGTACATCATGAGAAACGCTGGGCTGGAAGAAACACAAGCTGGAATCAAGATTCCCAGGAGAAATATCAATAACCGCAGATATGCAGATGACACCACGCTTATGGCAGAAAGTGAAGAGGAACTAAAAGCCTCTTGATGAAAGTGAAAGAGGAGAGTGAAAAAGTTGGCTTAAAGCTCAACATTCAGAAAACGAAGATCACGGCATCTGGTCCCATTACTTCATGGCAAATAGATGGGGAAACAGTGGAAACAGTGGCAGATTTTTCTTTTTAGGGCTCCCAAATCACTGCAGATGGTGACTACAGCCATGAAATTAAAAGACACTTACTCCTTGGAAGAAAAGTTATGACCAATCTAGATAGTATGTTAAAAAGCAGAGACATTACTTTGCCAACAAAGGTCCGTCTAGTCAAGGCTATGGTTTTCCAGTAGTCATGTATGGATATGAGAGTTGGACCATAAAGAAAGCTAAGCCCCAAAAAGATGCTTTTGAACTATGGTGTTGGAGAAGACTCTTGAGAGTCCCTTGGACTGCAAGGAGATCCAACCAGTCCATCCTAAAGGAAATCAGTCCTGGGTATTCATTGGAAGGACTGATGTTGAAGCTGAAACTCCAATACTCTGGCCACCTGATGCAAAGAACTGACTCATTTGAAAAGACCCTAATGCTGGGAAAGATTGCAGGTGGGTGGAGAACGAGACAACAGAGGACAAGATGGTTGGACGGCATCAACAACTCAATGGACATGAATGTGAGTAAACTCCCGGAGTTGGTGATGGACAGGAAGGCTTGGCATCTGCAGTCCATGGGGTCACAAAGAGTCGGACACGACTGAGCGACTGAACTGAACTGAACTGTATTGTACCTGCTAGGAACACTGCTATGTCCCTGACCGTGGGCTTCTTGGCACAGACTTGGTCCCGAAGCTACGAGGCGGCCAGCAACTGAGGCCAAGCTGTCCCCTAACCTGTACTCACCTCCCGGGGTCCTTGACAATCCACCAGTTGTTGACGTCCTTGAAGGGGTAGCAGGTCACCTGCTGCTGGTGGGAGCTGCCACGGCCGTTCTCATATCTGCAAGAAGGTGCAACTGTGGGTGGGGTGCCGGGGGCCCACGCCCTCCCCCAGGTCCCTACAGGCACCACCCAGCGAGGTGTCAGATATGTTTCCATCCCAGAGGGGCTGGTCCCCCCATCGATGGTATATAACGAGACTCAGTGACACCAGGGTCCGAGAGCTCCATTTCTTTTATCTCACAAACTCCTTCACATGAAGTGAAAGCTGGTAACAGCAAAAATGTGAAGAAAAAAAAAAAAGTCCCAAAACATGTTATAATCTCTGGATTGAAAACATGACTTTCCTTACTTACATCATAGGGTAGGTGCTCTGGTGAGAGTGAAGCCAGCAGGGCACAGGTTGGCCAAAGACATTCTTCAGGGTGACCTGGGAACCAAAGGCCACCTCCAGGGGCTGACCTTGCGTGACCCTTGCCAGCCCGCCCTGAAACAGGAGCACAGGGTCGGCCAGTGAGGGAGAGAGAGAGAGAGCACACACGTGACTCCCAAGCCAGCCCCTTTGACAGCCCCTCCCCACATCCGGGCCATAGTCACCATCAGCTATGGTCAAGTATGACATAATATTGGCACCTTACATATTCCCAATGACTAGAGGCAGCCTCTGGGGACGCGGACCCCTCATCCCCTCCCACGCCACTAGCACATTCAGAATTAGTGTAGAGAGAGTGAAGACATGCCTCACTTCCCCGATTTGGTTTTCCCTCTGATGCTCGCCTGGGGCAGTTTACGTTAAGAAAACCCTGAGTCTAGTGTGGCCTTCTTTCTAGGATGGCACTTTTACCTCCAAGCTGGCCTGGAAGGCACTGGACATGATCTGGTCGTGGGGCCCAGAGCGGTAGAGCAGCAGCAGGTGGATGTAGAAGAACAGCAGGTACACAAGGATCGGGAGCACCACCAGAGCCGCCGCTCGCGCGAGCAGGTGGCAGAGCACACGGACCTGCCAGAGGACGGAGGGGACATCACCCCACCCGGGGGAAGGTGGCCCTAGGCCAGTCCTCCTTTCAGGGTTCTCATCCTGCTCCCTGCCCCGACAGCCAGCCCTGCCTCACCCCCGACCCCACCATATCTCTGCCCTGCCCTCAGCTCCACCCCCACCCCAGCCCCGCCTCCTGCTCCCCCAGGATCAGCCTCACTCCTACCCCAGACCTACACCCTTGATCCCCACCAGCCCCACCCCACCCCTGATCCCCCAGCCTTGCCCCCCTCAGCCCTGTCCCCAGGCCAGCCCGGCCCCACCCCTTGGCATCAGCACCTACGTTTGACAGCGTCTGGTCTCCTATCACGTGCCAGGCGTGGACAGCAGCAACCCCGAGCACCAGCAAGTATGTGAACACACCCACGTACTTGATGCTAAAGACACAGGATGAAGAGGAAGTCAAGACGAGACACACGTGGAGGCAGTGGCTGCCGCCTCAGACCCAGTGCACCAGACTCACCCAACTGCACAGGAGCAGGCCACGCCCGTCAGCACCAACCAAAACCACCATCTTGGGGAGAAGGGCCTGGAGCAAAGCACAGAAGCAGAGCTGAGGCCTTGGAACGTTTCCCCCGAAGGCCAGAGAAGGCACAGCCTCAGACATCTCAGCTGGCTACGCCGAGCTCCAGGTACAAGGGAAAGATTTCTCATCTCCCCGAAGAGCAGTCCTCTTGATATAACTTCTCCTTTGGGTCAGAAGATGTTTCCACGTAGTTTACATTATAGAGAGATGAGAATTATTTATGAAGACAGGAGCCAAGAGCCAGTGGAGGTGCCTGGGGCAGCTGTCCCCCGTGGAAGGGTATCAGACCTGCTCAGGTGGACAAGCCCCCAGACTCCTCTGTCTCATTCTCCATACCTGTGTTTCTGGGAGTTGGAGAACTTCAGGTAAGATAGCACGGCCAACAGATTGAAAAATATCAGCACTGATTCCAAAAGCATTAACCTTGACTGAGTGATGAGAGCGTTCTCTGTTGGGAAAAGGACACGGGCATCAGGTGTCGGGGAGCAAGGGTGAATGTCCACAAAAAAGGGTCCTTGCCAAACGTCCCAGAATCTGGAGGTGGGAAGTGGGGGCTCGACCTGGCTGGAAGCTACTGGCCCTCCTGAACCTTCGTTTTCCTCATCTGCAGGAGAAATACCAACTCTGCAGGGTGCCTGGACATTCTAACACTCTGCGGGCATGGGCCCCAGTTAGGGTTGTCACTCAACAGACATGAATTCTGGTTTGTTTCCATCTGACTTAACTTCATTTGTTCACAGACTTGGGCTGAGAGAGTCCACTCTGAGGAATACCCACTCATTCCTGAATCTGTCTCCACTGGTCAAGAGGGGTGGGGCGTGGGGGAGGTTCTCATTCAAGGACAGACTGGGTTGCCAGGGGCGATGGTCCAGGGGTGGGGGTGCATACATAGCAGCATCATTTGGGCAGCCCCGCTACATGTTGGCTGCCCCTCCACAACATCACAGTCTGAACACACAGACCTATGCACAACCCCCGTCCTGGGAGTGGGGTGACTGCCAGAGTCTGATCTGGACACCCTGGACACGCTTCCTTCTGTCCTGCGAGTAGCAGACATGGGAGGGGGCACACCCACTGAACCCCAAGCCCTCCTGGGCCACAGAGACAGAGATCAGCGCTGGGGTTGCCCTGGCCCCCCGGAGCAGGGGGACGCCTGGGCCTCACCGATCAACACCAGCAGAGCGGCACCCGTGGCAGCACAGTGAGAGAAGCCGAGCTCCCGCACGATCTCATAGGCCATGGGCACCGACAGGGCCCCCGAGAGGGCCGGCAGCAGGCGCAGGGACCACACGGGCACGTTGCTGCTGTATTCTGGAAGAGCGAGCACAGAGGGGCTGAGCGCATGAGACACATACCCCCCTCCCTACACCGCCACATGTTCTCACATGGCGCACATGCCCACGGACCACAGCGCAAGTCTGCAAGGCTGAGTCTCATCAGGGACCGAGTGTGTGGGCCTCGGCTTCATATGGTCGAGTGCCGGTTCTCAGTAAGTACGGGAACCTGAGGACTCTGAAATGAGTTAACGCTTATTTACAGATTTACCCAATCTGTTTCCAAAAACACTGTGGCAACACATGTATATGTACAAAAGGTACTTGCCACACACAGTGGTATGCACAGATGCCATGTACAGCATGCTATGTGTACCAAAGACCAAGGGCAACACACTTATGACAAGCACTAAGGAATTTACTGGACTTTTTGAAAGTCTTTCACTTGTACCCAAGCTATTTATCACACCCTGGATTCAGATGAATAAGCTGTAGTTGTTAATCTCTAGGATAGCTGCTTCCTCTCAATTCTAAAACGTGCACATTAATAAGGAAGATGACAATGATATTTTACCTGCTCCAATTCTGTTCCACAGAAAGTTACCATCGAATCCTCCTAAATAACCTAAAACAAAAGATGAATCAATAACTATCCTGTTCAGTAAATACTTCTGAAGCACCAAACTGCAGCAGGCAACAGGCGAACAATGATAAAGAAAAGAATAAGACCCACGGAGCAACTAAGCCAGTGTGTCTATGTGTGGCAACTACTGAAGCCTGTGCACCGTAGAGCCTGTGCTCTGAAACAAGAAGCCTCTGCAGTGAGAAGCCCGTGTGCCACAATGAAGACTAGCCCCCCTTGGCACAATCAGAGAGAGCTGGTGCAAAGCAACGAAGACCCAGGACACCCCCAAACAGATAAATAAATAAGACACCGCTTCTGCCCTCATGAACTTCCATGTTTAAGTGTTAAAGAGCCACATCTCTTACTAAGAAATCCTACCTCCCAAGGCCAAAAGCATGTGGCCAAACGGTGGTCCACTGCCATCCAAAAAGAAGATCCGCTTCATGTAGAACGAGATGTACTGCCCGTAATACACTTCATCAAAACTGTAAAGCAAACCCACGTTATGTTCAGCTAGAGATCCTAACTGTGCACAAAAGGTGCGAGGGTCAACGTACACCTTTGCTTCCAAATGACTCTGGAGAGTGACCAGTCAAGGCTGGAATCTTTGCTCCAAGTGCATGGCGTCCCTGAATATGAAGACACGTGTGCAGCACCACATATCCACAAGGACAGGAGGGAAAACGCCCCCCTGCAAGTTGGGCATTCAGGAGGCTTTCCTGACACAGATTCTACTTCTCTCCCTGTGTGTAGGTTAGGGTGTACCATGAGCCAGTCTACCAAAGGCCTACTGGACACAAAGCTGATCTGGCTGTCCACCTGCGTGTCTGCAGGTGAGAGTCAGAATAAGAGCTGGTGACCCAACAAAACAGTCGCAGGTGTAAAAGGGAGAGGCGCCAACTGCAGCAAACCCCTTTCAGATAATCAGGGACGTTTGCTGACACGGAGGAACTGCTGTCAGTTTCTTAGGCATGATGATGCTACTGTGACCCTGTGATTTTCAAGAATCCTGATCTAAATCGATACTAAATCGTTTAATGAATGAAATATAGTGTCTATGATGTGCTTCAAAAAAATCCACTGCAGGGAGGGAATTGGCTATGAGCTGGTAACTGTTGCAACTGGGTGACTAACATATCATTCTCTGTACTTCTGTATATGTTTGATGCTTTCCATAATAAAAAGTTAAGTGAAAAGAAACACATATATTAATCACATCATTAACAGCCCTTTAATAATAACAATTTCTCATTATGACAAAGAACACACTTTACCATCAGCGAGGACTCGCTTCCAAATTCCTCAGTCTTCTGCCCTCCACTCTCTGGACTGTCAAAGGTCACTCATCATGGATACTACACCTACTACTGACCTACGGGGCAAGACTGAACAGGTGGACTCTGCAGGGGCTGTCCTGGGGACCAGCTGGTCTCTCCTCTAACAGCCAAGGCATCCATCACCAAGGAAGCCCAGAAGTTGGCTCTCCCATTTTATGGGGCTCAAAAAGGCACTTCCAGCCATCAATGCACTGAAAAAAATTACAGTTCCTTCTGGAGGCCCCCAGAATCAAGTTGCTTGACTTACACCACGGCCCTTGGATAGGCAAGCTGCCAGAGTCGGCTCAGCAATCCCATCGCGGTCAGAGCTACCATATTCAAGTTTACCTCAGCGGTCACCATCACAGGGTGCTGCAAGAACCCCAACATCTTGCAGAAAAGCAGGCCGGGGGAGGAGGATGCCCTGGAAAAGCAGAGGAAAAGCTGTCACCAAGAGCACCGGTGGCTCCCTCGAAGGCTAGGAGGCGGCTGTGACATCAGGACTCTCTTTCACAAGCAGTCACACGCGGTGAGGTGGCCACCTCAGGACTGAAGAGTCCCTCACTCCAGCACCACCCGCGGAGCCCTTCGGGTCAGTGACAGCGTTGGACCCCGGGGCCCCTGCCCACCTGGGCAGTGCGGCCGGCTGACAGCCGCTGACCTCCGTCCGTCCCCCACCCCAGAGCCTCAGAGCCTCCCCGTCTGCGCCAAGGGCCGCCCTCCCGTCGCGCCCCCTTTCTCACCTCGAGGGCGCGTGTACACCGGGCACCCTGTTTCTTTCCCGAGGCTCCCCCCATCCCTCGGGTCCACTTTTCTCTGGAGGCTGCAGGTGCCGTGGGGGCCACCCTCCCCCGCGTTCTCACAGCAACGCCGCCTCTGGCCTGCGGCGGCCCCCTTCTGTCCTCAGGGCGACAAGCTTCCCTCCTGCTACGTCGGCCCAGGGCACCACCTTCTCTCCAGGGACCCTGTCCGCCCTGGGAGCCCCTCTCCTCTGCCCGGCACTCCGCTTCTCTCCCGAGAGTTTCACCTGCCCGGGGGGCCCGACTGGGCTCTGGCCCCCGGCGCCACAAACGTACTGCTGTTTCTTCAGGTCCCCGCAGAGCCGCTCCCTGCGCCTCAGACCTGCCTGGGGCGGGGGTGCGCCGCTAGGCCGACCGTTGGTAGGGGGTGAGGCCGCTCGGCACTCTTTGCTGCCCACTGGTCCGCTCGACGCTCGACTCGCCGCGTCTGCGGGGCCTGCCGGGGCAGCGAGGGTGCAGCGCGCATGCGCACTGGGCGAGCCGAGATCGGCGCTCCAAGAATGCGTGACATCCCGGAGGGCTATCAGTCTCCCGGCTGGGGAGTCTAGGTTCCTTTGCGCCACGAGACACATGGCTACATCTGTTAAACGACACAGTGCGAACATATCGGCATTTCGATCGGTGTGAGGCGGAGGCTCATCCCCGGCGGTGCCCCCCACCCTCCGGCCCATGGGGGCCCTCCGAGCCTGCTCTGCAGCGGGACAAGGCGTCTTCCGGTCAAGGGAATGACCCGACGATTAACGGGCAGGAAAGCAGCCCTGCTCTTCAGTCCACCTTCGTTTATCTGGGAGTCAGTACTCCTGACGGGCTTTCCTGGTGCCTCAGCGGTAAAGAACCCGGCCTGCCAATGCAGGAGAGGCGATTCGATCCCTTGGGTGGGGAAGATTCCCTGGAGAAAGAAATGGGAACCCACTCCAGTATTCTTGCCTGGGAAATCCCATGGACAAAGGAGCCTGGTGGGCTACAGTCCATGGGGTCGCAGAGTCGGACACGACCTAGCGACTAAACTGCATGGAAGGATACTGCAAGTCCAATAAGGAATTACGATTCTTTCCTGCCTTCCCCCCGTCACCCAGCATTAGGTGGTAGCGCAGGTGACTCACCCCAGCTGTGTAGAGGGAGGGAGCGCAGGCTCACCTGCTTGCAGCCAGAGGGCGTCCTGGGACCCAGAGGAGTGGGGCTGGGCTCTCAAAGTAGGGGCCGTCTGGTCCTGAGGACCCAGGGCCTCCTGCCTGTTGCCCCCCCACCCCCTCCCTCACAGCCAGGCTCCTGCAGATGTGAATTGCCGGTTCCCAGGAGCAGGGAACCCAGGGGCCACGCCTGCCCAGGGTTTCTTTTTGGAAAGGGTTAAACTTACTGGATATAAGTTTCCTACATCCTTATCTGGGGCCAGGCATTGTACTGAACGCTCCCATGGCCTCTGCATCCACAGTACCCTGCCCAGTAGGTACTGTTTACAACCCACATCTTGTAATTATGGAAACTGTGGCTCTGGGCGGAGGTGTCTGTCTCAAGGTGACACACCTAGTGGAGGGCAGAACCGAGAACTGCTGCTCAGACCCAGATCCTAGCTTTCCATCCTTCCTGGCCCACACCCGGCCTGCTCTGCTTTCCCAGCCCAAAGTACCGCAAAACTTTGTACTTTATTACCGCTCCTATTACAGCAAAACAAAAGGGACATTAGAAGTGGCAACAAAACACAAGTCAAGCACTTAACTTCTGTGACCCACCCACTCCTCAAGGGGAGTAGGGTGAGGGGGGGCAGGGGGCAGGCAGTGCTAACGTCCACCCACTGCGAAGACCCACCTTAATAACCCCAGGCTTCAGCCCCTCCTTGCCCTCAGGTTGCCCAGTCTCTCTTAATTTCTACACATGGGGAAGACGCTTCCATTTCTAGTCAAGTGACAAGGTCGAGGAACACACAGCCTAACAAAGCATGTTTGGTTTCAGTGGGTCTTTTTTTCAAACTTTTTTATTTAAATAAGGAGAATTCTTTCATATGGAAAGAGCTAGAACAATCACATATTTGAAAGGAGAAACAACAGGTACTGAACCAGAGGGAAGGGTGAAGGAGGAGGGTGCCACCATGGCCTGGTAAATCCAGGGTTCCATTTTCCCATCTAAGGTAAAAGCTCCCCCAAACCACGTAGAAACAAGCTGCACATTACACCTTTTAGCCATCGTCTGCCCTTTCAAATATCTGGTCTACATGAAAAGACAAAGAGAGGAAAGGCCAAAATAAGATCAAAAAGAAACAAAAACAAAAAAACAACCCTCTCTCAACAAAAAAACCCGAACGCTTTTCACTATGCAAGGCATGAGGTCAAAAGCTTGGTGTGCAGGACCCCCTTTTCACAATGGAAGGAGGTCATCCACAGAGAGCCTCAGCAGAGAGTTCCACTACGAGGCTTTGTAACATGCTGAAGGCAGGGCCTCGGGGACACTGATGCCTCTTGGAGGTCACCTAACTGGGGTGGAGAAATGGTGAACGGCAGGATGGATGCGCCTGGAAGATCACTGGCCAGATATGCACTGGTGGTCCTGGTGGAGGGCATGGCTGGACGACAGCGTCTGACCCCAGCACTGAGCTGCTCCTGTCCTGGTGATGTCTTACGTCCGGTTCACTTTTCAAACTGGAAGAGCCAGCTTTCTGAAGTCTGCATTTCCCAGTCATCACAGAACAGTACTAAGTTCAAGTACCCTAGTGTCCTTGGTGCTCAAAGGCCATTTCCAACAGACCTTCTAACCCAGGCTAGCTCTGCAAGAAGAAAAATGGGACAAATACAGATTTGAGAGGTAACGTGCAGCTACTCGACGGAGGGGAACCACATGGGAGGGAGGGGGCTTCAGCCGCTGACCCCACGCTGCCTCAGCGGGCCAGTTCTGAGACCATGCCTGTGAGTGCACACTCAGCCTCCACGGCCCTTGGCAAACCTCATCAGCCGTCCAGAAGGCAGATCTACAAGACAGGAGGGTGAGGGCAGAGCTGGGAAGAAATGATGTCAGAATGTAACAAGATATCCCCGAGTCCCCAGAAGTTGCTGCCCTGACCATGGCTTTGGAACCGGACCGACCGATTTCTCTGGGTAATAGTCATTCCTTAGTTTTCTCCCTGAAGGAACCTGGAGCCCAAAGTGTAGGAATTCCAAGTTTGAAAACAGTAACATTGATTCAAAACAGGAAACAAAAACCAGACCAAATACAGCTGGCAAAGAAACCTTCAGGGGGTGGATGAGGCCGCATGGGTACATGAGCTCACGCTCTTGGGTTTTACCCCATAGAGGAACTGATGCTGGACGACACACAGTACTACAGGGTCACTGGTTGCCGAGGAACAGGACGCATCATTGGCGGCCAGGGTGGAACAGCCAGCATGGGAAAGAAGGGTAATCTGAGTAGCTGAAGGTCAAGTGAGAGGGCTCTGACCCCTGACCCTGCCCAGGAGCAGAAACGTTGAGTGCTAGTCTTTACGTGTCCCAGCTGGTCGACCCAAGGCTTTCTGGCAGAGGCCTCTGTGTGGATTTGCACTCTGAGGATGGGGATGTGAAGGCAAAATATGACCCCAAGTCCTATTACCTGGAGATTGGCTCTAAAGCCACATGAAAGGAGAGAGACTGCCCCCCAAGACATCTCTGCACTAATTACTGCATTTCATCAGACCAAGGGAGGGATGGGGTGCTGCCTGCCCTCTGCCTCCAGAGTTCAATGTAAAATCTGTGTCTCATCCAGAAAGAGACTGCAGCTTGGGCACACAAAGGTGGTAAACGCACTGAACTTCACATGCAATTTTCCTGGCCTTTCCTGCACAGAATAATTCAGACATTATATATAAATAGAGCAGTGAAACATTTACTTCTTTTTCCACCTAGACCTACGACATCAATACATATAAATAAATTCTAGTGTTTTGTTTTTATTGGGGGTGGGAGGAATACAGGGGTAGGTAGAGAAAAGGGCTGGAGAACAGGTGACCCTTTTTTTTTTTTCCCCTCAAACAGGAAGTATTGTCACTCTGAGGGCAGGTTCACCTGAAAGGACGCATCTTAAAGAGTCTGTAACAGCATCCAGGCCTGTCCTGCTGAATTTCAAAACGAGAAAGCCTTTTTTCCTTTTGACCATGTGCACTGGAATCAGGTGTGAGGGGTCTGGCCACGTTTCTGTTTGTGAGTCTGAGGCCGCTGAAGGGGCCACTGGAGGGGAGGGGAGCCCTGTCTCAGTGGGGACAGTAGCCAGGCGCTTGCAGGAGAAGGGAGAAAAGGGCAGGTGAGCGCACAGGGAGCTCTGTCCAGGGGCAGCCCTGCAAGAAAGGACTTCAGAGTAAAGATTCCGGGGATGAAAGAGAAGAAAAAACAAAAAAAACACGCCAGTGAGAAGTAAGGTCTGAGTGGAGGCAAGGAGGGGAGTGCTGGACACCACTGATTAAACGCTGAAACCCTGCACCTTTTGCCAGAAGCCTGTTGTTCCCACGCTTCCTTAAAGCAGCGAAGAGCAATGAGTGACTACAGCGGTTCCTAAGGCCCTTCTTTCCCAGTGCTCCGCACTAGACAGAGCCTCGAGTCTCAGCCCGAACAGCCGTCACCACCTGGGGCAACGCTGCAGGTGGACCCTGCGGGCCATGCCGTCTCCCTGCTTCCCATCCTCCGAGCCAAGTCTTCCCCAGACCTGCCAGCAACAGCAGGTTGATGAGCGCTTAGTTCTCTCAAGAGCATAGGCAAAACTTCATATTTCCCCTCACCTTTCCTTGGAATTTAGGATGATTTCCTTCTAGTTCTTATTTTAAAAGCAAACAGAGACCTAGCGTAAAATGTCTCCACATTTGGACGGCAATAGCTCTGCACATGTTAAGAGGCTAGGCAGGCTGTTTTGGCGGCATTGCCAGCCCTGCACTCGCCCAACTCCCCTTGGGCCCTGCTCTGGCCTCTGGAAAGACTGGAGACCCCACTGCCCCCTTAGGCCTCTCCGGCCCCACAGCCTGGGCCTGCAGCTGGGAGGGGAGAAAAGGAAAGCAGCAAGCCCTCCCGCCTCCTCCCAGAGCTCAGGCCACGGCTACAGACCCGACCACACCTGTCACCTCTAGTGACAACGGTCTAGGTGCCTGTCGCCACAGAGGACAGCGGGGTTTCCAGTGCCGAGCTGCAGGAGAGGTGGATGGACAGAGGACCCAGAGAGACAAGGCAGCTCGGAAGAGAGGGGGCATGAGAAGACATCAGGCCCTGTGGGTGCAGCAGGCACTGATAGGGGGGCAGGGGGGTGGGTGGTGCTGTCAGCTCGCACTGCCCTGGTCAAGACAGGAACACACCACTGCCTTTTATTTCCATGATTCACCTCAGGTTCCCAGCAGTCAGTGTCCCCACCAGCTTTAGGAAGAGTCTGAGATAGAAGTTCTGTGTCATTCTTAGGCTAAAAACATCAGTGTCAATGGGCTGACCATAAGCTCCCTGTGGTCATCAGCCCAGAGGCTGGAAGCCATCAAAATGCCAACCCACCTGCCTGCTCCCCGCCCCCCGCAAGTCACTGCTTCCCAAGCTCAGGAGCAGTGTCTGAAACCACTTCTTTCTGCAAATAACCAGCGGAGAGAGAGCAGGAGAGGCGTGCTCCCAAGCATCACCCCTGCCGGTACTGCAGTGACCTACCACATCAAACAGGGGAGGTGACAGGAGGAGGTCAGGGAGAGGGCAGCAAAGGACAGATAAGAGTCTAGCTATACATAGCTTGTGTTTCTGTTTTCTTTTCCTTTCTCTTGTAAAAACCTGCAGCTGCTTTTTAAAACAAAAAGCCTCAAACTAAAACGGCCCTGCTGCCAGCCCACGGTGCCCGGGGACGGGAGGCGGGGAGGGGAGGAAGCGGGAGAGGACGGGGTTAGTCTGCACGGCATGACGCTCGGTCACTCTGCGGTCGTGATGGAAAGGAGACGGGAATGGAGTCATTTGCTTGTTCGTTTCGTATTAAAGCAAGCAGGTCAATGCCAGAGATCCATGGGTACAAGCCGGTTGGAAAACGGAGCTTTCGGGAGTGGAGGAGAGAAGGGAGATCTCGAAGTCCGGGCCAGGCAGGTGGACAGGGGATCCCTCGGCGAGACTCCCCAGCGACGGGCGGCGGCGAGGCCAAGGGCAGAGTCCTCCCGGGCAGGCCGGGCCCAGCCCCTCAGGCCTTGCTCTCCTCCACCTTGACTGCCCGGGGCTTGATCGCTCCAGTTCGCTTCAGCGGGGAAGCGGCTGAGGGAGGCTCCTGCAGCTTCACGGCTCCCAGGCCGGGCTTTTCATCCACTCGCTGCTTTGCCTTTGGACAGATAGACAGAGACAGAGGAAGTCAGCCTTGTGCGGACATACCTGCCAGGAACCATGGCCCCACCACCTGCTTCCTGCTCCTACGTCAAGAGGAAAGCTACCCTAAGAGGCCCATCTCTCAGTCAAGGACCAGACTCAGAAATGCCTCTCCTGGCAGGACCCTGGCCTGAGAAGGCTCTGCTCCCTCCCAGAGCGCTGAGTGCAGTGATTCAGAGAGGCAGGAGGCCCGGGTCCCGGGGAAGCATCTGTGCCGCCCAGGGGCCTCTGCAGGAGTGGCCCACCCAAGGCCGCCCCAGGGACCTTCTCAAATCAGCGCACCCCAGCCCGTGCTGCAGGAGCGGGGGGCCTCTCAACCAACTCAGCCTCCCAGATTCTCAACCCTCCCGACTCCCATTTTGTGGGAGCCTTTCCCCAAGCCCCTAATGTGACCTCCAGGTCACAGCCAGGAGCCCCTTACGCTGCAGCTCTGCACAGTGAGGGGTGTCACCGAGTGAGCAGCTTGGTTCTGCCCTTCACACGGTGGTGTGAGTTCTCAAGGAAGCTTTAGAAGCTCAGGCCTAGCAACTCAGAGAGTGACCCTTGGGGAACTGAGTTAGGAGAAGTGAACTGAACAACAGAGCCTCTACCTCCACCAGCCAGGAAGGCTGTCTTGCTAACATCCCACACCTGACTTGTCTGAGCTCTGGAGCCCGGTCACATTTTACAGGAGTGAAGAGATGGTGCCAAAGGCAAAGATGCTGAGCCAGCCCTCTCGTTATAAACAGGAGAATGTCAGTCCGTCTGGACCCCACCCGGCCAAGAGAAGAACGAGACACAGCACTTACTAGGCCAGCACACACAGGCACACACACCAGGCGCATACGCGCCCGCATACCCCCAGCTTCTAGAGCTGACCCCCGGGCCTAACCGGGTCCCAGTGCCTTCACAGCCCAATTGCTACGGAGGGAGAGTCCCCCTTCCGGCGTGACCTCCTCCATGGAATCCGCATCCTCCCTTCTCAGCAGGACAAGGAAGGATCCAGACGCCCGGCAAAAGGAGAAGCGCCTTCTCCAGGAGGGACGCAGGCTCCCAGCGCCACTCTCTAAGCGCCAGGGCATGTCTCTTTCTAAGAGGAGCACGCAAACAGGCTGGACAGTCCCTCCTCTTTTGGCACTTGGCGACGGGCCTAAGCGTCCGGGGCTGGAGGGTCTGGAAAGCCATCTTCTACCTGTTGAACGTAGTGTCCCTGCACAGAGCCCATGTTAACTGCTGATCCAGAGGGCTTCCCACTGGGGCTAGCAGAGCTAGGCCTGAAAAAACCAAAGGAGGGGGTGAGAACACACGCGTCACCACGGAAACGGAGTCAAGCCTCCATCGGAGGACACAGACCCAGACAGCCAGAGCACAGGGGGCGAGGGTGTCGCCACGGGGCCCTGGCACCTCCAACCCAGTTCACAGGGACACACCTGAGGGGCGGTGGCCAGCTCCCACCACGGGCAGACGCCGACCAAAGGACCGTCACCAATCGTCTCTCAGGTTTGGAGGGTCTGGACCAACTTGATGCTCCAGACAAAAGGGCTCTAAGACCTGATACATGAAGGGACTCCCTGGTGGTCCAGTGGTCAGGACTCCGCTTTTCACTGCCGTGGATCTGGGTTCAATCCTTGGTCAGGTTATTAAGATCCCACAAGCCGAGTGCCACGGCAGGTACATATGTGTATATATAATTGATGAAATACATAAAAAATAAAAATGAGCTTAAACTCCAATAGGAGTTTAGACTTTAAAAAGAAGGGAACTCCCTGGTGATCCAGAGGTTAGGACTCAGTGCTCACACTGTTGGGGCCCAAGTTCAACCCCTGGCTGGGGAACTAAGACCCTGCAAGCTACACAGCGTGCCCCCCCGCCCAAAAAAAAGCCTGATACATGAGCTATGCCAAGTATCCTTCCAGTCTTCATTTGGGAAGTAGAGGGTAGTGGGTAGCAAAGAATAATACCAGAAGTAATAAAAATGTAAATCATCTTTCTACATGTGTACCATTGATAGACAACTAGCTCCAAGGATGTTAATTAACCAGGTGCTGTGTGGCCAAAAGGGCCTCCCTGGTGGCTCGGTGGTAAAGAATCCGCCTGCCAATGCAGGAGATGTGGCCTCGATCCCTATGTAGGGATGATCCCTTGGAGAAGGAAATAGCAACCCACCACTCCAGTATTCTTGCCTAGGAAATCCCATGGACAGAGGAACCTGGTGGTCTACAGACCATGGGGCCACAGAGTCGGACACCACTTAGCGACTAAATAACATGCGGAGGATTCTGTGGTCAAAGGTCATGAGAAGAGCTCAACAAGACCCCCTGAGGGCCAGGGGAATGTAAGCCCTCTGCTGAGGTGCGCCCTGACTCCCCAGCAAGCCCTCCCGGGCTCACAACCCCTGCCAAGTATCTGGTCAAGGAACCCTTCTTTGACAGGGCATGCATCCGAAGCCCTGTCTCCAGAAAACTTGGGCAACACTGCACTGTAACCCACTCCCATTCTCCCAACCCCACTAAGACACCAACAAAGGCTACCAGCTACGCTTGTCTTTTCTAAGCATTCTCCCAAGAACAAAGCCGCTGCTGCCATGCCGACAGCAAATGGACACAGGCGACTCTTGTTACATGAGCGTGCCTTTTCCAGGTTTGCCTCCAAGGAAGGCTCTCCAATCAGATGGGATAAAACCTGCCTGTGGCAGCAGGGGAATCCCTTTGTGTCTGAGCTTCCTTTTTCTTACCCAAACTCACTGTTTGCTGCTGCTGCCCACAGATACTTTCTACAGGTCTATAGTTTGGGCCTGTATGAAAAATATGCTTGAAAACAACAAGAAAAAATGTCAAGCCAAGAGAGTGAAAATAAGAACAGGAAAGATAATAGAAACAGGGGGCGACTGACAAAAACCCCTTTCTCAGGAACTGCATGCAGCTGGAGGACTGACGTAAAGGAGGGCGACTCGGCCTCCACGCTCCGGGTCGAGGGGGCAGGCGGCTGGCTGTGTGGGGGGGTAAGCTCAGCCATAGCTACGCGGTCACCTCGCATAGGCACTGCAGGTCACGCACACCAGTGTTCCTCACGGGCAAACAGGAGGGAATTCCAGGAACCCTCTACGGTCAACAAGAGTCGACTGTACCAACTCTTGGGCCAGACCGCAGAGTGTGGGGCCTTCCCAGCCAGTGCAAAAGCTGTCAGAACTGGACGCTCCCTGACTTCCTAACATACTAAGAACTGCTGACCCTTGAACAACTGCACGGAGTCCACTTACACGCAGATGTTTTTCAATATACACGTACTACACAGCCCACAGTTGGCTGAATCCTCAAATATGGAACTGTGGACATGAACGGCTGTGAAGTATACTTGACTTCTCAACCGCATGGAAGGTTAGCACCCCTATCCCCTATAAGTTCAAGGGTCAGCCGTAACTCAGCCCATGGCTTACATACACCAAGCCCCCTCTGAATCCAGCAAGCGACCTGGGACACTTACTAGAGGTGGAGGCGGATCCAGAGGAGGTCCACTCATGCCCTCGAGCCCAGAGCAGCAAGCCCTGGTGGGTCAGAAGCCCACGGGGGACATGTGGCCTCGGGAGAGGAGTCCCCACTCCAGAGTGCACACCCCCATGCCAGGGAGTCTTTTATGAAGAACCTGGTGAGAAGGCTGCCAGTAGCCAGGGTCGGCCCTGATGTTACCGTGAGTGACATCAGCGTTTCCTTTCCCTATTTCTCCACAAAGTTCTCTGGCATCAGAACAGTTTATGATAAAAAAAGCAGAACCAACCCCAAGTCTCCTGCATCCCCGCACTGCAGCTTCCTGGTGACAGGTGGGCTGACAAAGGCGACCCCACCTCAGCATCCTGCTCTCCCAGGGCCCATGACTGTGCCTTGAGGGCTCGCTGTGAGCACCCAACCCCAGGGTGATGCTTTACCTGTAGGTCTGCGGTGACGGCACGGAGCCTCCTGCAGGAACATTCTGTTTACTGTCGGCAAAGTGGAAGCCCTTCATCTCCATCTGAGAGGACTAGAGACGCCGGGAAGGGGAGCGACAGTCACAGCAGGGCCCTGGGGACAGCTGCCCCCACACCACCACCCTGGGCAGAGCTGGGGCTGCGGGGTGGGGGGGTGGGGGTGCCACGAGATGAGGAGGATGGACACGCACCACCGAGGCCGCCCTGTGTGGAACCTGGAGCTGGCAAAGGCTCTGGCCCCCGGACCTCAGCAGCAGCCCCTAAGGCCCTCCTGACTTGTGCACCCAGGCCTGTCCATGCTGTAGTGACAGGTGAGCAGGAGCTCCTGCCTTGGGACCGAGAGGACTTGGCAGAGAGCAGGAAGCCAGCCATCTGGTAAGGCCCAGAGCCTCCATGCTGCACGACAGCTACGGCTCCTGACTTACAAGGAGGGTCCCCCAAGGCCAGGACTCCCCCGCCCCGCATCCCAGGATCATAGCAAGACAGAGTGAGCCTCACCTCTCTGCTGGTGTTGAGGACTGAAGGCTGGGACCCAGGGGCGAGGATCCTGCGGGGAGCCCCGACTGAGAGGCTCTGCGCCTGGGGCAGCTGGATGGACTGTGGCAGGAGCAGGGGCTGCTGCCCGGAGCCGTACCGGGGCAGAGGCAGCTGGGAGCCAGGCAGGGGCATCGTCAGCTGCTGGACAAGGGGCACAGTCAGGAGGATGGCACGCATGTCCAAGAGCAAGCCCATGTCACACTTCAGGGTCTCTCATTCCAAAGGAGGAAGCAAGGCCCCCCGCCCAGCAGAACAGATTCTCGACAGACCGCAGCAGCAATTACCCTAATTTTACACTCTCGGGAGAGCAGGAGAAGAGAACCACAGGCTGGCTGCAGGGGTTGAGGGGAGGGAGAGAAAGGTCAGCGAGGGCCAGAGACCTCCTCCTAAGCAGTGGCCCACCAAGTCCCCCAAAGAGGAGAGCTGGAGAGCAAGGGTGTCTGAGGGCCCTTTTGTGGCACAAAAAGGCAGGAGTCCCTTATGCTTTGCCTCCAAAGGCGACAGAAAGCAGCCGGGATCCAGGGCTTAGGGCTCCCAGTATCTCTGGGTCTTTCTGAAGGCGATTATGACAGGACAAGGCGGGGACCACCAGGCTCCTGAAGGCTGGAGCGAGGTGTGAGAGAGCAAGGAGGTGGGCCCGGAGACCCAGGAGCGGGGCCGGGGTCCCCACGTGTCGTCTCTCAGTCCCGTTCCTCTTCATTTCCCTGCTACTGAGCCCACAGTGGAGGGTCAGAAGGACCTACTGGAGTCGCATCACTGAGACGAGGGGCACTCACACGTACCCTGGGCAGAGCCCTGATGCGGGTGAGGGTGGGAGCGGGGTAGACAGGACGAGAAAGGCCCAGACTCTGAATACTTTTCAGAGGTACAGCTGACGGAATGGGCTTAGGCATCAATAGGGGCTTGAGGGGAACAGAAACAGAAAGACGACCCTGCTGGACGTGAAGTTTGCTTCCCTTAAGTTTGAGATACTGTGAGTTGTGAGCAGAAATGGCGGGCAGCTCACTGGGTCTGAATTCAAGTCGAGAGGCAGGTCTGGGCTGAAGACAGAAGCAGGGAGAGCTGGCGCTGGGATGAGGCTCAGAAGCACAGGTCTAGACAGAGCCCAGGAGGCACACTGACTTACTGCCAGGGGAGGCGAGGAGGAGGCGGCAGAAGGGACGGCGGAGGAGGGCCTCGGGGCGGGCGGAGAGCCAGGGGCAGTCCCCGCGGCCCAGCGAGGCTGACTCCTGGCTCAGATGCTGCTGACCGGGCAGGAAGAGGAGGGGGAAGGGCAGGCTCAGTAATGTGGGGCGGGCTGATGCCCTTAAAAAGTTTCCTCTGTTAGAAGAAGTGGAAGACAGGGTTGCCTGGGGATGCGGCCGAGGGTGGCAGGTGCTAATGCGTGCTAGGGCAGCACCCAGGTGGGTGAGGACAGCTGCCACCCTTGCCCCAGGGCCCTTCCTGGCCTTCAGAGATCCTGGTTACGACTCACATTTCTTTGTGGACACAAGAGGAACCGTCAAGGTGGGGGAGAAGGCAATGAAGAGGCGAGGTACCAAGACAGGGAACTGTGCGTCCAGGGAGGCTGTGCATCGGGTGGGGGCCCCTGTGTGAGTGCAGGGGGCTGTCTGGAGAGAACTGTATTCAGTCTGAATCCAGCCACTGGGAACTGTGCATGCAGGGGGCTGTGCGTTGGGTGGGGAGGGCCCTGTGTCTGTGGAGGGCCATCTGGAGGGTCTGTATTTAGCCTGAATCCATTCACAGGCAGAGGCAGAGACAGGCCAGGGTCTAACCTGGGTGAGCACAGAGGTGAGGGTGGGAAGCTGAGTACAAACGACAAGGAGTGGGGAATTCCCTGGTGGTCCAGTGATTAGGACCCCATGCTTCCACCGCAGACTACACGGGTTCAATCCCTGGTCAGAGAACTAAGATCCTACAAGCCATGGTGCACCCCATCCCACAACGAGTAGGGAAGTAGGAGGGAGTGTTAAAAAGTGGTTGGAGGTAGTTGGTCACTAGGAGGAGGGGGTGAAAAAATTCAAGGTGGTGAACGGGTAGGACCCTTAAGCCCAAGACAATGGGAGAGGCGCAGCTGCGAGCAGGGACCTGTCCAGACCGTGGACTGGTGAGCGGAGCCCGGGGGGTGAGGAGGCTGCGGGAGGGTCATCCACAGAGACGTCCGCCCTGCCAAGAACCACACAGGAGTGGAGCTGAAGACTGATCCAGGGGCCAAAGGAAGGGAGTGACCCTCAGAACAGTCTAATATGCCCACGGGCCAGGGGCCAGGAGGACATGGAACCAGAGATCCTATCACCTGGCGCTTGTAGCACATGGTGGGTGGGGATGAGGCCAGGGTTAGGGGGCCTAGAAGCACGAGTGAGCACGAGAGCGGACACTCAGCACCCCTGAGCCCGGGTGGAGGAGAGGCTGCAGGAGAAGCTAGGTCTCGGAGCTGTTCATGGTGGGTGGAGGAGCCGGCCCAGGCCTGAGCCCAGGCACCAGTCCCAGCGGCCATGAGCCACACAGAAGCCAGGGCGCGTTAAGAGGAAGATACGAGGAGAAAGGGTCATGAAGAAAAGAGACCTGAGGCTTGGAAGCAGGCATGACTGACTTCCTGACCTGCGGGAGCTGGGAGTCCAACATCTGGGAGGCGCCGAGCCCGGCCGCCTGGCTGAGCGGGCCCTCGTAGACCAGGGCTTGGCTCCCACTCATGGGCTGGTAGGGCGAGCCGGACTGGGGCTTCACCATCTCCAGGGGCTGCATGCCAGGGAACGCCGAGTAGGGGGCCTTCAAGGCTGTGCCTCCGGAGAGGATCATGGTGCTGGGCGGCGACAGGCTGGGGTGCATGTACACCTGAGACCTGCGAGAGCCAGACGGAAGGGCAGGTCAGGCACGCGGCTGCGCCAGCTGCTCTCACCTCAGACCCCAGGCGCTTGCTCCCACGCGGGCTCTTGGCTCAGCCCCAGGGGTTCTGACTCAGAAGCCTGGGATGGGGCCTGAGAACCTGCATTTACAACAAGCTCCTAGACACTGCTGCTGCTGCTGCTAGTCTAGGGACCCCAGTTTGAACATCACCGTATTAGGCAAACATACAGGCTATGTGAGACACAGGAAAACCTGCATGACGCCAAAAGCACAGGACAGACACACTGAGTGCACGGGCCGGGGCGGCAAGGAGGGAGAGCAGGGAGGGGGCAGGAGGACGCGGGCACAAAAGACAAGGCTGGGCCGCGGCCTTGCCCACAGCACAGCTCACCCCTGACTCCCGGCCCCCTCGGACATGCGCGCAGCAACCAGTGGCCGAGGGACCAGCCCCATAGACTGGGAAGGCCAGAAGCCCTGGGGGCAAGCCACCAAGCCCCCCAAACCTGGGCATCTCACCTGAAGGGCTGCAAGGAGCTGAAGATCTCCTGAGACTGGGAGACGGGCAGCCCACCCCTCAGTCCCAGCTGGGCTTGAGCTTGCAGAGACGTGTGAAGGGAAATCGGGATCTGCTGGGCAGCGGCAGCCTGCAGACAGGAGGCGGGCGGTCACCGCGCTGCCCTGAAAGCTGCTTCTCACAGCCTGCCACTGGCACCCCCTCACCCCCACCCTGGCCCTTCTCCCCGGGGCAGCCGACACCGCCCTCAACGCGAACTCAACAGTCTGCCTGTGCTTCCTTCCTTCTCGGGAGCGAGCAGAGAACTGGCAGCAACCCCAAACCAGCACAATCGTCCCTACACTGGACCCTGCACAGTGGGACAAACAAGCCCGAGCTCCACGGCCAACAGAGGTGGGTTCAGAAACCAAACGGTGGATGGAAAATGCCACAGACAGAGGAATATGTGCGGTATGACCCAGTTACGAGACCTTGCAGAACCAAACGACATGTTTAAGGATGTGCTCTGAAAAGACCAGGACGGACCGTGTCCTCTGCCCCTGGGGCGGCGCTTCACCCTGGTTTCTGCAGGCACAGGACCCCCCGTGGAAGGCCCAGCACCGGCTTCAGGAGGAGACTCCCACACGTGGCCCCTGGCAGCACAGCAGTGCGCCCACTGTGCGTGAACATAGACACCTGCTCACTTCTACAACTACCTCTTTCTAACGCATCCATGCCTGGGAGTCTAGGCCTTTCTTCTCTTCATCAGAAGGATACCTGATCACCAAAGAGAATTCCATTTCAGTGAATTCCCCGGCTAGGGCGCAGGAGGGAGAGCGTCAAGAAAGGAAAGCTAAGTGGTCCAGAGCACTCGGCTCTGCCCCTCCTCCTCGGCTCTCACGTGCTCACTCAGCAAACAGTACCTGGCTGCTGTGACGTGCCAGGCACAGGGCAGTAACGTGAGGGGTGCGAAACACGAGACAGGCAGTGAACGGGCACGTGAAGCGGCCAATCACGCCCTGTGCTGCGCCCTCCCCCGTGTCCCTGGGTCGTCGGTCTCGCTGGCATCACCTGTTGGAAACTCTGCTGCTGAGGTATGGTCTGAGGAACCAGCCGGGGCTGACTTGCAAACACATGGCCATCCAGGTAGAGAGGTGGCAGGTGGCTGCCTAGAAACAGAATTTGAGGCAGGGGAACAGGATCAAGTCTCACTGTCCCAGAAGGTCCAGAGAAGCGGTGGGGGAGGGAACGTAGCAGAGCTGGCCCCGGGCTCCTGGGAGCCTAAGGGGAGGCACCGCTGCAGCCGGCCTCCCGCCTTGCCCACCACCCCGCACACCCAGGAAGGGCTCGGTCATAAAGGAGGCTGCCATGGTCTCTCAGTCACGTTCCTCTTCATCTCCCTGCTATTGAGTCCACAGTGGAGGGTCAGAAGGATCTATTGGAATTGCATCACTGAGACGCTGGCAGCTGGGCCCCCTGAATCCCCACGGGCTCCTTCAGGCACTGACACCGTGACCAGGACAGTGACAACTGGGGTAAAACTGGCTCCCGCTTATTGAGGCTCAGTTGATACAAACCCTTCCCAGGTGTGAGCTCATCTTATCAGCATGGTGACCCCACACCTGGCCCTCCCGACCCTGTGCTATTTCACAGAGGAGGGGGAAAGGCTCAGACAGCTACTCATGCGACAGAGTCTCTGCTGGGGCCTCTCTCCAGGAGGTGAGACAGCCCTGCCGAGGTCACAGAGTCCTGTCGCCTCCCAGGGTTGGAGGCCAAGAGCAGCAAGTGCCAGAGACCAGAGCACACAGGAATCTGTGGCTCCCAGCCGGGAACTCGCTCCTTAGGCCAAGGCAGGGAGTGCTCAGGGCTACAGACCCTGCATTTCCCTCGAGGGACTGGAGAAGCGTCCCTGAGCTGGACCAGGGGAGAGGTACCTGGAAGGGATGCAGAAGGTGCAACCGAGGCCACGGGCACGGGGGGCATGGAGACGCCGCCAAAGGAGCTATAGCTGACCCCGCTGGAGGCCCCCCCGGAGGATGGGGGCTGCAGGCCCGAGCTGGCGCCTCCTGGCGAGCTCTGCTCCGGCAAGCTGGGCGAGTTTTCCCAAGCCTTGCGCGCAGACTCCATCTTCGGAAACAAGGAGGTGGGGGAGATGGAAGTTACCACCCAGAAGGCAGGGGGCAGTACAAGCTAAGCCCCGGGGTGCGGGGAGCGGGTGTGCTAGGGTGGGCTCTGCTTGCTCTTGCCCCCTCACAAGCTGGGCCCCGAGTTACCTTCAGAGTGAGGTCGGCGGTGGGGAAGGACATGTGGGAGAGGCCGATGGCCCTCTGGATGTGGTGGTCCCGCCGCAGAATGGGGATGCTGGGGGCCAGCCCGGCCTGGAGGGAAGGACACGGTGGGACCCCTGCAGGCGGGGGAGCCACACCCCTCCTGCCTGGACCCAGCCTTCCAGCAGGGCTGCCATGTTTCGGCAACAGAAGCACAGCTGGCGGCCAGCATGCAGGCCCCGCTGCACAGCATGGAAGTCCCAGTTCCTGTCTCAGCCCCTTCCCCCAAACCGTGAAAAAAGGCCCTGGAAATATGGTCAGAAACCTAGTGCTAGAGCCCCTTCCTGCCATGCCCAGCACCCACCTGCAGGTCACAGGATTTCTGAGAAACTGCAGAGTAAAGAAACTTTGTTTATTTAGCACAGCATTCTCAAACGTGTATGACTGTGGAACCGGGAGAGTTTCAAATCACCAAGTGCCAAACACACCAGACCTTAGGAGTTACGCCACTCCACTTTAAGTGCACAAAGCCAGGGCGTGGAACAGCTTGCCACGCGCGTGGAACTAGAGACGGCACCAAGACACAAACCGAGCTGGGTGGTAGAAGCACAGACTTACATTACTGGCCAATGCGTCCTGAAGCTTGACAACTGGATTCCCCGCGGGACCAGAGGCAGAGCCGGGCTGCAAGCTGAAATCAGAGTCCTAGGAAAATAAAAAGGGGGAACAAAGCACACAGAAATCACCTTGGCTCACCTTCTGGCAGAGACACACATGAAGTAGACCCATAGCCTCAGCAACTCAAAAAACGCAGTATGGGACTTCCCCGGTGGTCCAGGGGCTAAGACTGGGATCCCAACGCAGGGGGCCTGGATTCAATCCCTGGTCAGGGAATTAGATTCCATATGCCGCAACTAAGATCAAAGACTCCATGTAATGCAACTAAGACCTAGCACAGCCACATAAATAAATAAGCAGTATTCACCACGTGAACAAAACAGCCAGCTGTTCCCCGACAGCCCCCAAGCAAGGCGGCCATCCCCTTCTCTGTCTGGCTTCCTGCTTGGTCTGAGAACCTGCCTGGCACTGGCAGGGAGACAGGGCCAGCCCACAGCAGCTCTTCACCCACGATGCCACCCCACAACACCCTCGAGTGCTGCCAGCACCTACCACCCTGCTCCTCCAGGAAAGGCCCCTCCTCCCTCTCCAAGCACCAGAAACGGGGCTTGGGGGGCGGTGGGTAGAAGAAGCACTTTAAGCCTCACCTTCGGATTAACTCCAAATTCAATGGGTGGCACCGGCAGCACAGAGTCCACGTGAATCTCCACCCCGTTAACAGGGGGAACCACAGCCCCTTGCAGCCGTTCGGCCCCCTCGGAGCCCTTTCTGTTTTTCAGAGAGCGCTCATTGCCGATGGGTCCTGGTCTGTGCTCCTTGCTCTGTCCCGAGCCTTGTTCTGAATCCTTGACAGAAAAGCAAAGAGGCTAAGACACACAGCCTGGAGTGACCCTGACTTCTAGCTTCCAAGGAACTGAGAGCCAAAAAAGAAGACAAAAGACACCAGCCCTTGTGCCTAGCCTGGCCCCTGAGAGCTGGGCTCCAGATTACCTTTGGCTCTGACTGCTTTTGAGTCTGCTCCTTATGGCCGTCGGCCTTGGGCTCCAGGCCGGGCCCGCCTGCCTCCTCGGGCTTCAGGGTGCCATATGGGGAGCTGCGCTGCGAGGAGGTCGCTGAGGACTCTCGGGACTCGGCGCTCAGGTCAACACCGCTGTCTCCCTGGCTGCTCTTAAAGCCCTGCTGTGCAGGACACACGGCCAATCAGCACCCAAGTCCCGCAGAGCGAGACCTGGGGCATGACATGTCTCCCGGCCAGAGCCTGTGATCCCCAGTACACGTGGGCCCTGCACTGTGAGCACGGCCAGACGCCAAGGAGCCAGGATGGGTACTCCCTGGCCATCCCCTCTTTCTCCTTCCCACACACCTGAAAGCAAGACTGGAGACCAGCGATGAGCCAGGCTCACTGTGTCGCCAGGGAGAGCCTGGGTGGCGGCCGGGACGGCCCTGGGCTGTGAGCACACGCTTGGTGCCTGGGGGCCACTCACCTCAGCAGAGCCAGGCTCGGTGCTGGTGAAGGCAGTGGCAGCTTTGGTCCAGGAGTCACTGGTCGAGGCCTGAAGGGGGAGGGCTGCCGAGGAGGAAGACAGAGTCAGGACATCAAAGAGGAGCCACCAAGCCAGAAACATGACCATGGGCAGCTCACACAAACTCCAGTCTCCAAACCACCTCCCTCCTCAGTCTGACACCTTCACTCGACTTCCCAATGTCCCCAGAAACATCTCCATAAACGAGCTTCCCAAGATTTCATGGATGATGAGCTCCAGGTAAACACACCAGCAACTTCTCACTCATAGGGACTAGAGCTCCGTATCACTACCTCTGGTGTGGTAAAGCTTTTTTCACATAAGCCAACTATTTATTTCTACAAATTGGCATCTCTCTACAAGTCTTTGATGGAGAAGGCAATGGCAACCCACTCTAGTACTCCTGCCTGGAAAATCCCATGGATGGAGGAGCCTGGTAGGCTGCTAAGAGTCGGATACGACTGAGCGACTTCACTTTCCCTTTTCACTTTCATGCACTGGAGAAGGAAATGGCAACCCACTCCAGTGTTCTTGCCTGGAGAATCCCAGGGACGGGGGAGCCTGGCGGGCTGCCGTCTATGGCACAGAGTCAGACACGACTAAAGTGACTTAGCAGCTTAGCAGCGGCTACAAGTCTTTAAACAAGTCAAGCTGATTATTACCCAACTGTTGTTAGCTCAACCATTCTTAAGAATCCAACAAAAGTCACAGACCCTGTCTGTGTGCACAAAACCTCCCAAGCTCTTTTCCAAGATCCAGGGCCCTTCTGAAGCCACCCACACACCCCTGGTCTGAGCAACCACAAGACATTGCACAATCCAGGAGGGAAAGCCTTGACGGCCAAGGGCAACTCCTGAGTTGGTCCACCCTGCTTGACCAAGCTGGAAGGTATGTATTTTTGGACATTTACGCTGTGACACCCACCACTCTCACAAAACCAAACTGACTGATACCAAAATTTACTAAAAGGCTATTTTACTTTCAATCAGAGTTGCCATTTCCCAATATTACATTGAAATGTGTTAGAATCAAGGTTTTAATCAGAAACATGAAGACAGGCCATGTGGTAAAATTGAGAGAATCAGGCTCAGAACCGACTCTTGGGTGTCTGTCACGTGGCTCCAGAGTTGTCACCTCACTCCGGAAGCCTCCGCTGCTCTGAATAAAAGAGCTAGCGATGGGTGATCTCACCAAGCTCCTGCTGCCCGCCCTGCAGGGCCTTGCCCAAAGCAGGAACTCAAGAACAATCTGCTCAAATGGTTTTGTATTTTAAACGGAAAGATTATCAGAAAAATGCCACTGGATAACAAATTTTCTTAGCTTCAGGGAAACAGGTTTTCTATAGATTAAGGGACACCCTAGCCTGGTTTTAAGCCTAAGACAACATTTGGAGAGGAGTTGACAGAAACCTCCTTCTGGCAAGGAAAGGGCGCACAGCACAGACGGGAAAGCTCTGGACTCCTGTTCTCCCAAACAGTCATCTGCTCCTCGCCCGCAAGGCAAGAAGGAAGGACAGCTGACGTGGGCAACAGTCAAACCAACTCCTGAGCAACCTCGGCCAGGCGGGGTGGGGACCACTCTTTCCTGTCACTGGATGCGGAATGTTCTGCTCGCCACCACGCTTCAGGCAGGGAAACTCTGACATCTGCTCAGAGGCTGCAGCAGCACGTGGTGCTCAGGCGGCATTAACCCCAGACAGAGGAAGCCAGGAGACAAGCAGTGCTGTGCCTATGCTCATGGCCCCAGGGCAGAGCCCTCCCTGAGAAGGGCCCCAAGCCTGGGAGGCGGCCCGAGGGCCGAACACAAGCTCTTACCCTGGCTGCTGCTCTCCCAGATCTCGGTGCCCAGGCTGCCGCTGGGCACAGGCCCATCGCCCTGCTCCAGGCACAGGCTGTTCTGCTTCTTTGCAAACCGAGGAGGAATTCGAGAGGAGAGACTTCGGCCTTTGACAGGAACCTACGGAGAAGAGGGTGATACAGTCCAGCCTCGATGGCAGACAAGAAAAATGAGTTCCCCCCAGGAAGACGACTGTGGGCTCCAAAACCACACCCGGAAACTGCTCCAGAGAATTCACCAACCGTCGATTAAGACCTCAACCACGCGGGAACTGCAATGCCGACCAAACCACCCCTGCAAGTGCTCAGTGGGCTGAGATCTGAGACTACAGTAGGAGTAGGCTGGACTTCAGGAGCTAACAGAGGTCTGTGTCCTGCTCAGCCCATTTCAGCTGGTGTCACCAAGGATCAGTTACCCTCTGAGACCAGGGAAATCACACCATCTATCCCATGGAGCACAGCGACAGCGGGCCCTGGGAGGAGCACCTGCTGACAAGCAGGCCTTTCTTCTTCTCCCAGCCCGAATTCAGAACACTCTGACGCCACAGGCTACAGGTGTCCCCTGCGTCCCAGCCCCGTGCCCCCTCACAGCGCGCCCCGTGCCCCCTCACAGCGCGCCCCGTGCCCCCTCACAGCGCGCCCCGTGCCCCCTCACAGCGCGCCCCTGCCCCCTCACAGCGCGCCCCGTGCCCCCTCACAGCGCGCCCCGTGCCCCTCACAGCGCGCCCCGTGCCCCCTCACAGCGCGCCCCGTGCCCCCGCACAGCGCACCGCATCCCCCTCACAGCGCGCCCCGCACCTGCACGGCTTGCTCCTTCTTTCTCCTCTCCTCCTCCAGCAGGCGGCGCTGCTTCTTGGTCAGGACTTCAATGAAGCCTTCGCCCACCAGAGAGCCCACCTCACTCTCTTCCCCAGGGCTGGATCCGCAATTTTCAATGATGGCATCTAAACCAAGATTCACAAGGAAGGGCAATGGTTCCATTTACTGAAAGCTAAGGATAACCTAACCCTACAGACACCTGATATCTAAGCACTGAGTCAGCTCAAAAGGCTCAGCATATTCACCATCACCAGGCTCTAGGAAACCCAGTGAGGATTTCTACACCCTTCTCACAACCCTGCAATGCACTGTTATCTCAAACCAAACAGGTCACACTTAAGAAAACAGGCCTCAGAGACACACACACCTAAGTCCCAGCTCTACTCCTAACCAGCTGTGTGACCCTGGATAAACCACTCAGCTTCTCTGGGGCTCAGCTTCCCATCTTTAAAACTGAGACACTGCAGGGGTGTTACGGGAGTGCAGCAGAGCTGTGAGCAACACAAGGGCAGGAATCCTTCTGTTTTGCTCTTAACCCAGTACGTATGTGCCCAGAACCTAAGATGTTCAGCAAACGGCAAACTCAGCAGCCCACGGCGGTGGCCATGCCCACCTCCCCCACTTCGCCTGGACCCTCCTTCCCCTGGAGAGGTGAGCTGACACTCACGTCCGTAGCTCAGGTCGAACGGTTTCACGGTCTCTCCCTGCTCGCCTGACCTCTGGGCAGCCAGCCTGGCCTCCTTCTCCGCCCCCTCACAGGAAGCTTCGGGGACGTCAGCGGCAGCACGGGTTGCCCGCTCCAGGGTGTAGTGGCCACTCCCACTGCTGCAGCCAAGACCTCCAGGCAAGGCCTCGTCTGGGGACCTAGAGAGGAAGGAAGATCTCATCAGCTCAGAAGTGGCCCAAGAAGGTGAAGCTGCATACACGCCCAGCACACACCCAAGCTCAGCCCTGGTCTCCGTCATTCCCTCCAGCTGTCCCCTCCAGCCAGCAGAAGGGGTGGCTGGTTACATGCTGTCTCGAGCCTGTGGGGAGGCTGCCCCAGACCACTGCTCCAGCAAAGGCCCTGGGAAAGCTGCTCTGTCCTCACCCTCTCCCCTGGCTAGTACTCCTGTCCTTTCCCTTTGCCTACCACACCCAGTAGGGCTACAGAAGAGAGATAAGGGGCAAGGCTTAGAACTGGGCCGCAGAGGGAGCCCAGGTCTCGCTCCACTGCCAGTCCCCTGGGGCAGAAACCAGAAGGAAAGCCAGGTCTTGGCATCTGGGGCCTAGAAAGCTCCTTCAGATCCATACCGACAAGAACCCACATTCTCCTGTGGCGCCTTGTTCAGAGATACGAGTGAACTACAGGCCAGGCCTCTGTGCCCTGAACCCTTGAGGAGGCTGGGAAGTAGGATAATTGTCTTCCTCGGCACCTGGGCGGGGCCAGAGCCACATCAGGGATGTGGGCTGCACGGGCTCTGCCCCTACCCTGATCCCGGGCCAGCTGTGGGCAGCGAGCAGACACCGAGCACAGGGCACCCACCTCAACACCTCTGAGTCTGGAGAGGCGCCCTTTGGGCCTCGGTAACAGTAAACAGCCCCTGTTTACTGCCTGGCTATCACCAAGTGTGGGCGTTATCCCCGGGGTGGGGTTGCTTATCTTTTGTGGAAAAGCAAAGGCACTCAGGGAAGATCTCTCTGCACGGCCAGGAGGCCAGCAATGCCCCAGCGAAGAAACTGCCTGGCACAGTCAGGGGCCAAAGAGTCTGGGGAACAGACCAGTGCTCACCAGGCGCCACACACAGGGAGCGACCCCAACCGTGTGGTGGTGGCCCTTTGGCTGGACCCCGAGGAGACATACAGAGACTGAACCCTGGAGTGGTACTGGGACAGCCACTCCAGGGGATCACCGGACAGGGCCTCTGATCTCGGTTCTGAAGCAACAACAACACACCCCAGAGAAGCAGACAGCAGGGTGAGAGCCAATGATGGAGGTGCCCACACACGATGGCCTCGGCGGGCGGTCGCCCTGGAGCACAACGAGAGGGGAGGAGTCGGGGCCCTGACACACGGCGGGACAGCATGCGTGAGGTGCTGCTGGAAACACCGGCTGACAGAACCATAACAACAAGAACGAACCCGGGACTCTGCTTCTGGTTTACCTTTTGGCTTTCAGAGGCGTCCCGTTCTGATGACTCTCATAGCGGGGAGAAGTGTCACCGCCACCTGGCCTAACAGACTTCTCCCCAAACCCTCCCGGCTCCAGCTTCCGGGTCTGCCTGTCCACCAGGGGTCTCTGGCCTGAGAAGCTCCGCTTGGCCAGCTCCTTCTTCTCGCCTGCGCTCACCCCAGGGGGGCCGCCATCAGCCTGGGGGTCCAGCTCGGGGCCGGCCCGCCGCTCCCGCCTCTCACTGAAGTCGCTGCTCTCAGAGGCTGTCTCCCACTCCTCATTGGCATGGTCGGAGGAGTTCTGATAGGCGAGCTCAGGGGACCTGCGGCCTGAGGCGCCGCTCCTGTCCCCAGGGCAGGGTCTGGGACGGCCCGGCCACTGGCCGGCCACCAGAGGTGGCTCGTCCTCCGGCCCCCACAGGCCCAGGGCCTCCCGTTCTTGCCGGAGGCGCCGGAAGCGGGGCGGCTTGTCCTGGCGTGGGGGCCGCCTTCGCCGGAAGGGCCGGTTCTCTGTGTTTTCGGACTCTGCAGCATGGTCATCTTGGAAGAAGGCCCTCCGGTCCTCCAGGCGGCCATCCTCGAAGCCCCGGGAGCCCAAGGCGTCGGGGCGTCTGTAGGCATCTGGGATATAGTCTCTGTCTAAGGGCCGCCGGGCCCCACACGCATCAGGGGGGCCAGGCTCCTGCCAGGAGGCACCAGGACCCCGGCTGGGCCAAGGGGCCACCTCCTTAGCCGCGAAGGTTCTCCGGCTGTATGCACAGTTGCTCAGGCGCGGGGGTAGGGCACGCCCGAAGGCCCGGGGGCCTCGGTTCTTGGCCTCAGGCCCACTGTGGTCCTCGGGGTGCATCCTGCCGGACCGCCAGGACTCCCTGAAGTCGCCCTTCCTTCCCGTGGCCTCCTCCCGCTCCGGGAGCGTGCCCTCATCCCCAGGCTCGGTGCCTCGCTGCCGCCGCCGCTTGGGAAGCTCCTCGTACTCAGAGCCCTCGCTGTGGGTCTCGCTGGCAATCCTCCGCCGGGGCTTGGCCCGGGGGAAGTCATCCGGCGGCCCGCGGCCCCGGCCACTCCTCTGACTGCCGCTGTAGAGGCCCCGCGCCCCAAGGACGCCCCCGCCACACAGGCCGCTACCAGTGGGCCGCCCGCGGAAGGTGAACTCTCGGAACCCGCGGCCTCGGCCCCGGGCCGGCCCCCGGCCCCCAAAGGCTTGCTCCTCATCAATGAAGATCCAGTTATTCCTCTTGGTCGGGGGTGTGTGGCTGGCCTCCCTGGAGGGTCTGGCCTCCGGGGCCCCATCAGGCTTGTTGTCCTCCTCGGGACAGCTGGCCTCACGGCCCAAGCTGCCACGGGCTGAGCCCTGGTCCTCTGAGGTGGCCAGGGCCACGTTGGCCAGCGCGGGGTCGTTCTCTTGGTCCTCATCCTCAGCCACTTCATGGACAGGCCCCGTCTCCCGGGCCAGGCGGGTGTTCCCCTCTGCCAGTTCCGGCTTTACTTTCTCGAGCTCCTTCTCCTTGTCCTCCACCTTGAGGGCCTTCAAGACAGGTTTCTTGATGGGGCCGGACCTACGGGTCCTGCTGGTCTGCTCCGGGTGCTGGCTGCTGGTGCCCCGGGCTTCTGGCGTCCACTCAGGCTCCAGAGCCGGCGGCTTGCTTGGGCTCCCTTCCTTCTCCCAGGAGGAGACGCTGAAGGGTGGCTCCTCCAGCGGTACCTCCTTCTCAACCGCAGCGTCTGGGTCGGCAACCTTTGACTGGTGGTTCACATCCCAGTCACCATACTCGGGCTTTTTCTCCGTGGGGGCAAAGTCAGGCTCCAGTGGGGAGCACCTGAGGTTTGGGGTGTGACTCACAGGAGTGCCTGCTTCCTGACCATTTTCTTGGGGTGGAAACAAAAGCTCCTGGCCTACTCTCTGAGAGGAGACACGGGAGTCACAGTCTGCTGGGGCCTTCTTGTCAGAAGCGCTCAAGTACTCCTGCCCTCTCTCCTCAAGGAGCTCGCGCTGGGCACTCATGCCCCCTGACCTTCCGGGGGAGGCAGAGTAAGAGCTTTCACTCCTGAAAAGGAACCAGAAAAATCAGTCAATGTGATTGGAGCCTGGTTCCTGGTTTCCACGCTGAACACAGTTTAAAAAAAAAAAATTTTTTTTTTAAACAAAAAAGAAAAAAACATAGGCACGAACATTCGCTCTATCTTTAAACAGGCCTCAGAGATGCTGGGCCATGGGCTGGTGGCGGCCCCTGGAGTCCAGAGTGATGATCAGTGGCTGGCGGACTCCACGAACAGCTGGGCATCCTCTGGTTCAAACACGCTGGAGCCGGAAAGTCCGAGAAGAGTCTGGGGTGCTGGGCCGGCAGAGCCAGCTCACCTTACTTTCACAGGAAGGAGCCGTAACACACATGCTCAACCCCACCCCACGGCCCTGGCCCAAGGTTCTTTGGGATTTGCCTCTGACCCCAGGATTCCTCCTGGACCTTCAGTCACCATCGGAGCCTCTCACATGAAAGCACCCAGCTATCCTCATCTCACTCTCCTTTCCCAGAGCACACTGGTCTCTCTCAAGGCGCCCCTTTCCTGAGGGCGGTGTCTCCCGGGACGGCCTCCTCCCAGAGCCCATCTCACTGAGGACCGAGACTCCTCCTTCAGCTGCAAGGCAGCAGGACCAAGCGTCACCTCACCTGACATGCATGTCCATGGCCAAATTGTCGCTGGATTTCGGGTGGGGCAGCGAGTAGCCCTTGCTCTGCAACGCCATGTAACCCTCGGGGCTCCACACGGGGGTGGGGTCAATGGCGGTCACCTTCCTTTCTGGCAGCGGGGGCACACAGCTCTGGTCCTCAGAGCGACAGGCAGTCCCACTAAGGGAATCCGGGGGCATTATGGGTTTCATCAATCCTGAAGAAGGCAAACAGCCAATTGGTCACCTCGTTCAGTAAACCATGGGTGGCCCACAGGCCCAGAGGAGACGAGCTGCCCTGACCATCCTGCGGATGCGGCAGCCCACCTGCTTCACGTCATCTGATCATAGAGCCTCCAAAAGCACACAGGCACGCCATCTGAAAGGCCTGTTCGAAGGCCCTGGAGGTCCAGTCTTAGTTCCCGATGAAGATCCCCTATGTTGAAGGATGTTAAACAACTGGCAGATGAAAACAGGACACAACCAACTAGAGAGCCCATGGCTGGCAGCAGAAAGCTAAGGGGCCAGGCAGCCAGCAGCAGGAGATGCCCGAGGGTCTCCTGCACAGACACAGGGAAGATGAGCTACACTCCAGGAAGCCTACATGCACCAAGGAGCCAGCGTCTGCCTGCTTCCAAACCCTACAAGAAGATTCAGAAAGGGGTCTGGACTTCAGCTCTGCTTGTTTCTGCCCCTGAGCTTATAGTGATAATCCACTTTCTCTCCAGGAAACGGGAGAAGGGGACACACAGATGACACTCAATTCTTAACTGGCCTGAGGAAACAGGGATAAGCTGACATCTCGGTCCAACCAGATACAAACCAGCCCGGGAGACAGCACCCCCTCACTAGGGCCCCTCTGTCCAGTTCTAACAGATGGGATGCTGTAGACGACATTAAAGGCCTCCCATGTGGCCAGAGTCTGTGTAGAAAAGAGGGTCTGACTTTTCAGATATCTCACAAAGCTAATTACTGGCCACCAGTGTTGTTTTGTGCCCATTTTTAAAGCTGAGATAATCTGATCAGGAAAATGATTCTGCATCAGGCTAGTGGTTTTATACTTTCTTTCAGCTGTGGATGCTCTGTCCGAAGGTTACCAATATACAACTCCGGCACAAAGGTAGTCTGAGTCATGCGGTGGCGAGGACCCTCTCTGGAATCCTAAAATTACACCCCGTTCATTAAGTATTGATCACGAGGTAGGCAGAACTGCTCAGCACCACACAGAGCTATTTTTGGCAATATGGCAGCTCATCACCTGAAAACAACCTCCTGTCACAAAAACACTGCACAAAACATATTACACATTTCACTTGCAGAGCTCTGCTCCCCAAAACCAGGAATCCCCCAGGGAGCGGAAACCACAGCCGTGGGCAAGAGCCAGGTGCCAGAGGCATGAGCCAGGGCTCCTGAGAGGGGACGCAGGGACACATCTGTCAGAGGTAGTGACCTACAGCTGCGCTCCTAAATACCACCCCCTCGCCGCTCCCGACAAGAGACGAGGCTTCTCTGCATAAGGCAGAGAGTTACAGCCGAGGTGCTGCTTACACAAAGACCCTCAAAGGGCTATGCATTCAATTACAAGGCAGACCAGAAAAACCTCACACTCTTTAGGACAGGGAGATGATTGAGCTAATGTCCCAGCCAGGGCCAGGTCAGGGAAAACCGTCCCCAGTGAGGAATTCATGGCTGCATGCCAGCGTTCACACAGGCTTGGGGGTAGTAGAGTGGAGTTCAGATTTACACCCCTAGAATTCTCCAAAAACTTCCTGAGTTACAATGAAAGGTAGTTCTAGGCTGGTAGATGAAAACACAGAGCCACCCTGGAGGGATACACTCTCAAACGAAGCTACACCGAGTCCCCAAGGTAAGAATAGCTCTGCCGGAAACGAACTTATGCGTTCAAAACTCCCAGAACATCGCCGGGAAAGCAATCCACCACGAGTCCACAGCACGTCCATGGGATCATGCACCATTCCCCAAGAACCTCAGGAACAGATCGAAACGTTAAACACCAGAGAATTACGGTTTACTTGATTAAAAGCAAATAAGAAGGAACTGAAAACTCAAAAAAATGTAAGACACGAGAAAAAGAGATTTGAGAGGAAAAGCCTAGTAATAATACAGCCACTGAAATTAAAAACCCACTGGACAGTAAAAAATACAGACAGCAGATGAGGCACAGCCTGAGAGAACGAGGAATTAGAGAATAATTCCAGGCATTTCCCAGAAGGCACCAGCTCTCATGCACTCGAGACCAGGAGGCAGAGTGCGAAGCAGCCCGATGATGCAGGCACTCGTACAGCACAGTCAGCACAAACAACCGAAGTGGGCGACACAGGAAGAGAGGACAGAGAATGAAAGCAGGCAAACAGGCAGCACGGTAATTAGAAGAGAAACTCCCAGAAGTGATGAAAGCAATACAACCTCAGATGTGAGCACTGTGAGTTTTAAGCAGAATAAAGTAAGGATGGATATAGATACATACCTAGACACAGCATTTTGAGAAAGAACCACAGGAGGCCAAAGACAAAGCGGTCTTAAAGCAACACAGACTAGACACAGGAGCCAGAAGAAAAGGAATACTATCTTCACAGCCCTGAAAGAAAGTGACTGCAAGCCTAGAGTTCCATACCCAGCTGCACTATCGTTCAAGAGAAAGGCTGCCGTAGGTGGAAAATAGTGCTCAGTTGCATAGAACTCTGCAGCCCCATGGACTGTAGCCAGTCGGGTTCCTCTGTCTATGGGATTCTGCAGGCAAGAATACTGAGGTGGGGTGCCATTTTCGCCTCCAGGGGATCTTTTAGACCCAGGTTTGGAACCCATGTCTCCTGCACTGGCAGGCAAATTCTTTACCACTAGTGCCACCTGGGAAACCCCATGTGAAGAATACGTATTGCCAAAAAACTTTCTTAGAGGCCTTGACAGAACGTATGTTCTGAAAAAAATAAATGGAACCCAGATGGAAGGATAAGCAGCAAAGACACTAGTAAACACGTAGGCAGATCTGAACAGGCATGGATTGAATGAAACAGCAGAGAGAATAATTTGGTAAGCATCAAAACAAGGGAAGAATTAAAATTCCAGGCAAAGATTAAAAGACTCCGGAATCAGAGCTCAGGTTCAGGGTAATCTGATTAGCCTGTGTTAAGTCAAGGGTATGTGTTAGAATTTAACCTAACCACTCACAGTGGAAACAGAATGTAGAAGGAAAACAAAAAGAAGACTTGACACCCACGCCCCCAATCTAAAGGGAACAACTTCGGTGACTAAAGTCACAGTTGACACATCTTAAACATACAAAGACATTCTCCTCCACAAAGGGCTCAGGCGGACAATAAAAAGTTGGGGTAAAAAGATACCACCCGAATACTAATCTAAAGAAAACTGGACTGAAATTATCATCAGATAAAGTAGACGTTAAAGACAGAAAACCCAAGAAACAAAGGTGCTATATGAAGATACAAGAAACGAGATGCAGTCATCTCAAGCCTATACGCTTCCAGGTAGGTCAAACAAAAACTGACATGATTACAAGATTTGACAAACCCACAACACGGTGGAAAATGTTCACACACCTCTTAGAAACTGATCAAGGGGATAAAAAAACTGTGATAGATATTTCTACAGCACAGTTAGCAGGCACACTTTAATGGACCATTTCCAATAGGAGAATATATTCTTTTAAAGTCCCTGAGTGAAGTTTGATCTGCCGCTTGTTAAAAATAAAGTTTTACTGAAAAGCAACCACACCTATTCACTTACTATTGTCTATAGCTGTTTTTGTTCTACAACAGCAAAACTGGAGTAGCAGTTCAAAGACTAAAACATTTATTATCTGGTATTAATGGAAAAAAATTGTGACTGCTGGTCTATATCATACAGACCATGATATATGACCAAAAGGCAGCCACAGTAGAAATTAACAACATATGGATGATATTAAAACTCTGTATTTGGAAATTTTACAATATACCATTAAAAATCACTCAAAATCAGACTAATATTTAAAACTGTACAGTAATAAAAATGTTATTTTAAAACTCAGTGGCTCATAAACTCGGGTGAGATATAAATACATCAGAAATCTCAGAAACTAGTGATCTAATTAAGCATCCAACATAATCGGAAAAAGAACAAAATAATTTCAGTGGAAATAATGGGGGGGGCAGAAATTAATGAAATAAAAGCCAAATAAAAGACAGGAATTAAGAACCTCAAAAGATACTTTTTTAAAAATGGCATTAAAAAAACGGCATTTGATAAACCTTGGGAAAGACTAATCAAGGAAAAGAGAGAACAAAAAGAACACTAAAGAACGGAAAGAGGGACCAAACTACGTGGCAGAGACATGAAAATTAACAAAGACAATTTATGATTCAGAATCTTAAAGTCTCTTCCTAACAATTCTTTGTGGGAGGTACTACTACACACGTGTTTTGCAAACAAGGAAGTTATAACTCAGACTGGATATGTGACTTGCAAAGAGGTCAGACTGGAATCCAGGTGGGGTCTGTCTACCTCCCAAGGCCATGCCCTTGACCACACCACATACCCTGGCCTTCACTGCACCTTGGTGCTTACCTGAGGGATGCAGGGCTGAGGGGTAGAAATCCACTGGGGTCCGAGTGGGCGGGATCCGGGGGTCCATGTAGGAGGGCATCATCATCCACCTGGGGTCGAAGCCCAGCATCTGGGGGTGGTGCGGGTAGAAGGCGCGCTGCGGGTGGGACGGCGGAGGGTACACCGGCTGCCAGTGCTGCGTCTTGTACAGCTGCTCCTGGCAGAGAGAGACCGGGCTGCACAGGTGCCGTGGTGCCCGCACACCCACGCCTCCAGGGAAAACCCACCAGACAGAAGACCAGAGAGGGCAGGCCCCAGTGTACACATGACCACTTTCAGGCCCGGGCCCTCTCCCAGGATGGATGCAGTCATCCCATCGTCACACGGGGCCCTCAGGCTCCTCCACTACACATGGCAGCTTGGGTGCTCACGCAGATCAAAGGCTCTCCTGGAGCTGACACCTGACCAGCACCCCTCCCAGAGCACCCCTCCCCAGTGCTCCTCCCCATCCCCAGCCCCCACTGTCCCTTCAATTCACTCTCCACACTCCAATGCCCTGACCACGGCCAGAGTCTTCCTGGGTTCTCCACGGCTCTCCATCCAACAGCTGGAATCCCAGAGGGCTGCATGTGATCTGCAGGGTCCTGCGGGTCCTGACCCATCTGCCTCTCCAGCATCACCTCCCACTACTGCCCCGGCCTCCAGTCCACACACCTGCCTGCCCGCCTGCTTCAGGCCTTGGAAACATGCTGGGCCATGTGTTCCCTGGGCCCCAAACCTGCTCACCCACACCCCTCCTTCAGGTTTCAGCTTAAAAAGAACTTCCTCTGGGAAGCCTGCCACAAGTTCCAAGGAAGATCAGGTCCCCTGTTCTCGGCTCTCACAGCACTGATGTTACTCCTGCGGTTGCCTCCCTCTCTATACCAGGGGATCGCATGTCAAGTTCACACAGTCCGCTCACCTCTACCGCCAGACATAGTGCGGAAAAAGCTCACTGCATGAATGGATGACCTAACACATCAACAGAGTATTAAAAATCAAGGACCTAGACCCAGCGAGGGTTCACCTCAGACCTGCTCCACAGCACCGACGACCCCTGGGGCTTCCCTCACAAGCACATCCCGAACCAGCGTCCTAGGCAGACACAGGGGCAGTCAAACAAGCGGGACAGCTGGCCCAGCACACCCTATCCCAGCCGGCTGGCTCAACTCCAGCCTGGGCTGGGTTCCCCAGATGGCTCACTGGGGGCCCTAGCACCTCTTAGGAGCGCTCAGCACTCAGTAAGCGGAGCTCTCCAGGGCTCTGCCCACAGCTCCTCCTCCTGTCTAGACCCCAGGTCCCCAGGGAAGCTGACCAGACAGTCCATTTGCCAGACTCCCTCAGGCTATTCTGGCATGTTCAGCCTTCTTCCTACTCTTCAGGAAGGATTTACCTGTCACTGCCCATCCCCACCCTCCCCAGAAGACTTCCCTAGAGCAGCTGTTACGACTGTGTCTGGCTGGAGTGACTCCAGAGATCTCTCCAGTCGGCAGTAAGTGCTCACCAAGTCCAGGAGTAACTGCATGGCGCCTGCTCACGGTACAAAACCACAACAGCACAGTGAACTGTCTAGAACACAGGCCACGGCGGGCTTCTGGAAGGCTTCCTAGGAGCCCAAGGAAAATAGGGTCTGGGGTGAAGGTTGTAAAGGCAACTTTAAAAAAATTCTGGGTAAAGGTATAAAATTTTATCTGTTTCCCCAGGGCACCCACATTTTGGAACATTTTCGATTACTAACAATAATTTACCAGACTTCCCTGGGAGTCCAGTGGTTAAGAATCCACCTTTCAATGCAGGGACACGGATTGATCCCTGGTCAGGGAACTAAGATCCCACATGCCATAGGGCACTTAAGCCTATGCTCTGCAAACAGAGAAGCTGACATGCCACCACGAAGACCCAGCACAGCCAAAACAAAGAGAGAGACTCAATATTTTAAGAACATTGATGGAACACCAATAAAGACACTACTAGACTATCGACAAACTAGTCTACAGGCATCACAGAACCCCTCACCGCCACGCAGAGTCAGGGCTTCATTCCTTCCGCTTCACACTGACCTGTCCAAGGCCCCACATGGCTAGATAAGCAGAACCCAAAGCTGTTTGATGTGAAACCTACAAGCCTCCACCCTTAACTCAAAGCCAACATTCCTCTCCAGTGCTGTCCACAGAGCCCCCAGGCCTCTTCCTCCTGGGTAGGCTCCAGGGTGGGGCCGCCATCAGTGTGAAGAGTGGCCACACTGTACACCTCGCAGTAAAAAAACCACTCAGACACCACCAGCCATTCCTTTCAACGCTAGACAACAGGGTCCACAAACTACCAACAAAGGTTTTCATCCAGAGGATGAATTACCTGGAGAAATGAAAGGCCAGAGCTGATCTCCAAGGCCCCGACTCTCCACGTCCCTGCTGGCGACTGGGGTACAGGAGGGTGGGTGTCATCTGCTTTAATTGAAGGGGCCTGGGAGATGGAGGGGCGGATCTGTTTACAATATGGGCTAGGCGTCTCCTGTTTACCTGCTGCTGCTGCTGCTGCTGGCGCTGGAACCTGGGAGGGAGTGACTTTTGGTACTTGTTGAATTCCTGCGCAGGGGACCCAGCCTCCCTGGGTCCCTCCTCACTGCCGCCACTCTGAGCCACTGCTGGAGGAGCTGTGGGGGCTTCTTCTGAAAACGTGCTGGCGGTCTCCTGGGCAGAGAACTCAGGGGAGCCTACAGAACAAGTAAGTGGAGAAACAGCCAGGTCAGTTCATAAAAGCTTCCAGTCCACGGAGTGCGCTTCAAACGGGATGCTCCCCACGGTCTCCAAGACCATGCCGCTTGGAATCCCCTGCTGTCTTCCCCATCCCAGCTTGGCATTCTTTCTTCCACATTCATTATAACTGACGTTTGCATTCTCAAGAAATCTCCTGCAGAGAGCAAACACCAGTGCAAAGCCTGGAGGTGGGGCAGCGTCCTAGAGGAATGCTGATAGGCAGGGCGGGTATGGGAGAGCCGGGGACACACCCCACACCCAGGCCCAGCCCACTCTGCACCCTGCCGTCCACTCCCTGACTCTCTACTGCCCCCTCAGTAGGTCCCCGACACTGGGCCCAGGCTTCACCAGACTTCAGTGACACGGCATTTACAGAAGGACCAGGGTCTGAGTTCCTTGGCCTGAAGGGCACTGATCACCACGAGGTCACCAGAACGCCCTCCATCTGAGAAGCTTTCAGCAACTGAAACTAACATCAGGCCCTTCTCTACTTTAGAGACTTTGTTTGAGTTCACTTAAGAAAGTCACAGAGAACATAACTGATCATATTATTAAAACCTAGAGCAAGAGACCCCCTCCACCACTTAACACTGTTTGGTGTGTCTAGTGCAGCCACGTGATCCAGTCCTTTTAGGATTAACATCAGGGAAAATGTATTCTAAAAAGCAGGCAGGCTTCCTTCAGCGTCACAGAGAGCGCTGTGCTCCTAATGAGGTCCTCCAGTACCCACATCTCCACCGCCAAGCAGTAGTGGTAATGAAGACAGTGCTTCGTTAGAAGCACCGGTGAGAAGGCGGGTGCTTCTGCACCTAGAAATGTGCCACATGCTTCGTGACATCATCTCCCAGGACTGAGCCCAGGGGGTGGGTACAAACTCTCCCCAACCCACTTCATGGGCGAGGAAAGTGGGAAGTCAGAGGGGAGGTGTCAGAGGGGAAGCAAGTGGCCAGCTGGCTTCAGTGGTGAAAACAGGACGTGAACCCAGGCCCCTAATCCAGGCCTGAACTCTTAACAACTGGATCCCTGTGTGTCCAGCCATTGGCCACAGTTTGTGCTAAGAAGCCAGGGAGATGCCCAATGACACAGCCCTTGTTTCCAGGTCAGGGGCCAGGCTCACTGCTCACCTTTGTGGATGGCAGGGCCATTTTCCTGGGGAGTCACCTTCTCAGCCCCCGGAGAGCGGGGAGCTTCCTTCTCCGCCTGCTTCTGGGCCTCACTGGCCCGCTGAGCCTGCTTGCACTTCTGGTCAAGCTGCTTGAGTTTGGCAGCACAGGCAGCCAGCCTTTCCTCGCGCGCGCGGCGCTCCTCCTCCTCCCGGCGCTTCCGGGCTCGCTCCACAGCCTCTGACATCTCCGACTGGATGAACTTCTGCCGCGGGGGGGGCTTGTCCTCTTTGTCCTCGGCAGACTGCTGCCGAAATAAGGTGCCCATGGAGGACTTCTGCTGAGAGAAGACGGTCAGAGGATGTCACAACTCAGAGACAGGCCACCGCCTGGAGGGGGTCAGCTCCCTTCTCAAGACCCTTGGGCACCTTCAAGAAGCCTACAGCAAAAGGACCTGAGCTTCGATCCTGCTCTGCCCTATGCTATATTTGCAAAGAGGGCTGGGCAAGCACCAACAGTCTAAACCCTAATTTCTCTTTTGGAAACTGTTGATAATCAAGGAAGCCCTCCAGGCTGTAAAGGTGCACGGAATCGTTTGCAAACCTCTTAACACCATGACTGAAATGCAGGAAACGCTCACGAGAATGGGCACTCCTGCAGCCACCTCTGGGCATGCAAGGTCAGGGTGTCCACAGCTAAAGAACAGGAGCGAAAAACCACATGCTCATCACTCCTCAGCCACAGAACTGCCCTACTGCTCCTCCCACGACAGCAGATGAACCTCTGGGTACAAAGAGCCCCAAGACACCAGAACTCACACTCACACGTGAGGTTTCAAACTGATTAATGTAAAAACAAAACAGCATCTCTAAAAACATCTCTTCAAGGTATTTTACCTACTTTTAAGTCTCAAGTTGATTGTTAAGTTACTAGACAACCAACAGGGCACAAACGATGCAGTGTGAAAACCTCTCAGTTCTGGGATGATTTCTTACTGATTTGCAGGAAGAGAGGCTGCAGGCAGAATATGCAGCAGAACAGAAGATGGGCTGGGCCCCTGGACCTAGCCACTGGAAGTCGAATGACATACAACTGGCAGAAAAACAGACAACTTCTTGTTTTGAGGGACAGTTACATAGATGAAGGTAACTGTTGAAAAGTCATCAGACATATGAAACCAAGGTCTGTTGGGTCTTTTCTTGTATTTTAATTGTCATCGTTCAGTTGCTAAGTCTTGTATGACTCTTCTACAAACCCACGGACTATAAGGTTCAAGAGAAAGGCTGCCTCAGGTTTAGAATAGTGCTCAGTTGCTCAGTTGTGTCTGACTCCTTGTGACCCCATGGACTGTAGCCCACCAGGCTCCTCTGTCCACAGGACTTTCCAAGCAAGAATACTGGCGTGAATTGCTATTTCCTTCTCCACAGGACAGTCCCAACCCAGGAATCAAACCCATGCCTCCCGCACTGGCAGGCAGGTTCTTTACCACTGAGAAGCCAGGGAAGCCCTTTATGTAAATTACACCTCCATAAAAGCAGTGGGTAGCAGTGACAGCAGAGAGTGATTTTTCTCCCGAAAACTAACTTCCTATAATCCAGAGGCAATTACTACAAGATTATAAATGTCTAATTTAGAATCACAAAGGTACTTTTTACATGATATAATTGGGGCCAAGTGTGCACTCTCCTTTTACTTTGCCCCAATCACTGCCATCTGTCCAGGCACCGTAACAGCCATGTACTGTCTCACCTCGAGTCTCCACCAAGACACATCTCACCCCCTGATGCTCAGGACACCTGGATGATCCCTAAGGCACACCCCTGTTATTATTCTCTTCACAATTTCCCAGAAAGTAAATACCAGAATCAAAGGGTATGTGCATATCATCAAAACTACAGACATGCCTTTCAAAACTGCGCGAAGTGAGCTATCATTTTATAAACTAAATATTCTGCAAAACATTTAAGCTGTGACAATCTTTTCAGAAATTTGTATTCATGAAATGATAAGAGATTTTATCTTTGTTGACTCTAGATAATAATAAAAACACTCAAGATAATTCAGGGTTGCTATGAGCAGATCAAAGTAAAAAAATCTTCTTTTGAATACTGAGCAACCCCAATATTGGGATGAAATCTGGGTTAATCGCAAGATAATTTATAAGCGCTGTACTGTGTCTGTTTTCATTCCTGTGTCCCCTGTACCGAGCACAATGCCTAGCAAGACACGATATGTGCTCAGCACAAAAACTCAAGATAAAAGGTATTTTCACTTTACAGGAAGATGTGGAAGTCCTTTAAACAGCACAGTGCTCTGGAAATGGCAAGTCTGCCAAGTTTCTTTAAATGAATGCCTTCCCCTCCGCAGCTTGCCCTTCCAGCTTAGTTCCATCCCAAAGCCAGGCGATGCGGCAGCGCCAGGCCAGCACCCTGCGGGTCAGACAGCTCAGGGCAGGTAGTCGGAGCCCAGGCAGGTAAGCAGGTTGTCCACATGGAGGTGTGGCTGATGAGGAAGGTGGAGCCCAATCAAGTGGGAGGAGGAAGGAACTTCTAGAAGAGATGGCTCAGCAGGGAAATTCAGGGTCTCTGGGAGGGGGGCTGACATGTGAGGAACTGAGGAGGGCACCTGTGCAAGGGAGAGGGTGAGGGTAGAAACAGAGAGACTAGGGAGATAACGGGAAACAGCCAGAATGAAGTGTGTGTGTGCGTGCTTCGTGTCTCCCACTCTCTCACATACACACATTCCCTAACTGTGTGCGTGTGTGTCTCTCTCTCTCACGTGTGTGTCTCTCTCTCACATATACACAATCCCTAACTCCATGTGTGTGTCTGTGTGTGTGTGTCTCTCTCACGTACATACATTCCCCAACTATCCATGGAAAAGACCAGAAGCAGAGGCACTCCTGGTGCCCACGCACCAGTTTATAAGTGTCATTAAAGGCTGACTCCAGGGCCAAGGCTAGATAAGGACAAAATGAGCTTGGAAAAGCTTATTCTACCAGAAAGCAAGGAATCTCTCAAAAAAAGAATGGAGACAGTGAAAAGCACACGGCTACAAACCTGAAGCTCCCAAATCAAAGACAACCTGAACATCCAAAGAAACAATATTAATTAAAAATTTGATGAGAAACTAGATATTCATAGTCTTAAAGTAACTAGCCACAAAACTTCTATCAATTACCAATCTGTGGTACATGTGAAAGCTCGATGTTATGAAACCCAGTAGCCAGCACCTCAATCCCGAGATTAAAGTAAGGCTGTCACAGCGGGCAGAGAGGGACCAGGGTCATCCAGGCGGAAGCAATGAGAAGAGTCAGTGCCAACTCTGAGAGACTCTAGCCACAAGAGGGAAGCCTTGAACCCCACCATGAGGAAGCTCCAGACAAACGGCACACTGCACAAAGCAGTTGGCTTCTGATCTTCCAGAGCGTCAACCTCAGGAAAGCGGAGCAGAGGCTGAGGGTCCACCTCACACTGAAGGACACCTGACCCTGAGCCAGATTCCTGTGCATCCGGACCATCAGCTGGACAGCGGGGGCAATGGGATGGAGTCTGCCGACAAGGTGGCGGTGCTAAGTCAACGCGAGCTTCCTGGATTTGACTGTGCTTACCTGAGAAGCATTCTGTGGTGACAGAGCCTGATCGGACTAGCAACTTATTCTTCAAATGGCTCAGGAAAAATGTTCTTTGCGTTACACCAACTTTTCTATAAGTTTGTGACTAAAGAGGGACTTCCCTGGAGGTCCAGTTGTTAAGACTCTGCCCCAATGCAGGGGGCTCAAGTTCAGTCTCTGGGCAGGAAACTAGATTCCACGTGCTGCACAGTGCAGTCAAAATAAAAACAAAAGGGAGGGAGGTTCAAGAGGCAGGGGACATATGTATACCTATGGCTGATTCATGTTAATGTAGGGCAGAAACCAAGACAATATTGTAAAGTAAATATCCTCCAATTTAAAATAGCTTAGAAAAAGAGAGAGAGAAATGTCTGCTTAGACTTTTTCAGAAAACCGACCAGACCACTGAACTCAGTGAAACCTAATTGACTGTCCATCTGAAAGAGTGAGACTCTGGCCTTAGTGACCAGGGACACACACTGAGTCCCCAAGCCGGCCACCACTCAGCGTTCTCTGAACTGGCTGAGACTCCCCCTGCAGGCCCACCCACGATGGGCTCCTGAAACCTCCCTGGCTCCACCCCTTCCTGTTCATTGTAAATGCACAGAACAGCCTTTCAGGTGACCTGCTGGAGTCTCTGCCTTGGATCTCTGGTCAACTGAACTTGGAGGGCTTGTGTGTGCGCACACGCACAGGCATGTCCCCCAGCCAAACAGGCACAGGACCCCTCCCCCGCAGTGCCCACGGTACCTGGTAGTCAGGGCCTGACGCCCAGCTGTGCAGCTTCCTGGAAGGTGGCTGAGGTTCCGGCACCTTCCGGACGACACGGGTCACGCCTCCTGTTTCATTCCAGTCTTTTCCTTCCTCTTGGGTGCGCTTGGCATCAGCACTGTCTGCAGAGCTCAAGGACAACTGCCGCTGCCTCCTGGGGTCCCAACTGTTCCTAGGACAAACCGTGAAGACTTGGTTTTCCTGGTCGGCCCAGGCATGGTCTCATCAGACCATTAGCAATTTGAAAGTTAGCTTCTACAAACTGATTTCCTTCATAAAAGACAAATGGCACATCTGCTTTATGGCTGAGAGGACACGCCCAGAGCACCTACACCAGCACCCATTTTACCAAGTCAGTCTTAAAGACACAGCTCCAGGCAGGATGCCTCACATCCATTACTTCATCTACTACTACAAAAAAAAAAAAAAAAAAACGCCCCTACTTCCTCCATTTTAAAGAGCTGGTCAGTGAGTCTCTGGGAGGTTGGGGAGCTGTTCACAAGAAAGAGCTAACAGAGTTGAACCCAGGCCTCCCACTGCAGGCCCTTCTGTCTCTGCCAAAGCCCCATCCCAGGACTGAACAAATGTTCAGCACAACAGCAGAAGAAGGCTTGCTGAGTGATACATTACAAAGAGCAAGAGGAGCAATGCACACACTGGATGGAGGAGGAGGAGACAGACGCCCAGCAGAGGCTCCGGGAAGGTTCGCTGAGTGGTGCTCACCTTTACACGCTGTGGTGCAAACAAAAGCTCTGTGACAAAACATGTGTGCATCTACTCACACCTCTGCTAGTGCAGAAGTGGTGCCCAAAAACCCAGCGGGAGCACAGAGAAAGTCAGGGAGTCAGGCCTGGCTAATACCCATGCTCCTGCACGCACACGCACACACACGTGCACAAACGCTCTGGCGGTGGAGGGAGGTGAGGCGGGTGAGGAGAGGCAGGAGGCCAGACAGAGCAACGCCCGCCAGTGCCTCCTGGTGGCGAGCCGAGGTGTGGTGCCCACGGAAGGTTCCCAACCTGCCAGGAAAGACCCAAGTCTATCAAGACGGTGACTAAGCCACAGGGTGAGGGGGACAGGGAAGGAGGGACCAGCCGGCCAGCCTCTGGATGGTGCGTGAAGGAAACGATTCAGGTCCCTGTGGTCCCAGAGACAGTGAACAGGTAGGGATGGAGCCAGGGAAGTTTCAGGAGCCCATCGTGGGTGGGGCCTGCAGGAGGAGTCTCAGCCAGCTCAGAGAACACTGAGTGGTGGCCGGCTTGGGGACTCAATGTGGCGTGTCCCTGGGCACGACAGCCAGAGTCTCACTCTTTCAGATGGACAGTCAAGTCACATCAATTCAGAGAGAGGAACGGAGTGGACTGCTGCTCCAATGAACCTACAAAGCTTCACGTTTCCACTGATTTAAATTCTGGATCACATCTCCTTCTGAGCTTAGTTCCAAAAACTGACCAATAAATATTTATTTCCCAAGGGCATCCAAAGCTTCAGCTGAAATCAAGCAGCATTAAAATAAATTTCAGAAGCCTCAATTAGCTAACTGTCTGTGTGCCAGCTGAGGAAGAGTGTCAGAAGATCGTTACCAGCTCCCTGCAGAAGAGGAGCTGTGAAGCCAAAGATGACACAACAGAGACTTGCAGACCCGACTACATAAACGTTCAATTCCTGACAGTGAAACAGACAAAGGGGAAAAACACCAAAGCACTACTATCTAAGCAATATAGAACAGTGATCACATTTTAACATAGAGCACAGCAAGTCTAACAGATATATAGGTACAAAGGAAACAGGCAATTCCATATAAAGAGAAGCATCCATATTTCCCAACACTGGCGGGGCGGGGGGGGTACGCAAATTAAAGTGACCATAGGTACTATTTTAAAAGTACAAGCCAATGCTACTGGTATTCTGCTAAAAACTAGACTGGCTAGACTACAATTTAAGTATTTTCCAAATGGTGTTGGGAGCAAGCATCAGTACAACGAAATGATCCAAAAAAAGAGAGAGAAAAGATTCAAGTGGTCAAATATGCTTAGGCAACGTGGCATGCCCCGCTCTCGGCTTCTCCCCCACTCCCAGATTCCCAGCAGGCTGTAGCACGCACATCCTAGGCTCCGGGCACTCTTGGAGTAGAGCTGAACCCAGGCGGTTTCCCAAGTCTGCTTGGCCAGAGAAGCCTTTAGGGGCACCACACACTCATGGCAGTATGCAGAACAATCAGTCTACAAGACACACTTGGGAAAAATGCGGGCTCGGTGGCTAAATGGCTAGGACTCAGCCAGCCACGCCTGGTGCCTACCCTGGCTCCCCACCCCCAAACAGCTGTCCTTCCATCTGCAAAACGGAAGCAGCATCTGCCCACATGAGGTTGCCGGGGTCAGCGCACGGCAGCACGGAGAACACCAGTGCACGTACGCCCTCTCAGCCCCCGGCACTGGGAGCGGTGCTGTGAGCAGGGACGGCGCCCTTACCACTTTGGCCTGCCGTCCTTCACCACTTCCTCCTCCTCCTCATCATCACTGAACTTCAGCTTCTCGGAGTAGTCCACTTCTTCATGGAGGCCTGCAACAGGAGGAGGGCCAGCGAGAAGGATACAAGATGCACATCCCAACAGTGGTAAGAGCACCGCTGGGGTGGGGGGAGCGCTGCCTCCAGGCAGGAAGGGCGCCAGCCCACCTGGCTAAGGGGCACCCCCAGCTGCCACCACCAGAGCACACACTGCAGAGAGAAGTGGAGGACAGGGACTAAGACTCCACGCTCCCAATGCAGGGGGCCCAGGCCCGATCCCTGCTCAGGGATCTGGATCCCACAACTAACACATGATGCAGCCAAATAAATGACTAAAAACCATATTAAAACAAATACAAGTGACCATATGTAACATAGATAGCCAATGGGAATTTGCTGTCTGGCTCAGGAAACTCAAACAGGGGCTCTGTATCAACCTAGAGGGGTGGGATGGGGAGACAGATGAGGGAGGTTCAAAAGGGAGGGGATATATGAACACCTACGGCTGACTCACGTTGAGGATTGACAGAAAACAACAAAATTCTGTAAAGCAATTATCCTTCAATTAAAAAATAAATTAATTAAACAAATAACAACAAAAATACAAGCGGAAGATAGTACTGGCTTTGGTCACAGCACAGTAGCCTCCCTGGTTAGATTAACTCTGTTAAGAGAACAGTCCTTAAATCTGTGCAGACCAAGTGTTCTGCAAGTGTGTTACAAGGTGAGGAGTGAGCAGAAGCAGGCAGAAACCAGCCAGGAGGCCTCCCTGCCAACACACACTCCTGAGAGGTGGGATCTGTGACCGAGTGGCTCAGGTGGCAGAAAGTGTCCATCAATGGATGAGCGAGCACACAAAACATGGTAGATGCACACAATGGAACAGGATTTGGCCACATTAAAAAAAAAAAAGAGTTCACACACACGCTACAACATGCCGGCCCCTGCAGACATCATGCTGAGAGACGGAGCCAGGTGCGAAAGGCCTCAGATCCTGCTGTGCGACTCCGTTCGTACAAAACATCCGAAACACACAAATCCACAGACAGAAAGTAGACGGTGCTTGCCAGAGGCTGTGTGTGGAGGGAGGGTCACCGGGAGTGAGTGCTCATGGGTACGGGGCTTCTTCTGCGGGTGATGGAAATGTTCGGGAATTCAACAGTGGGGATGATTGCACAAACTTGTTAATATACTAATCATCTCTGAATGGTAGACTTTAAGGGGGCAAATTTTATATAATACAAAAATCTGTCACATGAATTATATCACTGAAAAAAGGGACATGGCAAAAAGCCCAATCCAGTTAAAGAGTTAGATCTGACGACAAAGCAAATGTGATCACATACTATCTCCCAGAGCCTGGCGGTGCATACAGACACCAATGGGCTGAAGGATGCGGATGCAAAAACACAGCACGACAACAGTAAATACAGCCAGAAGGTGACCTGACACAGGGCGAGACAGACTCCAGGCAAGAGGCGGAGGAGAGACCAAGAGCATGTGGAAACAACAGAAACGGCCAGCACACCAGTCATAAAAATAGAAAGTGGGTGTAACAGCTTCAAAATAAATGAAGCGGAAATTGACAGAATTAAAGGTAGAAACAGATAAATCTGCAACTGTAGTAGAGAGTCTAATACCTTACTTTGAGTAACGGGTAGAACTAGACAAAAATGTTATGAACAGCACTACCAACCGCCTTGACTAAACTGATACATACAGAATGTGAGCTACAGAACACACTCTTCTCAAAAGCACTTGGACTATGCAGCAAAACAGACCATGAATCTTAGCGATAAAACCAGTCTTAATAGACTGGAAAGAATGGAAGTCACACAGAATAAGCCCTTGTGACTACAATGGGATTAAATGAGAAATCTAGAAATTTCCAATTAAAATGATCAGTGAACTAGAAAACAGTCAAAACAATGGAGAAAATTAAAGCCAAAAGTTCTTTGTAAAGATGAATAAAACTAATGAGCCCTTGGCAGAAGTGAACAAGAGAAAAAATACAAATTACCTAATTATCAGCGATGAAAAAGAGTGATATCTATATCATTACAAATCTTACAGACATCATTTTTTAAAAAAAAGATTCTAGAATTATATGAAAATGGACTTAGAAGAGTAAAATAATCTTAAAAATGAACAAAGCTGGGAAATTTACACTAACTTACCACAACGCTACAGTGTGGTGTTGGCATAAGGATGAATAAATAGAACAAACAGGGTCCAGAATTAGACCCACACTTCTATGATCGACCAATTGTTGGCAAAGGTGTCAAAGCAATGCCACAGGGAAAGAGAAGTCTTGTCACAAACAGTGTAGAACAACTGGGTATCCTGTTGGATTAAAATGAACCCTGACTCCCATCTCACACCATATACAAATTAATACATGGACCACACATCTAAAAACCAGTGTTAAAATTATAAAACATAAGGGAGTTATCTTTGCCACCAGGAGGGACAAAGATTTTTATAAAAGACACAATAAACCATAAAAAACACAAATTTATAAGTTAAACTTCATCAAAATTTAAAACTTCTGCTAATTAAAGTGCAGTGCTGAGAAAATGGATCAGGCAGGCAGTGGGAAAAAACTTTTGTGAAATATTAAGCCTCCAACGATGTGTATCTGAACACTCAAAAAAGATACCAGTAGCCAAATCGGCATGAAAACAAGCGTATGATTACTCATCAGCAAGATGCAAATTAAAAGCACAATGAGCTAACGCTACACACCCACTGGAATGGCTAAAATTAAAGAGATGAACACCAGAGCACTGTAAGGATGCAGAGCCAAGTTCTCAGGACTGCCGCTGGAGCACACACCAGCCACCGCGGAGGTCTGCGTGCTTCTGGCAGACCTCGTCACACACCTCCCCTTCAACCAACGACTCCACTGCTGGATATTAACTCAAGAGAAATGAGAACAGCATCCATAATAAACTTTCGAGCAAACTACAGGATTTGATACAATGACACACGCCTCAGTGATTAAAAGCAACCACTGACACACGTAACAACACGGGTGGTCTCACAAACCTTACAGCAGAAGGGAAGCCGCACCACTCCATCCATCTGCAGTTAGGACTCATCAGAAGGGGGAGGCCTCGGGCAGAGTCAGGAGGGAGACTGGCTGGGAAGGGATGGAGTGAGTACTGTGTCTTGACGCGGCTGTGCTGCTCAAGCACGTGGGTTTATCAAAACCCTACAACTTAATATGCGCCTTTTACTTGGAAACAAACCTCCAGAAGAATTTTAAAAGAAAATAATCAGATCGGGAGTGTGGGTAATTATGAGAATGCAGAATGTTGGAACTTGCTGAAATGCAGTGACAGGGCGCTATGTGGGGCTCGTCACCCTCCTGTTTTAACGCTTTTGTTACAAACACTCTTTCTCCCTCTAAGAGTAAGACGAAAGACCAAGACAGACAATGTGGCTGCGTGAGGAAACAACTGCTGGTAAGGATCAGCAAGGATCTCTCAGGCCCAAGGCTGTCTGCTGCCCTCTGCCCCCATGAGTTCCCGCAGACACTGTGTCGCAGGAACTGCCAACCTTGGCAAGAAGCAGAAACAAGAGTGCAGTCCCCGCCTGCTAAACCGTCAGTCGAGAGCCCGCCGGCAAACGCCACCACCCACCTGCCCAGCCATCGTCGGCGTCAGTGTCCAGGTCATCGAGGCCCTTCAGGTTTTCTGCGTTGACGATGGTGGGTCGTGGCACCCGCTCCACCAGCGGCCTCAGTGGACGGATTGGGCGGCTCACTCCCAATCTATTTTCTTTTCTGATGACAGAGAGAAGGGTAAAGACACTGGGCTGGTGTCAAGTACACAGATGGAAGCAAACCCAAATACTTCTCCAGAACTATGTCCCCCACTGCAAAGGTTCACGTGTGCCCTTGATATTATAATCCTCCCCTTTTTAAAGAACATATAATCAACAAATACATCGCCAAGAGAAGTTCTGCTTCATTTTAGCTGCTCGGTGTTAAATCCACGGTGACAGCAGTGCACAACTAGCAGGGAGCTGAACTCACAGCCCCTCCTGGCCCTGCCCGGGAGGCCGCCCTCCCACGCACCCTGGGCATCAGGGTGCTTTCCAGCTTCTGAGGCCTCCGGAAGCCAAAGCGCTATCCTATGTAAACCCACTGTACTGCCCCAATACCACCAACCAGGGTGGCTTCTACATACGTGGCTACACTGCTTTGGCCTTACCCGTCTTGGTCATTCATCTGGAACTGTCTAAAAGGAACACGGGGTTCAAGACGGAGCTGAGGAAGGGGAAAAGATCCTCTTTCCACTGTACCCTGGTTCTCTGTTGACTGTGGCGAACACATCTGAAACATAACATCAATGAACAGGGTTTTCCAGTAATGGCCCAGAGTCTAAGTTCCACTGGTATCAGAATTTGTTCTGGCAAACGGGAAACAGAAACAGGAAAGTCTTGGGGTTTCCCAATTAATCCTATCACCATCTCCCCCATTTTTCCTGCTATCAGTACACAAATCTGGGGACTTGTGTCTTGGGGAATACCTGCCTCTCCTTCTTCTAAAAGAACCAAGGTTAAGATAACATCCACATCGCCAGGGAAAGAAGCCAGAGGCCCTTAAAATTTGAAACGGGGGAAGTGAAAATGCAAAAGTAATGGAAACCTCCAGGGTAAGGCACCAGGGCAAAGAGACTGGGTGGGGATGGGGGATGCCCACGGTGGACATTCAACCACGTGAAGTAGGTTCTGCTGGACATGAACGATCTGACTCTGCGGGGACAGAATGCACACTCTGAAGACTTACAAAAGCAGGAAGCATGTCATGGTATGTAGGTGGGTGGTATACACTCCCCAAGAACTGTGAAGCCCCTCTGCGGGCAGGCTGAGCCGGGCGGAGAGAGGGGTCCTTAGAACCGCTGGCGCATGCCGAGGAGGGGGCTCCGTCTCCTGCACTCGAGTTCCTGCTGCCCAGCTCAGTTGGGGAGGCGCTCAGAGACGTGGCAGAAATTATGTTTCGCCCACCGCCCTCCCTCCAGCTTGTCACATCTGGAAATTGAAAGGGGGCAAAAGGGGAGAGGAAAGAGGAAGGGGGAGGAGGGATTGTATGAGGTTCTGAAGGTCAAGGGACCCCCCTCACTCACCAAAAATTAAAAAAAAAAAAAAGTGAAGAATTGAGTTGACTGGTCAAGTCTGTCAGGGAAGGTGGGGGGCAGACATCTGGCCAATGAGTATGAAACTGCTGAGGGTGTCTGACTGTCAGAGAAACACAAAACACAGTCTGCTCAGAGGGAAGGCAAGTGTAAACAAGGGATGGTCTTCCTTCATCAACTCAGAGACCACACAACCTGAGACCTAACACCCCAAAGAGACCCAGAAGCCCCATAAGAGCAGTCTTGGGTCACTGTTTCCACTAATACTGACCCAGTCCCATCGGGACTGGTACCAGGCTTGGCACTGGACTTGATGTTGGAACCAGAGTTCCTGACCCGAGTTCAAACCCTGCTCTGCAGTGCCAACTCTAGTCAGGGACTCCCTAGCTGTGATGTAGAAAACAGCTACTGGCTCCCTCAGTTAGGCACTGGAGGGGCTGGGCCCCCTGCTCAGGCCTCATCCCACCTGCCCCCACAGTGGCCCGGGGGCCTCCTGCAGGTCACAGACTGAAACCTGCCAATCCTCTCTGACCACTGTTTTAAGATGACGCTTTCTCCTGCTCAACGTAGCAAAGCCTGGTGGGATTATAGGCCAACGAGGAATCAGATGCGCCAAAAAGGCTCCTCTTTTTGGTCAACTTATAGTTAGAGAAGTTGAAACATGAAAGGTTCTTGAGTACTTGACCCCTAAGAGAATGGAACCCAGGATCGGAGCCACAAAGTCACACTGCTCCCAACTCTTCAGCCACCTTGTACATGACCTTAGCCAAGCTCTGGTCACCTGAGGTCATCTGCTTCTTCATCTTCTCAAACAAGGGGACAGAACTGATTCCAGAAGCTTCTTCTAGTTCTAAATTATTACAGTCCTACAACAGCTCATCTTAATTAATCCCAGAAAGATGATGTTTCTGGCCTAAGGAATCTGATTATATATTTGGAACAAACAAAATAACCCAGCATAGACCACCGAGAAGACAGTATGTTTTATTAAAGAGCTTCACGGTTATCATTTCATTTATAGGATATCCGTTCCGACTCTGGGATACCTTGGGGATTAATCAAAGCAAGCAGATAAAAAAGTCTCTCATATTTCAAGACCTGATCAACTCCCTACCCAAGGGCTGTTTCAGAATCTGTGATTAGAACGGATGGGAAATCCCATTCCCAAACAATACCTTAAACTCTAACTACCCAAGGCTATGAAGAAAAACAGTTATTCCCAATAAGAATTGCTACACAACCCTGCTTACCCCTTGGGCAGACCCCCAATTAGGGGCCATGGAGATGAGTGGTGGGCTGGCTACGCAACCAGGGAAACATGTTAAAAAACAGATTCTAATTCGGCTGCGGGGTAGGAGAGGACTGGAAATCAGACTTAACGAACCCCCAAGTGATTCTGACAAGACTCAGCTAGCTCTGGAAACCACTGCTTAGAAAATAAGCTCTTGAACTGGGAGTCAAGTTAACTTGCCCTTGCTTCAGCTGTCCCTGCCGTGACCACCCAGGCACAGCACAGCCTCCGATGACTGCTGGGAAGACGGACAGGCCTGGACTGACCCAAAGGACGGGAAGGGAGGCGCAACCTCCAGCCCAGCCCAGGAAGTGAGTCCACAGACACAAGAACCCAGTACAGGATCGGCAGCCGTGCTCTCCAGGCAGGGAGCCTGGCTGCTTGAGAGATGGCTCGTGTCTAAGAGGCAGAAGCTGAAGGGGAACTTTGCTGTTCCAGACGGAGGCTGCAGCTCACTTACTCTGAGGGCGGAGGCTTGGTCCTGGCCCATACGACAGATCTAAGACGCCCTTTTCTTTGCCAGCCTTGTCCTGCCCTCCAGCTGCTTTCAGCGTCGGAAATTCCTCGGGAGAGAAGGATAACAGTCGGCTTGAGGCCCTTAAACCTGTCAAGAGAATCAGAAAGACTCAGGGGGCAGGTGAGACTGGTGTCCATGGTTCTCTGCTTCAGCCTCGGAGCACACTGGCGGTCCCACCACCCTGAAGGGCACTGCCTCCCGCGGTGCCATCTGTGCTGGCCTTCTGTGCCCACAGAGTGGCACCAGGGTTTCCTGAGGGTGACGAGGGGAGGCTGCCTGCAGACCGCAGCAGGCCCCCTGCTGGAGCTGGTCACAAACAGCAGAGGTTGGGTACGGCAGATACTGCAGTCTGAGCCTCCCTTCCCACTCCTGGAGGAAGGCAGTACCGTCCTTTCGGCGGTGGTCCTGAGGAGAGGGGAGACAAGCACAGTCTTTGGGGAAACCTGTCTGAGGTCAGCGGCTTTTGGGTGGAGGTAATGCCCTTCCCCAACACCTCACAGCTCACACTGCCTCCTGGATTGTATGTCCACTCCAATAAACCATTTCCTACAAAGCTCCTCAAGCCCTGCAAGGCCAAACACTTTAACTCTTATAATCCCAGGAACAACTTCTTTCCTTGTTCTTTCATTCACTCTCCAACACTATCAACCCCTGCAGAGAAAGGGGTTGCTCCTGAGGGTTGCTCCTATCACTCAGAGCAAGGGGCACTGGGACCCTGCAATCATCTTCGATGAATGGGCACGGACGAGTGATGCATTTCAGGGCTTGGAGTGGGGTCCGGTCCCTTCAGTGAACACACAGTGCACGTGCAGCACCACACGGTAAAGATCCGACTGTGGCTCACCCTGACCCCCAGGCAACACACCCACGTCTGTCCCCAGGAATTACTGATCAGAGCACCTGCTGACCGCAGCAGGCTTTTTCAGAAAGAGGCGGCAGGGTCAGCGCAGAAGCTCAAGGTGGCCATCTGTCCACCATCCCCCTTAGTAAAAAGGGACAGGGGGGTCAGATGAACCCACCACAGGGGTAGACGGACACATTACTAACCAATGCTTCACTTGAGAGACAATCGCCAGGTGTCACGAAGGAGGACCAATACTCTCACAGTTGCCTCACTGTATCAAAAGGTCACTGGCAGGAGTGAAATATGAAAGTCAATACTTTAAAAGTAGGAATAGACGGACTTCCCTGGTGGTCCAGGGGTTACGACTCCAAGCTCCCACTGCAGGGGAGCACGGGTTCCATCCCTGGTCAAGGAATGATCTCACATGTCATGTGGCCACACACACAAAAAAAGGTAGACAGTTTGAAGTTAAAGTAATAACCAAGAAAACAAAAAAAGCCTAGTACTTTTTTCCTGTCTTGATAATCATAAAGGTGATATTCTAATTATGAATAAAACTTGCCCTCCAGAGATAAAAAGGACAAAGTGAAGAACTCCAACATTCACAGCAAAATCACATTCTTAAGGTTCCGATGCCCTGTAATGCTCACCCAGCATTCCCTCCTGCCCTCTGTTCTCTGCCCGGAGGAACAGAGGCAGCACAATCAGGGGCTTCTTGCAAGGCCCCAGAGGGAGCTGCTGGTGGTTTAGGCAGCAGAGCCTGCGGGCCACGCACCTCTGGCCTCTGCCTGAACCACACAGGCAGACCTAGGCCTGGGCCTGGTCCAGGTGAAACAGGCCTGGGACCACCCTCCACATGCAGAGTCCGTCAACTCAGAAAGGACATCGACAGTTCCAAAGTCGTGACAATGTCTGTGCACAGCCCTGGAAGCCTCACAGGCTGTAACCCCCGCGTAGGAGGGGTCATAGTCAGCACACGTCTGTTCTTTCCTCTTGGGCTACTAGGTTCTGCCGCCTCCCAGACGAGCTACGACATGTTGACAGGATATTTCACTGTGTTTTAAAATTATTTCTAAACCAAGTTTCATTTCCATAAATAAATCAAAAGGTTCAAAGGTAAAAAGCCTTAAAGAAGAATCAACAGAAGCCCTCCTCCCACCCAGGTACCCCATCTTTCCACATCAAAGAAAAGTGGAAGTGTCAGTTGCTCAGTCGTGTGGGACTCTCTGCAACCCCGTGGACAACAGCCCGCCGGGCTCCTCCATCCATGGCAAGAGTACTGGAATGGACTGCCATTTCCTTCTCCAGGGGATCTTCCCAACCCAGGGATGGAACCTGGGGCCTCCAGCTTCCCAGGCAGATTCTCACTGTCTGAGCCACCAGGGAAGCCCTGATCTACATCAAATGTCCTCACAAAATATGCACTTTTCTGTTCTGTTCCCGCTCTTCCTTTCCCTCCAGAGATCTTTTTTTTTTTTTTTAATGCACATACATTTTCTAGAAACGTATTTTCTCTCATCCTGATTTTTTGCACAAATGGTAAAATACTCTGCATACTATTCTATGCTTTTTTCACTTAATAATATGTCCTGGAAAGCTTGCCAGATCAGTAGAAAACTGCATTTTTTTCCTTCTAGCCAAACAGCATTTCATTAAAGTACCATCATTTGATGGACATTTCAAGTGGCTGCTTCCAATCTTTTGCGGTTATAAAAGGGCAGTGAGATCTTGTGTTACACAGGTATCACTTGCAGGGTGATCGCCCCGCAGAGGAACTGCCAGGTCAGAGGGTATCAGGCTGGTACTGATGGGCAGTGTCAGGCTGCCCTCCATAAGAGCTGTGCCAACTTTAATTCAAATAACCTCTATCGTTCCTATTAATTAAAAATAAGTACATTGAATTTACTTAAGAATATTTCAACCTCACAGAAATAGAGGCTACAGAGAGCAAAGACCCACTGTGAACAGCCCAGTGAATGGTCTCCACAAAGCCTCTGGAAGGACCTTGTCTAGGTCTAAAAGGCCCTGTCACAGCCCCCACCCAACCCTCTCTGCTTGTCTGGCTCCCTCCACCTCACCCTCCCGGCTGAAGCTGCGTGTCCCTGCTACACCGACTGATTGACATCCCCATGGAGACGGAGGAAGGGGCAAGTCTTCACCCGCACGGCAACCCAACCCAGAAGGGCCCATGCTCAGAGTGGCAGAGCAGCCAGGTGTGCAGGGCAGCTGGCGCGTGGAGCTGGTGTCCACTCTCAACCATGACACGTGAGGCCTGGCAAGGCCTCGGCCAGCAGGGACACGCAGAAGACAGAGGCAATGCCAGGACAGGGCTGACGGTAAAGACGGTGGCCTGTGCTGGCCACGGAGGAAAGGGCAGCTGTGGTCAAGCCGCTCACACCTCCATCCCTTTCCTTCCAGCTCGAGGCGTTGACTGGTGCTGTCTACACATCGTGCTAGAAACATGCCCCCAACACTGGAAAACCAGGAGAGTCCAGAGAGAAATCCGGATGTTTGGCTCCTTGCAAAAACACCTGCTGACCTGGGCCCACAGCCCAGATCCCCGCCCCACCACACAGCCACTGTACCCTGGCCTGCCCTGGAGCCATCTCAGCGCGTGGCTCAGCACTGACCTAAGGCTCTGGACACTTCCTCCTCCCACGCGCCCTCCACCGTCCCTGGGCTGAACAGCCGTCTGAATGTGTCTCCCTGTGTCAGGCGGGACACCATGGCAACAAACCCCACATAACCTCTGCCTGCTCTGGTGCCACCGTCCAAAAGCAAGCAGCTCAGCTCCCAGGGCTGCTGATTTACAAACCCGGGCCGCAAGCCAGCGTCCCGCACATGACACCTTGCCCCACCAGGGAGGAGGCGGGTGCTCGCTGAGTGAGGACTTGTTCCTTTAGCAGCTCAGCCAACCAGGGTGTGCTGGGGTCTCCTCCACACACCCGGGGGACTGTCTTCAGTGTTAATGTTCAATGAGACCAGAGAGCTGATGTGGTCCGCAGAATCAGCGCCTCCACGCCAGGCAAAGGCAGTACCTCGCTCAGCGAGGAGAGTCCACAAAGCTTCAGGCTGTCTGAACTGAACTGGGACAGTCCAGAAAAGGTACTCGTCCCTCCCACGACCCAGTGTGACACCACATGCTCACTTACCACCTTCGTGTCCTGCTGGCTTTCCATTCAGCTGTGCCCATGACTTTGGTCCACCTGGAGCTGAATTTGTATTCTGAAAGAAAGAAGAGAATGAGAACAGGGCCAGCCCAGCAGGCTGCTGTCCATGCCCCGACCATGTCACAGCAAGGTGCCCCGAGGCTACATCGCTGTACCCACTACCACCAGCTGGGCAGGACCCAAGCACACGTGCTTGCCACATAGCCTTCCACTCACTCAGGAAGCAGCCCAGGCTCAGGAAGCACTGGCCACACGACAGATGCAGAGCAGGCCGGAGGGCAAGCGGCCAGCCCAGGGTCACAGAGCAGAGCCAGGGCCACAGCCTGGAACACGCGCCCACACAGAGCTCCTCTGTCTTGCTCCAGGGACAAGACCAAACCCAACTCCAGCACGTGCCTTAAAAACTGTGCTGCCGCTAAAAGAATACACGTATGGGAAAGCTGACGTGCCTGCTGTGTCGCTGGCAAGCCCGGCACCACTTCCCACGGCTCCTGTCATCCTCCAAGGCCTGACTCCCCAAGCCCAGCCTTCCGCTCCCACCTCATCTGGGCGCACCTCATCAGCACATGAGGTGAGCTTTGCTGAAAGCTCCCTACATGCAAGCCAGGTGCCAGGCACACCAGGGTCACGTGGGTTAGACACCCAACTAGGGAAGGAGGACCAGGACTTGTTCCCACCCTACCAGGGTCCAAAGCCCCTTCAGGTCCCCAACCACTGAGTTCAGCTGCCTCTCCCAGCAACATGCCTAAACAACTGAAGGTAAAGATACACAAAACCAAGCTGACGCAGCGTGACGTCTCTTCACCCACTGGACTGGATCCCAGATCAAATAATTCCCTTCTCTATCCTCCCCTGCTGCCACCTCCACACACGCTCAGGGCAGATGGTGGTCTCTCCAGCCTCCAAGGCAGAGCTTAAGTGCAACAACCCATTTATCACAGACTTGCTCCCAGTGACCTGGAATGCCCACAGGTCCCGGGGGGGTCTGAACAGCTGGGAGCTGGAGGTGGGCCTCCAGACCAGGAGGCAGAGGCCCCAGGTCACTGCTATCCCACAGCCACCCCCTTGGGGTCTGCAGTCACAGGGGCCCTGGCCCTCGCCCACCAAGGGCACCAAACTGGAAGAGAAGGCCTATGGGGCCGGCCAAGGAAGGGTTACTAACACTGCAGCAAATTGCGTGCCCAGAGTCAAACTGCCTCTGAGACAAGGTTTCAAAGCCGGGAAACACTGGGGGCCTCTTCCTCTCACCATCTCTGCAGGAAAGGAAAGCCAGGAAGCGCCAGAGGGCCCGCGGGCTGGCTCCAGGGCAGGGCCTGATCCGGCCCCGACGGGCCCACAGCACCCGTTCTCCACGGGAGCCCAGGCCCTACACGGCAGGGACATGGCGAGCTCATCTCCAGCAGGCTCACAGAGCCAGCTCTGACACCAAGCCAGGGCTACAGAACAACCAAGGCCCCCTAACCGCACTTGGTCTCAAATCTGGGAAAGAGACACGAACTCCACGCTATCCACTGTTCAACAGGCCTCAGTGGACTTAGGCTGGTGAACATGGAGTCTCACATGAATATAGATTTTTTTCCTTCTTCTTCTTTTCCTTTGATTTAAAAGCACAGTTCAGTATTGGCTGGAGGAGGGTGTCCCTTTGGCAAAGCGGTGAATGTTCCCCACAGAGTGGTTCTTTTCAAGAGAGCCAGCGAGTGCCAGGTATCTGTCCAGATTTCCAGCTACCAGCTGCTAGCCTTTGTAACCCACAGATGCTGATGGACCAAGTACAATACGAGCTCTTGATTAATCATGATTTTCTGTTTAGAGAGGTGTCTGAAATGCATTGACAAATGAAGGATTATAGCTCATTATTCCACAAAGCATATTCTGAGAAACACTAGTCCCCAGAGACAGTCTGCTAAAAGACATTTCCAAGGACAAGTAAATTCGGGGACTGCTGTCCACAGTGTCCTTCACCTGGAGACCCAGGACACATCAGCATACTGAAGATACAGAGAGAAAGTCTGACGCTAAGAAAACCCATGAAGGTGCCTGCTTGTTTTGCTTTCCAAACTCACCAGACTGTTGAACCTCCTGTGGCCTAACGCTTGCTGTCTCCTTATGGCTCTTGCTTCCGAGGAGACACTGCGGGGCCCGGATCTAGCATGCAGCTGCCCAGGTGACTCACCTTGAGCTAAGCCAACAGGAATCCAACTAGGCATCTACATTCTATCCTGAATCTGGGGTCTTTTTTGAAAGTCACTCTTCAGGTTGGCCTCTGGAACGGGCAGGTCACAGGGAGCCACCCTTCTCGGTGACGGGGTCCCCAGCACCTACCTCCTGACTGATCGACTGTGTCGGCTTCTGCAAATTGGAGACAGATTTCTGCAAACCCGGCTGCGGCAGCAACTCCGGCGGCTGAGAGGCCGTCACACTGGAACTGGACAAAGGCAGGACACACACGAGGATCAGAGGCCATGACCTCAGGGTCCCTCCACATTCCAACCTCCTCTGGCGGGTTACAAATACCTCCCCCCGGCAGACTCCTAGGCTGGCCAAGAGAACGAGAACTGGACCACATGTGAGGTCTGCTCACCGACCCCTAACAGGACGGCCAGCACAGCTGTCTGCCTTCCTGAACAGCTTCTGCCTGCAGAGACTGAAAGCCCACTGTGAACAACAAAAGGGCGAACAACAAAGAGATGGAGAATCTGCCACGAAGGCGGCTACAGTGGTGGGTGGAGGGGCCCCCGCCTCTCACTCCTGACCAAGGACTCACAGCTCCTCAGGGGCTGACCACTCTGAAACAGGAGATCCTTTTTTAACCTATCGGTTTGTGAAAAAAAATATATGCTCAAGGTAAAAATAAACACATACCATACAGAATGTGTCACCATGTCATCCTCCAGAGAGAAACTCTAGCAGACTTTTCCACACACGTTAGCATAGTACTTTTTAACACAAGTAGGCTAACACCACACACACATCTCAGTATGACAACATACGTGAACCCACCACTTTCTCCTAATGACACAGGTGGAAGGCCTAGAACGTGCCAATCTCCAGATTCTCTTCCATGACAGATAAAACCACAATGAACTTTTCTGTGTACTCCAAACACCGAGCCCCAGTGGGTGTGGTCCTCCCCACTCAGCCACCTGCCTGACCACCAGGGAGGGGGCAGCAGAGACGCAGCGCCAGCATCTGCTGCCACTACCAACGCTCTCCACCTCTCTCTGGCAAACATGCTTCAGCACACCGGCCCCGTTCAAGCTGCCCGATGCCATGCCGACGGTGTGTTAAGACTGGATAAAAGGAGGGAGCGAGGTTTCGTCCTAGCTCTCTAGAACTAGCAGTAGCAGAGGCATTTCATTGCTTACACTGAAACGTGCAGCACCCGTTTCATTAGAGGCTGCAGTGTCTGTGACTGGCAGGAAGAGTAACACTGACATCTGCCACCCACCAGGCCCTGTGCCAAGCATGTCACCTGGGTCCTCTCGTCCCTCTCCTGTAGCCGCCCCTGGAGCCAGGGGTTATTTGTACTTCACAGGAGGACACTGATGGTCAGAAGTCAAATGGTTCCCCAGCTTCCACAAAGCTAATAAACGGCCTGGCTAGAAATCACACAGCAGAGCCTGTTCTACACGTCACACTACCCCATGAATTGGGACGATCCCTATTCAGACTGTTAGGAAATGTTTACAGTATTTGCTTATTACTGATCAATCACCTGGCCTAATAATCTGTTCACTCTCTACATCTTGACTGAATTAACTACAGGAAGCTTTGGGCCATTTTCAATTAGAGAAAAGGACCCTGGTTGGCAGGCTGTGATCTGGGCCACCTTTACTTTCTGGGTCTGGAGTATCAGCAACTGGACCTCAGGGAAACAGGGCACAAAGGTGGACGAGGCCAAACTGCTCCATTTCCACTGCCTGACAAGCAAACCCCAGCAGCCAGGCTCTGCCTACTGGCCTTAGTGAGGCCCTGTCCCTTCCTGATGCCTTCCTAGCCGTCCCCGATGCAGGGCAGCTGCGCACTGACCCGGAGTGCCTGGGCCTGGCGTGGCTCTCCTCAGTGACCGGGTCGTGGGGAGGAGAGCAGCCGCCTATATGGGGCGCTGTGATCCCTCAATGCGGAAGGTTCCTCCTCCTCCACCTGGGGCCCAGCACCCAGGGACCCCAACCAAAATCAAGCACTCGGCTCTGTCCACAGTGGGTTGTTCAGGAACTGGCTCGAGTCATTGCATAAGCTCCTCTGGGAGTGATGAGGGCTTTCTTAATAAGGCACGAGGGACACTGATCACTGGGGACCAGGTGGCTCACAGAAACCCTGCCGCTTTGGCTCCAGGAGCCAGGAAGCGAGAAACAACTCAGCAGCAGGAGTAGAGGTGGAAGGGGCGTCCTCCAACTCCCGCCTACCGCCCACCCCTCGCTCTCACCTCTTTGGGTCTTGCTGGTCCTGCTTGTTTGCCCATCCTGTTCCGTCCTTGGGTACTATCACGATGTTGGGGTCGTTTCCTTTGTTTTCAGACTTCAGACTTGGCAGGTTTGCAGGCGGTGGCATGCGCCGGGCCGTGGCAACTTTCCCGAGACTTTGTAAGCCATGTCGAGGAATAACTGCAGGGGGAGGGATGGAAAGAGATGCTGCACAGGAAGCCACGGAAGCAGAGATTCTGGGTTCACTCGGCTGCTCTTCTAAACTCTAAGTGATGATGACAATGGCGACCAAGTGAAAAACAAGGGACAGATCTGCCGTGAGAAGGAACTTCCCTGGCGGCCCAGTGACTTAAGACTCTGCAGTGCCAAGGCAGGGGGCTGGGCTCAATCTCTGGTCAGGGAACTAGACCCCACATGCTACAACTAAGAACCCGCATGCTGCAACTCAAGACCCTGCGTGCAGCAACTAACACCCAGCGCAGCCAAATAAATAAATCAAAGTATTTTAAACAAAACACACAAAAGTGCGTGGTCGTAACTTATAGTCACTTTACAAGCTTCAACTGTGGTGTTGGAGAAGACTCTTGAGAGTCCCTTGGACTGCAAGGAGATCCAACCAGTCCATTCTGAAGGAGATCAGCCCTGGGATTTCTTTGGAAGGAATGATGCTAAGGCTGAAACTCCAATACTTTGGCCACCTCATGAGAAGAGTTGACTCATTGGAAAAGACTCTGATGCTGGGAGGGATTGGGGGCAGGAGGAAAAGGGGACAACAGAGGATGAGATGGCTGGATGGCATCACTGACTCGATGGACGTGAGTCTGAGTGAACTCCGGGAGACAGTGATGGACAGGGAGGCCTGGCGTGCTGCGATTCACGGGGTCGCAAAGAGTCAGACATGACTGAGCGACTGAACTGAACTGAACTGACAAGCTCTTCACCAAGGACTTCAAAGACACTGGCTGCTGAAGCCACTGTGGAGGCTTCCGGTTATTTGTGGGCAGTAGGCTCAGGGAGTTTAAGTTTAGGACACAGTAAAGAGCCAGGCCCCAAAACCTCCGTCCCACACAATCACCAGCCCTGTGCAAGGGGAGACTGCTCTGGCCTCATGACAGCAGGACTGCGGGGACTCAGCCAAGCCTAAGCAGGGACCCCAACATTCAAAACATTCTCAGGGGGTGTGGACAGAATCAACAGGAAATTTTCCCACCAAGTTCCGGAATAGCAGAACCACAAAAGCTAAAAAGGGTAATTCTAGTGCAAATTAAATTCCATTCTACCCATCGGGCTCAAAATAGCCAGAGCTTCAATAAGACAAGACAGATGAGGAAATAATCCTGCTACAGCAGTCAGGAATAGTCCAGGATCTGAAATAGGACATCACATAGAAGTAGAGGGTAATGGGCTCCCCAAGAACTATGGGGGTGACCCCATAGGCCCAGAAGACCGGCTTGTGTGGACCACATCTGTCTAACCAGACAGGGGACCCTAGGTTTTCCTGGTCCTAGACCCAAAAGTCTCCCTAAGGGAAAGCATAGGGTACTGGGCCCCTACCCGCTCTTACCTGAGGATCTGATTGAATCTACTGATTTTCCTTTATACTTGTCAAACAGGCTGAGAGTCGAATACTTGCTTTTCCCATCCTTGCCCTTGGTTATTTGCCCCAAACGATCGGACATTGCGATGAAATGTCATCTAGTAAGGAAATTTTTCTCGGCACCGCTCCCGATCTGCCTTTGAAATGGGGGGGAAAAAAAGTGTTAATCCACCAGAACCTCTGATCCAGTGAACTGAATCCTTAGGGATCATGGATCTCCTTGAAGATGTGAAGAAAGCTTCGGACTCTGTCCCTAGAAAGATGCCGTTCCCACGCAGGCAGCCTTTCTCACATTTAAAGAGCATCTTGTAGACACCACCCCACTTCCAATGATAGGAACTCTCCCTGCCTGAAAATCAGCTGCACTCTCGCACTCACCAGCCACAATGAGAGGTAAACTTCACACATCAGGCCCTCTGAATCAAGGACAGCTCCTCAAGGTAGAAAAACAAAGGCTCATTCCCTTGTAGCACAACAATGTAACATCACAAATAACGTCTTCCTCATGGAAAGCTGTCCATTACCAGGATGAGCAAAACCAAGCCACAGGGAAGTGCACAGCCAGGAAATCACATGAAGCAGCTGGTATGGGCGCTTCTCAAACCAAAGAACCAGCACCCAGAGGGAAACACCTGTTCAGGCGCCAAGAGCAGGGCATGGGCGGGAGACAGAGCAGGCCCCCTTGGGGAGAGGAGCCCATGTGGGCAGTACTGTCCATGCCTGCCCTCCACTGGGAAAAAATCTTGAAAGGCCAGCCAAGGAAGCAGCGTCTCCCAAGGGCCACCTTCTACCTTTCCGCCGGCTCCTCCAGAAGCACCTTCCTCATTCCCTTTGGCATTCATCGATTTGAACAGCCAGTGAGGCCACGTGCCGGGCACTGAGGACCAGCAGCGCCAGTGCTTCCACTCTACGCTAACCCTGGCTTTAGGTTCTACATCTGATCGTGCGAGAACAAAAACTTGTACAAGTGACTGCAACTTCCCACTGGAATCAACGTATGCGGAAAAAAGCTAAAGCATCAACTTAGGCCTACTGATAAAATGTTTTCAATGACAAAAGGGAAGTGAAAATATCCATGACTCACAACAGGCACCTGGCATAGCCGCTGCAGGAAGGTCAGTCATTTCACCCTATTCTGAAGCCACCTCGGCCAGAGGAGCACGCCCAGTGAGCTGGGCGCATCCGTCCTTTCGTTCCTGTCACGTGAAATGCGATACTCAAGCCCTGCCAGTCACGGTCTCGGGTGCAGGAACAGATAGGCACCCATTCTGTATCTGGAAACACTCCAGCACCTCGATGGACACCCAGGGCTGAGCGTCCTGAGTTGCATACGACGTGCAGGGGTCACCTACCCAGTGGTTGCCCTCCTTCACGGAAGTGCCACCCTTCTCCCCACAGGCCTTCAGCCACCCATGTGCGGTGTGGCATGTCTGACTCTCAGGACCCCATGAACTGTAGCCCGCCAGGCTCTTCTGTCCACGGGATCTCCAGGCAAGAATACTGGAGTTTCCTCCTCCAGAGGATCTTCCCAACCCAGGGATGGAAACCGCATGCCCTGCATTAGCAGATGGGTGGGTTCTTTACCACTGGGCCACCAGGACAGAGCCACCCAGGACGGGTACTTAACTCCCTTCCTCACTCAGAACCCGGTTTAGGCAGACACAGCCGGCCAGGGAGAGGCCCCCACGCAGCCCAGCGCTCAGGCCCCAGGTGGCCAGGAGAGGAGAGCAGGCCCCATGAAGGAACAAATGAGGACTGATAATCACAAGCGCTCACCAAGACGGCCCATCAGAGCGCTCCACGCCAGCTCCCTCTCTGGTGCCTGCTCATGTGCCAGGGGCTACACACCCTCTATCTTTAAATCCCTGCCCCTAAAGCTGCACACACGGAGCTTCTGCCACAATCAGAACTGGTAATAACTAACCTCCCCAAGCTGCTTCCCAACCCTGGGCTGCAAGGCCCTGCAGGAAAGAGACTGGATCTTGTCCCATGTCAGAATGATCAGTAATTAATAATAAGCTTTCAAATGGAAAACCACCTGAAATTCTCCATTAAGACTAGATGAGATCTGATTTTCAGATGTTTCTGTCAGATAGAAGAAACAACAGAAAGGTTCACTAGGGTAGGAACATGAACCCCTCCCAATACACTCACACGCGTGCACGCATCGCACTACTAACAAGAGCTCTCGAACACTGTCCCCAAGGTGATAGCCACAGGCAGCCCCAGCCTGCAGGGTTCAGTCCAAAACATGGGTTGGCAAAATACTAGTCAGGCACCAGTCAATGGCTCATTTTCTAAGGCCCTCAAGGTAAAGATGACTCCCTCCCCCACCCCCGCCGCCATTTTCACACTTGTTTTTAAAAAACAAAGAATATGCAACAGGACATGTGGTTGGCAAAATCTGCTGACTCTGGGTCTAAAAGGAAAAGCCCTGAACATGGGAAATAGATGGGCACCCCTGAGGAGGCCCTACAGCTCCAGCAGGGGTCCAAGCAGGGGCCCCCCCAAAGTGGGAGCAGCCCAGGCAGCGGGGTGGAGTCTCTTATTCATCAGTAGGGGACTACTCCACTGAGGACTCTGAGCACTCTCCACAAACTCCCGTGGCCTGCTGAGTAACGTAAGTGTGGATGCCCTAATTCCCAGAACCCATGAGTATGTTACCTTCCCAGCCAACAGGGACTTTGCAGGTATGATTAAATTGAGGATCCTGAAATGGACAGATCATCCTGGATTATCCGGGTGGGCTTAATGTAATCACAAGGGTCTTAGAGAGGGAGGCAGGACGGTCAGAGTCTGAGTGGTTAACAGGAGCACAGGTTGGAGTAAGGCTCTTTAAAGCTGGAAGAGGACTAGGAGCAGAGGGGTGCAGGCCACCCGGAAAAGCTCACCAGGCCAGGAAAGCCCCCAGGAGAAACGCAGCCCTGCCACTGCTTTGATTTCAGCCCAGCAGCATCACTGCAGACTTCCAACATCCAGAACCAGGAGAGAATGTGTCTGTTTTGTTTTCAGCCACTAGAGTTTTATGGTCATCAGTCACAGCAACAACAGAAAACTAATATATTCATTCATTCAACACGTCTTTACTAGGCAGGCACTGCCATGTGTCCAAGCCCTGAGCTGGGCCTGGGACATAACCTCTGCCCCACGTCCAGCCTACAGGTCTGCAGTCACACAGCTGATTAATAAGAAGCATGTTCCAGAATGTCTCACTTTAGCACTGTCGTGGGAAATGCTAAGTCTCAGCCACGTGTCTGCTGCCCCTGAACCTACAAACACTTCTAAACAAAGCCAGCGGTGCCCTCCTCCCAGCCACACGACCTGCAGGACTACAGGTGGACCATCACCATTTAAATCCAGGTACACCATTCCCTACTGAATCAAAACCCAAACCAACAAAGACAAGCGAAATAAAAATTATTCATCAGACATTCTGGGCAATCAAAAAAATCAAGACTCGAACTATCACATAATCCTGACAGTCCCACTTCTGGGAATTTATGCAAAGAATATGAAAATACTAATTTGAAAAGATGTATGCACCCGTGTTCATTACAGCATTATTTACAATAGCCGAAAGGATGAATGAATAAAGAAACTGTGATACATATACACAATGAAATACTACCCAGCCATTTAAAAAGACGAAACTTTGCCATTTGTGACAACAAGGATGAACCTTTAGGGTATACTGCTAAGTGAAATACGCCAGATGTAGAAAGACAAATATTGTATGATTTCAACTCACAGGTGGAATATAAAAATTAAACCATCAAGCAAAAAATAAATGAAACCAAAGCACACACGCAGATACAGAGAGCAGTGGTGAGCAGCAAGGGAGGGACAAGCAGAGGAAGAACGGGCAGAGGCTCATCTGCATGATGATGGATGGAAATGCAATTTTTGTGGTCAGCATGCTCTGGGACACAAGAAATAGAAACACAAAGTTGTACAGATAAAACACACAATGTTATAAACCAGTGTTACCTCAATAAAAAGTAAATCTTAAGAAGTATTCCTTAGTCCAAATTTCCACCAGTTCACTGACACAAACAGATCTCCCTGATTCTGCACTGCCTGGGCCCGGGGGTAGAGGTCAGAGTGCACACAGGTCAGAGCGGACACAGAGCGCTCAGTGGGTCTCCTGATGACACCACACCACTCAGAACTAACCAGTCCCCACACTCACCCCCAAGAAGCACTAGGGAACCAGAGCCTGACCGCACCCCCACTCTTGGCATCCTGGAAAAAAATAAGGAAAATATCTGAGCCAATGGGAGCTAAGAAGTGTTGATCGGTCAATAATTGTTGCTTGAATTACGTCCTCTAAATAAACTCAACCCCTCAGCAAATGCTAACCGAGCACCTACTACGTTTAGGGAATGTGCTTTCTACTCCTTTTGACAAAAGCCCCTCAGTGAAGCCAAGGCAGGAACGCGCTGGACTAACACCTGCTCTGAACCCACAGGCATACTTTTTGGAAGGCCCCTTTCCCACTTTTTAACCAAGTTATGCACTTGAGTTTTCCCACACAGACTGAGGGACCACAGCCAGATTTCACAAATGCCAACAGGTTCTAAAATCAAACATACCCAATGTTAATAACCCATGGCCATGAAATTATGCGGTTTATTGTCAAAGCAGCGTCTCACCACACATCGGGACTGGATTCTGCATTGCTACAGAAATCTGGGGTGCTAACAGGCAATGCGACTGAGTCCCCATTGCTACGGAAACAGCCCCTGTGGGGGAGGGGGCCTGATACTCGTTCACCATAAGGCTCCACATAGAGTGCACAGATGGACGTCCTTCAGGCCCAACTCCCCCTCCAGCAGGGCGGGCCAGTTACACACAGCCAGCCTGCGGAAACTGCAAGAGGCCGCATGGGGCCCACAGAGCAACAACTACTGGTATTTACCCTTTACAAAGCAAGGTTACAGACACCAGCCTCAGGGCATGCAAGGGTTCTTTGCATGAAGACTTCACTGAACAAACACCAAATACAAATAAAATCATTCTGGTTTCCCCACCAGCACACACAGGTATCCATCTCCTCCAAGAATCGGGGTCATGTGTAGGGCCCAGCTCTGCTGCACCTGCGTCTCTGGCTGCTCTGCCTACCCCTGGGTTTTCACAAGCATCAGGCCCAGAATACTGTTAGTACGGCTTTATCCAGCTTATGAATATCTGCTGAGTTTCTGGTCTGTCAATACACACGCAAAGATTACACAAGGGCTCGACTAGCCTGTCAGATGGCAGAGACAAACATGTGGGTGTGGCTCACGAGGCTGGGAGGCCAGAGAACACGCTTCTGGTGGGTCAGGGGCATGTCCGTTCAGCCTGGCTCATTGGGGACGAACCAGTGGAGACTCCAGGTTCTGTGGGCGGCACAGAGCAAGCCGGGAGCCCAGCCAGGGCTCTCGCTCTGCACGCGCTCCCTTTTGTAGGCAGCAGAATTCTTTTCTGGGGTGTTGCTTCTTTTTTCTAAACAAGATCTAATTTGGGTCCTCGGTACTCCGTCTACAGCAACTATAAGACAAGGGAGCCCTGTCCCGCCCTCCTGCTGGAAGCCCTCCCCACCACCCAGTCCCACACCACCCCCCCAGGCCCTGCCTGGGTCCCTGGGCAGTCTCACCTAGAAAGAAAGAAGGAAAAAAAGTACCCCAAATCCGTGTGAAGACAACTTTAGGGGAATGAAAAAAAGGACATCTTAAATCCGGGTCTGCCTATTCTGGCAACCTTCCTAAAAGTGCCGAGAGGAAAGGCTCTATAAGAACAAAGGAACCAGAAAGATTCACCAACAAAGGCAACTTAGTCCAGGCCCCGCCCCTCCAGACAGTAGTCCCAGCCGTCAGGTCACCAGAAGACGCTTGCTCTCATCCACCAGAGGGAGGACCTCCCAGCTTCCAGCTTATAAAAAGCCGTTTCCGAATAATAGGATTCATTTCACTTCCACTTGGGTACTAGCCAACGGCAGACGCCCGCCCAGCTGGGGACTCCCCGGGGTAGCCCTCAGGGTGAGCTGGGCACCCGCTGACACTCACTGTCCTCCATGCTCAGAAGACACTACGGTCATCAGCCCGCTTTACAGAGAAAGACACTACATTATGGTCAGGACAGAGCAGTAAACCGCCCAGGGTCACAGGCCATTGAGTGCTGGGGCAGGCCTGGAGCCCGGCCGGGGGGACAGCGAGCGCCCCGGCCCAGCCATGTGGCAACCCTGCCTCTAAGGGTGCCTCCCAGCGACTGCACAGATGACGAGGCTAGACAATGTGCTTAAAAACAAAACATTTTCTACACGCCAACACTGCTGGCAAACAACAGCCAGCTTTACATCAGGGCAAACCCAGGCTTTCACAGGTGTCCCTAAGTCTGGCAACATTTGAGCAAACCTCTGCTTTCCTGAGCAGTCCGCAATCCTGAGGACACCTGGAGCCAACACCACGTGGCTCTTTCCTCCAGTCACCGACCGACAAGGAAGGGCCCACTGCGTGCTCAGAGAGGAGGGGTCCCCGGGGAAGACCCACAAGCCACAAAAACAGTGTACTCAGCCTAGGTGCCACAGCCACCAGGCACAAGCAAAAGCCCCCAGCCTGGGGTGAGGAGAAAGGAAAGAAAGATCCCACTGCCACACAGAACACACCAAAAAGCATGAACCATTCCGGAATGGAAGCGGAGAGCGGGGCTGGATAAACAGGTCAGGAAATAAGCAGGTCTGGAAAGGACATGGTCACCAGACAGTATGCTTGTCCAGTCTCAGTCAGAACATAAAGAACCATCACCACACAATCCAGGATGAGATGAATACATAATCCCATCCTTCTCCAACATGTCAGCGTCTGTGAAAAAAGAACCTTAACACAGGGGTAGGTGCCAACCACCGAGTTCAAGTTCTCAGATGTGTGCTGCCCACTCTGTGGCTGCCAAGGGGTTACTCAGTGCTGGGCATGTGGAGGCAACAAAGACCCCAGCCCGCCCTCCAGAGCAGGCTCCACAGTGCCTTCCGTGGAGGGCCAGACTGAGCATCTCCAGCACACGCCAACCACCCTGCCCTGCCCTGCTGCGACCAGACAACAGGAAGCAGCAGAGCTGGCTTCCAGCAAAACTCCATTCACTGAAACAGGAAGGGGGCCAGAGTTGGGGGCTGCAGCCAGCGGACCCCTAGTCTAAAAGGAGAAGTAGATATGGAAATGGACTCAACAAAAAGGGGTTCACATATGCCCCAGGATGTGGTGGGGGGTGGAGAGTGGGGAGCCCCACCTGGGTTTGCAGGGGAGCGTCTGCTATCTCGTCCAGCGATAGCACCACCAACTCCACACCTCCAGCTTTCAGTGGCTCCCTTCAGGGCCCCAGTCAGAAAATCAGGTTGGCCTGCCAGAAGCAGGGGACCCGCCCTAACATCTCTCCAGGCCCCAACAGGCAGGAGCTGGCCCACCTGCAAAGCTGGAGCTCAGGCCCAATCATTCCACATGCAGGAGCCCCAGGCAGGTGAGATTTCTGCAGGACAGGCGTGAGGTATGACTGCAGAACACAGCACACACCTCCACAGGCAAGGACAGGCAGAAGGGAAGCAAAGGCCCGAGGGACACAAAGCGGGGGACGATGCGGGGGAGAAGCACACCCCCAGGAGACAGCAGGCTCAGGAAGCCACCGAGGTGAGACAGGAAGGCAGTGAGGGCGACGGCCGAGCTGCAGGGCCTAGAGCCCTTCCCCACCCCCACTTCTCCGGCACACTTTAGGGTCTGCAAGCCCCGCACCCGCTTCCCTGAACCCCGTCCAGCCTTAACCACCCCCTACCAGAACCAAACCAGGTCACGGGCACCTGCTCAGACACCTTCAACCTCATCCTGATGCTCGCTGGAGGGTCAAATCCAGGACAAACAGGCGACCCCACACCCCTGCCACTCTCATCCCCACCCCACCCCTGCCGCTCTCCTCTCTCCAAACTCAGGTCGCATGTCACCTCCACACTGGCCGGTTTCCTGTGGATCTACTGAGATGAACACCCTGCTATGCACCTCAAAGGTCTGGCATCAGGAATAAATGAATGAAGAACACAACACACGCAACCCAGGGCTCTCCCGCAGGTTGGGCCCCAGGCTCAGCACCACCACTGGCCCTGCAACACTACTCAATTTTCCGACTCCTCTGCGGCCAGTGACGCCTCCAGCTTCCTGCCTACCTCCAGGCTCCAGGGACCTGACCCCTCTCTGCAGTCTCACAGCCTAAGGACCCTGACGGCAGAGAGCAGATCTGCAAACCAAGACCGAAAATTCACGGGGGTTCAGGATCTGCCTGTGGACACCTTTAATTAATTCTTAGGAGACAGAGATGTGCTTTAATGCTCAGAAACCCTGGAGATCAACACTCCACTGTGACTGCATTTTGAACAGCACTGAGCTGCCCAGGTTTCAAGGCAACCCACGTGAGGGCAGTAAGCAGGGGCATCCAAGGCAGCCACACGCTGGGGTGAGGACAGACTTGCGGTGGACAGCCCTGGTCCTGCTCATTCATTTACCCTCAACATGTCTTAGTAACAAGGAATAGATGCTTGATACAAAAAACCCGTGAAGCTTAAAACACAAAATGAAAAATGATCACTGTCACCCAGTTCCCAGTCAAACTGCTGGACCTCTCTACCAGCACAAGTCCCTGGGAGGCAGGGGTTAGGGGCTGCAATGCTAATTATCTGCCTCCTGCTACTCTTCCATTGCGGTTTTGTTTCCTACTTCAGGAGTTCAGCAATGGAAGTCAAAAACTACTATCTAAATTCTAAACAGATCTTCGTTTAAAAAAATTATGAAAGTGATTTTAAGGAAAGCTTAGAGAACACTGCAGACAAGCTGAGCTCAAGCGCTGGAGGCCGCCGTCCCAGCCAGCCGCGCCTGTCACTCTCCCGCCCCATGCAGCCACCAGCAATGGTGTTTACACCCAAAGCCCTTCCTGTAGGAACGACGTCACCCGCAGCAGCTGGAGTCTGGGCACTGGAAGCAAGCGAGAGGACTAACTGGCAGGACGTGCTTTTCTTTAGCCCAGGAGACAGCACGCCTTCCAACCTTGCCAAATCCCAGGACCTCACAGATCCACTGCTGAAAACAGAGGATGGGGGGGGGGGGGCGCCGGAGAGAGAGAGAGAGAGGGAGAGAGATCGGCTCTATCACCAGGGAGCAGCGACCGCTGCTGCACGGGCTCTGGGGGCAAGCCCTCCCCACGAGGACCAATTCCCTCCAGCAGGCAGCAGCTCTCTCCACACAGACTGAGAGGATGGAAGGAGCCTGTGAGCCCAAACCCCGCTGTGGGGACAGAAGATCTACTTGGAAGACTGTTGCAGAGACTAGAGATAGTGGTCCCAAGGTGCAATGGAGACCTCTGTGGCAGAGCAGGAATCCACCAACAGGCCTGGTCACTCCCTTACCCCCACCCACCCTGCACCTTCAGGGTCCCCCCCTTCTCAAGAGAACAGAGAGCTCTGTAAGGACACGGTGCCAAATGACCAGACCTCCCAACCCACCCTTTCTTCAGGGACTTGCAAACCTCTGCAGCCACAACTGCAAAGGCAGCTCTAGATGTCCTGACGCTATGAGACAACCACCACTGATCACGTGGAAAAAAGCAGCTGAGTGGGGTCATCAACAAACACACACATTCGTACATAAACGTGACTGCACACCTATCTACATGTGCACACACATCCCAGAAATGACCCTTCATTCAGTTTCACTTGATTCACAGAAACTCTTTAAAAAGCAGGGGTGTTCTGGCTAAACACAGCATAAAGACCACAGGCATTTATGGTTCATCTTTCCAAAACCCTCTAAAAAACGACAACAAAGAGAACCCAAAAGACAGGGACAACTTTAGCAAAGAACAGACATGAGTAGTAACAAACAGGAGATTAAAGGATCCTAGAAACTGAGGACTCCAGAGAGCTCAGGAAGTCCTAGGAGCACTGGGCACCCTGTAAGACTGCAGGGCTGGGGCGGGGGTGGGAGGAGGGGAGAGGATGTTAGAGCTGGGAGCACTTGCACAAAGGCTGTATGTACAACAGCCAGCCTCCCACGTCAGCTCCCTCTTCCCCTCCTCTCTGGATAAATTAAGAGAAGTCTAGACTTGAGAACACCAGGTCAAAGAGGGTGGTGGGAGTGAGGAAAGGAGCTAAAAACAGAAGCTAAGTGAAAACCTGAGGCCCAGCCCTGAGGGCCTGAAACTCCCTCTGCAGTTGGCCTCACAGGAAAGAGGGAGACAAACAAGACTGCCTCCCTCGAGGTCTCCACACTCCTGGCAAAGAAGGGGGTCTTCTCAAAAAAAGGCAGGCTCTTGGGGACTCAAGAATAAAAGGATGGCTTCTCACTCTCCCACCCCACCCCCAAGAGCTCCTTCTGACCCACCCACCAGGTTTTCCAATCAGCTGTGCTCATCTGAGACCGAAACTGAAAGACAAACCAAACAAAAGAGCCTGAAGGAAACAGACAGTCCCGGGAACCAAAGTTGTTGTTTTTTTTAATTAATGTCCTGAGGAAATTGAGAGAAGATGCTGCGTGCACACATCAGGATTTTTTTTCCTCTTAAGGGGCAATCAGAAAACAGGAAAAAGCCCGAGGAAGAATTAAAGACATGACAGCCAAAACCCCATAATGTCAGGTTAATCATGAGAAAAGTACCAGAGAAATCACAACTAGGAGCATTCTACAAAATATCTCTTCGAAACTCTCAAGGTCACTGGAGACAAGGAAAACCTGGTAATTGCCAACCTAAGAGAACCTAAACGTGACAACTAACGTTGTATCCTAGAACAGAAAAAGGACATTAGGCAAAAATCAAGGAAATATGAATGAAACAGCCTCAATGTATAAACACTGGTTAAGTCGCCAGGACAAATGGACCATAATAATAGAAGATCTTTTTAAGAGAAACTGGGAGCAGAATACACAGCATCTCCAACTTTTCTATAAATCCAAACTATTCTCACAAATTTTAACTTTCACATCAGTAGAAGAAATGCAAGACAAAGGATCTCTCAGAAAAATTAACAAGGGGGATAAATGAATACTAGTCTCTACTCCTACCCCAAATTAGATTAATCCAAGGGTCCAAATTTAACTAAGATTTCCAGAACCACAAGAAGAGGGAAATTATCAAATAAAAGTTACCTGAGAAATTCCCAGAGCTGAAGTATACAAGACTGCAAGGACCTGCCAAGTGCTCAGAGAAATGGGGGTAAAAAGAACACAGGGCACAACGGGAAATCTCAGCACATTAGGGATAAAGACAAGAACCCCAAAGCTGCCAAAAGCCAACCATCACCCGCAAAAAAGGTCCCAGGGAGGAACAAAGGGATGGCAGTGAGTCCTCATGAGCCAGTGACTTGACTCTCCTGAGCATCATTAACCCTCCTATCCAGCTGACCGAGCCAAGTGTGGGGATGGAAGGACGTTTTCAACTCGTGACACAGGCCACAAAACATTTACGTTCTTAGAAAGTTGCAGGGAAACATGCTCTCGTGAACAAGAGGCAAATAAATGCAGTAGCCATTCCTGCCAGGAAGCCAGTTCTCCCTTCTTCCTTTCTAGAGGAAGTGACCTAGTCCTCCCCCAGGCAGACAAGAGGCCTGAGAGGCTGGCCCATACCCAGCTGGGCGAGGGGCACGCCTGGTCTAAGGGAAAAACTCAGCCTCCTTACCAGTGACCCACCTGGTTCATTAGGGACACCCCACACAGGACCAACACCCAGAGCCTGCCCACCTCTGGAGTTCTTATTTGAGCCAATAAATGTCCTTATTGTTTAAGACAGCTTAAGACAGTTGCTGTTACTCGATGCTCAGCTCCCCAACCAATGATACACACGGGATGCAAGACACAAGGGATCCAGCAGAGAGGACAAGACCCAGAGGGACCACCACCCAAGGCCCAAGGTGGCAGCTGCACTGCAGCAAGAGGGGACCGGCCCTGACGAGAGCAGGGCAGGGGTCCCCAGGGCAGACAGAACTGACACACCTTCTAAGGCACCTGGGCAACTACAAGACAGTACGTGTTGCATTTTATTGGAGCATTTGTAATCAAATGCTCCAGAATATAAGAAGTTTAAAGTACACTTCAATTTATAAATCTTTCCTAATTTGGTAGTGCTGTCTGTATCCTATTTAAAGAATTTTGTCTTCTCCAAGATCATAAAGCTAACTCTCCTGTTTTATTCTAGAAGCTGTTTTCTTTCATGTTTAGCTCTGTAATCTACCTAAAACTGATCCTGGATAGGATTTGGGGTAGAAAAATTCTCCCCCCCCCCCACCCCCATACAGAGAATCCAACTTTCCCAGTACTTCTTATTTAATATTATGTTTTTTAAAAAATGTTGGCCACACCCATGGCATGTGGAACCTTAGTTCCCCAACCAGATACTGAACCCATGACCCCACGCTAGAAGGCTGAGCCTCAACCCCCCGGCCACTGAGGAAGCCCCCTCCCGGTGCTTCTGAAAAGGCCGCCCTTCCCATTTGCTATGTGGCACCTTTGTCACAAACTAAGTGGCTATTCACGCGCAGCCTGTGTCAAGGGCAGCTCTGTCCTATCCAGCTATTTGCCTATCCTTCCGCCAACACTGCGATGCCTCACTCACTGTAGTTCTTACCAAGTCCTCACATCTAGTACCATGCTCTTCAGTACATCAGCTGTGTTCTTCGAGGATGCTTTGATTATCCTCGGCCTTTGATTTTCTTATCAATTTCAGAAATCGGTCACGGAATCCTGAGAGCAGTGTGGGGAGAGCTGACACAGCCTGACGACAAGCGCTGCAGTGTGGAGGACACTGCTCCTGCCCCGCGGCGGGCATGGCAGCAGCTAGCATCTCTGAAAACAGGCAGCCGTCCACCCAAGCCGAGCGAGGGTCTCCCCTGTGACCTGGCAGTTCCACTCTTAGGTATGAATCCAAGAGAACACATACTCACACGCATGAAAGATGTGTCAGAGTGTTCATGGCAGCCAGTACTATTCGGAATAGCTCAAAATGGAAACAAGCTAAAAAATCTATCACTAGAATCAACAAATACTATATTCACATGAAAGTGGAAGTGAAGTTGCTCAGTCGTGTCCAGCTCTTTGCGACCTCACGGACTGTAGCCTACCAGGCTCCTCCATGGGATTTTCCAGGCCAGAGTACTGGAGCGGGTTGCCATTTCCTTCTCCAAGGGATCTTCCTGAGCCAGGGATCGAACCCAGGTCTCCCGCATTACAGGCAGACACTTTACTGTCTGAGCCACCAGGGAAGCCACTATATTCACATAACAGAATACTATTTAACAATGAGAAGGAACAGACAGATGGTAACTCGGCTTACTGTGGTGATCTTTTGAAACGTGGAAAAATACTGAATCACTATGCTGTGTACCAAGAACCAATATAGTGCTGCGGGTCAATTAAACAAAGTACCAGTAATTAAGTAACTAAGTAACTATAACTCACTCACAGAAAAAGAGAGCAGATATGTGCCTACCGGAGGGGAGTGGAGAGGGAAAGGATGAAGGTGGTCAAAAGGTACAAATTTCCAGTCACAAGATAAGTAAGTCCCAGGGATGCAATGTATAACACGTAAACATAATTAACACTACTGTATGCTATATACGAAAATCTGTAAATCCTAGGAGTTCTCATCCGGGGGAAAAAACGTTTTTTCTATTTCTTTAATTTTGTTATCTGTATGAGATGACGTTCGCTAAACTTACTGTGGATAATCATTTCACAGTGTATGAAAGTCAAGTCACTATCCAGTACACCTTGTCAATTATATCTCAATAAAACTGGAAAAAAGATAAATGAGAAGGAATAAACTCACACACAACTACACGGGTGAAACTCACAAATACATGTAACAACACTGCTGAAAGAAGCCAGACACAAAAGCAGAATGAAAAGAGTCATTTTTACATGGGTAGGAAGTACACTCCACAAAGAAAATATAACTGTCATGAATCTATATTTATAGAATAATTTAAAAATGAAAAAAAATCACTATAAGTATAGAACATTGGAAAACACAGAAATCTCTAAACCTTGGTCTTAAGTAAGATTTGATCTAAAGCCCACTCAAAACAGAAACTCATGAATCATGTGAAAAGGTACATCAGCAAACATGTTCAAAAAGTTACTCTCTGTGTGACTTTAAGGAAAGCCCCAAATCCTGAAAGAGCAAAAATCTCTGACCACGGTGCAATGAAACAAGATGTAACGAAAGGAGAAGTAACAATAATGCTATCCGTTGGAAAACCTAAAACTCCCTCTTAAAAAACTTTTGACTCAAAGGGGAATTCAAAATCATAGTTGCAGGATACCTAGAAAATAGCATAGATGTAGAAAGAACACCATACGTGAAACAAAGACAAATTTGTACTCAGAGGAAACTTAATCTAAAAACTTAAAATTCCTAACAGAAAAGAATGAAATTAAGCATCTGATAAGAAGTCAGAAAAAATACACAACTGAATGCGAAGGCAAGCAGAAACAATTAACAAAGAAAACAGCCAAAAGTAACTTAATGAGCATATTTGAATAAAGCTGAAATTTAAAACAGGAGTTCTTTAGAACAAAAAATAAAATAACCACTTAGAGAAAAGTACTTATACCCTCAATTACAGGCAAGACACCAAAGCTCAGGGAAGTTAAATGACTGGCCCAAGGTCACTAGCTTCAGGTTAAGGCACAGCAAATCCTGAACTTGAACCCAGTCAAGTCTGACATCCAGGAGTGCTGGGCACTGGAGAAACACCTGCTACTGTGATTACAGGGTCCACACTGACCACCAAGGGGCCCAGGCCCAAAATAAAAGGCCCACAGTTCTCCCAGACTCTGTCCGTACCCCTGGGGCCATGGTGACTGTGCAGGAGAGTCTGGCCCAGGGTGGAGTGGGGTCTGAGCAGGAAAGCATCAGGTAAAGAACCCCACTCTTAATTTAGGGTCCAACGGGCACATGGTGTGCGCTGGCTACAGGCTCCTCACCCACTGGGGTCTGCCTTGTGTCTCCCCAAGCACAGCACTTGCTCAGTGGTTCCGGTGACCATCGTCATCATTGCTGATCTACTTAAAATTCTTACAGCTCCTTCTTTCACGGGCAGTGGGGTCAGTCCCTGTTCACCTAGCTCAGCGGCACACTGGCTTGAGCTGAGGCCTGAGAGAGGACTCGGATAGAAATTCATTTGCAATCTGCAGACAGCTACTGGCCTATTTCACCTTTTCAACATGCAGTTCACTTAGCAAGTAGAAAAAAATTTTTAAATAAAAAACTTAAGGCAATTTCAACATACAGCCAGGGATGGACAGCTGGACGGATGTGCCACATAAAGGTCTCCCTGCCCAGGGTCAAAACTTAGCAAGGACCTGGCAAATAAAAGAAACACAGGACACATAAGTTCTATTTCCGTTTCTCCTTCCTTTTCTGCCTCCAAATAATGGCGAATTATCAAGTGAGAAGCACTCTGCAAATGCCATCGCAATCTATATTGTAAAATCTGATTTAGCAGAGAACAGAAGTTAGAGATGGCATTTGTATTGGATTGTTCCTTTTAACCAGCTCAACAGAGCAATTTCTGAGGACCAGCGATATATAAACAGACATGACTGAATTGATTAGATTCCTGTGACCCCCATCAGGGCCCCAGAACCAGGAGGTGAGGCACTTGGGGTGAGTCTGAGCAAAACTCAAGAGTCTGGAAGATGCTCTACCAGGAAAGAGCCAGTAAGGCACCAATCCGCACCAACCCAGGGGTCTGGCCCATTGGTACATGTCTTCATTTAAATTTATATGGGTTACCTCTGTAATTAGTTATCTCTATTAACTAACAGGTATTTCTAATACACATTCAGTGTAACAAATTCAAATGGTCCTAAAATAGGCAAAACAAGTCAATCCAACTCAAAAGGTAACAATGTGAACTTGGTGGATGCTGTGTAAAGCTATCAGCAGTTTTTTTTGTGGTCTTGGACTTTATAGATGAGGGTTGTTACTGTATCATGCAGAAACTTGCTTTCTTTTATTATTGCTTGCTTTCTTTTTATTATACATGTGGTCTTTTTGTTTTTTGTTGTGTTTTTTTTTTTTTTTTCAAAAAAATGCATACCACCCTGAGACTCTTTTTAATGTCTGCCTAGTATTTCACTGCACATTTGTGCCACATTTGTTTACCCATGCTCTCCAGACATGTAACTTATTTCCAACCTCGTCCTGTGACAAATAATGCTACAGCTAACGTCCTGCTACATATAACTTTACACGTGGGCCAATACTCCTGTACTGTCTGACATTTCTACGAAGCCTATTTTTAGTCTGTGCCCAAAGAACCGCAGGGCAGACAGGGAGGTGAGGAAGGAGAGAACTGGGACGCCATCCAGAGAAACCAGCAGGGCTCAGACCACAGACCTCTATAATCAGGTTTATCACATGGGAGGCCCTCCGGCAGCTCATGCCCACGGGGATGTGGCACACAGCACCCTTAGAACAGACCCTGCCCTCCTCAGGCAGCCCTCCTCCACCCACCGGCCTCCCCAGCTTCAGGCTGCACGCGGCCCCAGAGGAGGCTTGTTAGCATACAAAGCATTCCACCTGGAGGGCAACACCTCCCTCTAATCCGAGCGGGGAATTACTCCACCAGGCTGGCAGAATAGTAATTACAGCTGTGCAGAGGATCCTGCCAACAACGCTGGGGTGGCCGTCCTCACTGTGGCCCCCGAAGATGAGGGAGTGGAGGCTGAGAGGTGAAGGACCAGGCCAAAGTCGCATCACGCCCTCTCGCACTCTGTCATGCCCATGCAGAGCTAAGCTGCGTGCAGCAGGGTGTGTGTGCTGTGACAGAGATGGTCCATCAATAACCAAGCACCCCAAGCCACTCCTCTTTGAAGAAAATAAAATCCTAATATACTGAAGGCAGGGCTTCCCTGGTGGCTCAGATGGTAAAGAATCTGCCTGCAATGCAGGAGACCCCGGGCTTGATCCCTGGGTCAGGATGATCCCCTGGGGAAGGGAATGGCAACCCACTCCAGCATTCTTGCCCTGAGAATACCACGGACAGAGGAGCCTGGTGGGTTACAGTCCACGGGGTTGCAGAAGAGTCAGACACGAATGAGTGACTAACACACACATACTGAAGGCACAGGCTAAAAGGGCCAGGTTGGTTTCAACGCTCTTCAACAAAGTCCAAAGGACTATAGCCCGGGAACCCGTATGCCATTTATTCTCAAAGCCTCAGACTCCAGAGGAAACCCAGGACAATGACAGTCCAGGGCCACCAATCAGGCAAGACCAGGTCTGAAAAGAAAGAACCCCAAAAAGGAGGGCCAAGTGTTGCCCAGGGGCTTTCAGGAGGATGCCAATCTGTCTTTTCAGCACTGGAGAAGAGGAGCCATGCGCCCGCATGCACACAGGCTGACTTTCAGTTCAGTCGTGTCTGACTCTGCGACCCCATGAATTGCAGCAAGCCAGGCCTCCCTGTCCATCACCAACTCCCGGAGTTCACTCAGACTCACGTCCATCGAGTCTGTGATGCCATCCAGCCATCTCATCCTCTGTCATCCCCTTTTCCTCCTGCCCCCAATCCCTCCCAGCGGGTTATTAATGAGAACTGGCTATCACAGGACCAGCCCCCTCCAGACAGAGCTCTGCTCTTGCAGCCCCCGTTGCCCAACTATCACAGACTGTGCTGCCCCTTCCCAACAAGGCCACGTCACAGAGCACACGCCCACCTTGCCCCCGCTCCCCGGACTCCCCACGCCAACACCTTGTCACTCGCCTGACGCTCTGTGGAGAGCAGCGCCTGGCGAACGCTATGCTCTGCGGCTGCCAGACACGACCGACACGGCACGAGGACTCACCCGAGCAGAGAGAGCGACCATGGCCCTTTCTGGGCAGGAAAGGACCAAAGTGACGGCGCTGGGGGGCCACACAGAGCATGTCTTAAGTATATACACTTAAAGATAGGTTCCTATCTCCTGTTTCCCGGTGGTCACGTCAGGGTAACAGCTCACAGGTGACTAAAACATTCCCATTACTAGAAAACGAAATTATTTAAGACAGCACTCATCTCTCGATCTGAAAGAGAGAGCAACTGCAAGGAATGACCTGTCTCCTACCCTGTGTACTTTCTGGAGTGTCTGGGGTTTGTGGAACGGGCCTGTCCTGCCATTCCATTGCATTCTTTAGTGCTTAGATAAACTGAGCTGTGAGAACCCCTGCTGGCTCAGTCAGCAAGGAACCTGCCTGCAACGCAGGAGACCTGGGATCGACCCCTGCGTGGGAAAGATCCCCCAGAGAAGGAAATGGCACCCCACTCCAGCATTCTTGTGGGGATAATCCCATGGACAGAGGAGCCTGGCGGGCTACAGTCCATGGGGTCACAAGGGTCGGACACGACTGAGCGACTGAACCACCACCAAACCTGGCGGTACGGAATCGACACGGCGTCCTGCTTCTGAGCTGACCAGCTGCCATCAGCACAGCAACCCTGGGAGGCAGGTTCCATCCCCTCTGGGCAGACTGAGAAACAGGGGCTCACATATGGAAACAGGGGTGAAGGAGGTCTGTTTAAGGTCCAGAAGGTCTGTCTGCCTGACGCCATCAACTTCAACAAACCTTGTCTTTATTCTTTTCAAGACATTTACCTAAAACTCTCCAAGAAAGAACAAACTCAGTGAAGGGCAGCAGGCAGTGACCAGACGCTCCTGTTGGGCGTGTTTACCTTGGAGAGAGTGGACAGTAAGGAGAGCGCCAATGCCCCAGGGAGGCCCTTGGTTACACTGTCTGAGCTCCTGCCGGTGAGCGGGGGTGCTGTGAGGCTTGGGTTTAAATCTTTAGCACAGGGCTGAGTACACAATTAGAAACCTCAACCTCCAGCGAACTAAAGAGCCCCAAGTGTATAAGCCTGCCTGCTCCAAACCCCCAGGCCCTCAGCTAGTGCTGGATCCAGGAGCCATTAATAGCTACTGTTTACTGAGCGCCTGCCCACCTGTGCCAGGCACCTTAGAAACACTTCAGCATAGGACCCATTGAATCCTCCCCCAGTGCTAGGAGGCAGGTGTCACTGTGACATTTTGCAGACAAAGAGAATGGAGACTCCAGAAGATTAAATCATCTTAATCACCCAGCTCACAAGTGGAAGAACCTGGATATGAAGACAGCTGACCAAAGCCAAGGGCTACTCTCCCTCAGGAGAAGGAATTTAAGGGATTCTATCCAGGTTCCAACTAACAATAACAAGCGCAAGGGCTGGCACTCTATTCCCCACGGCACCCTGCCCGGGCACTCGTCTCCCGGAGCACCTGGCCTGATGAAATCCCACCCAGGCATTTCCAGGGGCTTCGTTTCCGTAGTCACTTCGCCCACTAGGTGTGAGCTCCCAGAACAGACAGGCGGGGAAAGTGGGGGCCAGAGACAAGTGGGTGAGTGAAGAACTGGGAGCAAGAGGGCAGCGGCCCCCAGATAACCCCTCCCACACAGCAGCCGCACCACTAGCAGCAAGACCACCGAGGGCTGTGATGCAAGCCTCAGAAACCCACGGAAGGGCTTCTGTGAGAGCTCCCCCGCGGGGGCGGTCCCTGAATGCACAGAGGCTAGAGGAAAACAACTGTGCCAAGCCCCACGACTTTAACTGAAAAGGAAAATCAAAGGAAACCTGGCTGCCTGTGCCTCTCCGCACACCACCCCCACCAGCCCCCATCGGCCTCATCTGAGCAGATGCCCAGGCACCTGCACTGGAGTCCTCGGGAATGCCACCTCTGCTGTGCCTGTCAATGCCAATCAAACGCTGAGATCCTACACCAGACCACAGGAAGCCTTCAACAGTCGCTGCTTTTAATTTGGGAAACGTGTGCGCCCAAAATGACCTCAAATGATGATTCATTTAGAAAAGCCCCCAGTTCAGAAACACCCACTCTCGTATACTATTTTATGTAAATTGGCACAAATTTTTTTAAAAAAGAGTTTAACGGAACTCTTACCGAAACGCTACTCAACGGGAAGACCCCACACTACAGAAACATACTCTCAAGTGCTATCACATACAAATTATATGTTTATGAAGACAAATTCGACTGAATTTCACCAAAATTGTATTATTATCCAAAAATTAGAAATAGCCCAATGTCCACCGATAGGAAACAGGGTAAAATCATGTGAATCCACAGATCATTCTTTGTAGTTGCTAAAATAAATAATGTAATCAGTCTACACAAGTGTCATGGAGCACACCAAGACATTAAGTGAGGGGCAGCCTGCTGTAGGTATATACACACACACACACACACACACACACACACAAGGGGAATGGATACACACATACGACATTAAGTGAGAGGGACAGCCTGCTGTAGGTCTACATACACACGCGCACGCGCACACACACACACACACACGGAATGGATAATGTGCATAATTTTTCTTCCCTGCTTTCAAACAACGGTCTCCTTTCAGAAAGACTGGGGAAGAACCCTTATATTTTTCAATACAGATTTAATTTTCCTAAGTACTTTCTAAAACAAATCAACTGGGACTATCTGGGCCAAGGTTAAGATTAAGATCTATTTTTGTTTTCTTCTTCCATACACGTTCATATTTTTTAAAAAAACTTACAAATATTATTTTAAAAACATTAACAATATGATAGATCTGTATATATTAGTCTGGGGGAAAAAAGCTCATGGTTAAGTTTGAAAATGAAGAAAAGAACAGCATGAGCCCACCTTTGCTCTTTAGTATGAGAAGGATAAACACACCGAACCATAAATGACGCCTATTGCCTTAGAAGCTGAAGAGAAGAGCATTCATTTTTCTACACACACTTGCTTTTTTTTTTTTCCCAGTAAGTATATTTTTGCAATTAATTTTATATCAGAAAGAATTCCACTTTATGCTTCAGGGCAGTGTTCCACTCTCCCCAACTATTTCTGAACACTCAGCCCATTCAGACCCATGGACAGGTTGGCCCTCCCAGACCAGCCTGTGTGTTCTGCACGCCCTGGAACAGAGCAGTTCTTTAAGCTCTGAACTGGATGTAAACAACACCTGCCAAAAAAAGCTCTAAAGAAACAAAGGAACCGTGGAGAGAGTGCTGGAGGTGACCTCCTTTTTCCAGTTGGTGCGGCAGTGAGATTCACCCCCCCAATTCCACACAGAGATGAGCTCGAAGCACGTTGGGAAAATCAACTCAAGGCCTGGAGCTGAAGTCCTACCCCACCCCCCCAGCATTCTCACCACATCCACACTGAAGGGCCTCGTGCTCTGGAAAGCAAGCTGACTCACTAGCTTTCTACTGCAGCCCAGGCATTTCAACTTAGAAACACATTTTTAATACTCCAGGGCTCCCTGTTTTCAAGAGGAGCTTACTTCAAGTCAGCTACGTTCTCTAGAAGGCCTTCCCTGACCGCCTGAACCCGGGCCGAGCTGGGCTCAACTTCTCACCCGACATGTACGGGTGGAGGGCCATCTGTGTGAGACGCAGAGCATCAGGAGGCGGGAAGTGAAGAATCTGCTTCACGTGACACGCATTCCACTGGGGCGTAAGAGCGAGTCAAAAAAACACAACAAAAATGTTGGGCAGTTCCCAGGCAGTCCAGTGGTTAGGACTTTGCGCTACCACTGCAGGGGGCCCAGGATGGATCCCTAGTGGGGAAACTAAGATCCTGCATGCAGGGCAGCACAGAAACAAACAAACAAACAACAAAAATAAAAAAACCCAAAGTATTTCTAAGTTGTAGGCCATCTACAGACAAAGGGATAAACAAAAGGTGGTCGCTGAGGGCATAACATAGACTGCTGCTGCTTAGTCGCTTCAGTCTCGTCCGGCTCTGTGTGAGCCCACCAGGCTCCTCTGTCCGTGGGATTCTCCAGGCCCTCCTCCAGGGGATCTTCCCAACCCAGGGATCAAACCCAGGTCTCTTGCATTGCAGGCAGATGCTTTTACAGCTGAGCCACCAGGGAAGCCTGTAAGAGACTACTGTTCAGCCTTAAAAAGGAATGGAATTCAGACACATGCCACAACAACACAGACAGATGAGCCCTGAAAAACCACGCTGAGTAAAAGAAGCCATTCACCAAAGGACAAATATTGGACAATTCCACTTATCTGAGGGACCCAGGCCAATCAAACTCATAGAGACAAACAGTAAACTGGAAGTTGCCAGGGCCTGAGGCAGGGGGAATGGCTGGTGGGGGTCGGGAGGCATGTTAATCAGTGCAGAGTTCCAATGTGCGGGGACGATCAAGTTCTAGAGACAAACAGTGGTTGCACGACACTGGGCATGTACTTAATCCTACTAGGCTGTACACTTAAAAATGGTTACAATGGTAAATCTTATGTCATTTCTATTCCACAATAATTTTTTAACAAAACAACAATGAAAAAAACCAACCCTGTATTTAAAGTTGTGAAAAGAAAGCAAGAGGAAAAAAGCAAATAGAGAAGCAGCACGGGCTAGGAAGAATCACGGAGGGTGATGATGGAGATGGGCTGAGCGGCTTGGAAGGCCTCTCTAAGGAAGTGCTATCTCCCCCCACTGGACATGAGCTCCTGAGGAACATGAGTGGAGCATCCACATCTAAGCCCCAGAACAGTAAGTGTCTAAATCGAGACCTTTGTCCACATCCAAGCCAGGAAACAGAGTAAGACCCCAACTCCACTCATCAAAGGGCTTCGCCAGGACTGAGACACCCAGAACTCAGTGGTCTAAGAAGGAAGCCACCTTGTGACCGAGGCTGGACATAGAGGTAGCCACGGCTGCAGGAGACACTGTTGCTGAGCCAAAGCAGGAGCCTGCACACCCTCCAACTGGGAATTCCACCAACAGGAAACAGCAACGTGGACCCAAGGCTTGGTAAACAAGGATGCTCCCTAAAGTCTTGTTTGTAAGAACACAAAGTGGGTAACAACAATCTAATAATGGAGGATTAAGTAAATCATGACATATCCATGTAACAGCAACTATTATTATTATTAAAAAATCATGTTTTCAACAACGTGGGGAAATATACTATAACATTAAGAGGATCTATAATCCCTGAATAGTGTATATAGTAGTATTTTCTAATTTTGAAAAAAACATATAATCAAAGGAAGGAAATCCACGAGTCTTAATGCAGTTGCCTCTGGATGGTGAGGTTAGAGGTGATTTGTGTTTTTATTTTTGTCTTTATTCCTTTCAGTATTTTGCAGTCCCCCTACCCCTCAGGGGAAAGGTTGTTTTTTGGGGAAAAGTACTTAAAGGGCCTTGCACCATGCCTGGCCAAAGTCCGGCAGTGACTTCTAAAAGCAACACATACTGTTTCTGCATTACCACAAGGAGGAAAAGGCTGGCAGCTTTCTTGAAAGGAGGAAGGATACAGAGCAGAGCTACAAAACCAGCTGCAGAGGTGAGAGTGGAAGGAAGTCACCTGGCAGAATGTGAAGGACTGCCAGCAACTCAAGATAGACCACGCTCTGCCCACAGACACCTCTCCACCTGCACAGCTTCACAAGCCAACAGCCTCACAGGAGCAACCCAGCCCTGAGCTCAGGCCGCACAGAAAACCACCACCAAAAAAGAGCAAGCACAGCTCAGAACAAGCCCAACCAAGACTTTTGGCTCAACTCAGGAAGGCAGGCCTCCCTCCCAGAGCAGATTCCCACGTGCCACCCAGAGAGGCACAGCGACAGCACTACAGCAAAGCCCAGGTCCCCCTGTTCCCAGGGGAGACGCCAGTCCAAATGGCACCTCGCTCACCCAAAAGCCTGTCTAAACAATTCTATTCAAATCAGGAAGCTCACCCTCTCCCACCTCTCTCTCATCTCCAGCACCACAGGCCATGCCTTTTCTTTTTTTGCTTTACTTTATTTTTTGGTTGTGCCCCAAGGCACGTGGGATCTTACTTCCTTGACCAGGAATCAAACCTGCACCCCCTCTGTTGGAAGCACAGAGTCTTCTAGTGGTCTTAACCACTAGACCACCAAAGACGTCCTTACTTTTCTTTTTTAAATTGAAGTACAGTTGATTTACAACATGTTTAAGGTGTACAGCAAAATGATCTAGTTACATATATTTTTCTTTTCAGATTATTTTCCCTTATACACTATTACAAGATACTCAATATAGTCCTGTGATATACCTCGTTGCCTCTTTTTCACTGAATTTTATAGTTGATTTACAATTCCTGAGTTTCAGGAAAATGACTCAGTTATATGCACATATATTTTCCAAATTATGCCTTTATTTCTTTGTTAAAAGGACAAATCCAAGGTTTAAGTCTGTACAAGCCCTAGGAAAAAAAATCTTAAGAAAGAAATCAAGCTATGATTGGAAAAGAAGCCAGTCTAGTTTGCCCTGACTAAAATATGAAATTCAGGACACAAACCCCAACACCTCTCTGTTAGAAATTTTCTTTTTCACAGGGAAATGCACTGCTTTAAAATCTAGTGTAGATAGGCCCTATTTAACACCTGCCCACCCATAGCAAGATACACACCTTTGACAAAAGAGAAGCCTCATTATCAAATTTAGAAATAAATGTACTGGCCCAACTGCCCTATTCTGGTTTGAAATAGAAACAAATACAGAAATGAACAATCTTAAAGCGGTAGAACAATGAGACATACAACCAGCATACAGCCATTAGCAACATGAGTCAGTACTTTGTGCAATAAAAAAAAAAAACTTGGAAGCACAATAAAACAATCCTTCAGAAAAAAAAAACAACCCTGATTTTTAAAAGGGAGTAGGGAATGGGCCAACCAAAAGGCTTAACAAAAATCCCTGGGCCAGGCTCCAGGCAACTAGACCGGGCAGGAACTAGTTCTGACTTGCCATTCCTGAAATTCCTCTCTCCCAAGGTTTTCTGGTTCTTCCTTCCCCAGACTCTCTTTTTACCCATTTGGGCTTGAAGGAGACTGGAGAGGACCCAGAATGTTTAAGCAGAGACAAGCACCTACAATTGGCTGAAACAAGCCCCTCCACCGTGCAGGTAGCATCAGGGAGCCAGTCAGAGCTGAAATTCACAGGTAAATAAAAAGGTTGTGGAAGGGGCAGTGAATTCATCACATCACCACCCAGCTAACCTCCACAGTGCTGGGCCAGACTGAAATCAGACGGAAAGGATGGGCCAAGAGGCAGGAAGTAGGGAAAATTGAAAGGATGACTTGACCCACTAGAACGTCTCAGTCACACAGCCAGGAGGCCAGAAGGTTCCAAGGAGGTTTTAAAAAAAAAAACCACACACAGAGAACAAAACAAAACCAAGGTGGTTGTGGGAATGCCAGAATGAACTGAAACAAATTCCCCACTGACTGCAGAACCACCTTATGTTCAAGCAGAGTCTCCAGGGCCCTTTACAAACAAGCTATAGGTTTGGTCCAGAGGTAACTTAGGTCTCAGTCCCTACCCGTGGCCAAGACTGGGGTCAGTCTCCCCAAACTAGCCTCAGTCCTTCCTATGGTCTCCCACAAACAGCACAAACCTCAGACTTGGCTGAGTAGCCTCTCTCTTTTGGCTTTTCTGGTGCTACAAGGCAAAATAAAAACATCAGCTACGGACAGAATTTGGGGTGGTTCCATCCACCAAAATGACAGGAGCAAAAGATCACGAATTAAAAAGACACCAGAAAACCAGATAACCAACAAAAACATACATACATACATTTTCATCACCCTCCCATGGATGGAAGTGCTTTGCTGCAAATAGTATGTGAGGCTCCCAAGAGCCCCAACAGACACCCAAGGCAAGGTGTAATTATTCCCATTCTACAGATGCAGGAGCTGAGGCTGAGACTTGCGTAAGCTAACCCAATGAGGACCAGAATCCAGGCTCCAAGGGACACATGTGTCCAAGCAAATGTTTATTTGCCATTCCCGACGGAAAGCAGTTACCCTCAAGAGGCAAGACTCCCTGGGCCTCTGCTTGTTGTCCTCAGCCTCCAGCATCTCATGTTTTCTGCTGTGCCTTAAATCCAGTTGCGGGAACAGCCTCAGAAAGGGCAGGCACCCCGATCCCAGGGGATAAACCCACTGCCACACAGCCCAGATCGATGGAGTTCCTGAGTGCTCCAAAGCCTGCTCTTCTCCAGCCTGGTCTCCCCACTGAGCCCCAGTGCTGAAGGAGCAAGAGCCCAGTGATGTTCCGTGCCCTGCAATCCTTCTCCCTGGCCGTGCCTCAGCCCAGCACCTGTAGCATCTGCCTGACCGCTCAGCATGAAGGGTGGCACCACCAGTGGCTCAGCTTCCATCCTGGGACTTGATGGCAGGTGTACAAACAGCCACAGGAGAAACCACCATTAAGCACCAACTATGTGCCAGGCCTTAAGAGGGAGAGGATGCAAGGTCCCTACCTGTGTCAACGAAGGCTCTGGGAATCTGAGCTATTTGACAGAAGCAGGGCTTGCACCTCAAAGTCAGGGCCTCCCCAGGCCCACTTAACACCCCAGCACTGCGCAAACAGGGCTAGATGGCTGCAAGTGGATTCCCAGAAACCATGCTGAGACTTCAAATGGACGGTTACAGGAACCCAACTGGATGATGTACAAAGCCACTTAAAATGCACACAAAACCTTACAGAAAAACAACAATCTCAGGGACAAGTGAACAATCCTGTGAACCAAAGCCTTCTAAAGGTTTCTCTCGGGCAGCCATGTAGCAAATGACACACTCCGGAGAGCTCTCAGCCCCCCACCACCCCCCCTTCCTTCAAGCGACCATTCGGCTGAAAAACACCTCCTCGGCTCGCCTCAAGGTGGGCTTGGACCTCCCACGGTATTTCGAAAGAGGGAGAAAACGGTTTAAAAAAAAAAAAAACCGCCTTCCAATTTTACGAAGGCAAATCCACTCTTCAGAGGCCCGCGATTTCAACAGTGCTGGGTTTTACTTGGGGGGGGGGTGGGGCGGGGAGGAAGAGAGGGAAAAAAAAAACCATCTGGCAGGCCCTGAGCGGGGAGAGATCCAGTTTATTATTGAACATTTTCAGCAACAGAGCATTAAGTGTTTTGAAAATAATGCTCTCGTTCCCGCACTCAAAGCGCGGCCGTCTGGGCGACTGTGAGCCCCCGGCCCCTCGCACCCAGGACGGCAACCCTGATCACCAACTTCGGGGACACCCGGCGAGGGGCGAGGGACTCCGCCCCCCCGGCCCCGAGGGTCGGCCCCGGGCCCCGGCCCTGCATCCCGCGGCCGCTCTCAGGAGGAAGCAAGATGGGGGGCCGGGCGGCAGGAAACCGGCCCAGACTCCTCGGGCCGCCGAGACACCCGCGGCCGCCGGAATCTGGGCCGGAAAGGCGACTCCCCGGGCTCTCCGCAGCCTCGGCCGCCCCGCGGCCCCTCCCTCGGAGGCCCCCCAGCCCCGGGGGCGCCCCGACCCCGCCGCGCGCCCGAGCCTAGGCCGCTCGTCGCCGCCACAACAATGGGGAGAGGGCCGCCCGCCGCACCCCCCGCCCCACGGTCGCCCCCAGCCCGGCCCCGCGGGCCGACGGCGGCGGCGCGGGGCGGGCCGATCCCCCGCGATCGCGGACAAAGGTCGGCCCGGCCCGAGCGCCGCTGTCAGTCAGCAGCCACCGAGAGACAAAAGCCGGCCCGCGCCGCGCCGCCTCCATCTTTTAGCGCCGCGCCCGCCGCCGCCGCCCCGGCCCCGCGCCGCCCCCCGCCGCCCGGCGCCCCGGGCCCACCTGGTCTAGTTCCGCGGGCGCGACTGGGCCTGGCGATGGCGATCGGGCGGCGGTCAGGCGGCGGGATGGCGGCGGATTGCGAGGCGGCGGCGCGGCTGCTCGCTCGCTCGCTCGCTCGCTCCCTCCCTCCCGGGCTCGCTCGTCGCTCGCTCGCTCGCTCGCTGGAGCCTCGGAGCCTGTGTCTCGCCGCTCGCCTCCCTCCAGCGCTCGGCTCCCCGCCCCCCCGCCTGCCGCCGCCCCCGCCTCCGCCCGCCTCCTCCTCACGCCGCCACCGCCGCCGCCGCCTCAGCCCGCAGCCGCGCCTCGGCCCGCGCAGCGCCCCCTGCCGCGCCTCCGGGGACCGGCGGTCGCCTCCCGCCTCCGGGCCCGGAGAGGGGGGGCTGGGGTCCCGGGAGAGGGGGGTCGAGCTCGCGCGAGGGACCCAGGGGAGGGCCTGCAGGGCCTAGGAGACGAAGCCGGGGGTAGGGGGCCTGGGAGAGGGGGAATCTGGGACGGGGGCCCCCTGAAGAGGCCGGGGGAGCCAGGGGGGAGGGGTGCCCGAGGGGCGGGGCTGAGGGAAAGGGAAGGAGGCCCTGAGGCGGGGCTGGGTCGGGAGGCGGGCCGAGCGGGCCGGAAGAGGGGGTGCTGGGCTGGAGGGGGCCAGGGGCGGGCGAGGCCCTGGCGCAGGGCGGCTTGGGAAGCGGGGGGGAAGTCGGGGGGCGCGCGGGGGGCGGGGAGAGCCCGGATCCCCGCCCCCCGCCCCCCCTTCCTGCAGAACTGCGGCGCCCGCCGCCAGACGGGGAGCCCGGTGCTGTTACAACACGTTATTTCACAGAAGCCCGGAAAGGGAGCCGCAGGCATCATGCATTGTTAATTCAAAAGCAAGATTGTCGCCCAGTCTAGATACTTTATTACATTTTCGTAAGACGGACAATAATAAACTCAGCCTCTTGAGTGTGTGTGTGTGAAGGCCAAACAAAAGGTCAGGGAGAAGGCACGCTGCTCCGGAGACCTCTGCGGTCTGAGGGCTCAGGGGGCATTCTCGCCTTTTATTCTGGATACTTGGGCACTTAGGAAAGCAAGCGATTTGAAAGAGCAAAGACAAAGAAATGTATCTGGAGCCGGGAATCCAAATCGTCTCTGGCACTTGTCCATACACACAGTCAGCACCGACGGGGAGCGGCCAGCCGCGGGGGAGTGATTGGTTTCCTTTCATCCCAGCTGTTGAGCGGATATTGATTGTTCCAATTCACAGGTGAGACACGGAGACTCTGAGAGGTGAAGGAACTTGCCCAAGGCCACACAGCCAGACTTGGGAGGAAAGTTAACCCGCTTCAACTTAACTCGGATCAGGGTGAAGTTTATGCTTAGCACTGAGCACCGCAGTGCCTGACACATAGTAGGCGCTCAGTGAATATTGGTTGGTTTGTAGAATGGCGATGAATGAGTGTCCGGCCCTTGACTGTCTTGGCTGGAAGGTAAGGGACTCTGGAACTCTTTAAGAATCAGGAGGTTATCTCTTTTATTATCTGGAGAGAGAGGACCAAAAAAAAAAAAAGATTAAAAGTTTGGAGGGTTTTGAGTGCTCTGGAAAACAGGTGAGGAAATACTACAGATGGCAGGCAGGGAGAAAGTCAAATGGACAAGAGAAAGGAGAGTGACGCCCTCTGGGGACAGCAAAGGCTGCTAAGTCCCTGGGAGTTGAAATGGCGTGCTTCACGAGCACCAGGAAACCCGGCTTTTGTCCCAGTCTCAGGAAATCATTTTCATCCTGCACTTCTCTGGGGTGACAACAGCCACAATGCTAGGTACTGTTTATTGAGCACTTTTCCGGGCTGGGCAGGCTGGTAAGCATTTTAGAAGAGATAACTCAATACATGGGAAACAGTTATTATTGTTCCCACTTGATGGATAAGGAAATTGAGGTCATGGGTGGTGGAGCAAGGATTTGACCCCAGCTGTGCTGGTCTGTGGGGAAAACAAGGCGAAGATGCTGGAGCAGGGAGAGGGGCTGTTATCCTTGGACTAACACTGTCAGTTAGGGCTGGTACCTGGGGTTTCTCCAGGACCCTGAAAGTGTCCATCAAGCTCTCCCAGAACTGAAGACCTAGAGAGGACAGAGGTAGGAAGGAGAAAGGGATCAGAGTATGAGGGCTGGACCAGGGCTGGTCTTTGGGGTCATTTATCCCCAGGAGACCACGGGCAATGTAGAGGGGAACAATCAATGAGCCAGTTTCATTTCGTTCAAGTCACTAAGAGGGCGACAGAGGATGAGATGGTTGGATGACATCACCGATTCAGTGGACATGAACTTGGGCAAACTCCAGGAGATGGTGAGGGACAGGCAAGCCTGTGTGCTGCAGTCCATGGGGTCGAGAAGAGTCAGACATGACTTGGCAACTGAACAACAACTATAAACAGCAGTAGTCAGAGCTGGAACATTGAAAGGAAGTGCGAACTGAGTGGCCCAAGCAAGGCAAAGCTGGGGAGAGCTGGCATGAAGCAATGGACAAGAGAGAGTTCAGTTTTTTGTTTTTTTGTCATTCAGTAGCTAAGTTGTGTCCTACTCTTTGCAACCCCACGGATTGCAGCATGCCATGCTTCCCTGTCCTTCACTATCTCCCAGAGTTTGCTCAAAGTCATGTCTATTGAGTCAGTAATGCCCTCCAACCATCTCATCCTCTGTCACCCGCTTCTCCTCTTGCCCATAGTCTTTCCCAGCATCAGAATCTTTTCCAATGAGTTAGCTGTTTGCATCAGGTGCCAAAGTATTAGAGCTTCAGCATCAGTCCTTCCAATGAACATTCAAGGTTGATTTCCTTTAAGATTGACTGGTTTGATCTCCTTGCTGTCCAAGGGACTTTCAAGAGTCTTCAGCTCCACAGTTCAAAAACATCAATTCTTTGGCACTCAGCCTTCTTTGTGGTCCAACTCTCACATCCATACATGACTAGTGGAAAAACCATAGCTTGTTCAGCTTAGGGTTTTTTCTTCTTCTTCTTTTAAATATTCAGAAACTATGCTTATGAGTGGAGAAATCTCTTCGAACCCCCAAAGTGAGTCAGAGGGAGGATTCCATCTATTTCTCACAGCAAATTGCAGATTTTATGAATCCATAATTTTATTTGTCCCAAAATGTGTTCACTGTTTTTGGTTACATTGAAATTTAATATTTTTGTATAACACATGCATATATTTCTTCATTCATGATTTTCTTTTCTAAAACCACATAATGGATAGATTTTTATTTCCTTTGCATTAATTTCACATGGAACATGGAAAGCCCATCATTGGTCATATTCAGGTCTTTTTTTTTCTTCTTAGCCCTTTGGAAAGTTGCCTCCCTTTGTGCTCCCTCTTCTTCCTCTCTCTCTCTCCTTTTTTCCCCTCTACTTTCTTCTTCTTTAACCCCAGTGGCACACTCCAACCTTCCCTCTATCACAGTCCCAGTCTTCCTGGTGGTCCTCATCTTTGTGCATATCTGTGGCCCCTACAAGACTAGGAGCTCCTCCAGACAGACTCAGTGAATTCTTCATCTTTTTAATTCCCCTAGCCCACAATCTGTATCACATCGTAGGTGCTTAATGAGAGATGATTGCATGAAAGAAGAAAAAAAAAAAAATGAAGGGACAGAGAATCTTGAAGATCAGAATTTGACCTCTGCTGGTGCTCTATAGTCTTGGCCTCAAAAGGAAGCCAGAAAAGCTGCCTCTCATCACTCCACTGCCTGGAGAGCCTGAGACTTTGCCGGGTTTCTTTCATGCCTCCCTCAGGAGTATTCACCATTGGGACTCCCCTGGTGGTCTGGTGGCTAAGACTCGGTGCTCCCAATGCAGAGGGCCTGGGTTCCATCCCTGGGCAGGGAACTAGATCCCGCATGCTGCACCTTTGAGTTCACATGCTGCAACTAAGACCCAAACCAGACACACACGAAAAGAATAGTCACTATTTATTGAGTACTTTGGGGTAAGGAAATTAAAACACAGTTTTGTGGAGTTGCTCGAGTTTCCATAGGGAGCTGGTGACAGAGCTGAGTAGAAAGGAGTACACACACTTGTTGAGGGCTTGTCGCACTGCTCCCACTTTCTGCATATCACAGCCTCTTCACCATGATTCTGTGAGTTAGGGTCTATCATCAACCCCATTTTACAGATCAATCTATTGAGGCCACTGGACCTTCATCCACCACCACTGCCTGGCTGTGAGATGGACAAGAGAACCTCTCTCGCCCTCCAGACCTCAGAAAGCTCTGGCAAATCAGTGTCCCACTGGAGGGAAGGGAAGTGGAGGACCACTAGACACAGAACACAAACAGGAAGCCAGCCTTAAAGCACTGACCCAGGCATGGAGTCCAGGGACAGGTCTGCAGCCTCTCCTGGTGGCCCCATCTGGCTTCAAAGCCAAGCCTCCCTTCAGCCACTCAGAGCCTGAGTCTTGTCCATGGCATGGCCATGCACACAACCCACAGGTTCCAGTAAGGCCCAGTCAGCTCACCTGAACTCACCTCTTCGGTGGGTGTCCACGCTCAACCCTGAAGCAGGCACTGAGTCTATACCCTTCCTCTGGGCTTGCCCCCAGCCTGGAGCCATGGTCTGAAACGAATGCAGGATTCAAAGTCAGACACCTCTGAGTTAGATTCTGTCTCTATTCTCATTTACTGTGTGTCTTTACACAAGTGGCTCTGACTCACTGAATCTCTGAAAACTGGGGAAGAGGATTGTCGCGAGAATTGAATGAGGTGCTGTGCACACTGTATCAGCTGTTAGCGCAAGCTGGCAACCAGCAGGCGTTCAGCACACGTTGCTTATTACCGCTACTCCTTTTTCATCTCAGACACCTTGGAGCCTGCCTTGTCAGTCATCAGTTGCTTTGTAACAAGCAGCCCCAAAACTTAGTGGCTTAAAACAACAACAGGGAATGCCGTGGTGATTCAGTGGTTAAGAATCTGCCTGCAAATGCAGGAGATACGGGTTCAGTCCTTGCTTCAGGAAGACTCCACATGCCTCAGGGAAAAGTAGGCCCGTGTGCTGCGACTACTGAGCCTGAGCTCTTGAGTCCGGAGCAAGAGAAGCCACTGCAATGAGCGGTCGGCACACCACAATTAGAGAGGAGCCCCTGCTAGCCAAAACTAGAGAATGCCTGCTGGAGAAGGCACTGGCACCCCACTTCAGTACTCTTGCCTGGAAAAGCCCATGGGTGGAGGAGCCTGGTAGGCTGCAGTCCATGGGGTCGCTAAGAGTCGGACACGACTGAGCGACTTCACTCTCACTTTTCACTTTCCTGCATTGGAGAAGGAAATGGCAACCCACTCCAGCATTCTTGCCTGGAGAATCCCAGGGATGGGGGAACCTCCTGGGCTGCCATCTATGGGGTCGCACAGAATCGGACATGACTGAAGCGACTTAGCAGCAGCAGCAGCAGCAGAGAATGCCTGCTCGCTGCAACAAAGACCCAGCACAGCCAAAAATAAATAAATACATAAATTTAAACAACTACAAATTGTAATTTCTCACAATTTGGGGGGTTTTGGATAGGTGGAAAAGTTGGCTTAAAGCTCAACATTCAGAAAATAAGATCATGGCGTCCGGTCCCATCACTTCGGGGCAAACAGATAGGGAAACAGTGGAAACAGTGGCAGACTATTTTTCTGGGCTCCAAAATCACTGCAGATGGTGACTGCAGCCATGAAATTAAAAGATGCTTACTCCTTGGAAGAAAAGTTATGATCAACCTGGACAGCATATTAAAAAGCAGAGACATTATTTTGCCAACAAAGTTCGTCTAGTCAAGGCTATGGTTTTTCCAGTAGTCATGTATGGATGTGAGAGTTGGACTATAAAGAAAGCTGAACACCAAAGAATTGATGCTTTTGAACTCTGGTGTTGGAGGAGACTCTTGAGAGTCCCTTGGACTGCAAGGAGATCCACCAGTCCATCCTAAAGGAAATCAGTCGTGAATATTCATTGGAAGGACTGATATTGAAGCTTGAAGCTCCAATATTTTGGCCACCTGATGCGAAGAGGTGACTCATTGGAAAAGACCTTGATGCTGGGAAAGATTGAAGGCAGGAGGAGAAGGGGACGACAAAGGATGAGATGGTTGGGTGGCATCACCGACTCAATGGACAGGAGTTTGAGTAAACTCCGGGAGTTGGTGATGGACAGGGAGGCCTGGCGTGTTGCAGTCCATGGGGTCGCAAAGAGCCGGACATGACTGCGCGACTGAACTGACCTGGCTGTGTTCTTTCACTCCACCTGGTACAACAGGGATCACTGCGGCCGCTGCACTGTCTCTTCTTCCACGAGGTGTCTCATGCTCCAGGGTTTTCTTTGTAGCCCCTCTCTCCAGAAACACAGTCTGGGCTTCCTTAGGGCATGACAGCTGGGTTCCAAAGGAGTGAAAGTGGAAGCTGACAGGCCTCTTACACGTGCATTCCGTCCGTCAGTGAGTCAGTTCTCAGAACCTCTTGCCTTCCCTCACCCCATGTCTTAGCCAAACCTCCACTCATTCTGTCTAGTGAAGACATTCCATCCGACTGAAAAAATTATGTGTGTGTGTGTTAGTCACTCAGTCGTGTCCAGTTCTTTGTGACCCCATGGACTGTAGCCCGTTAGGCTCCTCTGTCCATGGCATTTCTCAGGCAAGAATACCAGAGTGGGTTGCCATTTCATTCTCCAGGGGATCTTCCCGACCCAGGGATCGAACCCAGGTCTCCTGCATTGCAGGCAGATTCTTTACCATCTGAGCCACCAGGGAAGCCAAAAAATATTTACTGAGATCCATCATGGCAGCCAGTCAGATGCTGAGAAATGGCAAGGTGAGAAATAACTCATCTCTTCATTCAAGAAACTTTCAAGAGGAATTAAAAAAAAAAAAACAACAAAACCAAACCCAACAAAAACAAAAACTGATTCATCAAGCTCTCACTACGTCCAGGTGCCACTGAGTTCAAGCTTGTATTCTTGTGGCAAGACAGGGCAATAAATTGAGACACGAGTTGTTGGAGCAAGGAATGGCAATTATTCTGAAAGCTGGCCAACTGAAAAGATGATAGACTCATGTTCCAAGAGCCATCTTGCCTGAGTTAGAATCCAGACTTCTTTTATACTAAAAAGAGGGGGTAGTAAAGTCAAACATTTCCTGGTTCCAGTCAGCCTCTGGAGTGTCTGTGTTCATTTCTCCCTTCCTGCAGTCATTTACCAGGTGGGCCTGGTCAGGAGGTTTCCTGGTGAGCTAAACAAAGGTATTTTAGTTTAACAATCATTACCTGGGAGGCACGGTTCTCAGAGATGGGCCATTATGTATCACTGAAGCTTACAGGCAACATCCCTTTAGTGATTAACGTGTAATAGAATACAAAGGCTCTTCCCTACTACACAGGCAGGGGCCTGAGCTGGGTCTGAATCATCCAGGCCTGATTCCGACCTAGTAGCATACTCTCCCAGAGAAGGCAATGGCACCCCACTCCAGTACTCTTGCCTGGCAAATCCCATGGACGGAGGAGCTGGTAGGCTGCAGTCCATGGGGTCGCAAATAGTCGGACACGACTGAGCGACTTCACTTTCCCTTTTCACTTTCATGCACTGGAGAAGGAAATGGCAACCCATTCCAGTGTTCTTGCCTGGAGAATCCCAGGGACGGGGGGAGCCTGGTGGACTGCCATCTATGGGGTTGCACAGAGTCAGACACGACTGAAGCGACTTAGCAGCAGCAGCACACTCTCCCGGCTCAGAACTGCAGTAACTTGCAGTACAATCTAGGAATGTGAGCCTACAGCTTGTGCAGTGATCCCACACGCCAGGGATTCCTGGATGGGCCTGCTGTCATAGTCTCTGCACCTGTTCTCCAAAAGGCAATTGTACCAGTGACAGAGAGCCCGAGTCCCAATTACTGTTCAGAAAATGTGGTCATCTTAAGGAAAAAAAGACCGTAGTCTAGGGAGAAATTGTTTCTAGCCAGGGAGGCTGGGGGAGCCTTCTTGGAGCAAGTGCTTTTGACACCAGGCTTTGAAGGAACAGTGGAGTTTAATCAGAGGAGACTGGGGAAGAACATTCCAGATGGAAGGACCAGCTTGAATGAAGGGCCAGAGATGGGAGCATCTGCGCCCCAGAAGGGGACCATGGGCTGGCTGGTGGCCATCGGAAAAGTGGCCACATCCCAGGAAATGTGCCCTCTGGCAGGAATGGGAGCCTTGGGCTAAAAATATGACGCTTGGGTCTGAACAGGCAGCCTGGGCCCTGCACAGACCTTGGCGTTCACATCTAGGTCTCAATACCTCACATAGAAGGGCTTAAAAGCGAGGTCTCCTCTGAGGGGCTCATGACAAAGGGAGTTCAGGGCTGGAGTGCTGTCGATTTTTCAACACCACACCTGAGTCTTAACGAATTTGCCCTCTGTTTTCCACCACGGAGAGAGAACGAGCCAAGACTGGGGAAGCAAAGATGTGTGAAGATAAGATTTAAAACCTGGCAACTGTGGGACTTCCCTGGTGATCCAGCGGCTCAGCCTCCAAGCATGCCGTGCAGGGGACTGGGTTTGATCCCTGGTCAATGAACTAGATCCCACATGCCACGACTAAGACCTGGTGCAGCCAAATAAATACATATTTATTTAGTTAAAACTTTGGCAACCTCGGCTGAGAGAAGAGGGTGAAAAATCTGAGGGACAGGGCTTCCCTGGTGGCTCAGCGCTCCTGCCAATGCCGGAGACTCAGCCTCGATCTCTGGGTGGGGAAGATCCCCTGGAGAAGGAAATGGCAACAGGCTCCCCTATTCTGGCCTGGGAAATCCCATGGATAGAGGATTCTAACAGGCTACAGTCCATGGGGTTGCAAAGAATTGGACATAATTTAGCAACTGATCATGAGGAGGGAAAGGAAAGAAGAAATTCACTAAGGAGGCTTCTAAATGAAGATGGGATGGCAAGTACCAAAAAAGCAAGTACCAATGGCAGGATTCCTGAACTGTGGTCCTCTTTCCCAATGAGAATCTTCCCACTTTTGAATCTTCCTCAGCATGGAGCCTGAGAAGCCATACCAACTGATGGAGTTGACACATGACCAGGAGGTAAGACCAATGGAAGAATAAATGAAGGTCACTGGCAGGAGAATTTAGGAATCAGGTCTTGCCTTCTGTGGCAGGATTCCAGAAATGTGGTACTAGAGAAATAATAGATCTCAAAATCTAACTTTCTGATGCAAAAGGGAGAAGAAAACCCAAACTGAGAAAAAAGAGTATTTGCTAACCATATACCTGAAAAGGGTCTGATACCCAGAATATCTAAAGAACACATCTCAGTAACAAAAAGACAAACAGCTCCATGAAAATGTGGGCAAAGGACTTGAATAGACATTTCTCCAGAGAAGATAGACAAATGGCCAACAAACAAATGAAAAAAGGCTCAACATCATTAGCCATCAGGGAAATGCAAATTAAAAGAACAGTGAGATACAGCTTCATACCCTCTGGGATGCCTATATGGAAAATAACAAGTGTTGGTGAGGATGGGAATGTATTGGAACACTCATATATTCCTGATGGGAATGTAAAATGGTGTACCTGCTTAGTAAAACAGGATGGAGGGTCCTGAAAACATTAAACATAGAATTATCACATAACTCAGCAATTCTATACCTAGGTGTTTACCTAAAAGAGTTGAAGACAGAGGTTCAAACAAAAGCTTATACAGGACTGTTCATAGCAGCATTATTCACAGTAGTCAAAATGTAGAAGCAACCCAAATATCCATTAACAGCTGAGTAGATAAAATGTGGTAGGCTCGTGTGCTCAGTTGCTCACTCGTGTTCCATGCTCTTTGGCCACATGGACTGCAGCCCGCCCAGCTCCTCTGTCCATGGAATTCTCCAGGGAAGAATACTGGAGTGGGTTGCCACGTCCTACTCCAGGGAATCTTCCTGACCCAGGGATGGAACCCACATGTCTTGCATCTCCTGCACTGGCAGGCGGATTCTTTACCACTAGTGCCAGTGAAATATTATTTATTTAACTATTGAAAGAAGTACTGTTAGGTGCTATCACATGGAGGAACTTTGGAAACATTACCCAAAGAGAGAGAAGCCAGATACAAAAGGCCATATGTTACATAATCCCATTTATGAGACATACCCCAGATAGGCATATCCATAGAAACAGAAAGCAGATTAGGGTTGCCAGGGGCTGGGAGGAGTGGGGATGGGGAGTGACTGCTTAATGGGCGTGGGATTTCCTTTTGGGGATGATGAGACTAGATAGAGGTGAAGATTGTGCAACATTGCAAGTGTACGAAATGCACACGTTAAAGTAGTTAAAATATTCAACTTCATGGCATGTATATTTTACCACAATAAAAATATTCCTCATTTGAAATGGCCCTTTTGCTGGGATCTTGGTCAGTTATGTTACTGCCATCTGTTCACATGCATATATTTATTGTTTTAATTTTAAAGAGCTATCTGTTTATTTATTTGGCTGCCCCGGGTCTTTTATTTAGTTTTTAAAAAGCTCCAGGTCTTTTATGTAGTTCCAGCACATCTTTTTTGGGGGCATGCAGGATCTTTAGTCACAGCATGAGATGTTTAGTTGTGGCACGTGGGATCTCGTTCCCAGATCAGGGGCCTAGTTCCTGGACCAGGGGTGGAACCCAGGCCCCTTGCATTGGGAGCACAGACCTCAGCCACCGGACCACCAGGAAAGTTCCTTGTGTATCATTTAGGGTTCCAACCTGCCTGGTGATATTTAAATTTTAAGGGAAATACACACTTTATTTCTAAATGGCTTATTCATCTGAGTCCAAGGGGAAACAGGATTTGTGGAGTCAAGGACACTTTCTCCTATGCCATCTGAGGAGTCTCCTGGGTCCCCATTAGGAGTAGATGGCCTAATAATGACAAGGCTGGCAACCTGACGGCAGTCAAGTGGATGGCAGGTCTATTTTACAGCCCAGTCTGAATGGCCATAGCAGTCGTCTGTCTTTCAGGAGAATGGTGATCACTGAGAAAAGCAGCCAGTTCAGCTGGCGACTGAGTCACACAAGTGCCTTTCTTGGAGACGACCAGACTTCTTTAGTCTGCCCCAGAGAAGCGCGTTTGTGTACTTCCCATTTTGTCAGACAAATACTAAAAAGGTACGTCCTTCAGAGTTGAGCTTTACTGAAATTTTACGGCTTCATCAGCGTCATTCTGAAGCAGAAGTGGCCTTCCTTTTTTTCTGCAAAGAGCATGGCAATGCAGAATGCAACTTTTAATAGTACCATTGGGAGCTACTGCTCTGATTCAAGCTAGGCAGCCAGCAATTTTACCCACCATAGTAGCTGTCTACAGAGGGAAAAAGCAAATAGTGTCTTAGTATTATTATGAAAATGGTTTTGACTCTTCTAGGTCCTTAAGAGGTGAGGGGTCTGTAGGCCACAGTTTGGAAACAGTGTGCCTGAGTGTGTTTCTCCTCTCATAATTTAAAAGCAGAAAAAGGAACTCCCTGGTGATCTAGTGGTAAGGACTCTACTTTCACTGCCAAGGGCACTTTCAATCTCTGTTTGAGGAATTAAGATCCTACAAACTGGGCAGTCAGAAACAACAACAGAAATAAAAGCAGCGGCTACCCCGGTGGTCCAGTGACTAAGACTCTGCTCTCAACACAGGGGGCCCAGGTTCAATCCCTATTGACAGAACTACATCATACATGCCCCAAATAAGATCGAAGCGCCCTTGTGTTGCAACTAAGACCAGATGCAGCCAAATAAATAAATATTTTTTAAAAAATTTAAAAAGCAGAACAGATAAAAACTACCAGCAGCAGGCTCATGTAGAGTTACTTTTTGAGCACATGACTCATAATGCATGCGTGCATGCGTACTAATAGGTGCTCAATAAATATTTTTTGAATCTTGAGGAATGGCTGCCGCCTACAGGGCTTACTACATGCCAGGTGTTGTGTTAAACAGTCCACATACCTTGTCTCACTGAATCTGTCATCCCCATTTTACAGATGAGAAAAGCAAGGCTCGGAGAGAGTAGGTAACTAGCCAACACAGCTAACGATGACCAGATCCATGAGTCAAACCCAGTTTTGCCTGATTTCAAGTCATTATGCCATACTGAATTTGTTTGGCACCAAAATCTTTGGTGTAGCATTAGATGAACAAAAAGAAAGGAAAATAATTGGAGGAAAATTTAAGACAATTTTGGAAATAAGTTTGAATAACTAGGATGTCTGCATAAATATGTTTACTTCTTAGTTAACACAGTGAATGAAGACATGATGGTTCCATTTGCCTGGGCCAGTGGGTTAGCAGCTAACTGTATAGCTGGTCTAAAGAGGGTATACCAAGAACGATGGGGAATTCACTGGCGGTCTAGTGGTTAGGACTCAGGGCTTTCATTGCCATGGCCTGGGTTCAACCCCTGGGCAGGGAACTAAAATTCTGCAAGCAGTATGGCACAGCCAAAAAAAAAGGATTGATGGGAGATAATGAGGGCAGCAAGCCCCTTGTCACAAAGGCTGGGTGTGGATGTCCAGAATTTTATCATCCCACCAGAGGACTAGACACAAACAATAGCCAGAGAGAGGAAATGACATGCCGGTGGGGCCCAGCTGCAGAATATGAAATGTAGCAAGATTCCACTGCAGGGGGCTCGGTTTCGATCACTGATCCAGAAATTAGGATCTTGCATACCACAAGGCAAGGTCAAAAGAAACAAAAATGAAACAGCAAGAATAATGAGATGATTGGGCTGCCCTGGGTTGGGTCCCCACTGGTCAGGGGCCACACCTGCAAAAGTTCTTCTAGAGCAACTTGTTCAGTCACTAAGTCACGGCTGACTCTTTGCGACCCAATGGACTGCAGCACGCCAGGCTTCCCTGTCCTTTACCATCTCCCAGAGCTTGCACAAACTCATGTCCATTGAGTCGATGATGTCATCCAACCATCTCATCCTCTGATGCCCGCTTCTCCTCCTGCCTTCAATCCTTCCCAGCATCTGGGGCTTTTTCCATGAGTCAGTTCTTCCCATCAGATGGCGAAAGTATCGAGCTTCAGCTTCAGCATCAGTCCTTCCAATGAATATTTAGGATTGATTTCCTTTAGGATTGACTGGTTTGATCTCCTTGCTGTCCAAGGGACTCTCAAGAGTCTTGTCCAGCACCACAGTTCGAAAGCACCTAGATTGGCTAAGAATGGCTTTTCCCTGAGAAGTTTAACTGAGTCACTCCTGAGGCTGTGCCTGTTCTTTGCAGGGGAAGAATTAACCAGTGAAACACCAGATGATGGTCTTGTCAGGTGTTCATTAATGTCGCAGGCCAAACTCCTTGGACTTCTGAAATATGATCTTATCCCTCCTGACCTCTCCAGGCCCATCTCTCGCCCCATCACTGTCCAGGGTCATAGCTTTTGCCAGCCGACTTGGTACCACAGGTTCCTTTTGCCTGGAATAAACTGTCCCTGGACCCACACAACCTCCTTTGCCTAGTGGAATCCTACTCAACCCTCAACACTCAGGCTGGACACCACCTCATTTTTTGTTTTTAATGTCCCTTGGTTTAGTGTTTTTTGATTAATTTTGTTTGTTTGTTTTGGCTGTGTGGCCTGGCATGCAGGATCTTAGTTCCCCAAACAGGGATCAAAGCTGTGCCCCCTGCAGTGAAAGTTTGGAGTCCTAACCACCGGACCATGAAGGAATTCCCATGAATATCACCTCTTTTAAGAACACTTTCCTGTTGATACCCACCTCCAAATTCCCATAGTATCATATCTCTATGCCTTTTTTGGCACTAGTCCCAGGATACCAAGGCTCACAAGACAGATATGATGCTCACGGAGCTTATGGGCCAGTGTTTTACGCTGAAAATCCTCCTTGCTTGTCTTGCCCATTAGGCTATAAGATCCTCTGACTGGGATGGTGTTTGCGTGTTCACTACTACATCCCCAAATCTCACACAGTGCCTGGAACAGCATAGGAGGGAGTTCAATAAATATTTGCTAAATAAATGAGGTAATGAAAAAGGAATCTACAGAGGGTATGGAGAAAAGGGAACCCTACTACACTGTTGGCGGGAATATAAATTGGTACAGCCACTATAGACAAGAGAACGGAGGTTCTCTAAAAAACTAAAAATAGAGGTACTGCGCGTGTGTGTGTGCACGCGCTTAGACGCTCAGTTGTGTCCAACTCTCTGTGACCCTTTGGACTGTAACCCACCAGGCTCCTATGTCCATGCCCATGGGATTTCCCAGGCAAGAGTACAGGCGTGGGTTACCATCTCCTCCTCCAAGAGATCTTCCCAGTCCAGGGATCGAACCCGTATCTCCCCTGTCTTCTACGCTGCAGGTGGATTCTTTACCTGCTAAGTCATGGAGGAGGCGCAAGAGCTGTCATAAGATCCAGCAACCCTACTCCTGGGAATATGTTTGAGAAAACTCTAATTTGAAAGGATTCATGCACCCCAGTGATCACAGCAGTCCTATTTATAATAGATAGCAAAGACATGAAAGCAACCTAAGTGTCCATCGACAGAAGAATGGATAAAGATGTACATGTACACAGTGGAATATTACTCAGCCATAACGAGGATGAAAGGATGCCATTTGTGTGGGCCTAGAGATTATCAAACTAAGTGAGGTAAGTCAGAAAAAGACAACTATCATATGATACCACATGTGTGGAATCTAAAACAATGATACACAAGAACTTATTTACAAACCAGACCTCAAAAACAAACTTACAGTTCCCCAAAGGGAAGAGGGATAGACTAGGAATTTGGGATTAACATATACACACTGCTATATTAAAATAATCCATAGGGACCTATTGTATAGCACAGGGAACTCTATTCAGTATTCTGTAATAACCTAAATGGGAGAAGAATCTGAAAAAGAATAAAGACTTGCCTCATACTCCAGTAGTTAAGACTCCGTGTTCCCAATGCAGGGAGCATGGCTCTGATTCCTGGTCATGGCACTAAGATATTGCAAGCCACACAACGTGGTGGAAAAAAATATATGTGTATGCATGCATGCATGTGCCAAATTGCTTCAGTCGTGTCCAGCTCTCTTGAGACACCATGGACTGTAGCCCGCCAGGCTCCTTCGTCCGTGAGTTTCTCCAGGCAAGAGTACTGGAGTGGGTTGCCATGCTGTCTTCCAGGGGATCTTCCCAACCCAGGGATCATATCTACATCTCATGATGTCCCTTACATTAGCAAGTGGCTTCTTGACCACTAGTGCCACCTAGGAAGACCATATATGTGTATATGTATAACTAGATCACTTTGCTGTACACCTAAAACCAACACAACATTGTAAATTAATTCTACTCCAATATACAATTAAAATTTTTAAAAACAGGAACCTGTAACAAGGAGAGGAAAGGAGGAAAAACAGGTGAGCTAGGAATGTGATGAAGCAGGGAACAACTTCTGCCCCCATCTGTGGATAGTTACCCTCGCATCATTCCACAGGTGCCACTGGAGGATCTGGGCTCCGTGGGTGTGGGACTCAGGACTAAGAGGGAGTGTGCACAAAAGAAACAGCTCAAAGATGGGTTTACAGTCCTGCTGGGGGGCAGTGTGCACACATTTAAAATGCCACCACCAAACAGCATACTTTTGAAATGTAGAACAAATCTTGTGCCAACTGAAGTCAGGAGAGTTCAGATTTCAAAAAAAAAAAGTATGATAACAAGAGAAATGGCTATGTATTAGGTTGGCTCAAGGCTGTGACAAGCAACCCTAGCATTTTAGCAGTGCATTTCAATTCAAGTTTATTTTTTTATTTCTTCCACATGGGTTTTCCTAATTCCTTCTGTTCCAAATGGAGCAGAACTCAGGAATTCTGGAAATTCCTTCGGGAATTCAGGAACCTTCCATCCTCTGGTTCTACTATCACTCCAGAGAAAGGCAGGCCTTGGAAGCGTGCGTATTACTTCTGCCCACACTCCACTGGCTAGAAGTCAGTCTTGTGTCCCCACCTACCAGCATGGGAGGTTGGGAAATATAGTCTAATGGAGTGCCCTGGAGGAAAAGGAAGTGGGGATTGTTGAACACATTAGTCTCTGCTACAACAAAAATGATAGTTCTTTTTTCAAAAACTAAGAATCTGCTAAACGTCAGGCACCGAGATAAATAAGTTACACTCATGTTGTCATTTTATCTGTACATCATCTCTCATTTGGTTGGATCCCTGGGTTGGGAAGATCCCCTGGAGGAGGGCATGGCAACCCGTTCCAGTATTCTTGCCTAGAGAATCTCCATGGAGAGAGTAGCCTGGGGGGCTACAGTCCATGGGGTCACAAAGAGTCAGACACAACTGAGTGACTAAGCACAGCATAGCACGCCTCTCATTTATGGAGGAGGAAACGGAGGCTCAGAAATTTAAGTACATTTTAGAAGGCTATCCCTAAAGGAAATCAACACTGAATATGCATTGGAAGGACTGATGCTGGAGCTCCAATACTTTGACCACCTGATTCAAAGAGCCAACTCATTGGAAAAGATCCTGACACTGGGAAAGATTCAGGGCAGGAAGAGAAGGGGCAACAGAGGACGAGATGGTTGGATGGCATCATCGACTCAATGGACATGAGTTTGAGCAAATGCTGGGAGATAGTGGACAGGGGAGCCTGGTGTGCTTCAGTCCATGGGGTTGCAAAGAGTTGGCTTCGACTTTTTGCGACCAAACAACAACAGCAAGGAGGTGAGAGGCTCATGCCTGAAGAATAAATCAATATGGAACCAGATCACTCTGACTCCAAACCCAGTAATTGAAAAGAAGTAAGGACAGGTTAGCAGTAGGGAGCTGCTCTGACACTACGCCTACTCACCCCTCATTATTTAAGAGCTTATCCTGTGCCCTTAGGCATTGTTCTAAGCACTTTCATATTACTGACTCACTCCATCCTCCCCCAATCCCCTATGAGACAGATATTGTTAATACTTCTATTTTAACCATGAGGAAACTGCACAGAGAGGTTAACTGACTTGCCTGGGGTCATTCTAGGCAGACTTTCTCCAAAATATAGATAAAGCGTTGCCACTCGCCTGTCTCTGAAGACAACAAATGGGCTTGTAGGGCAGAGCCTCCAAAGTGAGGCGCTAGTACTCTGGGGAGAATTCCACCTGGTCCACTGGGGAAGAGGGAAATATGATCCTTTTATTCATCTTTTATTCTTTTCTTTTTGGCTGTGCCATGAGCATGTGGGGTGTTGACCAAGGGTTGAATCTGTGCCCCTTGCATCTCTACCTTAAAAGGTGGAGTCCTAATCACTGGACTGCCAGGGAAGTCTTGATTTATCTTTATTCTTTTTTTTAACTCACACAGGGAACTATATTCAATATCCTGTGATAAACCATAATGGAAAAGAATACGAAAGGGAATATATAGATGTATAACTGAGTCAATGTGCTGGGGAGCAGAAATTGAACACAATGTTGCAGATCAACCACAGTTCAATTTAAAAAAATTTTTTTAATGAGTGATATTAAACTTTGCCAGTGTGTATTACACAGCTTGATCCTGTCATCCTCTCTCAGTTGAGGATCAATCTGTAAATTAGTAAAATTTGTCTGTGTTCAGTCATGTCAGGCTCTTTGAGACCCCATGGACTGTAGCCCACCAGGCTCCTCTGTCCATGGAGTTTTTCTGGTAAGGATACTGGAGCGGGTTGTCATTTCCTACTCCAGAGGATCTTCCTGACCCAGGGATCCAACCTGCGTCTTCTGCGTCTCCTGCACAGGCAGGCGGATTCTTTACCACTGTGCCACCTTGGAAGACCCCATACTACACTTGGTCTTAGCCCAAAAGCCAAGAAGTGATTAGTAAAATTTAATATTACTGATTTTTTTTCTAGAATAAACAGAAGCAGTCATTGGATAAGGGGATCAGTGTGATATGCTTAGTTTTGGCTAAGCTAGTTCTGGACAAGAGGTTTTAAAAGATTCCTGCAAAGAATTAACGATGACGGAATGCCCACCTTAGGGAAGCCTCCACCCTAGCCGCCCCACGCTCCATCACGCACGCGCAGAACCTCCGCCTCGCAGAGTGGGAGGCGGGGCCCTGAGGCCACACCCCTTCAATTTCCCCCGCCTTCCCAGTTTCTTCCGGAGGCGTCCTTGGTTACTTCCCCTAGCGATTGGGCGAGCCGCTTGTGGTCGGAAGGACACAATTGGACTGAGTCGCCGCCTATCTACCGGTGAGCATCGTCGATTGGCCAAGGCGCTGTGAGGGGTAGGCTAAACCTTCACGTTGTCCCGACGGCGACGCGGGGAGTAGGCTCAGGCCCCGGGTGGGCGCTTACTTCCCGGTGTTCACCTTTGGGCGGCGCGGGTTGAGCCCTGGGCCTAGGGGGTGTGGGGCCGGTCAGGCGATGCGGCTCGAGGATGGAGGGGCCGGGGGAAGCCAAAGGTGCAGGCAAGGCGGGATGGCGGCCGCTGCCCCCGGAAGGACCTGCCTGGATGCCATCGGGCACCTTGGTGGAGGAGATTGCGCTCAAGCTAGACGTCGTAGTCTGACACGAGACCCCTGGCAGGGCGCCCACTTTGCCACTGAACCTTGTTGTTTAGTCGCTAAGTCGTGTCTGACTCTGCGATCCCATGGACTGTAGTCCGCCAGTTTCCTCTGTCCATGGGATTTCCCAGGCAAGAATACTGGAGTGGGTTGCCATCTGCTTCTCCAGGAACCCACATCTACATTGCAGGTGGATTCTTTACCGTTGAGCCACCTGGGAAGCCACCGAGCCTAGGAAGCCCTAAGTGGTTTGGAACCCAGAATTGGAGGAGTCTGCTCAAGCACATAACCACAATCCGTCTGGAGCAGTTATAGGAAACTGGGTGTGACTGAGCAGGTGGAGCTTCTCCGGCAGAGGAATGACCTGCCCGCCAGAGGTTTATAAGCAAGGAAACTCTGAAAAGACAAATCAAAAAGCTGTTTGCTAACAGCGAGGACTTTCAGCCTATAAACTCATCTCCAGAGCCAAATGGAGGAACTGAAGACATTTGGCCAAGGGAGAAGGATCCAGGAGAAATGCAATCAGAAATCTGTGCACAGCTTCTCCAGTGTGAAGCTCTGTGACCTGGGGAGGGCAAATAAACCCTGTCCTGATCATAATTCTTGCAGAAGAACAAACATCTGGGGGAAATGAGCCCCAGGATCATCTGGGAATTCCCTGGCAGTCCAGAGGTTAGGGTTCGGGCACTTTCACTGCTGACCAGGTTTGATCCCTGGTCCGGAGCTGAGATCTCACAAGCCACCAGGCATGGCAAAAAAACAAAAGTCATAACGTTGAAGAATTTAAATGGAAGGCTCCACCCATCACCACAAAAAGCCAGACATTTTTCTGGATCAACAATTTAATCAGTGAGGTGTCTGAGGCCTTAGGAGAGATCTGATTTACTTTCTGGGAGAAGGTGTTTTGCAAGCTTACTCCGAGTTCTCAGCGATGCGCAGTGCACTTGCCTGTGGGATTACGATGGTAAGAGTGACAACAGCAACAATCTGAATAAAGTGCAAAATTTCCGTGGTATCAGAGACAACAGAAAACAGTAATGATGGCTCTTCTTTTGATGTCCCTTGATTATATTTAATAAACGGAAGCGAACTTTCCCATCTAGTGGAAATCCCTGCAACAGCGCACCCTGGCCTTGAACAAGGGTAACATATTCTCAAAAGGACCTGCTGCTGCTGCTGCTGCTAAGTCGCTTCAGTCGTGTCTGACTCCGTGCGACCCCATAGACAGCAGCCCACCAGGCTCCCCCGTCCTTGGGATTCTCTAGGCAAGAACTCTGGAGTGGGTTGCCATTTCCTTCTCCAATGCATGAAAGTGAAAAGTGAAAGTGAAGTCTCTCAGTTGTGTCTGACTCTTAGCGACCCCATGGACTGCAGCCTACCAGGCTCCTCTGCCCATGGGATTTTCCAGGCAAGAGTACTGGAGTGGGGTGCCATCGCCTTCTCCTCAAAAGGACATAGTGATACTAAAAGGTGAGGTCCGTTAAGCCAGTCATCTTCATAACAATATTTCTAAGAGACCCATGGGAACACGGGCACATAAGGAGGTGCCATATAAGACAGAAATAAGACACAGGAAGGACTTCCCTGGTGGTCCAGTGGCTAAGACTCCATGCTCCCAATGCAGGGGGCCTGGTTTTGATCCCATGTGCTGCAACTAAGAGTTTGTAAACCGTAGCAAAGATAGAAGATCCCAAATGCATCAGCTAAGACCCGGCACAGCTAAATAAATATATTTTAAATAGACAACATGAACAGCATTCTGCCTTATAGCTGTTTTGAAAATGTCCCCAAATCAGATCATTAAGAGCATTCCAGATCATTCAATTTTCTAGGACGATTAAAAACACTTGAGATTACTCTATCAGTACAGGACTAGCCATATTTTTACTTTTGTCACATAACCAAAGCTGATAAATTGGTGAGTTCTTCAGAACCAGCAGGGGGCAAACATGCTGAAACATCAATCAGTTCAGTTCAGCTCAGTCGCTCAGTCCTGTGTGACTCTTTGGGGCCCCATGGACGGCAGCACGCCAGGCCTCCCTGTCCATCACCAGCTCCCGGAGTTCACTCAAACTCATGTCCACTGAGTCAGTGATGCCATCCAACCATCTCATCCTCTGTCGTCCCCTTGTCCTCCTGCCTTCAATCTTTCCCAGCATCAAGGTCTTTTCAAGTGAGTCAGTTCTTCACATCAGGTGGCCAAAATATTGGAGTTTCAGCTTCAGCATCAGTCCTTCCAATGAATATTTAGGACTGATTTCCTTTAGGATGGACTGGTTGGATCTCCCTGCAGTCCAAGGGACTCTCAAGAGTTTTCTCCAACACCACAGTTCAAAAGCATCAATTCTTTGGTGCTCAGCTTTCTTTATAGTCCAACTCTCATATCCATACACGACTACTGGAAGAACCACAGCCTTGACTGGATGGACCTTTGTTGGCAAAGTAATGTCTCTGCTTTTTAATATGCTGTCTAGGTTGGTTATAACTTTTCTTCCAAGGAATAAGCATTTTTTAATTTCATGGCTCTAGTAACCATCTGCAGTGATTTTGGAACCCCCCAAAATAAAGTCAGCCACTGTTTCTCCATCTATTTGCCCTGAAGTGATGGGACCAGATGCTATGATCTTAGTTTTCTGAATGTTGGGTTTTAAGCTAACTTTTTCACTCTCCTCTTTCACTTTCATCAAGAGGCTCTATAGTTCTTGGCTTTCTGCCAGAAGGGTGGTATCATCTGCGTATCTGAGGTTATTGATATTTCTCCCAGAAATCTTGATTCTAGCTTGTGCTTCATCCAGCCCAGCAATAACAATAACTAATACTACACAGGGAGCTTCCCTGGTAGCTCAGATGGTAAAGAATCTGCCTGCACTGCAGGAGACCCAGGTTCGATCCCTGGGTTGGGAAGATCCCCTGGAGAACAGAATGATGACCCACAAATACCCGAGGTTCTCTGTTTCCATGCAGGTCTGGGCGTGTTCTGCATACATTAGTCCGTTGTTGTTGTTTAGTCGCTAAGTCATGTCTGACTGTTTTGTGATCCCGTGGACTGCCAAGCTCCTCTGTCCATGGGATTTCCCAGGCAAGCGGGTTGCCATTTCCTTCTCCAGGGGATCTTCCTGACCCAGGGACTGAATCTGTGTCTCTTGGGCCCCCTGCATTGGCAGGTGGGCTCTTTACCACTTAGTCACCTGGGAAGCCCAATATTATATGTAGAAAATCCTAAAGAACGTAAAAATAAGCCTGTTTGTTAGAGCTAATAAATGAATTCAGCAAAGTTGTAGGATTAAAAAATCATCATTCAGGTATCCGTTGTGTTTCTAGGTGCTGAAATGATCAATCGAAAAAGGAAATAAAGAGAACAATTATGAATTTATAATCCCATGAAAAAGAAGAAAATACTTAGGAATAAATTCAGTAAAGAAAGTGTAAGTTTTGTACACTGAAAACTGCAAAATATTGCTGAAAGAAATGAAAAGAGAGCTATATAAACGGAAAGACATGTCACTGGGTTAGAAGACTTGTTAGACTGGGTTAGACTCTTGTTAAGATGGTAATACTACCCAAAGAAATATTCAGGTTCCATTCAGTTCCTACCAAAATATCAATGGTGTTTTTTAAAAAAATCGTTTATTCTTCTGTTGGTTGCTCTGGGTCTTCATTGCTCCGTGTGGTCTCCCCCCAGTTGTGGTGAGCAGGGACCACTTTTCGTTGTGGCGCACAGGCTTCTCATTGCAGTGGCTTCCCTTGTTGCAGAGCACACGGCCTTCAGGAGTTGCAGCGTGCAGGCTCAGTAGTTGCGGCTTGAGAGCTTTAGAACATGGGCTCAGCAGTTGTGGTGCATGGCCTTAGTTGTTCTGAGGCATGCGGAATCTTCCCAGACCAAGGATCAAACCCACGTGCCCTGTGTTGGCAGGCGAATTCTTATCTACTGTACCGCCAGGGATGTCCTCAATGGTATTTTTGCAGAAATGGGAAAATCCATCCTAAAATTCATATTGAATTTCAAAGGGCTCAGAATGGCTGAAACTATCTTGAAAAAGAATAAATTTGCAGGACTCACATTTCTCGGTTTCAAAATGTACCATAAAGGTACAGTAGACAAATGAGCGTTGCTAGCATAAGGCTGGATAAATAAACCAGTGGGGTAGAATTGAGAGGCCAGAGATAAACGGTCATCTCTATGATCAATTGATTTTCAACCAGGGTGCTAAGACCAACTGATGGGAATGGTTTTAGATTCCACACATAAATGATATCGTGTAATATTTGTCTTTCTCTGACCTGTTTTACTTAGTATGATGGTTTCTAGGTTCATCCATGTAGCTGCAAATGATATTATTTATTATGGCTTTTTAATGACTGGGTAATAGTCCATCACATATATCATTATATATCAATATATCTATATGTATAACATATGTTTTTAATATCACATCAACTATATTTCAATTTACAAGTTTTTTAAAAATAAAAAAAATATTCAGAGTGAAAAAACAAAAAAACGTATACAATGTTTGTGAAAGCCTTCTCTGCAATGAACTGAGACGGGGTTTTGCCTGATTTCCGTGACATGGGAGGGATCACATGGGTAATGAAATCCTCAAAGACTCCTCCAGTCGGAAGGGGCCAGCGCCTCAGGGCCAGATGGACGCTGGTGGGTGGAACATCCCTCACTCAGCCTCTGCTCTTACAGTGCTGTTGTATGGGCTTCCTGAAGGTGCTAGAAAAAAGGACCATCAACTGGGGGCTCGAAACAACAGGCATGCATTCTCTCACAGTTCTGAGGCTGGTGGTCCAATGTCGGTGTATCAGAAGGGCCGTGTTCCCTCTGCAGGATCTGGGGGGAGTTTTTCCTTGGCTCTTTCTAGCCTCTGGTGCTCGCTGGCAATCTTTGGTGTTCCTGGGCTTGGAGACACATCACTTCAACCTCTGCCTCTTTCATCCCGTGATATCCTTCCTGGGCAGGTCTGTGTGTCCTCATCGTCCTTTTCTCATATGAGAACTCAAGTCGTTGGGTTAAAGTCTTTCCTAATCCACGATGACCTCGTCTTGAGCGTCGGTTTTCTAATCTCGTAAGGGGGAAAATAGACTTCTACTATTTTCCCCCCTGAGTTTGTGGTGAGAATTGATTACGATAATAGATTTTTTTCCATTAAAAGTTTTTAATTGATTAATTTATTTTCATTGGAGGCTAATTACTTTACAGTATTGTGGTGGGTTTTGCCATGCATTGCTTCGTTGGTGAGCTTTATAAGAGGCTTCCCAGGTGAAGAGAGCCGACTCATTGGAAAAGACCCTGATGCTGGGAAAGATTCAGGGCAGGAGGAGAAGAGGGCAACAGAGAATGAAACGGTTGGATGGCCTCACCGGCTCAATGGACACAAGTCTGAGTACACTCCGGGAGATGGTGAAGAGCAGGGAAGCATGGCGTGCTGCAGTCCATGGGGTCACAGACACGACTGAGGAATTGAACAGCACGACAACAGGGGGCAGTAGTGGTGAAGGATCGGCCTGCCGACGCAGGAAACACAAGAGACGTGAGCTCGATCCCTGGTTCAGAAGATCTCCTGGAGGAGGAGATGGCCACCCACTCCAGTATTCTTGCCTGGCAAATCCCATGGGCAGAGGAGCCTGTCGGGCTACAGTCCATGGGGTCGCAAAGAATTGGACACGACTAAGCGCGCACACACGGCCTTGTAAACTCCCAAGTCTCCTGTACATAAGAGTGGTAAATGTTAAGACAGGATGAAAAGGGGCCCATGGTTTTTAATTTTAAAAAGGGAGTGCATACCAGAGCAGTTTGGTTTGTAAGATCTGAGACTCAGAGAGATTAAGTTGCTACGGAAGACATAGTTGGCACAGCATGGTGCTGCCTCCTATTTCTTCTTGAATTTTTGGTCCCAGCTGTTTGTCCTCTGCAAGTGAGACAGTTGACCCCCTCTGTCTCCCCCACCTGCCTCCTCCCCGCTTCCTTGGGGCAGTGCTGAGGGCGAGAAGGAAGCTTCACCTTCCCGGCAACGAGGCTGTCACAAGTTCGTGGGAAGTCTGTTTGTGGTTTACTTTATCACAGAGCCCTGGGAGAGCCGGCCTGTCTGGAATGTGAAGGAACCCGAATCCTGCCCAGCTCAGGGGAAAGGCAGCCGGGGTCAGGGACTGCAGCCCCTGATAAGGACCAAGTGAGCTCCCTCGGGGCTCACACACCCCAAGGTGAAAGACGATCTCGAGTTCCTGAGGCGTGCTCTACCGCAGCTTTTGTTGTCGTGGTTGGTAACTATTTATTTACTTTATCGGCCTGCACCAGATCTTGGTTGCGACACACTGGATCTTTAGTTGTGGCAGGCCAGAGTCTTAGCCACTGGACCACCGGGAGGAAGCCATATCACATCTCCTTTATCCATTCATCTGTCTGTGGACGTTTCGGTTGCTTCCATGTCTTGGCGATTGTGAACAGTGCTGCAGTGAACACTGGGGGGCCTCATGTTTCTTTTTGAACTCCATTCTTTTATGACTTTGGTAAAAAAAAAAAATTAGGAGAAATTAGAAAGTTTTGAAGAAAACCAGAGACCCGCTGGGTTGGAAGCGGCCCTTAGTGAAAGAGAAGTTGCTCAGTCATATCTGACTCTTTGTGACCGCATGGACTATAGCCTACCAGGTTCCTCTGTCCATGGAATTTTCCAGGTAAGAGTACTGGAGTGGGTTGCCATTTCTTTCTCCAGGGGATCTTCCCAACCCAGGGATCAAACTCAGATCTCCTACATTGCAGGCAGATGCTTTACCATGTAAGATCTGTTAATTCAGCTCTCCTCAGGTGGGCTCACCTCTCCCACATGCTGGCCACATGACCAGCCACTCTGCATAAACACCCCCAAGCTGGGGAGCTCACTGCCAGCCCTGCGGGGTCCCCGGGACTTGCCATCCTGTCCTGGTTCCCTGGTTGCCTGCGCCCCCTGGTCTCATTCTGCCCGCAGCAGCTCCAGAGATGGAAAGGGTTTTATTGGGGGTGGGGGAGGGAAGAGACCTAGAATGTGGATACTTTCCGCTGAGGCAGGCAGGGAGGGTTCCCTGGGGAACCCTCAGCAAGCAGACATCTGTTTAAGCCGACAGGCTGCCCAGCCTGGGGAGCAGGAGGGACTAGGAGGCAGGGAGAAGACAGACTGGGTCTGCCTTCTGCAAATGTTCCCCTTGGGCAGCCTTGAGAAGGGACCACCGGGGACCCAGGCCTCGAGTTCTCTCTGAATCTACCACTGTGGGGGTCTCGGGCTGGAGTCAATCCCGTAAGTGCTGGTGTGCAGGCACCTGGTTCACTTTGTGCCCAGCTCCTGTGTGTGGCCTTTTGGGCTTTGTGTTCCCGTTTGTAGCTGAGACCTGTGATGGAGGTTGTGACTCGTTCAGCCTTGAGCGGGGCACGGCCCAGGACGGGACTTACGGAGGTCACTGATGCCAAACCAGGCTGCCGTGTGCTTTGAGCTTTGAAAGAAAGGGAGTGGGTCTTCATCCTCTTTGCCTGCACTGCCAGTGCATCACAGGGGTCACGAACTTGAGTCAATCAGAAAAGGTACCTCTTGGACCCTGCAGAGCTCAGGAGCAGGGGAACCCACACAATCTGCAGGGGCTCCTGCAATAACCATCTCTGCACACTAGAGAGCGCTGTGGGACAGAAGCCGAGTCCCAGATGGACCAATCATCTTGTTCAGCTGAAACCAGCAGGGGTGACAGGTGAGGAGGAGCTGTCATTCCCTGGACTTGCCTTTTGTGAGAACCACCTCACTGGGTCCTTGCAGCGAACCTAGGGCTAAGTACTGTTAGCGCCCCCTCTGCCACTATACAGATTAAGAAACCGAGCATCGTTAAGTGATTTGGCCCAAGTCTATAAGTTAGAGGGGCTTCCCTCAGAGCTCAGTTGGTAAAGAATCCACCTGCAATGCAGGAGACCCCAGTTTCATTCCTGGGTCGGGAAGATCCGCTGGAGAAGGTCTAGGCTACCCACTCCAGTATTCTTCAGCTTCCCTTGTGGCTCAGCTGGTAAAGAATCTGGCTGTAATTTGGGAGACCTGGGTTCAATCCCTGAGTTGGGAAGATCCCCTGGAGAAGGGAAAGGCTACCCACTCTAGTATGCTGGCCTGGAGAATTCCGTGGACTGTGTAGTCCACGGGGTCGCAAATAGTCGGACGTGACTGAGCGACTTTCACTTTAGAGAGAGCTAAAGCTTGAACTTGATCCTGACCCCGGGGCTCGAAGGGTGGACCACGTGCCCCCCACCCCCATGATGTTTGGCTCCATCTCTCCTCCTGGGTCCCTTCTAGATAGTTCCCTTTAACTCAGTGAGGTTTACCCAGGCCTCCTGAGCAGTGGGGAGAGGGTCTCTCTACCAGGAGAGGTTGGGATGTATGGGTGCCTGGGGGCCCTGGGGAAGGAGCTGGGGCTGTGGGGCCAGCTGTGGATGTGGGGAGGGAGATCCCAAGCCAGCGGGCTGGAAGTCCTCCTGCTTTGGCCCCTGGCGGAGCTGGCCCCCTGGGAGCCCGCCAGGCTTATTAATATCCTGCTGAGTCAGGGGGCTCTTGAGTTTCAGCATCACAAGACAAGAGGCAGGAATATCCTTGACTCCCCAGCGTCCTCTCTCCGCCTGCCCTGCCCACCTCAGGCTGGGGGCTCTGCGGGTCTGAGTGGTCAGGTGGCCCTGGAGGGGGCAGGTCACTTCTCCTGACTTAGAGGTGGAGGCGAGAACCCAGTCCAGGCACAGCTCCTCCAAGGCCCAGCACACGGGAGAGGCTTAGAGCAGGAGCTGCCTTTCCAGAAAAGGCCCTGCTGGGGGCCCAGCCCTGTCCTTGTTGCTGTGGGTCCGGCAGCTGGGGCAGAGCAGGGAGGAGGGTGGGAGGACAGCCTGGTCTGGTTCTCAAGGAGCTCACCACCTGCCCAATGTGGGGTCCCCCAGCCAGCAGCTGGGCCCAGACAGAGGCTGGGCCCTTCCTATGGCCAAACCGATGAACTCTCCCAGACATTTGGAATTGGGTCTCAGGGACTCTGGTCATATGGGGTGGGCACTGGCTGAAGGGAAGAGCATCTGGGCTCGGGGAAGGAGGTGGTGAGGGATCCATGCAGGTGTGTCCATGGCAACAGAGGGGCCAGACTGCAGTGGACAAGTGAAAAGACAGGTGCCCCCAGGAGAGCAGCCCCCCAGCCCCTGGCTCTTAGCCCTCTGTACCCATTTCCCACCCCAGTATCCAGGAGGCTGCTCTGCATTCCCCGTGCAACATCCTCATTTTTGCCCCAGACTTCCACATGGCCCTGCAAGGGTGGGGAGAGGTGACTCATTTCTTGACCGCCCGGCCCTTGGAGCTCCCCAGTCACAGTTTAAAACTATTTGCTGAGGACCTCCCAGGCACCAGAGCCAGGCCTAAGTGAGATACACATGGCCTGTTCTCCAAGTCTCACAAGATACCTGTTCTTCCCATTTTTCGGATGAAGAAACTGAGGCCCACAAGGCAGTCAGCTACCACTAGGTGACAAAGCCAAGACTCAAACCCAGGTCTGGGTGATTACAGAGCCCTTACTATTTTTATTTATTTATTTGGCTGCACTGGGTCTTAGTTACAACACTTGGTATCTTCAGTCTTCATTACAGCATGAAGGACTTTTTAGAGGCAGCATGAGGGATCTGAGCTTTCCTGGTGGTTCAGTGGCAAAGGATCTGCCGCAGTGCAGGAGATGGGTATCATCCCTGGGTTGGGCGTTGGCTCCCAAGGCCCTCTGGAGACTTTATCAGCCAGCTCCACACAGCACAGGTCGGGCAGCCCGCCCTGGCCCGGCCCCTTGCAGCTCATTATCAGAGGACACATTCCACCCAACCGCCCCTGGAAGGTGGGGAAAATAGAGCCTGCCACTTTCCGGCCCCTCTTCTGAGTTTCACCTAGTGGGGAAGGGGCACTCCAGGGACAGGAAGGGGGTTATTACAACAGGACGCCCCAGCACTGGATTCTTCAACTGGCATGAGAAAACCCCGGGGGCTGGAGTGTGACCCTTGGAGGCGCTGACCTTGCTGGGTGGGCCTGGGGGAGAGGCAGCTGCTTCTTTGGCCTGATTTATTTTTGTTTTTTTAATTGGAGCATAATTGCTTTACAATATTGTATATTGATAGATGGTTTCCGCCATATATCATATCATATACCCTCTGGGCAAGGTCTCAAAGCACCGTCATCCTCACACACCGGTCTGTCGACCCCCTTAAGGATGAGAGAATCAAGGCTCAGATCACAGATGATGGAGGGTCTTACCTCTCAGGGCAGTGAGCTAGAGCGTGCAGAGGGCCAAGTATGCAGCTGGTACCCGAGGCAGGGCTGCAGACCCCTCTCTGTGTGTCGCACACACGCACACACATTGATTCAGCACTAACTACCTGGCAGGCATGCGCCCGCCTCTCCACGTGGACAAGCACCATCCTAGTCCCCAGCACTCTTGGATCGAGAGATCTTTGTGATTCCCATTGTGTGGATGAAGAAACTGAGGCTTAGGGTTTGCCCTGGGGGTCCGTTGGTTAAGACTCTGCACTTCCAATGGATGGGGCATGGGTTCCATCCCTGTCAGGGAATTACGCTCTCATAAGCCGAGGCCAAAAAAAAGAAAGAAAGAAACTGAAGCTTAGATGGATGAGGTCGCTAGTCCAGGGTCACCCAGCTCTAAGTGGAAGAGCCAGGGTTGGGTCCCAGCCTGACATCCACGTGCAACCTCTCCACGGCCACAGTCCCGTTCCTTCAAATGAACTCAGTTATCACCTTGTCTACACAGCACTTTCACGCTCCAGCGGTCTCAGCCCAACCGTGGCCAAGAAAATACGCAGAAAAAGGTCTGTGCTGGGCATCGTCAAAGTCAATGCCGACGGCCCGGTGCTCTGATCCCAGGTTGCGCTTTGCACAAACCACAGCGAGCCTGGACCCAAAGGTGAGGCAGGCTGGGCCGTGGCACCGTGTGCCCCCGGAGGGTCTGGTGGCAAGGCAGGTGGGGGAGAGCTTTCAAAGGATGACGTGAGAACTCCAAAAGTAAAGGAGGCTGGCTGGTCAGTGAGTGAGGGGTCAGGTAGCCCATGGCAAGTGGACAGCCCTCCGGGGCGTCATGACAGAGTCACCACCAGTGAAAAGCCTGGGACACAGCAGAGGGTGGCAGTTCCAGCAGCAGGCGAGCAGGCTCACATTTCAGGGCCTCAGCTTTTGCAGGATGACTCTGGGAGCTCCAAGCAACAAACCTGCTCTGTAGCCACTGGCCCTGGGTGGAGACTATTCTCGGAAGCGTTGCAGGTCTCATAAAATAGGAAATTCCAAGGACCGCCTCCCACCCCTTAACCACTGTACCTCCAGGTAAGTCCAGGGTCTGAATATGATTAATAACTCTATGTCAATACATTTGAAAACTTAGATGAAATGGTCCAAAACTTGGATAAAATATAACCTACCAAGATGGGATCAGGAAGTAGAACACTTGAATGCAACTATGTTTAAAATACTTTTGTTTATTTTGTTACTTTTGTTTAATAAAATGGTTATTTTATTATTGTTCCCTGCTGGCTCTTCACTGTTGCCCAGGCTTTTCTCTCCTGGTTCAAGGGCTTCTCACTGTGGTGGCTTTGTTTCAGAGCACCGGCCCTAGAGCACGTGGGGTCAGGATTAGCGGCTCTGCGGCAAGTGGGATCCTCCCCGCCCAGGGATCAAACCTGTGTTTGCTGCACTGCCAGGCAGATTCTTTACCACTGAGCCACTAGGGAAGCCCCAAACGGAACTATGAAAAACAATTAAATATCCTTTTACGTATTAAAGAGTAAAAGAGAGAGATAAAACACCAGGACTTGAAGATCTGTAGGTGAGTTCTAGCGAACACCTAGGGAACAGATCGCTCTGATATCACACCAGGTTTTCCAGGAAATATGTGAGGGTGATTCACTCCACTAGGCTGATATAATCTGATCATGAGACCAGACAAGAACAGTACAATAAAGAAAAATTAGGGACACGTCACTCAAAAATATAAGGGTAAAAGTACTAAATCTCTAGGTCAGTCCATGCTGCTGCAAATGGTATTATTTCATTCTTTTTGATGGCTGAGCAATATTCCATCACATGTGCGTTCCGCATCTACTTTATCTGCTCCTCCATTGATGGACATCTAGGTTTTTTTCTATGTCTTGGCTACTGTAAACAGTGCTGCAGTCAACATTGTCACGCTCAGTGAAGTCAAGTCAGACAGAGAAGCAGACACATAATATGACACCCTTGTGCATGGTGTCTAAAAAGGTATGGTTCAAACGAACTAATTCACAGAATAGGAGCAGACACACAGACCTAGAGAATGAACTTATGGCTGCTGGGGGGAGGATGGGGTGGAAGGATAGGGAGTTTGGGATAGACACGTACACATGGCTGTAAATGGATAACCAACAAGGACCTACTGTATAGTACAGGGAACTCCGATCAATGTTATGTGCCAGCCTGGATGGATGGGGGATTAGGGGGGAATGGATACATGTATATGCATGGGTGAGTCCCTTCACTGTTCGCCTGAAACTATCACAGCATTGTTAATCGGCTATCAGTTCAGTTTAGTCTCTCAGTCATGTCCGACTCTTTGGGACCCCATGGATGGCAGCGTGCCAGGCCTCCCTGTCCATCACCAACTCCCGGAGCTTACTCAAACTCATGTCCATCGAGTTGGTGATGCCATCCAACCATCTCATCCTCTGTCATCCCCCTCTTCTCCTGCTCTCAGTCTTTCCCAGCTTCAGGGTCTTTCCAAACGAATCAGCTCTTCGCATCAGATGGCCAAGGTACTTGAGCTTCAGCTTCAGCATCAGTCCTTCCAGTGAATATTCAGGACTGATTTCCTTTAGTATGGACTGGTTGGATCTCCTTGCTATAGGCTATACTCCAATACAAAATAAAACATTAAAAAAAATACTACCTAAAAGGAAATGGCAACCCACTCCAGTGTTCTTGCTTGGAGAATCCCAGGGACAGGGGAGCCCGGTGGGCTGCCATCTATGGGGTCGCACAGAGTCGGACATGACTGAAGCGACTTAGCAGCAGAGCAGAAAACATTAGTAGGCTGAATACAATAGTGTATAAAAAGGTGTAATACACATGATGGAATGAGCTTAATGCCAAGATTGCAGAGGATGGTTTAATACTAGAGAAATCAGTGGCATTTAACGCATTAACTGATTAAAGGAGGAAACAACTACAGGATCATTTTAATAGATGCTGAAGAAGTATTTTCAAAAGTTCAGCATAAATTCATGGTGGGAAACTTCTCAGTAAATCAGAAATAGAAGGGAATTTCCTTGGCTGATAAATGGGTAAACATTAGCAACATTCCCTCTGAGATTAGACATAAGAAACATTATATTTCAGACTTCCTTGGCAATCCAGCAGTTAGGACTCTGTGCTTCCGCTGCAAGGGGCGTGGATTCGATTTCAGGTCGGGGAACTAAGATCCCACATGCTGCACGGTGAGGCCAAAGACAGGAAAGAAGCGTTATGCTTCCCATTACTGCTCTTGTTCAATTGGAAATCCTCCCTTAACAATAAGACTGGAAAAAATTCATTAAAAAACACAAAGGTTGGGAAAGAGAAAACAAAACACATTATCTTCAGATATGCTCAACGACGTAGGAAACCAAGAAGAGTTTAGCAAGACACCTAGATACAAGAACCATACACAAATATAACTGCATTTCTAGATACTAGGACTCTGGAAAATGTACTTTAAAAAAGGGGGTGGGGTCAGCCCTGCTGCTGCTGCTGCTAAGTCACTTCAGTCGTGTCTGACTCTGTGCGACCCCAGAGACGGCAGCCCACCAGGCTCCCCTGTCCCTGGGATTCTCCAGGCAAGAACACTGGAGTGGGTTGCCATTTCCTTCTCTGATGCATGAAAGTGAAAAGTGAAAGTGAAGTCGCTCAGTTGTGTCCGACTCTTAGCGACCCCATGGACTGCAGCCCACCAGGCTCCTCTATCCATGGGATTTTCCAGGCAAGAGTACTGGAGTGGGGTGCCGTCGCCTTCTCCGGGGGTCAGCCCTAAGAGTGCAAAAATTTTGAGTATTCAAGGATGAGTCTACGGGCTTCCCAGGTGGCACTGTGGTAACGAGCCCGCTTGCCAGTGCAGGGGATGAAAGTTCAACCCCTGGGTTGGGAAGGTCCCCTGGAGGAACAAATGGCAGCTGATTCCAGAATTCTTCCCTGAAAAATCCACGGACAGAGGAGTCTAGTGGGATATAATAGTCCATGCGGTCACAAAGAGCTGGACACAACTGAGCAATTGAGCGCTCAGATGCAAAAATATGTCTAATGAATAAAGGTAAGAATTAGGCAGAAAATTATACTAGTCCATGAAAATAAGTTGAAGCTTAAAAGGACAGATAATCCATGCTTGAGGACAGAAGGGCCGGTCAGCATAAAAATGACAGTTCTCCACAGACTGATCCGTGGACTCAAAGCAATTCCGATTAAAGTCTTAATGGGGGCTTTTGTAAGAGTCAGTCGGCCTGCAATGCGGGAGACCCAGCTTCAATTTGACCAGTGATTCTAAAGTTTAATATGAGTGAGCAAAGGATTGTGCTACTCCAGGAGAGGAGGAATACAGACAGGAATGCATCCCATCTGATAGCAGGACTTATAAAGCTATGACACTTGCTGCTGCTGTTGCTAAGTCGCTTCAGTCGTGTCCGAATCTGTGCGACCCCAGAGACGGCAGCCCACCAGGCTCCCTCGTCCCTGGGATTCTCCAGGCAGGAACACTGGAGTGGGTTGCCATTGCCTGCTCCAATGCATGAAAGTGAAAAGTGCAAGTGAAGTCGCTCGGTCGTGTCCGACGCTGAGACACTTGGGCAGCAGTAATAAAATAATCAACAACCAAAAATGGAGACGACACAGATGTCCATCACGGGAGGAGTGGACAGCCGAGCGGCGGTCCATCCACACAGTGCGTGGTGGGATTTAGTCGCTCAATCACGCCTGACTCTTCTGTGACCCCATGGACTGTAGCCTGCCAGGCTCCTTTGTCCATGAGTTTTTCTAGATAAGAATATTGGAATGGGTTGCCGTTTCCTCCTCCAGGGAATCTTCTCAACTCAGGGATGGAACCCGAGTCTCCTGCATTGCACTGAGCCACCAGGGAAGTCTCATTAGAATATTATTCAGTCATAAAAAGTAACAAAGTACGGATATCTGCCACAGCACGAGTGAACCTTGAAGACATTACGCTAATTGAAAGAAGCCAGACACAAGAAGTTGCATAGTCTGTGGTTCCACTCGTGTGAAATGTCCAGAACAGGCAAATCCATGGAGACAGAGAACAGACTGTGTCTTCCAGGGGCTGGGGGGAGGGAGGGTGAGGACAAACAGCCCTCCTGGGTTTCCTTTTGGGTGATGAAAATATTTTGGAACTAGGTGGTGGTTGCACAATCTGATGAATGTCTCACAAATTGTACCCTTTAAACTGGTTAATCTTATATTATTATGTGAATTTCACTGCAGTTAAAAACAAACAAACAAACTGATAGACATCTAAATATCAGAGAAAAAAAAAAAAAGAGAGAGAGAGAGAGAGTCTCTTGCATACAAGGAATCCCTGGAGGCTGCTCTCAGTCAAGATGGAGATGTTGAATTATTGATGCAGAAACATGGTTATACAGGATAAAAGCAGGTCACAAAGCTATGGCGTGCAATGACTTTTGGGTCAAAATAACGTCGCTGTATTTAGGAAGGTGGAGAAAAACGTTTGCAAGAAAAAAGCAAAAAAAGAACCTCTTTTTTTGCTTTTGGGTTTCCATGAAATAATGAAAATGTCTTCTTATGTAACCAAAAAAACAAGATAACCAGATACTTCCTTAGAAAAATTCATCCTGTTCTTTGTGAGGCTCTCGGGAGACTCATCATACATCTGCCGGCCCTGGGCTCAGGATGAGAATTCCTCTCTTGTCTGGGAGTGGGCGGGGAGGCTGGCCAGGTCACGTGGGGAGGGGCAGGTCTGGGTCTTTTCCCCGGGACCCCCTCTTCCTGAGCTAAGCCCCTTCTAGGACCTTGCCTGACCCTGTCCCTCTATAGACCTTTCTGGCCAAGTGGAAGAAATAGGATTTCAAGACCCCCTTGCCCTGTCTCATCTCCCAGCAGCAGAAGCAGCCCTGGAATGGAGCTGCAGCCAAGCCAGCCTCAGGGCCTCACATTGCATCTCTGACCTCGGCTGGACGTCCCTCCTCGAGTCCTGGCCCCACGATAACCAGGCTAGGGTGGGGTTCCCAGGGCTTGGCTGCTGCTGCCAGATCTCACAGCTGGGCTGTTGGTGAGAGGAGCTTTCCCAGGGTCCCAGCAAGCCACCCCCACTGGCGCCCTGCTCCTGCTGGAAGCCCTGCCTCTTCCCACTAGCAAGCCGGGTCCTGGGCTAGGTTGTTGAAAGCCGTAACTGGGGACCTGGAGCTCTGCTGAGGTCAGAGCTGGGCTCTAATGACCAGACTCAGAGAAGGTCTTAGAAGGTCTCCCAGGGAAACAGCATGTCCTGGGCTAGGCCTCATGATGGCCTCATGAATTCGTGTGTGTGTGAGAATGTATACTACGTACTAGGGTTGGGTTGCGAGATAAAATAGACATCGTGGTTAAATATGTCAGATAAATGCACAGTTTTTGAGTATCACTATATCCCAAAGACTGAATCCTCTATTTAAAAAAAATTTTTTTTTATTTTATAGAATTTATTCAAATTTTAATGTGTTTGACTGCATTGGGTCCTAGTTTCGGCACACGTCAATCTTTGTTGGCACATATGGGATCCTTCATTGTGCTGTGTGGGCTTAGGGGCCCCGCAGCATGTGGGATCTTAGTTCCTCGACCAGGGATGGAACCTGTGTCCCCTGCATTAGATGGCAGATTCTTAACTGCTGGACCACTGGGAAAGTCCCTGATCCTTTATTTTTATTTGCTCAGTCTGGTGAGCCTGATACCTGTCAACAATGGCCATGCAGAGAAATTGGATGTAGTTCAGTGTGTACACCCTGCAAGAGCACACACGTGTGTGTATAAACATATGCAAGGCCAGGCGTGTACATCGTCATCAAGGTGCACGCACACCAGAAGACAGGTGTAGAGAGACTCCACTGTGTGTCTGAGCCGGGGCACGACTGAGAAAGGTTTGGGATATGGAAGGGAGTATATAAATGTATCTGTGTGCAAAGACGACCGTGTGTGTGTTTTCCTGTTTTGCGTGCACGTGTGTGACACCCAAGCACATGAAGTGTCTGATGTGGGAGTGTCCACAGACACGCACGTCACAGAGCATTAGAACTGAAAGGAGGCTTGGGGATCTCCCGCACGTAATTGTACGTGTGAGAACATGGAGGCCAGCCAGTCAGCCCGTATGTGTGTGTGCACGTGCTTGTGTGTCCGAGCTGGGGCTGGGGGCTGGGACACATGGGGAGGGCTCCCTGGCTGTCAGCTCGTGCCAGCCTGGTATCGTCGCAAGCTCACGACAGCCCTCTCCCTACAAGGCCCGGTTCCCAAGGGGAAGGTCAGATGGAGCACGGCCCGGGCCCAGCCTCGCCCGCCTGCCTGGTGAGCCACGTGTATCTGCACGCGGGTTACATAAATGCCGGGCCCAGCGCTGTGGCCAGATGTTCTGTCTCTTCCTGGAGCCAGATGGCGGCTGATCCTGGAGTTCGTGCGTTTTTCGAGCTCCTGCCATCCCCTTCTCCTGCCCCTTCTGGGGCTTTCCCCAGGCAGGGCAGGGGCTGGGACCCGGGGACTTTGAATTGGACCAGTTGCCTCGGCCCAGAAGCAGCCTCCCCCTGGCAGGGGCTCAGGACAAGGTGACGGTGTCTTGGGAGGAGCCGCCCCCAGGGCAGCTGCTAGTTCAGTGGTCTCCCCACGTCGCCCAGAAGCAGCCTGTCGCAGCCGGTCCCCAACTCACCCAACCTGTGTCCCATGCTCTTCCTGTGGTGACAGGTGACGGCCAGCTGACCTGATAAACCAGGGCTGCCACCATAAAGGACCACAGACTGGGTGGCTGTAACAACAGAAATGGTTTCCCTCGATTTCCTGGAGGCCAGAAGCCCATGATGGAGGCCTCTCCCTGGTGGCTCAGATGATAAAGAGTCCGCCTGCAGTGCAGGAGACCAGAGTTCAATCCCTGGGTCAGGAAGATCCCCTGGAGTAAGGGAATGGCAACCCACTCCAATATTCTGGCCTGGGACATCCCATGGACAGAGGAGCCTGGCGGGCTACAGTCCACAGGTCCCAAAGAGTTGGACACAACTGAGCAACTAACAGCCTTGCTTTCTCCTTGGCTCATAGAGGGCTGTGCTCGCCCTGTGTCTTCACTAGGCCGTCCCTCTGCGTGTCTGTGTCCAACTTTCCTTCTTGTAAGGATGCCTGTGCTGTTGGACGAGGGCCCATCCTAATGACCTCATTTTAACTTAATTGCCTCTTTAAAGGTCCTGTCTTCAAATAGAATCACATTCTGAGGTCCTGGGGGTTAAGCTTTCAACGTATGAATTGCGGGGAGGGGGCACAATTCAGCCTGTTCACACCCACAATAGCGTGTTCTTGGAAGTGGGTTTTTCCCAGGCCAGCCCGCCATAGCCAGGCCATAGCTGTCAGGGGTCTTTAGAACCCCAACTTACTGTTCTTTATTTTGACAACTAGGAATCCAATAGAGACCCTACTAAGATGCAGAGTCAGGTCAGGGGTGACCTCCTTGGCCCTAAATCCCAGCTCTGTTGGAAGGAGGGTTTGGGCAGCCTGGAGGAGAAACGAGACAGGCTCAGGGTGGGAGGGGGTCAGTTCGCACGCCCTTCGCCCACCCACAGCCTGAAGCTGGGGAGTGTGGGGTGGGTGGTGGGGTTCAGGGCAGGCTGCATAGTGCCTGCATACTTGGTGTGGGCTGGACACCCCTCCTGGGCCTCAGTGGCCCCATCTGTGAAAAGAAGCCACTGGGTCCACCGTGACATGGGTAGGTGCCCATCTCTCGGTTCCAGTCTATCCAATCCCCAGAGTACCCTGCCCTGCGCCTGAGTGCCCACTTGGGGGCACTTGGGGTTCTTGGGGGGTGTGTGCAGCCCAGGAAGCTCTGTCTTCCGTTCTCGACGCCTCAGTGTGCCCGCCTGGGCCACACAGCTCTGGATGCTGCAGCCTTATGCAAGGTAGCGTTATCCCAGTTCTAGAGAGGGGGAAACTGAGGCTCAGAAGGGCTCAGTGACTTAGGGCCCTTAGGGTCTGACTCCCATGTGTGCACTCCTTCCTCAAGATCACCCTGCCCAGACCACCCCAAGCCTGTCCCCGAGCCCCCCTTGGCTCACTATCCCAGCGACCTTGACGAAAGAAACCCAGGTGAACTTCTGTGTTCTGGGAAGTGGTCACATTACCCATGACAGCTGGGGGTGATGCCCGGAGGCAGGAGGGCACTGGGCAAGTTCAGGGCTGACTCTGGGCTCCGGCAGGGGCAGGTGGGGGCCCACAGGGCTGGGGGTGGGCGTGGGTCGGAGTGAGGAATCGGGGAGGACACACCACACTGAGGCTGAGCTTTGCAACTACACAGGGGCCAGTGGGCCTCGTTCCCGTCTTACCCAACATCCGGTCTGGACGGGACCCACAGAGTCTGGCCAAGGGTAAGCTCAGACAACACCGGCAGCCGTCTAGCACAATGGGACTGGATTCTCTGTTACAAAAAGAAAAAAACAGGGGACTTCCCTGGTGGTCTCGTGGCTAAGGCTCCAAGTTCCCCATGCAGAGGGCCCAGGTTCAATCCCCGGTCAGGGAACTAGATCCTGCGTGCTGCAGCTGAGGCCTGGTGCAGCCAAATGAATAAAAATAAATATATATTTTTAAAAAGAATGATAAAAGGCATCCCACCCCTGTGCCCGACACTTCAGCAGTCCAAGCCTCACTCCCAAGGTTGGTGGGGTGCTCTGTGTTTCTGTTTTCCAGAGGGTTCTCTGCTCCGAGGCCACTGGGTCCTGGGTTCTGATCCTGACTCGGCCAAATCCTAGCTGAGTGATCTTGGAGAAATGACTTTCCCTCTCTGAGCCTCAGTCTCCTCACTTGTGAAATAGGGACAAGGTCTTGATGAGGAATCAGCGAGATGAGGCAGGTGAAGGACTTGGAAGCCATAGACCCCCTCCTCGCCTCCCCCCAAGTCACGAGCTTGAATCCCAGTTCCACGGACAGGCTGATCTCTGAGAGCTTAGGAATAAGGGACGGAGACAGAGGAGTGGAAACAGAGATAATGCCAACTCGATTCGCACTTCACCCTGGTAGCCGAAGTGGACACGAACAAATCGAGGAGACAATGTGAACATCCCCTTTGGACAGAGCTTTTTAATAAACTCTTTTTTTTTTTCATGTGGGATCTTAGCTCTCACCCCTCCCTGCCCCAGAAATCGAACCTGTGTCCCCTACACTGGGAGTATGGCGCCTTAACCACTGGACCCCCAGGGATGTCCCAACAGAATCTTTATCTAATCCCATGCACTGATATTTATTTTTTTAAGTTTTTTTTGATGTGGACCATTTTTAAAGTCTTTATTGAATTTGCTACAACATTTTTCTGCTTTATGTGTTGGTTTCTTTAGCCACAAGGTATGTGGCATCTTAGCTCCTCCACCAGGGATCAAAACTGCAGCCCCTGGATTGGAAGGTGAAGCGTTAACCACTGGACCCCCAGGGAAGTCGCAAGGCAGTGATATTTAGAAAAGGTTAGGGTAACCCCATGTGGGGTTTATCCCAGGAATGCAGAATGGGCTTACCATTAGAACCAAATATTATAATTCACCATAAGAAAGTGAGAGCGGCTGTCGGCTTCGATCACTGGAGTACGTTAACCATAGGCGAGTGCGCACTCTCCAGGAATGGGGTGCTCCTGAAGGAGTCACAGACCCCTCCCTGGCCCCCATCCCCGGCTCTGCTTCTGCAGGTTCCCCCCGGCTGGTGGGATCCTTCTGGGATGGCAGGGTGGATGCTGCACCAGGTGCCCCCCCCAACAGGAAGCACACCTGAGTCACACACGACCCCACGGGGACCCCCGTCAGCCCCGTCTGGTAGCTCAGAACACCAGGCTCGGAGAGGTGACCGCTGTGTCAGCGCTGGCCTTGGCCCGAGCTCCCGGTGCTGCTAACACTTTGCAGGACAGGATGTTTCTCCCGGGCAAGCTGCCCGCTGCCTCTCCAGGGAGATTGTTCTCCTAACTGTCTGTTAGGCACTTGGATTCTAATACCCACCCTGAGCTTATGGGATCTGCTGAGAGCCCTCTGTTCTTCAGAAAACCCCTCCTCATCCTGAAGACTCTAAAGGCCACTGCCTACCCGTGCAGAGGCAGAGGCCCTGGGGCCCATTGGAGGCGTGGGCCTTGGACAGCCGGAGTGTGTCCCCTGTCCAAAGCTGGAGCCAGATTCGCCCTGAAGACAGGCTCCCAGGTTCCCGAGGGTGGGGGCGAGGGGCAAAGGAAGCCACCCTTACCCCTTCTGCTCAGCATCACATGGACGTGCTGCCCAGGAGCATCTGTGGGAGCATGCAGAATGTATTTTGAAGACCCCGGGTCAGCCAGCATTCAAGATTGGAAGTTGAGGGTCTTCATCATAGTAGTCACATACGGATGTGAGAGTTGGACCATTAAGAAGGCTGAGCACTGAAGAATGATGCTTTTGAATTGCACTGTTGGAGAAGACTCTTGAGAGTCAAACCAGGCAATTTTAAAGGAAATCAACCCTGAATATTCATTGGAAGGACTGATGCTGAAGCTGAAGCTCCAATACTTGGCCACCTAATATGGTGAGTCGACTCATTGGAAAAGACCCTGATGCTGGGAAAGATTGAGGAGGAGAAGGGGATATAAGAGGATGAGATGGTTGGATGGCATCACTGACTCAATAAACATGAGTTTGAGCAAACTCTGGGAGATAGTGGAGGACAGGGAAGCTGGCATGCTGCAGTCCATGGGATCACAGAGGGTCGGACACCGCTAAGCCACTGAACAACAACAATATCAGGGTGGCCGGCCGCGTCTGGCCTCCCTGAGCTCCTTTAGGGCAGAGACTAGGTGCAGAGCTCTTGCACCCCCAGCAGGTCTGGATGAAAAGGAGGCTCCAGAGAGAAGCCTTGGGAAAGTGAGCAGGGGCAGCTTGGGGCCTACCTGCAGGGGATTGGCCCTGGGGGACCATGACCCCTGAGGGTGTGGGATCTGGAGAAGAAGGTATTCAGGCTGGAGGGCTGGGCCTGGCAGAGGGGGTGGTGCTCTGGGCCCGGGAGACCCCGCCCTTCAGCAGCAGCAGCTGGTCGCTTAGGCAGGCTTGGGCCACATCTCTGCCCTCTCCCAGCGAGGCGGCAGGGAGAGGAAGTTGTCTCTCCCCCAGAGGATCCTGCCTCTTACGGTTCAATCGTGTCTCCCTGAGAGGTTGCAATCCTGACTCCCAGCACCTACAGACGTGACCATATCTGGAAAGGGCCTTTGCAGACGTGATTAAGATGTAAGTTAGGATGAGGCCATTCTGAGTGGGGTGGGCCCTAGTCCAATAGGAAGAGAAGATGGACAACAGACGCCCCGAAATGACAGAGGCAAGGGTTAGAGTGACGTAGCCAGCACCAGAAACCGGAAGAGGTGAAAGTGAAGGGTTAGTCGCTCCATCGGTAGCCCGCCAGGCTTCTCTGTCCATGGACTTTTCCAGGCAAGAACACTGGAGTGGGTAGCCATTCCTTTCTCCAGGGGATCTTCTCAACCCAGGGACTGAACCCCGGTCTCTTGCATTGCAGGCGGATTCTTAAGGATTCTACCCAGAGTCTCCGAGGCAGCGTGGCCCTCTTGACACCTCGAGTCTGGACTCCTAGCCTCCAGAACTGAGAGAGAGCATGCCATGGTTGTTTTAAGCTGCCCGCCTGTGGCTCTTCCTTAACTACAGCCAGGAGAGGAATCCACGGTTGGTCGGCCCTGATGTCTCCCTCGTCCCGCCTCCCCTGTCCTGGTACTGACCACATCCTTGGGGCAGGGTCCTGGCCAGCGGGGGGCGAGGGGGGTCTTGGCCCCCAGGGAAGCTCTCCGTTGGCACCATGGTAAGGGCTTCCCAAACTGATCAGAACCAGGCCCTGGGGTAGAGCGGCCAGTGCAGGGCCTGGGGATGGAGGGAGCCCTAGCACAGACCTCGGGGAGAAGGGCAACTCAGCCCCAGGAGCCCACTGCTCCCTGACCACCTGACCCTGTGGCCTGACTGGGGGTAAAGCAACCGGCTCCCCTACCTTCAAGTTAACAGGGACTCTCCCACCTGGAAACTTGCATCAGAGAAGGAAAAACACCCACGCAGGCAAGATGTCTGCATGTCATCTGTATTGTCACGTGAATTGCACATCCAGCACGGCTGACCTGGACACGACCTATTAGGTCACTCAGAGTCCGGCCCCTGGGGGCCAAATCGGCACCGCCGCCCAAGGCTTTCCGTGGGCAGCAGCCCAGACACCTGGTCTCCCCGGGCTCCAGGGCCCGGCACCAGGAGAGGCCAGCTCATGCCTCAGGCCCTTCTGCTCCTGGGCAGCGTCTCCCCAAACGCCCCTGGAGCAACATGGTTCCTTGGAGGGTTCCTAGCTGTTCTGTGAGAAAAGGGTTCTGTGGTCAAATAAGTTTAGGAAACATGGATTAAACAAGGTTTGACAAGCAGCTTTTCTGCAGGACTTGTCAGAGCCTTTAGGACAGTCCCGGCCCCCGTGGACGTCCAGTGTGTATACAGCATTTCCCAAATTTGTTTGACCACAAGACCATTTTTCTTCCCAAGGCATCTTGCAGGCAGGTGTCCGATGGGGCACCCTTTGGAAAGCACTGCCCTAAGTAAGCTGTTGGTGACCGTTAATGGGGATGGCACCTGCGTTGGGCGGAGGGCTGTGGGTATTTCATCAGGCGTCGTGCTGCGGTGAGGTGGGCACAGCCAGGAACTCAACGGTTGTGGTGATGAAAGGACAAGACGAGACTTGGCCCCCCGCGTGGTTCTGGCCTGGTACCCTCCAGAGCAGAAGCTCAGCAGGGCTGTCCCCACAGCTGGGCCCCAGCTCGTCTACAGAGGGACTCAGAGTCTGATTAAGGGGGCAGGGGGTGCCCCGCACAGTGGGAGGGATGGGATGGTCACTGGCGGGCCCATCTGACGTCACCAGCCTCCAACCAAGATGGGGGTGAGGGGATGAGCTGGGGCGGCCCGGTTCCCCCTGGCCTGCCAGCCCCGTGTCCTCCGATGGGCCACCCCATGGACAGGCGGCTCACCAGGCAGAGATGAGCATCTGGCAGGTGTTGGAGGACATCCACACCAACTCGACCAGGCGGAACTGGAAGTAGCCAATGGCGAAGCCGGAGAGGACGTCAGTGATGTGGTGGCGGCCGATCATGACCCGCGACAGCCCCACGCACAGGGCCCAGAGCACCAGCAGGACGCGCAGCGGCACGGCCAGCACCAGGTGGCTCAGGAAGAACTTGGACACCATGGCCGCGCGGCTGGCGTGTCCAGCGGGAAAGGCGTACACGTCCATGGTGAGGTGGTCCAGGAGGCTGGGGCTCGACTCGAATGGGCCGCGCCGCTTGATGAGCTTCTGCACGCCGGCCACCGTCATGATGTCCAGGAGCAGGGCTGCAGGCAGGAGAGGGGGGCCCCCAGGTCGTTAGCGCCACCCTGCCCCCTCCCACCCTACCCCCTCCTCCCTTGGGCCACTTGGACCTCCCAGCAAGGTTCCCACCTCGGGGCCGTCGCGTGTGGCTGTTTCCTCTCCCTGGAGCACACTCCCCTGGGATATGGTGGTGGCGGTTTAGTCCCTAAGTCGTGTCTGACACTTGCCACCCCACGGGCTGTAGCCCCGCCAGGCCCCTCTGTCCGGGGGATTCTCCAGGCAAGCATACCGGGGTGGGTTGCCGTGCCCTCCTCCAGGGGATCTTCCCGACCCAGGGATCAAACCTGCATCTCTGCATCTCCTGCATTGCAGGTGGATTCTTTCCCACTGAGCCACTAGCGAAGCCCTCCCTGGGGTGTTTGGACAGGTAAAGGTGCTGAATGAGAGAGCGGTGAGCAGGGGTCTCGTGGGCCACTCTGGGCACCTTGGAGAATCTCATCCTGACCAAAGGGGCCCTGGGCTGCTGGTTTTTCCCTAAGAACTTCACTGAAGTCCCCTCCAGTCTCAAGAACAGGGTGTCACCATACCTATCTTTTCTATGTTGAAGTGAGATCCATGCGTACAACTGTTTCCCTGGTGGCTCGGACTTTAAAGAATCCCCTTGCAGTGCAGGAGACCTGGGTTCAATTCCTGGGTTGGGAAGATCCCCTGGAGGAGGAAGTGGCAACCCACTCCAGTATTTTTGCCTGGAGAATCCCACGGACAGAAGAGCTTGGTGGGCTACCACGAAGAGTTGGACATGACCGAGCAACTAACACTATGAATACGATTAACCATTTTTAAGGGTACAGTTCAGCAGCTTCTAGTGGATTCACAGCATTGGGCAAACACCCACCTCTCTTGAGTTCCAAAACGTTTTCATCACCCAAAAGGAAACCCAGTCCCCATTAAGCCATCGGTCCCCGTCCGCCTCCCCCAGCCCCTGGCAACCCCTGATTTGCCTTCGGCTCTGTGGATTTGCCTGTCCCCTACATTTCATATGAATGGAGTCATACAATGTAAGACCTTTCGGGTCTGGCTTCTTTCCCGTACCGTAATGTTTTTGAGGCCCATCCATGTTGCAGCAGGCATCAAAACTTCCACTCCTTTTTTATGGCTGCCTATTATTCCACTGTCTGGACCTGCCACGATTTTTTTTAATCCATTCATCTGTTGGTGGCGTCTGGGTGGCCTGCCCCTTTTGGCTGTGGTGAACAATGCTGCTATGAACATTTGTGGATGAGGACTGTTTGAGAACCTGTTTGCAGTTCTTTGGGGGCACATTCCTACGGGTAGAATTGCACCATCCTGCAGTGAAGTGAAAGTCACTCAGTCATGTCCGACTGTGACCCCACAGACTGTGGAATTCTCCAGGCCAGAATACTGGAGTAGGTAGCCGTTCCCGTCTCCAGGGGATCTTCCCAACCCGGGGATCGAACCCAGTCTCCCGCATTGCAGGCAGATTCTTTTCCAGCTGAGCCACCAGGGAAGCCCGCCAATCATGCAGTAACGATGTGGAACTTCCTGAGAAGCCACCAAACTGTTTCCCAAGGCAGTGGAGCCCTGTTGCCCTCCCTTTACAGGGACGAGAGGAGCCCTGGAGGTTGAGCATCCTACTCTGCTCCTCTTCCTGTCCGGATGCTCCCTTTCCCCTCCCTCTGACTTCCGCTCTGTCATCCTCACCGCGCTTCCCCCCTGGGCAGTAAGCAGCTCCTCATCAGCTCTCGCTCCCTCCCTCACATCATCCCTTCGTGGAGGTGGGGCCAAGCCGTGTCTGTTTTGTTCACTGGCTTCTGCTCAGCATCAGACACGGAAGGGCAGGTCTCCACATGTTAGCTGAGTACTGGCTGGAGGTAGAGGGGTGGGCTTTTTCCCACTTGGGGAGCCTGAGGGAGACAGGAATCTCTATCCATTCAGCCCCCACCAGCACCCCGCTGTGTGGCCTTGGAGAGGGTGCCCTGCCTCTCTGGGCCATTAGACGAGGGCCCCAAGCCAAGGCCCCAGTTTCACCTGGGCAGCCAAGGTGGGGCCTCACAAGAGTCCCAGAGACCCAGGTTTGAGTCCCAGCCGTGGAGCCTCCTGTGACCTTGGGCAAGGCATCTAACTTCTCTCACCTCTAGGGCAAGATCACAACCACCTGCATCCAGAGATCTGGCGCGGTGCCTGCAGGGTGACTGACTGTCCTGGGTTTGCTTGGGACAGAAATGTTTGGGGGACATAAGAGGTTCAGGGCTAAAACAGGGATGCCCCAGCAGACCAGACAAGGTGGTGCCCCCAGGGCCTGGCATACAAGGAGGGCCAGAGAAGGGTGGAAGGTTAGTATCAAACGACAGATCAGGGCAGCCTAGCGCTGGAGGCTTCCCTGGAAACTTGGCAGGAGATAACCAAAATTGTTGCCCTGCAATTGTTCTTGTTCAGAAATGGGAAAAAAAAAAAAAAACTTTGGGGAAAAAATGACACAATTGATGTTCACTGTAGAAAACTTATAAAACAGGAGACAGAATTTTAAAAATTTTAAATCGCCTGTAATTCTGCCACCCAGAGATAGCCACCATCCCAGAACCTTCTCTCCACCTACAGAGCGTTGATTTAATAAAAGCTGTGACATGCTCCACACACACTGTTCTGTAACCTGCTTTTGAAACTGGCCAGCTGCAGTGTCTGGAGTGTCCCAGGGTATTTATCTGGTGGTCCGTGGGCTGGACTTCCAGACACCTGGGTAGCACTGCGCTCCCTGGGCAGAGCAGGACTCCTCTTTCCCTGCCCTCTGCAGGGTTGCAGCTTGCAGTCTGGGGTCTTCGTTGGGGATTTGAAGCCCTGGCCTCCCTGGGGCCTGCCCCTCTCATTAGCCACAGGGCCAGCTGATGTCTGTCCATCCTGGCCACCCAGGGAGGGGGCAGAAGCAGGAAGTGGTGGATGCAGAGGCTGCTGGTCCATGGAGGCGGGGAGGAGTCTAACAGAGGGAGCCCACCTTGTTGTATGCCCCGCCCCCTCTGCACCATGTTCCCATGGCAACTTGTTCCCAGGAGCTCAGACCTTCCAGCATGCAGGCTGCTAACCCAGGTTGAGGCTGGGCGCATCTGGAGTCCATGGGACACAGGGGCCACAGTCCCAGCAGGACATAGGGGACCAAAAGGGCAAGTGGAAGTTGAAGGAAGGTGGTGGCATTTGAGCCCCGGGGACCCTGAGCCCAATGGAGCAGCGAAGGGACGAGGCCAGGCCGAGAGGAGGCAGCCAGTCCTTTCCAGGCCAGAAAGGCCGCTCCCCGACCTCATGACAGGCTGTCGCCACCCGGGGAGGAGGCAGTTCACAGGTAAGGGGTTAAACTTGCAGGTTTCAGAGTCACAGGTGGGGTTCCAGTCCCAGCTCCTCGGCTCAACAAGTGCCTTCACCTGTAGGAGCCTCAGTCTGCCCACCTGTAACAAGGGTTCTCGCAGGATGAGATGAGCTCCTAGTGTCTATGAAGTACTTAGAATAGCCCGGTACATGCTGGTCCAGGGCACAGCTGCTCTTGTTCTCCAAAGCCCCAGCCTGGCCTGAGCCAGGCTTTCAGACCCTGGAGGCTGGGCTGTATTGAGCAAGTGCACCAGCAAAAGGACTTCCTTCTCTGAGGTCCCATCGGCGTCAAAATGATCTGGTTCCGAGACCCTCAGCACCTGAAGGAAGGTCACAGCACCCTAGGCTGGTGGCTTGGGGGTGGGACTGATGTGGACCAGGATGGGGCCCCTAAACAGAACCGTGACACTGGCCACTAGGAAAATGTGGTGTGTGTGTGTGTGTGTGTGTGTGTGAGTCGCTCAGTTGTATCTGACTCTTTGCAAGCCCATGGACTGTAGCCTGCCAGGCTCTTCTGTCCATGGGATTCTTCAGGCAAGAATACTGGAGTGGGCTGCCATTCCCTTCTCCAGGGGATCTTCCCAGCCCAAGGACTGAACCCAGGTCTACCACATTGCAGGCAGATTCTTTACCGTCTAAGCCATGTGGGCCATCTATCTAATTAGTGACCAGGTTTCTCAGCTGAATACCAGGGCTCAGCAAGTTGGTGAATTCTCGCTGGCATGAATCTGCTTTCCCAGACGAGTGTGGACTGCAGCAGAGGTGCCCAGAGGAAGCCTCTGGGTTCCAGGAGGAAGCAGGGGGGAGGGGCAGCATCTGCTCTTCCACAGGCTGCCTGGGACCGGGGAGCTGGGCTCAGGGCTTCAGTCTGATGTAGAGGCTGGAGGCCAGGTGGGTTTCTGCCTTGCTGCCCGCTGCCCCCAGGCCAGGTGTCCCAGCTCTCCTCGAGGACTGTCGAGACCAATGGGCAAGGAATCGAGCTAGACCCACACCTTTCAAACTTTTTTAGCAGCAAAACATTTTTTCCCAATGTAAGACAAAGCTATGATTTTTCCAACAGTCGTGTAATCAATGGGATGTGAGAGCTGGATCATAAAGAAGGCTGAGTGCCAGAAAACTGATGCTTTCGAATTGTGGTGCTGAAGGACTCTTAAGAGTCTCTTGGATTACAAGATCAAACCAGTCAAACCTAAAGGAAATCAACCCTGAATATTCACTGGAAGGACTGATGCTGAAGCTGAAGCTACAATACTTTGGCCACCTGAGGCAAAGAGCCAACTCATTGGAAAGGACCCTGATGCTGGGAAAGATTGAGGGCAGGAGGAGAAGGGGGCGACAGGATGACAGGGTTGGATGGCATCACCGACTCAATGGACACGAGTTTGAGCGAAATCTGGGAGATGGTGCAGGACAAGGAACCCTGGCATGCTGCAGTCCAGGGTCGCAAAGAAGTGGACCTGAGTTTGAGCAAACTCTGGGAGATGGTGAAGGACAGGGAAGCCTGGCGTGCTGCAGCCCAGGGTCACAGAGAGTCCAACATGCCTGAGTGACTGAACAACAGAGACTCAGCATATGAACGGATAAGAGAAGTAGCCCCATGGCTGTCACTGGGGCTATTGGAAATGGGGGAGCGTCCCCTGTCCCCTGAGAGGCTTCTGAGGCTGGCTGTGTGCCATGATTTGAAAACCCCACATCTGGGCCTTTGGAAATCTGTTATTTTTGGCTGGCTCTGTCCCTTGAGGCCATAAGGTGAAAACTGCCCCTCTGCCCTGGGCTTTCGGGGCCCTTCATTCATTCACTTGACCTATAGGTCTTGGGTCCCACTGCTTCCTGAGTGTGTTAGGCTAGGGCCAGGCCTGGGGCTGGTGAACCAGGCTGGCAGGGTACCAGATGACTGAGGGCAGGGGGGTGCAGAGATGGGCAGTAAGTTAAAGGGGGCTTCTCTACAGGTGTGATGAACCCGTGGTCTCTCCCCCTACTATTGCTGCTACCGGGTTTTGAGGGTTGGGTGTAGATGAGGCTGTGGGGGGTGGCTCCCCAGCAGAGCTGATGGCCCTGGGGCCTCCCCCGCAAGCTCCCCCCACTGCACCCCCAGGCTGCCTTCCCCTCCCCCAGCACCGTGGCCAGCCCTCTTGTGACTGATTCTAACACGTCAGCACATACCCTGGCGCCCGGAAATAGAAGCAAATGGCTCCGTCACTCAAGGCTCCGCAAATTCCGCTCACAGGGTATTCTTTCTGGACCAGGAGGGAGGCAGGGCCCCCTGCCCATGAGGACAGGTCTGCTTGGCAGCAAGTTCAGGGGCCAAAACCGCAGCACTGTGTGACCCAGGCTGGTGGCCTAACCTCCCCGGGCCTCCGCTCACTGCCATCAAGTAGGGCAGAGGCTGCACGCCTGGGCTCCAGGATCAGAGGCGGGCCTCAAGGTCAGCTGCTTGTGAACTTCATGACCTTGGCACAGCCCTCCTGCTGAGCTTCCTCCCTTCGTTGATAGAACAGGGTCGTTCCAGAAGCTACTCTGAAGGCTGCCTGGTCTGCAGGGCTGGGCCCCCACCAACAATCTCCACTCCCTGCCCCTCTCACCAGGTGGGTGGCTCAGATGCCTAACCCCCTTGTAGGAAGCACAACTATTACCCTGATGTGCGGGTGCCTCAGAGGTGGCAAGAACCTGCCTTGGCGCTCACTTTCTCTCCCACTCTGGTGAGCGGGGCTGCTGCTGGGGAGATTCCTCCTGGTCCCCCGAGCTTGGCTGCTCCCCCTGAGATGCTCACCATGGGACCAGTTCAGCAGCAGGGCAGGCCAGGGAGGAGGGAGGAAGGGGCAGCTGTGGACCCCGCCAGGAGCAGACAGTGCCTGGGGCTGGGAGGAGGGGTACCCACTCTTGTGGCCTCTGATCTCCCATTCTATTCCCTCTAGTAACTGGGGCAATAGCCCAGTTGGTGCTCTGGGGTGGTGGTGCTGGTGTAAATTGGTCTAAACTTTCTGAAGGGCTTTGGATTCAGATTCAGAAGTCTCTACGGCAGGCCTCCCTTGACTCAGCCCTTCCATGGGTAGGACTGTCTCCCTGGGAAATAGGGAGACACGATTCACGGTCAAGGATGTCCATTGCAGCATCCTTCGTGATGCTGAAAACCCCGCACCAACCCGATGCCCTTGAGTTGGAGACAGATGGGCCAGACTGCGGCCAAGTCTAGACGACGGAGCGCTCTGGGGCCGCTGCGAATGATGAAGCAGATGTGTATTTATAGCCACGGAAGGACAGCTCTGGGGTTTAAGTGGAAAAGGCCAATGACCACACCAGATTTACAGTAGGATAATGCCGTTTTTGTAAAATTAAGATGTAAATGTGTCCATACGCAGTGAAAAAAGTCTGGAAGGCACCGCTCTAAATGTTAACTGTGCTTCTCACTGGGTAGGAGGATGAGGCTCATTTTTGTTGTCTTTCTGTAATTCTGCATTAACATTATTTCCTGACTGTGAAGAGGCATGACCTGTGTACGTTTTTAAAAAGTTATTTTTACAAAAGGACAAATGCTGCATGATTCCACTTTCATGGGGTCCTTAGGACAGACAGATTCATAGAGGGAAGGTAGATTAGAGGATGCCAAGGGCTGGGGAGTTAGTGCTTACTGGGTGCAGAGTTTCAGCTGGGGAAGATGAAAGAAATTCAGGAGATGGGTGGTGGGCATGGCTGTACAACGTAATGCCATTGAGCTGGACACTTAAAAATGGTTAAAATGGCAAATTTTATGTCTTGTGTGTTTTAGGGCATGCGTACGCACACGCAACAGTTATTTTAAAAACCAGTACACTGCTGTAAAAGAACAGAGCTCTGGGGAGGTGGGCAGTGAGCAGAGAGGCTGATGGAAGGGAAACCCTGAGAGGAGGCAGAAACACTCCAGGCATTTGGCACTGGGACCTCTGCTCTGTTGGTGTGAGCAGTGTGTGTGTGTGTGTGCACAAACTGGGCATCTTTCCTGACCACAGTGGCCCTGCCTTCAGTCAGACACCCTGCCCTGGCCCTCGGTGCCCAGGCTTGGGGGGCTGACACGAGTGTCCCGGTCTGTCCCTAACTCCCCTGGCTGGAAGCGAGTTCTAGAACTTTGCAGGTTTCCCTAATTCTCACCTGAAGAACCCAGATATTAAAGTGGCTTGATTCATCTCAGAAGACCGCCTGGGCGCAAGGAAAACAAAATCATGGGTATAGATAGAAGTCTAAGGGCACCAGGCTTGGCTGGGGGAGTTGAGTGACACAGAAGGGGGCCCCCCCAGTAGCTCCCCTCCCTACACGGGGGCCCTGACCCCGTCTGGGGGCAGCCAGAGACCAACTGGAGGGACCTTTTTGCTGAGCTGCACTGAGATGATGAGACGGGAAGGGTGGAAAACGTTCTCTTTCTGCGGAACTGAGCTGGTGTCTCTAGCTGGAGTGCTCCCGACAGTGAGGGTTTGGGATCAGTCTAAATATCCATCAACTAGGGACAGGCTATGCAAGCCTCGAGGAGGGCTTGTCACCTATGCTGTCCCCCAGAGTAGGGGCTGGGGGAGCTGAAAGAACAGATTATTTGGGGGGTGGGTGAGCAGAGGCTGGGTTGGGGGAGGGGATGCTGTGAGATGCTTGCAGGGAGTTGGCAGGGGAGTGCTGCTAGGCTGAGGGAGTTGATTCTGGTTTCCGAACCCCTCATGCTTGATGGGAAGGGATTCAGGGGGGCCCAGATGGGAGGTACGTGGCCCAGCAGGCCTGAAAGGGCCGTGAGAATGAGGCCAAGCTGGGCAAAACACGGCAGGAGGTCATTTTAGAAGCAAACAGAAACATCCAGAGACTCATGACCCAAACTGCAGCAGCGGTTATTCCTGGGGAAGGGGCTTAAGGGAGACATTCTTTTTTTTTTTTTTTTTAACTAAAATTTTTTCTGGCCTCAAGGCATGCAGGACCTTAGTTCCCTGACCAGGGATTGAAACTTCACCCCCTGCATTGGAAGCTTGGAGGTTTAACCACTGGACCACCAAGGAATTCCTCCCTTGCTTTGTCATCTGTCCTGGCTTGAATTCTCCTTATCGTAACGATACATAATGAAAAGGCGCTCAACGCCACTTATCACTAAGGAAGCACAAATCAAAACCACCATGAGACACCACTTTTCACACCCATTAAAACAGCTATTATTAAAAAAAAAAAAATGCTGGCCAAGAACACTTGTGGAGAAATTGGAGCTTTTGTGCACAGGTGGCAGGAATGTAAAACGGTTCTTCTGCTGTGGAAAACAGCCTGGGGGGTTCCTCAAAAATTAAACCTGGGGTTACCATCTGTTCCAGCAATTCCATCCTGGGTGTACACCCGAAAGAAGTGAAAGCGTGGGCTTGTACAGATATCTGTACCCTCACGTTCAGAGCAGCATTATTCAAAATAGCCAGAAGCTAGAAGCAACCCAAGGGTCCACTAACAGATGTTGGATAAGCAAAACATGGTCCCTCCACACCATGGAGCACCATTCAGCCTTAAAGAAGGAGACGCTGACACCTGCTACGGTGCGGCTGCACCCTGAGGACGGGGTACTTAGGGAAACAAGACTGACACTGGACAGACACTGTGCGGCGCCACCGACACGAGGTCCCTAGACGAATCAGATTCACAGAAACAGAAAGTGTGGGTGCTGGGTGCTGCGGGCAGGGGGAGCGGGGAGTTAGTGTTTATGGACATAGAGACTCAGCTTGGGAAGATCGCCAAGTTCTGGAGATGATGGTGGTGGTTGCCCAACAGTGAGAATGTGCTGAACGTTCTTGCTGTTTAGTTGCTGAGTCGTCTCTGACTCTATGGACAGTAGCCCCGCTGGGCTCCTCTGTCCGTGGGATTTCCCAGGCAAGAGTACTGGAGTGGGTTGCCGTTTCCTTCTCCCGGGGATCCTCCCGACCCAGGGACGGAACCCAAGTCCTCTGCACTGGCAGGTAGGTTCTTCACCGCTGAGCCGCCTGGGAAGCCTGTACTGCATACTGGTGTACACTTAAAAATGGCTGGAACGGTAAGTTCTAGGTTATGTCTATTTTACCACAATAAAAAAAATGACATACAAAAGAAGGAATATATAGTTTTCATAATCAGGGACATTTCAATTAGGATTATTTTATAGATCATGGAAATAAGACATGGAAACCATTTCCTCCTGAAGATGGGCCCGGGGGGAAACCAGGATGGGTCTGGTGAATGGGGATGGCCCAGGTCCCCTATTACCTGCCTGCTTTGGGATCATAAGCCGGGCATTGCAGAGAGAGGACAAAGGGGGAATCAGGTCATGTCACAGGTGCCTAGAGCTTGGAGGGGACCTGGATCGACCCTGGACCTGGGACTTCTTTTGACGATGGCAATGGTGATGAGGGTGCTAATGTTGATTGCCTTCCACAAGCATTAGCTGGCGTGGGTATGTGCCATGTGTAATTCTTCAGGGGAGTATCCCAGCAACCCACTAGACAGATGAGGAAAATGAGGCTCAGAGAGGCCAAGTTACTTGCCCCAGGTCCCACAGCCTGGCTGGGATGTGCACCCAGGTCCCTCCAACTCTGGAGCCAAGCTTGTGCCAGCTGCTAAGACCCCTTTTGGCTTTGAGGCTTCCAGGTCTGTGCAACACATCATAGCCCTCCGCAAGGGAGGTGGATTTCGGGGAGCAGAAGGGAGGACTTCCTCCCGGCCCAGCTGGGACTCTCCCGGGTCCAGTGGCTGGAGCTCCGTTTCCCAAGGCTCCTGAGTTTTCCCCTTCGGGGCCGAGGAGAGCCGGGGTCTCAACGGTACCATGGAGGCTCTGCCCCCAGGATTCTGCTGGATCCCTGGTGCTCAGAGTAGGCAGGCAGGACTGGGCTGGGCCCCTCATCCCTCTGGGCCCTGCAGTGCCCACGTCCACCTGCCACCCACTGTGCCTGGTGCTTTGCCAGCTCCTCTTGAGTCCCCACCACAGCCCTGATGCCCCATGTACAGATGAAGAAACTGAGGCTCAGCGATGGGAACTGACTTGACCAGAGTGAGGAAGGGTCAGGGAGAGGACCAGGACAAGTCCATACCAACCTCAGGGCTCCAGGGTTGAAAGCCCCTGCCCCCAGGCCCAGGGTCCCAAAGACTAAGGGATAGACTGCTCTGTGCAGCTTTTCCCTCAAGGGCGGTCTGCCATCCCGGGCAGAAGGCAGTGTGGGCAGCTGCTCTTGGCAGGGCAGGGCAGAGCCGTGGGATCAACCCAGCTTGGTTATTTGCTGCTTTTCTGGGTCCACATCCCCACCGAGAATGCAGGTCCACAGACCACCCTGCCTGCTCTGAGCAGTTTCTCTGGGCCAGGCTCTTTTTCCCTCCATGGTCTTGGTACCTGGATACACCAGCAAAACTGCTGGTAAAAGGGAGACCTCTCTGCAGGTATCTCCTCAATGTGGACTGGTCTGCCCGACCTGCAGGCCAAAAGGGAGCGGGAAGGCAAGGGGTTTGTAGCCTAGAGGACTTGTCTTGGTTCCTGGGTCTACCACTTACAGATATGTGGTGTTGGACAAATCCCTCGACTCCTGTGAGCCTCAGTTAACTCATCTGTGTAGTGGGTATATTAAAATTTACATTATACTATCATTAAAAAGATTTTAACATCATGAAACACAAGACATCCACGGCATAGTACTTGGTATCTAAGTGGAGATCACTAAATGATGTTTTTAAAAACTGAGAAACAACTATCCTTCTTGTTCAAGAAGGGAGAGTTCTCGAATCCTGTTCTCTGTCCTACAAAACAAACAACTTTGTGTGCACAGAATCTGGTTGCTGGTAAAAGCCGGAAGCCTCGTCCTGAGCGGCCAGAGTGGTGTCAGTTCCAGTCCCGGCTCCATCACTAACTAGCCACATGGTTGAGGGCAAAGCGTCTCTGTTTGCCTCAGTTTCTCCCTCTTTAAACAGGGAGAATAGCAGCTTCTCCCTGGGCGTTGTGGTGAGGATGATATGTGATGACGTGGTTTATGAAACACCAGGCACAGAGTAAGCGCTGAATGAATCACCAGCACAGCTTCACCACTTCCAACATCATACATGGACGGACCGTGCGGACGGGTCTAGGGAGCGGGGTTGAGAGAGAGGCTCAAGGACACTTTCCCACGCTCGTCCTTGGACACCAGGCAACCTGACCGCACCCTCCCTTCACAGTTTTCTTGAGTCATTGCTCTGTCTGAGGCTTCAACGGGCACTAGATGGCAAGACCATGGTTCTGCACTGCCCCCCAAAACCCCCCGGCCACCGTGCTCTGCCCCTCCATCCCAAGCCCAGGGCTTTCCAGGTGCCCGGAAAGAGCACAGGCCGGGATGTCAGGCAAAACTTGGTGCAAATCTCAAGTTCTGAAGTCTTGGCCAGGTTGCTTTATTTCCAGGAGGCTTAGTTTCCTCATCTGTGAAGTGGGAACAGGAAGAGCAGCAGCCACGTTGTGACTACTTATTTGGGAATAACAGCAAGTAACGCGGATCATTTAGAAACAAGCACAAGAAAACACCGAGGTACCAGACCCGGCATGTCCTGCGTGAACGTCTGCTGCTTCGCCCTTCCCACATCCCACCAGCAGCACCCACCCCAGATGCTCTGAGACCAGAGCGGGAAGACTCACAGCTACTCTAACTTCTCCTGGATGGCAGTTCTCAGGGGTCCAACCCACATCCCTTCGGTACTGGGACCCCTTGTCAGTGTTGGCTTAGCCTGAGCCATGCCCCCTCGCCCCCCACTTGTGTCCCAAATGGTGGCTGTGCTGAGAAGGGCCCAGAGGTTAACATGGCCCAGCTTGGAGGGTGGCGGCAGAGGGGCCCGAGCACCTTGGGGATCTGGAGGCGCCCGGAGGGTGGGCCAGACGGGGGCTGGGCATTACCTCCTGGGTAGAGGGGAGGGCCTGCCTTCCACATGGGCCCACGTGGCACCTGGCACGGGGCAGTGCTCGACCGAGACGCCGGTGGCAAAGACTTTGCAAACAAACCAAAGCTCCCCAGGTCCTCTCCTCCAGCGACTCCCCGAGGGAAGTAGCAGGTAAGCACTCCAGGAGGCCCTGAGTGGGTGGGAGCCCCAGATTGCACCCCCACACCTGCCAGGGATCCCAGGGGGCTTTCAGGGTCCCTGAGCCAAGCAGGGTGATGGGGGAGGGTGGGCAGCTCCCAACTGCTGCCTGCAAGCAGCCTAGGAACTCAAGGACCTATCCATGGGATGGGAGTGACAGGGTTAGACATCCCACTCCAGAGCACCCGCCAGACTCCTGGACACATCCCTCAAGGCCTCCGGCACCCCCTCCAAATTGCTTCTGGTCAGCGATGTGCTTTGCCCAGGGCAGAGCTCTTCCTCAGAAGTTCCCGCTGGGGCTCTGCATTCTCAAGGCTCCCGCTTTGCAGGGGACTATGGTCTGGACATCCTCAGCTCCCTCTTTCCCCAAGCCGGAGGCTTGCCTGTTTCTGGGGCACCCTTCCTGCTAACCTCATTAGATTGTTCCAGTCAGTTTCTGAGGGGCCCCACTGACCCTGGCAGGGGCGGGGTGGGTCCGGCTCCCTCCCAAGGCCTGGCAGGGTGGGTGGCGGACGACGGGCGGGTGCACTCACCCAGAAGCAGGTTCATGAGCACCTCCTGGCCGGCCAGCGTGCTGCTCTTCACCAGGCAGAGGATGGTGCCCCCGATCCAGGGGACGCCGTGGCCCGTGATGCCGATGAGCTTGACCATGGAGCGGGCGCTGGCCCAGGACGCGGCCCGGCCTGCGCACACCCCCAGGCGCTTGGACATGCAGATGTCAATGGCCAGCAGGGAGTTGAAGGCGATGCCCTTGAAGGAGGGGTTGAGCTGCATGCAGTCCTCCTCGGGCAGCTGCTGGGACTGGCGCCGCTCGCGGGCCCCGTCCCCAGGGGCTGGGGGCTGTGTCGAGGGGCCCGAGGCCTTCCTGCCCGAGCTGCGGGGCTCCGGGGCCCCCTTGGGGGGCTGGTTCAGGGACAGGAACTCGGCCCGGTTGAGGACGTTGCTGCGGTCCCGGGCCCGGGCTCGGCTCTGGGAGGCTGGCATGGTTGACGATCGCCTGGCAAGGGCCGGTACCAGCCTGGCCGCGAGGCCCTTCTCCCCCAAAGACAGGAGCGCCGGAGCCGCCCCTGCTGTCTGCCTCCCTGCTGGCTCCTCGGCAGATGTTAAATATAGAGAGCGGGCCTGCACATGGCTGTTTACCTCCGGCTGCCACCGGGCTCCTGGGGAATGTCAGTGCCAGCCGGGCAGCCAATCGAGCCCCCCAGTGCCGGCCAGCGCCAATGGAGCCACCGGGAGGCACACGCGTCCACAGCTGCGGCCTGGCTGCCTCGGGCCTGGGCTATTTAAATCTCCCAATGGCTCGCTCTGGGGGACCTGGGGGACTCTGGGAAATGTAGTCCTACAGGTCTGGCCTCGGCTGAGCCCCTAGCCAGAGGCCCAGCGGTGGGCCCCTGACTTACCCCTGCTTTAATCAGCTTCCTTCTGAGCAGCCCAGAGCCCGGGGAGCCAGACCCACTTGCCCCACTGGCCTGGATGGCTTGGATCTGGTCCCATGGACCAGACAGCAGAGCCCGGGCCAGAGGCTTCTCCGGACACCGGATGGGGTGAATGACGTCACTGACAGCATCATTCTGGGTCTGCTGGGGGCGGGGCTGAGCCCAGCCCCTCCCCTCCGTGCCAGCATTTCATTAAGCTGGCAGGCTGGGTTTTGACATTTTTCAGTCTTGAATTTGGCTTCAGTGCACGACTGTTCAATCTGTAAGACTTGATTTCCATTCGAGGGAGGGGTAATGAATTGGTTGGTAATGGATCTGCCCCTTGGAGGTGGCCTCCGCTGCCTGGAGCTTTGTGGAGGATGGGATCACTGTAGCAGCTTCGGGCAACCTGTAAATATTTTCCGAGCTCCTGGTGCCACACAAGGTGCCTGGCACTGTAGCAAAGGGAACACACCACGTGCATCCCTGTCCCCTGGAGAAAGTATAGTTCAGCAGGTATTAAGTGAATGACATGTGTGAATGATTGCAAGCATCACGCGGATATGTTTCAGGATCATAGAACAGGGCCCCAGGCCTGGCCTGGGGGTCGTGGGGGGCTTTCCCCCAGAAGGAAGAGCAGGTGAGTGGCCTCGGATAGGGGAGAGCCTTCCTCCTGCCTGCTGTGAGGTCTGGGAGCCCGCGTGGTGGTACATGGACCGAGGGGGCAAGAGAGGCCGCCAATCCAGAGAAGAGCAGGCCAAGAGCGATTTGAGTTGGAGGATTCAGGGTTTGATTCGGGCCTCCCTCGCTGTGGAAACCCAATCTGACAGCCCTTTAAGGGCTGACCGGGCCTGGGCTCAAACGGAAGCCGCTGGTTTAGGGCAACCAGCAGAATTAGAAGCGAATGCCCTGCTGTCATGATTTATTATAGCAGCCAAGGCCTGGGATGAGGACAGGATTCCTTCCAAGCATGGAGCCCCCTCCTGCCCCTGGGAAGCCCCAGGCCCACCCCACAGCTTCCCAGGGAGCAGGTCCACAGACTCCCAAGGACAGGAAGCTGCCTGGGTGGGGTGCATGCTCTCTGGTCGCCTGGGACCAGCCTGGGGGCTCCAGAGTCAGGCAGACGGGGGATGACCTGGGGCTCTGCCACCAACTAGCTGTAGGACCTCTAGCAAGTCACTTGGCCTCTCTGGGCTAGTCTGTTTTGTTTTTCCTCTTGTAACACAGGAATACTAGTGTCCACCTTCCAAGGGCTATTGTGAAGTCAGAGAGATGTTGTCTCACTGATGTACAATGCTGAGCAGGGTCCCTGCCACGTAGCGAGCCTTCAAGCCTCTGGGTTAGGAACTGGTCTTTTTTTACAAAGGCGGCAAAGACCTCTCTCCCTCTGAGTGACTCTTTCAGAAGCACCCACCTGCCCCCCTGAAGTCTGGCCCCTCCTCCATACCTGGCTGGTGAGAAGCCAGACCCCAGGAATCCTTAGTCTGGGGTTCCTTGTGGATTCCTGGCACTTCTCTTCCAGAATGTTCCACTCAGACCATGCAGCCACAGAGGAGGATGTCCCACACTGAGTCACATCCCACCTTCCTGGGTGTGGCCATGGCGTGGCCCCACCCTGAACCTGGACGGATGCACGTGAAGTCGGGTGCAGAACGCACGGCGAGCAGGCAGTGTACCGTGGTCTCTCTGTGTTCTAGCTTATGACACCATGTAACCAACCTTCCGGCTAAGTCATGATGTCATGCCCACTTTACCGATGAGGAAGCTGAGGCTCAGTGGGGTGAAACCCAGAAGAGGTGAGGCCCAACTCCCAAGAAGTCCCTGGGGCCTCCAGACTCAGATGTTGCAGGCCACAGGGACTGGGATGTGTCCGCTCAGCTTTCCACCAGGGCATTCACCCCACTCTTCCTGGGTGGGGACCATGATCCAGGCTGACCTCGGGAGGGAAGGAGGAGCCCAGCCCAGAGAGGGGCTATTAATATCCAGAGGCCTGTGTCAGCAACTTGGCCTGGCAAGAGCTGCTGGCAGGTTCCCAGGGCTTCAGTGGGCTCCATTCTGGGGAGGGCCATGGAGTCTGATTGGACTTTGGCCCAGGAGTGGTGAAAAGTGGGCTTTGGATTGGGTCAACCCTGGGTTCAAACCCCAGCTCAGCTTCCTCTACTTTACTGACCACAGATACGTCCTGCCAGCACTCCTGGCCTCTCTTTCTCCCCCAGGGGGCTCACTCAGACAGAGACCTGCCCCTCCATCTGTAAGCTGGGGTGACCCAGTTCACCTTCTCAGGCAACTGAGAAACAGGCACCATCCCTTTATGAGCTCCTACCACAGGCTACACCATCCCACTTCTGAGCATCTTAGAATTCATTCATCCATTGAATTGATGCTTTCATTGATCTCTTCCTGCTTATAGTTCTGTATAGTTGGGGAGATAGTATATACACCTGTGAAATAACTAGCCAGTTTCCAAAACAATATATTTTTACCAATAGCCTTATTTTTCCTTATCGTCAAATGTTACAGTCTTACAGCAATAAAGTCAATGAATACAGATGATGTAATACAGGTGTAACCCTGGACTGCCTCGGTGGTCCTGCGGTTTAGACTCTGCACTTCCACTGCAGGGGAACAGGTTCCATCCCTGGTCAGGGAACTCAGAGCCTACACACTGCATGGTGCTGCAAAAAAAAAAAAAAAAAAAAGTAACTCTATTGCCTGGGTGCCACAACTGTTAACATGAGAACGGTCAGGTTACAGAGGAATTCGCACTTCTCATTTCCAATTATTGAAATGTTTTATGACAACCAAGTATTACTTTAACAATCAGAAAGAATATCTATTAAACTGTATCTATGTATAGCAAATACAGAGATAAACAGATATGCGTTTAAAATATGACTGTATTTATATATCCTTTTAACCTCTCCCTTTTCATGTAACAATATAGACCTGGCAATGTCTCCATGGCAACCCATCAGTTTTCAACGACTGCTTGGTACTTTGTCATGTGGATGGGCCAAACTTTGTAGAAGCAATTCTCTGTTTTTAGGCATGTAGATTGTTTCTACTTTGTGACTATTCAAAACTATTAAGTACTAGATGGCATAGCCATCCTTACACACGCACCCCTGTGCACTTAGGCAGAATGTAAATAAGTGGCCACAGCAGCAAGTACCAGATAAAACGGTGTGTTTGGAAGCAACCCTGTGAGATCTGATGGGTCAACCTAAGCCACCTACCGCAGTGCCCAGACCCAGAAAACCAGGACAAGGTCAGAGACACATCTAGCCAACATGGCACGTCTAACCACACTCTTCTTGTGTTAGAGCCGAGGAAGAAAAGGCTAGAGTGGTGACATCACCTACGAGGCCACAGAGCTGATCAAGCAAGACCAGAGTTAAGATGTGGGCTGGCTGATCCCTATAACTCTGAGCCAGAAGGCTGTCTTCCCAGCCGTGAGTTTTTCCGTTTCCCTCAGTTTTTCTGTTCCCTATCCACTTGGCCTCATTTATCACTCACTCATTCGCTTACTCTTGGAACACTTAATTTTTTTTTTTTCCTGACTTTGTGGCAGGAGGGATCTTAGTTCCCTGACTAGGGATTGAACCTGTGCCCCCTGCACTGGAACCACAGTGTCTTAACCACTGGCCCACTAGGGAAGCCCCTGGAACACTTTTTGGGGTCTGCTATGTGTCAGGCCCCCCTCCCCACACAAGAGCAATGGGCAGGACAGAGGTGGCTGCATGCCTGCAGACCACCTGGCCTCTCTGAACCATCGCCTCACCTGGCCCTTGGTGCGTATAACCTCTCTTCTAGCCCTGGCCGTTACTGAGAGAGGAGTGTGTGGTGTGCAATGAAGTGACTCAGGACTCAGCCTAAAGTCCTTGCCCCAACCGCTGGGCTACATGGCCTGTGACTTGAAGGCAGGAGAGGTTTTCTGGCCACATCCTGGGGCCTAGAGCTGCTTATACATCATAGACACTTGCTATTCATTGTCTCTAAATGTTTAAGATAGATCGACTACTACTACTGAGCGTATTTACCAATAACTTGTACTCAACATTGCTCCTCGGCAGACTCAGAGCTAAACCTGTGCTCAACGGTTGCCGCAACTTCATAGGCTTTTAGTCCCAGAGGCACAAACGAGAACAGCAGAGCTCAGAGGTGAAGGGGTTCTCTCTGAATCATGGCGTGAGCCAGTGGGATACCTCGGGGTTCAAAGTCACCCCAATACCCCTTACCCTCTCCTGCCCTTTAATTCTCTCCTTGGTCAGTTTCCTTTCTAACCCGTCATACACTTCCTTACTCTGCATGGGTTTAGCACCCGTGTCCTCCTAGCAGAGTGAGAGCCCATGAGGCAGGGCCTGTTGTCTTGTTTGTTCCTTCGGGGGCACAAGGTGTCCAGGGAGCCTGGAATCTAGGTAGTGTTATTGCTTAGTCGCTCAGTCGTGTCCAGCTCTTTGTGACCCCATAGGTTGTAGCTCACCAGGCTCCTCTGTCCATGGGATTTTCCAGGCAAGAATACTGCAGTGGGTTGCCATTTCCCTCTCCAAGGATCTTCCTGACCCAGGGATCGAACCCACGTCTCCTGGATTGGCAGGCAGATTCTTTACCACTGAGCCACCTGGGAAGACCAGGTGGCCCCTAGCAGCTCAGGAAACGTATATGGAATGACTGGCTGGCTGGGCTCTGATCTACAAAGATGGATGGCCATGTGGAGGCGGGCTATCTGGGGGTGATGGCCCCAAAAAGAGGACCGGAGGGGTGAGAAGCTCCACTCTGGGGAGAGGCAGAGCTGGAGGGGAGAGGAGGGAGGGGCAGCCTTGCGAAAAGCATCTTTCATCACCGCCTCCCCCAACCCCGCCAGCTCCCGCCCCGGATCGCTTTCTCAGTTCGCATTTCCAAGGCCGCTCCTGGGTTATTTCGGTCGGGAAACCTGATCCTTCGCTGGGTTTATTTTAGCACCTTGGAGAACTCCCAGTGCCGCACCCGATCCGAGGCCGCACCCAGCCTGCTGACCACGCCTCCGTCCCCGTCGCTCGCGGCGGCGGGGCGCGCGCGGGGGCCGGGCCGAGCAAGCCTCGGAGGCGCGGCGTCCGCGTCCTCCCGCACCTGCGGCGCGCGGGACGGTGATGCCCAGCCCCGCCGCCGCGAGGACGCTCGGGCGGGGCGGGGCCGCCGGGGGGCGGTGCCAGGTGAGCGGGTGGGAGGCGGGGGAACCCGTGCTCGCTGCCCGGGCAGCTGCCAGGACCTGGGCGCCGCTGCTCCCTCCTGCCGGGACTGGGTGCGTTCCAGAGACCTGAGAAGGCGTTTGTCGCTCCGAACTGCGGCTCCGATGGAGAAGCCGGGGACGCGGACTGGCCCTTGCGCTCCAGGCTGGGAGAAGCAAGCCCTTCCCCGCCCTCCCTGCTCATCCCACAGGCTCATTAAGGATCCTCTCCAGCCCCAAAATAACATCCAGCACGCACACGTGCACAGACATGCACACTCACACACGCCCCTACGGCCCACCCACGTGGGCCCAAACGTGCTCCCCCCTACACTCACCGTCACACACACATCCGCACGGACGCACACTCTCACCCACAGACACACCGGCTCACATCCACCCCCACAGACACGCATGAACGCGCACCATCGTGCACACTCACACAGACGTACACTGGCACAACCAGCAAACTGCCCTCTGCACTCACACACACTCTCACATACATCGTCAGACAAGGCACACACCTCCACACACAATATACACACAACCTCACCTACACCCGCACCACTTGCGGTCACTCACATGACTACACAACCCATACATGCACCCACATGGACACATGACGTGCATACCCCCTCCCAGACACACAAACGCACCCCACCGTTATACACAACTGTCACATATACAAACTCACACTGTCACACACACTCATTTACACACACAGTCACCCACACACTCTAACTGCATCACACACCATCACACCCCTCACACCCCTGCGACATGCATCCTTCACCCTCCCTTCCCCAAGGTCCCTACTGGACACGCACATCAAAGCAACTTACTCATACACGTCCTAATTTATAGCAATCAATACTTACTCATAACTGTTTCGAGTATGAATTTGTACCTATTTATTATTCATGTTAATTAATACCTCCATTCATCATTCTTGGCATCTCTAGGGCCCACGGGGATGTGAGTGCTGAGGGGAGCAGGTCTGTTGTCTGTCTGGGCCCTGGCTGTGTTCCCCAGTGTCTTCTGAGGGTCCAGCCCAGGGGTCCAGTCAATACAGGGGAGGGAATCCATGGGCCTGAGATGGTGGGGAGGCCAGCTGATCAGACCTAGAAGAAATGTGTGCCTGAGGCTTTGGCTGGAGCGGCCACCCCAGGCACATGGTTTTATGCAAGGCCCCATGACGCACATTTGCCCCCGCAGAGAGTGAGGTTATCACGGACCTGGGGGCCAGGAGGCCTGGCTTCTAGTCCTAGAGCCCTCCCTGCGTGACCTTGCCGGGCCCGTGTCTCCCTCTGTAGGGGAGGCTAGCTCAGAGCCTGCTCTGAGATCCCGGCTGTGCCGGCTTGGCCAGTCTGAGCCCACTGCCTGCAGAGGTGAGGTGTCTCAGCCATGCCAGGTGGGCCCTGTAGCCTCCTCACCTCTTGACACGTCCCCCTCCAGCCACCTGCCTGGCCCACCAACCCTGCCTGCCTGTCTCCCAAGTGGACATTTCAAGCCTCACCATTGGCTTCCTGTCTGGTCCTGAACAGATAAGGATAGAACCCTGTCTCCCAGGGCAACAGAATTCCAGCTCTTATAACATTTCCTTCTGCAAAACAAGGGCTTTCCCACCTGTGAAATGCCTTTCTGGTCTCATGAAGACTGCACCCTTGAGGCTGAGAGCTCTTGGAGGACCAGCTGTGGTCTTGCGGATGGTGACTGCAGCCATGAAATTAAAAGACGCTTGCTTCTTGGAAGGAAATCTATGACAAACCTAGACAGCGTATTCAAAAGTAGACACATCAATGTGCCGACAAAGGTCAATGTAGTCAAAACTATGGTTTTTCCTGTAGTCATGTATGGATGTGAGAGTTGGACCATCAAGAAGGCTGAGCGCTGAAGAACTGATGCTTTCAAACTGTGGTGCTGGAGAAGACTCTTGAGAGTCTCTTGGACTGCAATGAGATCAAACCAGTCAATCCTAAAGGAAATCAACCCTGAATATTCATTGGAAGGACTGTTGCTGAAGCTGAAGCTCCAATACTTTGGCTACCTGATACGAAGACCCTGATGCTGGGAAAGATTGAAGGCAGGAGGTGAAGGGGACGACAGAGGATAAGATGGTTGGATGGCATCACTGGCTCAATGGACATGAGTTTGAGCAAACTCTGGGAGATAGTGGTGGACAGGGGAGGCTGGCATGCTGCAGTCCATGGGATCACAAAGAGTTGTATGACTTAGCAGCTGGACACCAACAACTGCAGGGAATGCTGGTGAGAATGCCTGCTACATCGAATTCCCTGGCACCACGAGCCAGGTGGGTGGTTTCCATCCACTCCTCCTTCTTCATCAGGCTCAGTATCCTCATATGTGGAATGGGCTGGTGATGGGACTGGCTTATGGGGTTGTCATGGAGAGCCATGAAGCCGCCGTATGCAGAGGCCCTGGCTCCAGTGATGCTCAGTGAGGAGACCCTGCATTCAGCTTTCCTGCAGACCTGGGAGGGCTTTGGACTCGTTGACACTGTGTGTTAAAACCCATCTCAGGGAGTTCCCTGGTGGTTCAGAGGCTAGGACCCTGAGCTCCCCATGCAGGGGGCCTGGGTTTGATTCCTGGTCGGGGAACTGGCTCCCACATCCTGAGTGCCGCAGCTGCGACCTGGCACAGCCAATGAATATGTGTGTGTTTATATATATAAACCCAGCTAGGTGGGGTCAGGCTGTTTCTCCCTCTGGTTTGCTGTGTGATTTGGGGTTTTTACGACCTCTCTGGGCCAGCGTGCTGCAAACTGAGGTACCTTGTCCTCCCACCAACGGCATTAAGAGCTCCCAAGTTGCCACATTGGGGAGTTCACCATCCCCAAGGAGGGGTTGGGGTCATGCCTCCTGACCTCTGCTCTTTCCCCTTCACCGGTGACATCAACGCAGAGGAGTCTGGGGAGACTGAGGTCTGGGGGGGCATGTGAGCATCCCCATGGTGCTGGGCACATCGCAAGCAGATGACCCCTCCCTCTTTTCTGCAGACGCTAGCTTTTCAGTCTCGTGTGGAGGCCTCATGGGCCCTCACATATGCTGAGACAGCCGTGGGTCTGTGCCCAACACCCACAGACTCCAGAAAACGCTGAGCAGGAAGCAGGGCTGCGCGGAGAGGCAGGAGGGCTGGAGGGCTGAGAGCTAGGGAAGCCGCCGGACCTCAGAGGGCCCGCGGGGAGCTGGGGCAGGGGAGGCAGGTGTGGGCTGGCCCTTTCAGACCCTCCATCGCTCAAGGCGGGCCCCAGGGGTGCCCGTCCTTAGCTCAGAGCCTGGGAGAAAGGCCCCCAGACACTGCCTGTGCTCCCCCTCTGCAGAACTGGCCCTCCAACTAGCCCAAGGCAAAACACAGCATAGGAGGTGACGTGGAAGAGGAGGCATCTCTGGGATTGAGGGTCAGGGGTTTTCTATTTTTTGCTCACCCCACGGACACCCAAGCAGTCTTCTGGTGGGACTTACCAGACATAGGGTTTTCTAGTGTCACTTCCACCTGGCTCAGAGGGGCTGGCCCCCAGGCAAGCGGGGCATACCTAGAGGAGGAGATAGGTGGGCTTTGAACTTGGCCAGATCTAGGTGGGCATGCAGACTCTGGAAAATCACTGTCACCTGACCCATGGGTCTCTGTCCAGCCTACCTCCTGGGGCCAAGTAGGTCGGAAGAGACAATATCTGCTCAGTGGTGTGGTGGGCTTCCTAGGTGATGCTAGTGGTAAAGAACCCACCTGCCAATGCAGGAGACATAAGAGATGTGGGTTTAATCCCTGGATTGGGACGAACTCCTGGAGAAGCAAACGGCAACCCACTCCAGTATTCTTGCCAGAAGAATCCCATGGACAGAGGAGCCTGGCGGGCTACAGTCCAGAGGGCTGCAAAGTGTTGGACACGACTGAAGTGACTTAGCACGCATGCATATGGACATGTGGTGGACACCTTATCGTCATCATCATGAACCCAGGCCAACCAAGCCCGAACTACAGGGTGTAACATCACTTCTAAGAGGCATCGAGGACACTCAACTCTTGGAAATCCTCTCCGGGGGCCTGGCTGCTTAGTAGGCACTTTAGGGTTCTGACTTCTGTTCTTTCACGTCGGATGAGCAAGAAGTGCAGGCTTCCCCTGTGGCTCAGCTGGTAAAGAATCCGCCTGCAATGCGGGAGACCCAGGTTCTTTCCCTGGGTTGGGAAGATCCCCTGGAGAAGGGGACTGGCTATCCACTCCAGTATTCCAAGCTCTGGGGCTGATGGTGTGGGCAGATGAGATGGACACCCCCAAAGTAATCTCTCTATATAAAGTGAACAGCATGATAATTCACCCACCAGCTGAGGTGGGTGAAGGCTGAAGTGCAATCCAAGAAGGGCAGGATGTTTTGTGGAGGCCATGAGTTCACAGCAGGGAGAGGACACTGTGGGCTGAGGCCAGGAAAAGCTTCTTCCCGGAAGTGGAAATTTACACGGGGTCCCTCAGAGCCCTGTGGGTTTCCTCCCTCCTGGCAGTAGGCAGATTCCAAAGGCCACCACACCTTGGTCTCAGTCAGCAGGACCAGGAATAAACCACTTACTAGCTGATCTGGAAAGGGATGACCCCTCAATAAGCTCAGGGCCCATGGCAGTCATCAGGACAAGGGCAGGGGTGCAGCTGGCACGACACAGTGGCCATTTCCTGCCTGTGGCCCGAGCCGGTTGCTGGTATGAAATGGATCATTTGGCTGGCTTATCACCCCTCAAAGAGGACCTGAGAGTGGTGGGAACCCTCCGCTCCTCCAAATCCTGCCCTCACAGGCTGTCAGGATGCTCTGGCTGGAACCACCTGCCCTGTGCCTGGGGGTGGGCATAATCACAGGAGAAGGGCATGATGTCACAAACCACCTGGCCATTCCCCGTTTCCCTGGCAGCAGTTCCAAGGCGGGGGTTGGGGGGGTGGGGTCCTGGTTCCAAGATGCTTAGAGAGGTTAACAGCGATCCCCCCTGTCCAGGGTCAAACCCCTCTAGGACCTCTTCTGCACGTAGACCTCCTGGTCTCAGCCGGGACACCCACATGGGTGGGACTGGGGGGCAAGTCTTGGAAATCTCCCAGCTTTGGATTCCCTCTGCTCTGTGAAATACACACGGTAAGCCTCCCATGGGGGCGCTGGTTGATGGTAAATGAAATGACTAGGTTTGTCCAGCGTTGATCACAGCTGGGGCCCAACAGGCCCTGACCACCTGTCGGGGTGCCTAGAGGCCCAGCACAGAGAACAACACAGGGACCTTTATCCCTTCTCCCCTCACTCCCAACCTCCCAGCCGTGGAGCCCTCCCCCAGAGTCCCGCACTGTCTCCAATCAGCCAGGCCAGGGCGACGCACACCTCCCAGCTCTCCGCCTGCCCTGATGGGGGGAAAGCCCGCTGAGTTCAAAGGGCACGAGGAGCAGCCCACCTGGACCGGAGACAGAAACCGAACTACACTACCCAGAATTCCCGGAGCTAGCCAAAAAGGAAATGTCGTTTCTGCAAGGAGAGGCTCGGCTCCCCCAGCAGCTGCAGAGACAGCGAGGGAGCGAGAGGGGGGCGAGGGGTGGGGGGAGAGGATCACCAGGGGGGAGGCGGGCTGTGTGCGGGGAGAGAGGGTGGAGAGCGGGGCGGGCGGCAAGGAGGAGGCGGCGCCCGCTCGCCCGCCCGCCGCCGCCGCCGCCGCCGCCGCCTGCGGACCTGCACCCCCGCGGGGCCGGCGAGCGAGCGGCGGTCCCTGCGTGCGCTGTGCTCCCGGCCGGCGGCTGCGGGCGGACGCGGGGCCAGGCCGGCGCAGGGGCTGAGTTTCTGCAAAGTTTGACCTGGTTGCCTTTCCGATGCTGCAGCAGAGCGAGGCAGCGCGGGGCGCGCCAGGCGGCTGCGGCGCGGCGGCGGGGCTGAGCGGCGACAGCACGCTCACGATGATCATAAAATAAAGCAGGCGAGCGGGGTGGGGGCGAGAGAGCCCTGAGCCTCACCCCTCCGCCCCCGGCCACCCCCGACCCCCGACCCCCACCCGCCGGGCAGCCCCGAGCTAGGAGGACTTGGGGGCCGGGAGGCCGTCCACGCCGGCCCCCAAACCCCTGTAGAGCTAAAGGACACTTCCCCGAGAAAGGGGGTGGGGGCGCCCCCAGGACGTACCCGTCGTGGGGTCGGGGGCGTCCGGAGGGCGGCAGCCCGGGCACGCGGAGCGGCCCGAGGGGCAGGTGAGTCGGCGCCGCCGCCCGGGTCGGGGCGTGCGCGCCAAAGTTCCCCAGCGGCGGCGAGCGCGCCGGACGCTAGGGGATGGGGGGCCACTCGGGGCTGGCTAGAGGGGATAAAAGCGGCGGGGCAGGGGCTCTGCGCCCTTCGGGAGCCCAGGGAGCCCCGGCTTGGGAAGGGGCATGCTTCCGACTTGACCGGCCTGCAAGGGTGGCCCTGCGCGCCCCGTGGTGGGGAGGGCCCGGAGGGAGTCTAACCAAGAAGGGGCGCCGGCGGCGAGGAGGTGGGGGCAGTGCCAGGACCCAAAAGTCCACGAGGCCCACTGCAGTGCCAGGCGGTGGCCTCCCCCTCCCCGACCCCGCCTCCGGGCGGCGAGGTGTCGGCGGAGATGTCACGGGCGGCGATTGTTCGCTGGTGCGCGCGGTCGTGCGGCAGCCACTGACGGGGCGGGCGGGTGTTGGGGGGTGGCCGCCGCCTCCGGGGAGACCGCCCAGAGGTGCGCGGTCAGCTCCGCAGCCCGCGCGCCCCGCGCGTCCCTCGCAGCAAAGTTCGGCTCAACTTTGAGGCGGGCCTTGACGCCCAGTCCCTTCCACCTTCCCCTCCAGGTCCTCGGCGGCCGCGGCGAACCAGGCGGCGGCCCGAGCGCAGCCCCGGGGCCCCCCGCACGGCGGCGGCGGCGGCGGGCGGCGACAGCGACAGCGGCGAGGGGACGCAGCGCGCCCGCGTGGGGGCGTCGGCCCGCGCCCGCGAGTGGGCGCCGACGGGGACCCCGCGGGCGGCCCGCGCCGGGCGCTCGCCCTCCTGGAAGCCCCGGAGGGCCCCCGGACCTCGGCCGGCTGAACAGAAACTGCTCTCCCATTGATTCTACCGGGCCTGGGCGAGCGGCCGGGTGCGTGTGCCCGAGCGCGTGCGGAAGGCAGAAGGGCAGGAAGTCGGTCTCCGGCAGGCAGCCGGGGTGGCGGCACCGCGCAGGGGACGCAGCCTTCCTTATTTATGTGTCTGCCGGCGCTTGCCTTCTTCGCCCGAAGACTTCAGGGAGCGTCTCGGAGCTGCGTTCCCCGCGTGTGAGGCACGGGAAGGGCTGGATGTCTGAACAACATGCTTATCCATTAACCTCCAAACTTTCCTTTTTTTAACCCAAAGAATATCGGTGATTTTTGTTCACTGCTCGCAGAAGAAGAGAGAACCCAGGGCCCTTGAAATGCAGCAAAATCCTTATTTATAAAGTGGCCCTGCGGTAGTGATATGTGAACCCCCTGGACTCAGTGAATCTTCTATCCTATGGATATCGGTCTTGGGATTTGAGATTGAAGAGCTGTACTACTGTCTGCGCTGGGTCCGGCGGCCTCCATCCTGTCCATGCCCAGCTTCCCCTGGGACTGCTGGTCCTCCCTGGAGATCAGAGTGGTCCTGTGTGCCATGGGCTGCATTCAGAGCATCGGAGGCAAAGCCAGAGTCTTCCGGGAAGGCATCACGGTGATCGATGTGAAGGCCTCTATCGACCCCATCCCCACCAGCATCGATGAGTCCTCCAGCGTGGTGCTCCGCTACCGGACACCCCACTTCCGTGCCTCGGCCCAGGTGGTCATGCCGCCCATCCCCAAGAAGGAGACCTGGATAGTCGGCTGGATTCAGGCATGCAGCCACATGGAGTTCTATAACCAGTATGGGGAGCAGGGCATGTGAGTACTGCTCAAGAGCAAACCTCGGGCAGGGGCCGCTGGGTGAGGGGCGAAGGGGGAAGGCAGGGGCTAGAGAGGGGTCTCTCCAGGGCCAGAGGGAAGTGTAAGTGCTCTTTGAGTCCTCCTCGGCCAGGTGACCTAGAGGGCTTGCCTGTTGATTCAGATCGGGGTCACAGCTCTAGGACCTTCCCTCCCACTGTCCCTGGCCCCCCCAGGGTTCCCATCTCCCTCCCCACAAGATGCCCAGGAAGCAGAGGGACACTCCACCGGGCGCCTCTTTGGCAAAGCAGGTGTGCTGTCCCGGGTCACTGGAGGGGCCGGGGCTTGGCCCGGCTCAGGCCTCCGCCAGCCCACGTGGTCGTAGTAGGCACTCAGGGAAGGAGAGACGGGTCTCCACAGCCTCCAGCGTTAGCGTGCAGGGCTCTGTGTTGGGCCTGATCTTGTCCCCCCACGTTTTCGGAGGCACAGCAAGACCTGGGGGGATGCTCTGCTCTGCTCAGGATGGAGTTTTGTTGGAGAGGGTTTTAGAAACGCGGTTTGCATCTCAGTGCAGTGTTCTCTGTCTCCGGAGGCAGAAGGCCACTTTCTGTGGACCTCCACTGTCCGTGTGCAGAGGGCTCCAGGGGGCCCTAACAGCTGAGAGGAGGCCACAGGCCTCTTCTCTCCAGCCCAGTCTCTAGAATGTCCCCAGGATAATGTAGCATTTGGTGTGGCCTCTTAGGATCCTGGCAGGTGCCCTGATCTTAGAGATGGTCTCCCTGAGTGTGCAAAGAGCAGTGGTAGACAGAGAGGGAAGTGACTTAACTTGAAGGGGTGCCTAAGACAGGGCGATGACAATAGCTGTGTCTGAGCACGAGGAGGCTTCTGAAGGCAGGCAGCCCCCAACTAGACCCTGGGAGTGGGCATGGATGCTCGCCCACAGCGTCTCTCTCAGGATCCACCCCTGCACCACACCTCCCCGGTCCTGTAGCAGACTTGCCCTCGGACTTGAAACTGATTTAAGAACCCCCGGGGCCACCTAAAATTAGAGAGGATGGGGGGGGGAACCGCAAATCCTGTGGCTTCTCCACCTGTGACTCTGATGTTACAAGGGCGACAGGAGGGTCATGGAAAACTGAAAACTAGGTGTAACCCTGGCCACCCCGAGAGGCACGCGGGCCGCATCTGGACACCCCTCGGCTCTCCTCTGTCTCCCTGACAGCTATGCTCCAGGTCTGACTCTCCAAGTGGTTATTAAATCAGGCGGGGTTTTGTGGGGGTGGGCGGGTAGGAGATGGTACTGACTTTCCATTCCAAGAAGGGAAATATTCTTCTTAGTTACTTGGTGTGGACCTTCCCTAAGAAGTCTTAAGCCCAAATATTCTCAGGCTTTGCAGGGCATCTGGGACAACTGGCAAGACACAAAGGTTTTTCTAGGCTTTTAGGCTAAGCTTGTTTTCTTCCTGAGAAAGAATAGGGAAGTCAGAGGGTCCTTCTGAACTTGGAAAGTTCCGTCCTCCTCCTGTGAGCGCCAGGAAGAGGAAAGTTGGGGAGGGTTAAAGGGACTGAGTTTTGCTATGTGGTGGGGAGGGAGCAGTCCTGGCTCGGAGCCTCGGTTTCCCCACCTGTGAGTCGTCAAGGCCTTGGGCTACCTGGAGCATGGATGTGGCTCCAGGTCTGTTCGGGCACTACGGCTGGAGGCAGGCCTGCATCGGGAGACCTGAGCTGACCTTGCTCTGTCTGTGCCAGTCCTTGGTTCCTGGTTAGAGGAACCCAGTGCACACCTAGACTGCAGTCAAGCAGACCTGGGCGCCAGTCCAGGCTCTGTCAGTTTCCAGGGTGTGACCTTAGCCACTCTGACCCTCGGTTTCCTCATCTGCAAATCCAGGCCAGTCATAGGCCTTGCAGCATGGGCTTATTGAATTACGGGAGATGACATTGGTCAAGCTGTCGGCCCTGCGCCAAGCCCACAGTAAATACTTACTGCAGGTGACTGTTGTCTGTAATGCTGTTGTTACTGTAATGATCCTCCTGTCAGACAGGGAGTGGGTGATAGGACCTGTAAAAAGAATGGCTGAATTCAGACAGATGTAAATTACTCCTTGTGCTGAATTTTCTCCCTGGCCCAGGTCTTCCTCTTTCACACAGAGCCTATTCCCTGACTTAAGAATTCAACAGTTAACAGTGTAAGTCATGCGTGATTTTTCAAGTGGCTGAAGGCCGTTTTCCATGTTCTGTATGTGTTTCCTTTTGTTCTCTCCCCTTCTTGGATCACGCCTCCGCGCAGGGACCCCTGTGTCCCATGGACCTCCTTCTCCAGGGTCCACTGAGGTCCCAGTGGAGATGGGACCAGCCCCGGAGAAAGAGCAGAGTTGGAGGCTCCCTGGAGGGGCAGGAGGGACTGGGCATTAATGAGTTCAGTCTCTTGGGTCAGGATGACCCCAGTGCTGGCTCTGGGGCCTCGGCAAGTTGCCTCTTGGATTAGGCTTTGCCATCTGTGGATGGGGAGTTAGAAGTGCCTGTAGGCTGCTGGGAGGATTCGAGAAGAAGACAGCTGTAGGTGACTGCCCTGTGGCTGAAATGCACAGTTGGAAACTGCTTGATTATTAATCAACAAAACTGTACTAAGAAACTGAATTATCAAGTAGATGGTTCCTCTGGCTGGTGGGGAGGCTCTGGCCTCCAGAAAAAGCCTGGACAGCTATGCCTGCTTGAATGCCAATGGAAGCATTTTTTTTTTTTTTTTTTTTTGCTACACAGCATATGGGATCTTCGTTCCCCAACCAGGGAATGAACCCACGTCCCGTATATTGGAAGCTCAGGGTCTTAACCACTGGACTGCCAGGGAAGTCCCAGATGGAAGCATTTTGATGGGATGAAAAGACTTCCCTATCCCAAACCTCCTGTGATAACGAGGCTTCTTCACTTTTTTAAGCCCCGTGATGTGAAGGAAAGTCAAGGGTGGTGAGAGGTGGGGTGACCGGTGGCCTCAGGCTGCCCGGAGCTGTCCCTTAACTTTGCTGGGACTGGGGCTGTCCTGTGCATTGCAGGAGATTGAGCAGTGTCCCTGGTCTCTACCCACTTGATGCCAGTAGCCTCCCTCCCCCAATCCTAACAGCCAAAAATGTCTCCAGACACTGCCCGATGTCCCCAGGAGGGGTAAAAAGTCACCCCTGACTGAGAACTGCTGGGCTAGACCCAGGCAATTTGAAGCCTTAAAATGAAGCCCCCCCCACCCCCGGGCTTTAAAGGCCCGGGGAGTGTGGATGGCCAGGTGGCAAAGGTTAGGTTAGGATTTCTGTTCTTGTATTAAAAATATTAATTCCAAATACTTAACCAAAACCCGTAATACCCCCAAACATTATCCCTGCTTGAAATTAATCTCTAATCCAGGAGAACCCTTTTGAATGACATTGTGGGTTGGAAATGTTTGCAGTGGAACAATGCCACACTCCAAACCCCAGTAATGCCCCAGCTTAAAGACAAGAGCTAGAAAATGGTGAGTTTCTTGTGCCAGCTTGAGAGGATTCTATATCGTTTGGGGTTCAGCCCACATTGCTTTAAAGGCTACCCCCCCAAAAAAAAAAAAAAAACTGTTGGAGACGCCTGCCTCCACAGTCCCGTCCTCCGCAATCCTCAGCCGCCACCTGTCAGCTGGCACAATCTTCCAAGTGACAAGTCCCAATTTCTCCCTTGTGTGTGGGACGCTTCACGTTATCCCTAATTTGCCCTCCCGCTGGAGCCCCCAGGGAATCTGGCCCACGGCCAAAGTCAAAGTCAAGGCCGGCTCTGGCTCCAGGTTTTGCCAAAGGGCAGGCTTGAGGTGAGGGGAGGAGAACAGCTCAAGACGTGGGGGTCTCTCTGGATTGACAGTGCCACCTGCCCATGCCCTTGTCCAGCAGGACGTGGCCCCCCAGCTCCACCATCCACAGGTACGGCCAGCTTGGGCCAGGTTCCCAGCCTTTATGAGCCTCACTGTTCCCATCTGTGAAATAGGGTTGTTGAGGGACTAAATGAGATAGTGCCTGATGAGGACTCAGCACAGTGCCTGTGTATACGAAACACTGGTTGCATAGTTGCTATTCCTACCATAACCAGCATTCATTCATCGGCAATTACACAGCGCTCGGCCAGGGATCAGCACCAAGTGCTGTGTTAGAGTCGTTGCTCTTCTTCTTTTGGGTTGGGTTTCCCATACCCGCCTAGAGCAGGGGAGTCTCTGGCGTCGAGACCTCTCAGGGTTTTTGCAGCCGGACCTGCGATGACTTGAGCTGTCACAGGATGGTGAGGCCAGTGGGAAAGGGCCGGGCAGGGGTGGAGGGGCTTCTGCCTGGCTCCCCGGTCTCTCTCTGGCCTCCCAGGGACTCCAAGAGGTCCTCACTGATGCTGAGGCCGGGGGCCGCTGAGACCCGAGGCCACTTGTCTGAGAAGGCTTGCTCTGCTCCAGCAGGTCTGGGGCCGGGTCAGGAGGCATGGCCTGGTGACCACGTGGCCTCTTCCTGCAGCCCGGGCCTGCCCAGGGGGCCGGGCAGAACAATTGGGGACGGTACTTCCTCTCTGCACCCGGAAGGCGGCCTCCCCCATCTGTGGGGCCCTGGTGGAGGCCGGAGAGGGAAGTCCTCGTTTCCAGGCTTTGGGGTGGGAGGAAGTTGGGGGCAGGGGTACTGCCCGGCCCCAAAAGAACTGCCCTGGACTGGCCCCTGCCTGGCGATCGTGCCCACCCTCGCCTTCTGAGGGCGGAAAAGAGAAGCTGGCATCTCCCGGGCCATGCGGGGAGACACCGGCCGCCGCCATGATCAGGGGAGTGGCAAATGAAACGGGGAGATGCTTTTTTCTTCTTTCCGCTGATAGGATCTGGGTTAGAAATGGAAAGGGTCAGTAATGCCTGGTGCGGGGGGTACAACGTGGGCAGCTTCTGAAAGATGAGCTTTCAGAATTACAAGTACATGGGACCTTCAACTCTGGCACTGTTATTCGGGATTTTCGTGGTGTGGAAATGCCTGAACGGACTTTTTGGCCAACCCAGTAGTTCTGGCGTCTGTCTTAACAGAAACTGAGCCCCTGGCCTGGCGCCTGGCAGGTAGTAAGCACATAAAAAAGTCTACTGAACAAATGAGTCAGTGAATACATGAATGGAAGGAGCGGGGCAGAATGGATGTGTTTGCGGGCAGAAACTCCAGCCCCGGCCATCGTGGCAAAGAGCCACGAACACCCCCAGTGTCCTGTCTCCAGGGCCGAGTATGGCGAGGCTGCTACATAGGACGAGGAGGGGCTCAAATTAAGATTCTGTCACTAAAAACTGAGCATATACTGGGTATGTGCAGGGAGAAAGCTTCAGAAGGATGTTCACCAGAGTGGGATGTGGTGAGTAACCTCAGCGAGGAGGGGGGCGGCCCGGAAGGCAGGACTCGCGTTTCTCACTTTAGGTTCTTCTCTATGGCTTGCTTTCTAAAAACAAAACAAAAGCACAGCTTTTGAAACTGAAAACTAAAACAGGTGCTGTCGGGCCCTTTCTGCCACGTGTCAGGCCCTGGAACTGTGGCCTGGGCAAGAGGGAGTGGTGAGGTGGGAGGAAACAGAGGCCACAGGAGGGTCACAGCTTTGGCCTCTGGGCACCTCTGGTTTCCTTCCCTGTCTACCCACAGGCCTTTGAGCAGAGCCAACTTCGGGCTGGTGGCTGGGCCTGGGACCCTGAGTCATAGGGTGACTCTCCCCAGCCTCTGTGGGCACCCTTTGGCACAGCCTCAACCCCTTCTCTGGCCTGCAGGGAAGGCCTTTTGTAACCCCTTCAGACTCACTCTCCGTCAGTCACACTGCTCGGAGCGTCTGCACGCTGCAACTGTGTGTGCACGCATGCAGGCGTGCACCTGGGGGCCCTCAGCTTCGCCTGCATCTGACTTTTAGGGCCGTGGGGAGGGGGGTCACAGCAGATTTAAAGGGGTTGGAGGAAGGAAGCGTGCCATCCGTTTTGTGTTTTTAAAGACCACTTGTGTTTCAGGGAGGAGAGCTTGGCCGAGGGCAGGAGGAGACCTGGGAGAGGTGAAGGGTCGTGGCCAGGGACGAGGCAGGGGGGTGCGGGAGGCAGTCTGGAGGTGAGAAAGGGGGAGTCAGGGATGGATTAGGGCATCCAGAGGGTGCAGGGCCCCCGACATCGCCGATGACCGGGTCGCCATGGTGGGGTGGCCAGCGCCCGTGGGGGGTCCCTGCAGATGTTTGTTGAGTGGCTTTGGATGGCGCTGCAGAAGGAGCGGGGTTTGAGGGGAACTCAGGAGTCTGGCTCAAATGTGCTGCCAGCGGGCCCCAGAAAGCATCTGCGGTCCGGCTGGAAGCCTGGACTTGCCTGCCGTCCTCTGCTTTCCCACACCTCCGGAATGAGGGTAGGAGAGTGACGGGAAGCGGGCCAGTTTCCTGGGCGTGGGCACGGTGGGGTCTTGTGCTCTGAAGGGCCCCCGGCCTGGTGCCAGGCCCCACGGTCACCACGTGGCAGTTCTTAACTTTTGAACAACTTTCTCACTTCGCGCCGGTGCCACACTTCCTGTGGCCACTGTTGCCCTGAAGACCAGTGCAGGCCGGCGAGCAAAGGGGAGAGGACACGGGGGAGACCATGTCCCCTGCTCCCCTGTGGGAGGCCTGATAGGACTGCCCTGGGGTCTGGACAGGAGGTGCTGGGGCAGAAATGGGCGGTTGCTTGTGTTCACCAATACCCCTCCTCTACCTAGATCTGGTGGTGCCTGGGCATCCGTGTGGACCCGAGAGCCTTGCCCAGACCTTTCAGTGACATCTATAGCTGTACTGCCTTCAACTTGCAAACTAGCAGGCTTAGGGTGCGCAGGGAGCGGAAAATCGAGGGTCTGCCTTGAAGCCCGATGTCCCTGCAGAACAAACAGGAAGTCTTTGAGGCAGGAACTGTATGGAATTATTCCTTTCAGAGCCCAGATAATCTGGAAACATAAATGAGGTCAGAAGGCCTCAGGTCACATCGGGGCTGGCAAATCCATTAGTGTGAGAGGCACGGCTCCCAAAGATGTTCTCCAGGAGTTTCCACGTTTTGCTGTTTATCGCGTACCAGGTGGTACGTGTCGACAGGTTTAATCATCACAGAAACCTGGAAGGTGGGTGTGATTACCACGGTGGACCAGTGTGGAGCTGACATGTGTGACTTGACCAGAGCTTGTAGCCAGGGGGATACTGGCCCCGGGTTGGCCCGCATCCATCAGCTACTGTGTCCTTACCCACGCCCCCTCGTACCGCCTCGACTCAGAGACTGGACCAAGGGGACCGCAGCTAGCTCAGCTGGCCTGTGATGATGTGAAAACAGACGCCCTTGGCCCTGGTTCTGAGTAATACGCCACGTGAAACAGGGCTGTGTGCTCGCTCACGAGGACTGTCACCGTCTATGACTGAGCCAGTGCCTGGGCATTTGTGGGGGCTGGTAGGGGAAAGGGAACCTGAAGCTTTGGGGTCAAGAGGCTGAGACACAGAGTGCGGGGGCCATGCGGGTACCAAGCCCCACTCCCCCAAACAAGCCAGCTCTTAGGAAGTGAAAGGGGGCCTTTGGCGAGATGGCTTTCTGCCTTAAAAAAAAACCAAAACAAAACAATTTTTAAGAGTGAAACACCGTGAGAAGGTAGAGTGGGTGCCTTCCAGGAGGCTGGAGGCAGGTGGGACACAGGCTTCTGAGAAATTCAGGACAGGGACCCTGACCCCCTTCTCTGGTCCATGGCAGCCATCCCCTGGGACAGCTGAGTCTCCAGGTTCACAACTGTGACCTCCTCCCTTGGAGTCTGATGAGCTCAGGGCCCCAGGCTGGAGATGGCCAACGAGACAGGTGTTACACTAATTTGTGACCTTTTTAATGAAGCAAACAGAAAAATTAGCAAAATCACATTCCTAATTATCTCTCCAGTAGTGACCACATTTACTAACTGCTAACATTAAATGGTGCATCTCAGGAATGCATTTTTAATTATGATTAAGTTATACAATGGCACCCCACTCCAGTACTCTTGCCTGGAAAATCCCATGGACGGAGGAGCCTGGTAGGCTGTAGTCCATGGGGTTGCTAAGAGTCGGACACGACTGAGCGACTTCACTTTCACTTTTCACTTTCCTGCATTGGAGAAGGAAATGGCAACCCACTCCATTGTTCTTGCCTGGAGAATCCCAAGGACGGCAGAGTCTGGTGGGCTGCCGTCTATGGGGTCACACAGAGTTGGACACGACTGAAGTGACTTAGCAGCAGCAGCAGCAGCATACATGGGCTTCCCTGGTGGGTCAGTGGTAAAGAATCTGCTCCACCTGGGGCAGAGCCCCAGCTTTGATCCCTGTGGGAAGATCCCCTGGAGGAGGAAATGGCAACCCACTCCAGTATTCTTGCTTGGAAATTCCCATGGACAGAGGAGCCTGGCAGCCTGCAGTCCATGGGATCGCAAAGAATCAGACACGACCGAGCGTCTAAACAAAACAACAAAGATATACATAAAATTTATCATCTGAACCATTTTTAAGTTCAAGGGTATTAAAAACATCCACACTGTTGTACGTCTATTTCCAGAAATTGTTCATCTTCCCCAACTGAGATTGCACCCATGGGACCCTGGCTGCCCGTGCCCCTCCCCCAGCCCCCGGCAACCACATCCTGCCTTCTGTCTCTCTGAGTCTGAGTCCTCGAGGGGCCTCATATATGTGGAATCATACAGTGTTTGTCCTTTCCTCTGACTTGTTTCACTTCGCATAATGTCTTCAGGGTTCATCCATGTTGTAGCGTGTGTCAGAATTTCCTTTTTAAGGGTGAATAATATTCCATTGTAATGGACAGACCGCTTTGTCCATCGTCCAGTGATGGACACTTGGGTTGCTTCCACATTTGGGCTATTGTGAACAGTGCTGCCATGAATAAAAATGCATCTTGTAATATATATTCTGGAGAGAACTGCTAGTGTACACAGGTATGCAGAATTCTGGGGGCAAAGCAGCCCGAGCTTTGGTGTGGCAGGTGCCTAGGTCTCACTGCTCAGCGGAATTATCTGAGGAAAAAGACCCCACCCACAGCTTTCCTTACTTTATCTGCCTAGTGGGGTGGAGGTGATTGTTGATGAGTCTCTCAGGGGTGGGTTCCCTGGATGCTGCTGTCCAGCCACACGTGTCCTCAGAGTGACTTGGGACAGGCCAGTGTCCTCTTCTGTCTGAGAGCTATTATTATAGCAATAGCCATGGCGGCAAGAGCCAGCAGACACCAGTCGCTGGCCTTTGTCCTGTGCCCTGCCCTGGGCTGGCACGTTCCTGCCTGAATCCTTCCGTGACCCCAGGTGGGACAAGGTGATGAGTCTGGGGCCCAGGGGGTATAGGGACTTTGCTCAGGGTGTTACACCAGTGAGAGGGTGGCTGAGACTTTGAGCAAGTCTAGTAAGTTTCCTGAGTCTGAACTCCACAGACAGCTCAGCCACCTTCTTCCACCCCAGGAAGACTGAGCCCCCTGAAAACAAGACGGCTGACCCAAGTACCGCTGGTACTCAGCTGGGCCTGAAGCTGCAACTGCAGGTTCCCCGGCACCTGCAGCAAGGCCAGGAGGCACTGATTATATAGCTGGCCTGGAGGCAGGGACTGAGTGTGGTGTTTTGAGATGAGCTGGTTAGGTTTTCTTGGTTCTGCTGCTCCAAAGACGGGCTGACTGGGTGGGTGGGAGCAATTCAGGCCATACTGTGCTGCTTCTTCTAGGCTGGCATGAGCAGAAAGAAGGGGGTACTACCTATGATGCTGGCCATGCTGGGCAGGGGTCCAGGGAGCCCAGACTCACACGTAGTGGAGGAGACGTGGAGGGGAGGGGACAGAGTCTGAGCGAGGGCTCTGGGCACTGGTTCCTGTGTCTCTGGCCCGGGTGCTAACACCGAAGCTCAGGGAGCGCAGGCATTTGACCTAGGTCACGTGCTGGTCAGTGGAGGGACTGGAATCACTCTTAGAAGTACCGACCTCACGACCACTGGGCCCTGAAGCTTCCTGTCAGCCCCTAAAGCAAGAGAAAGAAACTCCCTGCACCCTGCACTCCATGCAGGGTGCCCTGATGTGCTGTGTCCAGGAGAGGCCCCTAGACCCCCAGCCTCTCGCAGTCAGCGGCCTCTGCCCTCACTGAAATCACAGGGCTGCATGCAGCTGATCCACCAGCCACCAGGACCCGGGGTAGGGGGCACAGCGCATGTCAGGGTTCCCCATTACTGTGAGCTGCCCCCAGGCCCCCCCCGGGACACATCCCCTTGAGGCTAGGGGCAGCCGGGGCTTCCCAAAGTCCAGCCTCTGTCTAGAGTGGTTTCCGTGGGGGGGGAGACCAATCTGAGATGATGCAAGAGAACAGGATGTGGCTTTTGGGGGGGGTGCCAGGTCTAGGGGAGCCCCGATTCCCCAACCTGATGCTGGGTTGTCTGTTTCCTATGGGCCCACCCCCTCAACCAGCTGCTGCACAACCCCCCCGCCCCCCAAGAGGTGAGCAGCCAGGACAAAGGGAAGCAGACCAGCCTGTGGTTGGCTGGCTGGCTGGTGATGTAAACTGCCTTCCCATCCTCAGGTCCAGCTGGGAGCTCCCAGACCTCCAGGAAGGCAAGATTGAGGCCATCAGCGACTCGGACGGGGTGAACTACCCGTGGTACGGCAACACCACAGAGACCTGCACCATCGTGGGCCCCACCAAGAGAAACTCCAAGTTTATCATCAGCATGAACGATAACTTCTACCCCAGCGTCACGTGGGCCGTGCCCGTCAGCGAGAGCAACGTGGCCAAACTGACCAACATCTACCGGGACCAGAGCTTCATCACGTGGCTGGTGGCCACCAACACCTCGACCAACGACATGATCGTCCTGCAGACGCTGCACTGGCGCATGCAGCTGAGCATCGAGGTGAACCCCGCCCGGCCCCTGGGCCAGCGCGCCCGGCTCCGGGAGCCCATCGCCCAGGACCAGCCCAAAATCCTGAGCAAGAACGAGCCCATCCCGCCCAGCGCCCTGGTCAAGCCCAACGCCAACGACGCTCAGGTCCTCATGTGGCGGCCCAAGTTTGGGCCGCCGCTGGTGGTGATCCCGCCCAAGCACCGGTAGCGGCCGGGGGCGCCCGCGGGGCGACACCCGGATGAGGACACCGCTCAAGCGACCCCCCACACGGACTCTGTGGTCATTCAGCGAAATACAACCTTTCTACCTTCTCCGGCGGGGCGGATCTCACTGTGCGAATGCCCCTGGGATGGCCCCTCCCCACCCCGCCCTGCCCCCGCCCTTCTGGAACCTGCTTTCCTGGGGGAGGGGGGAGACCCAGGCAGGACCGACCCCCCAACATGCACCCTCAGTGTCACCCTGGGTCTCCTTTCCTCTCCTTGCAAGTTCATTCATTTGCAACAGACACCCTGAAACAACTGCTTTTTCTGTTCTTTTTTTTTTTTTTAATCCCTCTTTACGAGGTTCAGGGTCTGAGGAGGAGCTGGTGATGAGCCTGGTGGGTGCGGTGGGCCCCTCCAGGGGAAAGACCCCCCTCCCGCCCCCACCCTATCCTCCTTCACGCGGCCTTATGTAGACTTGCTTTGCCAAACTTTTGCCTTAAGCTGATTTTAAAGGAAAAAAAAAAAAAAACCCAGAACAAAGAAAGCAGGATCTCTTTTCTATTGGACTTTGTATCTTCTGCCAGAGGCGAGGGAGGAGGGGATGGGGAAAGGGAGAGACTCCCCCAAGCCCCTCCTCCTGGGTATTGCCCAGGTGGTCGGGGGTGCAGAGGTAGATCTGAGACCAGCTGCCCATTCTTTCGTTTTAGCTGAGCCGAAACCACAGACCGATTCTGCCCCCGAAGTCCCTTCTCTCTGCCCCAGGTAGAACCCCATCCCCGACCCCCTGCCTGCACAGAGGGCTCTGAGCTCTGAGCCGGGGGCGTCTCACCTCTCTCCTCTGTAGCCAGAACTTGGCCTTGGGTGGGGCTAGGAGGAGAGAGGGCGGGTCCTGTGAGTTGCAGGTAAGAACTGGGGGAATTTCCAGCACCTTGGTCCTTGGATGGGTCTGTTGGCACATCTCAGCTTTTCTGTTTCCATCCACACTGGTCCCCAATGCCTGGAGGGGGCCAGCCACCCTACCCAGCTGTAGTTCAGAGATAAGAGGGCCTGCACCTCCCTGCAGCATCTTCTCAGGGGACGCTTCTACCAGGTACTCTGGGGGAGGGCTGCAGACAGGCTCTGGGCACTGCAGTGCTGGAGGTGGGGGCACCCACAGATGGGCATTCCTGGGTCTGGGAAGGCAGAAGGCAGACCCCCCCCACCGCCCCTGCTGCCTGTCCACACAGAAGGGAACGAGGGCCCCCGTAGCTGGGGGATCGAAGTGGGCCTGGGCCCTCTGGAGCCCCAGGACCTGGCCCTGAGTGACGCCAAGCTTTTTTTTAAGCAACGTCTGCTGCTTGCAGGAGCTGAGGGGACACCCAGCTGAAGCCCCCTTCCTCCAAGCTTGCCAGACCCACAGCAACGTCACCTGGGTCCCTCATTCTAATGGATCGTAATCAAGCACAGAAAACTGTCAGATGAGGGAAATGAGGCATTTCTGCTACAGATGAGCCACTTGGAGGAGCCCCAGTGACTGTGGGAGGGCATGGGTCACCGAGTCCTCCTCCTGCTCCTTTATCCGCGGGATACTGCGTTTATTCAAGGGGTGCTTTACTGTCCAGCCATCTCCCGAGCCCGCTGCCAATGGGAGGTGAGCAGCTCTCCTGGAACCACTGGACGGGGGAGAGCTTGGTGTGGCTGGCGGCCCACCTGGTGCTCGGGGACCCCTGTCAGGCCCCGGGGTTGGGGGGTGGTGGGGGGAAACGGCCAGCTTCCCTTGGTGTGTTTGGAGGGAGGCCTGCCACCCAGAGAGGCCACAGACTCCAGCGAGGGGGATACGAGGCCCCCCCCCCGCTCTGGGGACAAGCTGTGGAGGCGCCGGGGTGGCAAAGTCCGGCTGCCGGGGATGGGACCTGGCCTCTAGGCGGCTAGGCCCTTCTCTGCACTCAGGTCTTTCTTGCACTAAAAAGGAGAGAGGGCTCTGGGCGAGGGGTCAGGAACCACAGCGCCGCTTCTCGGCTGGGCCCTCGCTGAGGAGTTCTGACTGGGGGAGGGGTGGTCTGAGCTGCTGGGGGCAGAGTCTCCCAGGCCCACTCCCCCTGAGAGGGAGCAGGGTCCTCCCGGAGGCCGTCACTGCTCCGGCTGCCTCCACGCCGCCTCCATGCCTACCGCATGCCTGGGCTCCCAGTCAGCTTGCTGCCTGGCTCACCCCCAACCCGCATCTTCTACCCCTCGCCCCTTTCTCTCTACCCCTCCTGGCCTTTCTAAAGACAGGGCTGGGAAGACCCTGGGGAGGCTGGAGGTCCGGCTAAGGATGCTCCGCTTAGCCTGGGCCTGGTCCCTCAGCCTCTCAGGTCAGGAGCACAGACCCAGGCTTCTCAGCTGGGCTCCCCGCCCCAGTCCCTCCGGTGTCCCCACTCCCCGGTGTGGACACACTCCTTCAGCAATAAGGGCCGTCCGCGGTCTGGAGAGTACTGTGAACGCAAAGCAGTGCACTCACCAGGAGGCACAAGACTCTCGAAAAAAAAATGTACCGTGAACCTTTTTAAAACAACAGCAACAAATACTCACAAAGAGAAATAAAATGGAATTTTAAAGCAGGCCTGGCTAGGATCTGGATGTTTCTGAAGCGATGGGTTCATTGGCAAGGGGGCGGGATGGTGTTGATGGCTCTGTATTTCCAGCCTCGGGCGTGAATGTGTTTGGGAGTGGGTATATGGCTGGAGCCTGGGGGTTCTGGTGCTAAGGGCCTGGGACGAGAACCCAGGAGGAGACAGGTCACTTTGCCAACGCATCTTCTGCGGTCCACAGCCCGGGGACCTTGGTTCCTCACCCACAGCGCCCCCGGCTTGGGGCAAGAGATAGATAGGGAGCTAGGACTTGGGGGCAGCTTGGTTTTCTGGCAAACAGTAGAAAGTGTGTGACAGGAGGGTTGGTGTGTGGACTGGGTCCTTACCCACAGATTTGCAAACCCATCTTCACGTGGAGACACAGCTGCTAAGTCAAGGTCAACCAAGGACAGGGCCCTGCACCCTGCCCACACTTGCAGCTCCTGAAAGGGGCTGTGTGGGGCCAGAGCACTGATCCTAAATACCATCTTCTATCAGAACTTTCTATGGAAGGATGGGAGCTGGGCCAGCCCAGAAGTCCTGGAGTGGGAGTGGGCTCTACCCATGGGCCATGGACTCAAGGTCATTGTCGAACACCCCATTCCACTTGGGTTCTGGGTGTTAACTCACTGAACCCTCTCTACACCCCAGGTGTTATCTTGGTCCTTATTTCACAGATGGGGAAACTGAGGGAGAATGCAAGTGGATAAGCTGCCCAAGACCACGCATCTGGGGAGAAGCAGAGCCAGAGTTTGAACCCCACCCCAAACCTTCTGCTGTGTGCTCTCAACCTCCGTGCGTCACTGTGGGGCACACATTTGGTGCCCAATAATGGCACCTATTAATAACAAGTCCCTGCCAAGGGCCTTCCCTGGCGGTGCAGTGGCTGGGACTCAGCCCTTCCACCGCACGGGCTGCAGGTTTGATCTCTGGTCAGGGAACTAAAGTCCTGCTGGCCGCGCTGGGCGGCCAAAAATTAAAACAGAAACAAAGAAAACAATAAGAAGGCCGCCCTGCTTGTGGCTCAGTCCATCCTGGGTTCCCCAGGCAGGAAATGCCTTCCTCCCCCGACAGGAAGACCCTGTGTGGTCAGCTCTCCGGGCCCTGGCCCACGGTGAGCCCGCTGGGTCCCGGCCTGGGAGAGGCCGACCGGTCAGCGGGCTGCAGAGATCCCGGGGCCCCATGCACTGCGGTCGTTGGTTTGGTGTCTTCCTGGGCTTCTCGCATTACAGCATCCCAACGGCACTCTGCATCCTGTCTCTGGGGTCTGAAACACCAGAGCAGGAAATTGCATAATAGGCCTGGCTGCCCTCCGCCAAGATGGCTTATGGGTGGTGCAGTTCGCTGTCGTGGTTTGGCTTTCGACCTCAGAGTCAGCTCCTGCGCTCTGCCCATGAGACCGTGGCGTGCGTGTGTGTGTGCTTGGACGTGTGTGAATGTATGTGTGTGCACGTATTAACAGACAGTGGGGCGCGGCCCTGGCTCACGGCAGGAGGAAGCCGGGCTGGACCCCATTAGGGTCCTCAGTTTCTCAGACATTCGAATCTTCATGCTGACAGGTGAGGATGCTCAGATGGCTGCCTGCGTTTGGGGGTGACATTTGGGAAGGGATTGTGCAGGGGGAGCGCTTACGAGCGAGCATACTGGATTCCAAGTGGCATTTTGTCACCCGGTGGAAGCCTCCGGCCTCTCAGGCTGATAGCAGGTTAAATTTAGAACCCTCAGACTGGGGTGAGACACACACCAGGCTCCCACCGGCTGTTGCAGCGTCCCACCCCCCAGGAGTCAGGGTGTGAGGAGTCGGCTGTCTGGACTGGGCCAGGCCCACCTCCCCCAAGACACCAGGGAGGAGCAGGTGCGCCAGGCCCCGACACCCAGCCTGCCTCCCCCTTCTAATGCCACTTCTGGGTACAGCCCAGGCTCTGTTCCGGACAGAGTCCCTCTAGTTTGGGCCCTGAAGCATGGAAAAAAGAAAGAAAGAGAAGTCGCTCAGTTGTGCCTGACTTTTTGCGACCCCATGGACTGTAGCCTATCAGGCTCCTCCATCCATGGGATTTTCCAGGCAAGAGTACTGGAGTGGGTTGCCATTGTCTTCTCCAGGGAATCTTCCCGACCCAAGGATCGAACCCAGGTCTCCCGCGTTGCAAGCAGACGTGTGCCCCACCTTGTGGCTCAGCTGAGGCCTAGAGGAAACCCCATTTGGGTCCAAGAGGGAGACAGCTTTTTGTCGACTGCAGAAAGCCAGAGGCTGGTGATACTCTCAGGCCCCTGGACATTTCTAATTGCTCACGTACTCGCTCTCTCCTCTGGCTTGAGTGGTCTCTTGGTCCTTATCTATCCTGCCTGAATGGCCCCAAGGAGACTGTTTCTCTCCTGGTTGGGATCTGGGCCCTCCATTAAGGAAAACGTCGTAGGTATGGACCATAGTGTGCACACACTGTCCACCGAGGATCCATCTGAATCATTAGTAGAACGACATCCCACCAAGACAGGCATCTAAAGAGCGAACGCTTGGCCTGCCACCACCCCTTCCCATCCCTGTCGCTGTCTGGTCGCTAAGTCGTGTTCGACTTTGTGAGACCGCCAGGGTCCCCTGTCCATAGCATTCTCCAGGCAAGAGCACTGCAATGGCTTGCCATGCCTTCTCCAGGGGACCTTCCCCATCCGAGGATGGAATCCGTGTCTCCTGAATTGGCAGGCACATTCTTTACTGCTGAACCACCTGGGAAGCCCCTTCCTGTCCCTATACATCATCAATGGTGTTCTTCTTCTGTGGATGAGGAAACTGACTCTCCAGAAGGGCTGAGGGCCTTGCTGAAGGTCCCTCAGCTGCGAAGGCCCACAGCTGGGCTGCTTTCAAACAGCTGTCTTTTTTTTTTTTTTTAATGATTTATTTATTTCCTTATTTCTTTTTGGTTGCACTGGGTCTTTGTGACTGCAGAGGGTGGGGGCCGCTTTCTAGTTGCGGTGCGTGGCTTCTCCCAGCAGCGGCCTCCCTGGTTACAGGGCACAGGCTCTCGGGCGCGCGGGCTTCAGTAGTTGCAGCACTGGGGCTCAGCCGCTGCAGCCAAACAGCTGTCTTTTGACTTGGCTTTTTGGGCTACCCCGCCCCCCATTTTCCACCACACCCCAATTCTACCACACTGCCCTTAATTGTTCCTTCATTAACTGGCCGCACAAGGTCCCCAAGTATGTGGCTTAGTAGGCGTCATCAGCAGCCCCTCTGGCGCTGGAAGACAGAAATTATCCAATGCAAAAAAACAAAAAGTACATCTTTGCCATGAGCTCGGCCTCTGTGCCTGTGACCAGAGAGGCAGAGCCACACGGTTGACACCCGTCCTGGCAGAAGCCAGCCCAGCTCCGAGCTGCCAGGCCTCCCCACATGTCCCTGCAGACTGGGAAACGCCGAAATTCTCCATCAGCTTGAGTCCAACTCAGGTTTCAGGGCCACTGCCCTGGTTCGTATTTTATGCTCCTTTTTAAAATCAGACAGATGAAGGGTGGCGCGGCTGGGTGTTTACAGCAGGCGGGACGCAGTTAGACGCCTTGCGCTATTCCCGGCTGCCACTTGTCTCGCTGAGAGAGGTCGGGCTGCTCGCCCATGCCCGTCTCCTAATCTGCAAGCTGGGACATGCACCCCCTCCCCCTGCTCTCCCGCCCTCCCCTGAGGGTGCTGCTCAATGTTAAATGTGCAGAGGGGGTTGCCTGAGAAGGATTACCCTGGACCCCGGTTTACGTGAGAGATCAGAGATTCCTTCTTTCTCTGTGGCTAAAAGTCTCGACAACATCCAGATGACAGGAGCTGGTTATTTAGGACTCAGCATCCTCAACAAATAGAGGCTTTCCTGATGACTCAGTGGTAAAAAACCCACCTGCATCGCAGGAGATGTGGGCTTGATCCCTGGACCGGGAAGGTCCCCTGGAGGAGGAATTGGCAACCCACTCCAGTATTCTTGCCTGGGAAATCCCATGGACAGAAGTGCCTGGCGGTCTACATTCCATGGGGTCACGAAAGAGTTGGACACAACTGAGTGACTCAGCACACACATGTCCTCCACAAATATACACTGCGGGCTCGCTGGTCTTCCAGACGGGTGTCTTAAACTTTTTTTTTCCATAGCTTTATTGAGAAACAGTTCACATACTATAAGAGTCACCCATTTAAAGTGTCCAATTGTATGGTTTTTGGTATCTTTACAGAGTTGTGAACCCATCACCAGGGAATTCGGGGATATTTTCATGTCAAAAGGAAGCCCAGCACCCATTAACTATCGCCGGCCCACGCCCTCCCAAACAACCCAGCCCTGGCTATCACTCATCCGTTTTCTGTCTCTATAGATGCCCCTATTCTGGACATTTTGTGTGGATGGAATCCTGTGAAAGATGGCCTTTTCTCCCTAGCTTCCTCATTGAACACGTTTTCAGGTTCCCCGTTCTATAGCACACACCAGCGCTCCCTTTTTGAGAAACACACTTAGAAAACATTTATTTCCTTATCTATTTGGCTGTCTGTGTCCTCAGTCGCTTAGCCAAGTCCGACTCTTTGCGACTGACTTCCCTGGACTGTAGCCCATCGGGCTCCTTTGTGCATGGGATTTCCCAGTCATGAACACGGAGTGGGTTGCCATTTTCTCCTCCAGGGGATCTTTCCAACCCAGGGGTCTAACCCTGTCTCCTGTGTCTCCTGCATTGGCAGGCAGATTCTTTACCACCTGAGCCTCCGGGGAAGCCCACTTATTTGGCTATACTGGGTCTTAATTGCAGCATGCGGGATCTTTGATCTTCGTTTCAGCCTGCAAAGTCTTATTTAGTTGCAGCATGTGAACTGTTAGCTGTGGCCTGCGGGATCTAGTTCCCGGACCAGGAACCGAACCTGGGGCCCCTGCATTGGGAACATGGAGTCTTAGCTACTGGAGCCCCAGGGTCGTCCCGACAAATGCACTTTTGGTCATCTCCCGTGTATGAGGTCGTTTGTTCTGTGCCTGAGAGGCAGCAGCCTGGAGCCCACAGCCCCGAGGATGAGCAGAGGGTGGGCAAGTCTTCCCAGAGGAGCAGGCTTTGTCAGGGAGACCTGGAGGATGAACCAAAGAGTCTGAGCCTCGTGAGAGTGGGGTGGGGAAGCAGCACTGCCTGGAGAGTCGGAGCTGGGAAAGCCCCCCGGGCTGGGATGGTGAGGAGCCCTTTGGAGAGACGGTGGCCGAAGTCGAGCCTGGGGAAGGAGTGCTCGTTATTTTAGGAGCAGAGAGGACAGGGGGTGCTCGGCCATGCCTGGGGTTAATTGTGCAGTGGCGGCAGCAGCTCTCTGGAAGGCGCCATCATTTGGGAACAACCCAGAGATGATTCTGGGAAGGACAGTGGTGGAGGCCGCGTGCCACACCCCCTGAGTGTCGGGAGGGGCTCTGGGTCTCTGCAGATGGCAGCAGCTCCTGATCCATCCTGGCCACTCAGGCAGAGAGGGTCACAGTGAGCTCAGCGGGGCCACATGACCTTGAGCAGGATACATGGGCGTGGGTACGGAGAATGGGGATAAACATGGTTGCTTAATGGAATTCTGGTCCAAGATGGCAGAGGAGGGAGACCCTGAGCTCATCTCCTACCAGGTGGTAGGGCTTAGTTGCCAGGTCGTGTCCCACTCTCTGTGGCCCCATGGATTATAGCCCTCCAGGCTCCTCTGTCCATGGAATTCTCCAGGCATGAAGAATCCTGGAGTGGCTTGCCATTTCCTTCTCCAGGGGATCTTCCTGACCCAGGGATCGAACCCGGGTCTCCTGCATTGCAGGCGGCTTCCTTACTGACTGACCCACCAGGGAAGCCCCTCCTACAAGGGAAACACTGAAAATCCCGGGACAAGCATTCAGCAGAGGGACCAGAATCTACCCGAAAGGACCTACAGCTGAAGATACAAGGAGAGAATCACGATGAGGTGGGAAGGAGAGGCAGAGTTGTGGTGTAGTAGGAAAGACACGTGCCCCTGGGGGGTGACCTCCAAATGAGAAAATAATTGCAACGGCAGAGGTTCCCCTGAGAAGTGAGGGGGTCTGAGTTCCACAGCAGGCTCCACAGCCCTGGGGTTTGGAATGGGAAGAGGAGCCCCCAGAACCTCTGTCCTCGACGGCCAGAAGGGCATTGTGCATTCGGGAAGCCCAGAGGACTCTGGGAAATGGAGACTTTGCTCCTAAAGGGCACACACAGGATTCACACACTTGGAAACCCAGGGCAGAGGCAGTCATTTGAAATGAGCCCGGATCAGACCACCTGCTGACCTTGGAGAGCCTCCCAGAGAGGCAGGAGGCGACCGGAGCACACCCTGGGGACACAGGTGCTGTGGCCGCAGACCCAGGGGCTGCTTCTACCGCGTGGACGTTGGCACTGACGAGTGCCATTTTGGAAACCTTCCCGAGGTCATTAGCGCCAGGACCTGTCCCTGCCCGCCAGCCTGTCGGCCCTAGGCCTGGGACATCTCAGGCCAAGCTGCGAGCCGCGTGGGGACAAAGCACCCCCCCACCCGCGGGCAGGCTGCCTTAAGATTTCCTGAGCCGGGACCTCCCCGGTGGTCCAGTGGCTGAGACCCCACGCTCCCCATGCAGGGGACCTGGGTTCAATCCCGGGTCGAGACACGAGATCCCACCTTCTGCAACTGAAGATATCCTGAGTGGTGCAACTAAGATCTGGTGCAGTGAGATAAACACAGTCAGAAAAAAGTCCTCAGGCCTACAGTGTGCCTGGACAAGGCCCTGTCCACCAGGGAGGACCGGCTCAAGGGACCCGCACCAGACTCAGAATTCATAGGGGCCTGGCAGCCAGGGACTCCAAGACCAGGCTCCACCCAGCAGTGGGCAGGAACCAATCCCAGAGTCCCTGAGGCCCTGGCTCTGCCCATAAGCCAGCCAGATCTAGCCTGGGGACCAGCCTCACAGACAGTGGGCAAGTACTCAACTCAGGAAACCCTGGGCCCTGGCCTGCCCACCAGTGGGAGGCCCAACCCCAGTCCCAAGACCACTACAGTCCTGCAACTTGCTGCAGTAGGACCCAGTCTACCTACTGATAGCCTCGCACCAGCCCTAGGATGCGGCGGGAGGGAGAGACAGAGTTGGGTTGTAGGAAGGGCACATACCCCTGGGTGGGTGACCCGCAAATGAGAAAATTATTGCAGCTGCAGGGATTCCCCCGAGGAGTGAGGGAGTCTGAGTTCCACAGCAGGCTCCACAGCCCTGGGGTCTGCCATGGGAAGAGGAGCCCCCAGAACCTCTGTCCTTGAAGGCCAGCAGGGCGTCGTACATTCGGGAGGCCCAGAGGACTCTGGGAAATGGAGACTCTGCTCCTAAAGGGCGCACACAGGATTCCCACACACGGAGACCCAGGGTACAGGCTGTCATTTGAAAGGGGTCAGGCCTCGGCCCTCCCCACCGGGCAGGCCACCACCACCAGGTGCTGAGACACCTTGGGCCCCTCAGTCAGCTGCCCTGGGATTGGGCCCCACTCAGCGGCGGGCTGATATAAGCTCTGGGACCCCTGGGCCCTGCAGCCAGAGACCCCAGGACCAGGGTCTATCCACCAGTAGCCTGCACTAGCCCTGGGATCTCCTGGGCGCTGATCGCACCCACGGTCAGTCTTCACCAGCCCCAAGACCACTGCAGCCTGTAGCCCGCCCCTCCAGGCCTGGTCGCCCCCCGCCACCAGCAGGCCCACACCACCTCTGAGACACCTTGGAGCCCTCAGCAAGCCACCTTGGGACCCAGCCCCCTCACTGGTGGGCCAGCACCGGCTTTGGGGCACCTAGAACCTGCGTCCAGCCCTTTCAGGGATCAGTCCCGCCCACCAGCTGGGGTGCCAGTAACTCCAGGAACCCTGGCCTCAGGACCACCCACTTCAGAGTCTGGTTCTGCCCACTAGTGAGCCAGCACCCACACCAGGACCCCCGCCCCCTTGGGATACCGCAGCCTGTGACCTGGACTTGGCGACAGGGGCTGGCAGCCTCCACACCGGCAGGGCCTGGCAACCCAGCAGACTGGGGGCCAGCCACGCCCACTGGACCACACTCAGCAGTCAGCAGGACTCATGCCGCCCACAGAGGGGGCGCCCCTAGAAAATATACAGCTCTGGTGACCGGAGGGGAAGGCGCTGCGGGGCACACGTAGGACGCCTCCTGAAAACCGCTATTTCTCCAAGGGCGGGAAACATAACCAAACGACCAGATACTTCACAATACAAATAGCAAATTAAGAAAAATGAGGCGGCAGGAGGAACATGTTGCAACAAAGGAACAAGATGAAACCCCAGAGGAAAAGCCAAGTGAAACGGAGACGGGCACCTACCCTGCAGAGAGCTCAAGGTGATGGAGCAGAAAGATGATCCAAGAACTCGGGAGGACAACGGATGAGCGCAGTGAGACGTTTAACGGAGAGTTAGGAGATATAAAGAAAGAGCCAAGGAGAGCTGAGGAACACAGTACCCGCAATAAAAAATACACTAGAACACGGAATCGACAGTAGATTAGAAGAGACAGAAGGACGGATCAGGGAGTCGGAAGGCAGAGTACTAAATATCTGAACGACAACAAAAAGCATAAAGAATGGAAAGAGATGAGGACGGCTTAAGATACCTCTGGGACATCATGCATACCAACAGTCTCAGAAGAAGGAGAGAACATATTCGAAGACGCAGTGACTGAAAGCTTCCCTAACCTGGGAAAGAAAACAGACGTGGAGGGCCAGGAAGCACAGAGAGCTCCCAAAAGGATCAACCAAGAGAGGGCCTCAGCGACACACACTGCATTAAAAAATGATTAAAAAAAGAAAAAGAGTATTAAAAGCAGCAAGGAAAAGGCAACAGTTGTGTACAAAACAATTCCCATAGGCTAAAGCTGACTTTTCAGCAGAAACTCTGCAGGCCAGAAGGGAGTGTCATGATACAGTTCAAGCGATGAAAGGGAAATACTTACGACCAGTAATACTCCAGCTGGTAAGGTTTTCATGTAGATTTCATGGAGAAGTAAAGAGCTTTACAGATAAGCAAAAGCTCAAAGGGGTTTCCCTGGTGGCTCAGTGGTAAAAAACAACCCACCTGTCCGTGCAGGAGACTTGGGTTTGACCCCTGGGTCAGGAAGATTCCCTGATGAAGGAAACGGCAACCCTCTCCAGTATTCTTGCCTGATAAAAGCCATGGACAGAGGAGCCTGGTGGGCTACAGTCCAGGGGGTCACAAAAGAGTCAGACACGACCTAGAGACTAAATATCAACAAAAGCCAAGAGTTCAGCGTCACCAAAGCAACTTTACAAAAAGTGTTAAAGGGACTTCTTTTTCATTCCATGAGATGAAGAAGCAAAGGACACAACTAGAAACATTTCCTGAAAATTACGGAGGGAAAAGCTCATCGGTAAAGGCAAATACATAGTAAAAGTAGGAAACCACCCATGTATACAGCTGGTAGGAAGGTTAAAAGACAAAAGTAATAAATCATTACATCCGCAGTAAGTGACACACAAAACAGAGTTACAAAATATGATATCAAAACCAGTGATCATGGGGGGAGAAGACTAAAATGCAGAGTTAAAATGGGTTTGCAATTAAGAGATCAGCAAGTTAAAATAATTATGTGTGATTATTAATAGAAATAAATCATATATATATACATATATATATACACACACACCCTTGTCATGGTAACTACAAAGCCAAAATCTATAATGGGTATACAGAAAAACCATATTAAGCATCTTTTCCAACCATAATGTGAGGAGACTAGAAATCAACCGTAAGAAATAAATTGCAAACAAAACAAAAACATGTGCTGTCTAAATAATGTACTATTAAACCACCGATGGACCACTGAAGAAATCAAAGAAGAAACAAAAAATACCTGGAGACAAATGAAAGCACAATTATTAGAAGTTTATGGGACCCAGCAAAAGCAGTTCTAGAGGGGAGAGGGAGGTTTATTGCCATATCTCAGGAAACAAGAAAAATCTCAAATAAACAACCAAACTTTACAACTGAAGGAACTAGAACACAAACAAAGCTCAATGTGAGAAGGAAAGAAATCATAAGGACTGGAGCAGACAGAAACACCAAAAAATTAAAAAAATCAATAGGACTTAAAAGAGCTGGTTCTTTGAAAAGCTAAACGAAACTGATAGCTCTTTAGCCAGCCTCATCAAGAATAAAAGAGAGAGGCCCAAATCAATAACATCAGAAGGAGAAAAAGAGAAGTTACAACTGACACCCCAGGAATACAAAGGATCATAAGAGACAACTATGACCAATTCGCAGTAATGAATCAAAAAAAAAAAACCTCACCACAAAGTCTAACACGCCTCCTTGGGCAGCCTCCCTGGAATGGGCAGCCGGCCTGGCTGTGCCTGCCCGGCTCTGTGGGCTTTATTTACCCTGTGCTCCCCAGGCGCTGAAGGCTACAGTGAGCTTCGCCATGGTCCTGAGCCAGATGCACGTGGCCCTGGAGGAGAGCACTGCCTTCACCTTGGCTTATGGGTTATCCTCCCCGAGCATTGTCAGCGTCCTGAGCTGAGAAGGCCGATGGTATGTTATTGATTGCTATTATTATTGCCATAACATACATGCACAACGTGGGGTCTCCCCAGGCGGCTCAGCGGTAAAGGCTCGGCCTGCCAAAGGAGACGCAGAAAACACGGATCGGATATTTGGGTCAGGAAGATCGGCCTGGAGGAGCAAGTGCCAAGCCGCTCCGGTGTTCTTGCCGAGATCGTCCCATGGACAGAGGAGCCTGGTGGGCGGCAGTCCTTGGGGTCGCAAAGAGCCGGACACGGACAAAGGGGCTGAACACGCATGTGTCCGCCTTACCCATTTCTCGGGCATCCGGTTCTGTGCCAGTCACATCGCACATTGCTGGCACTGCGGCAGAGCCCTCGCTGCCGCGTGTCCCCAGAGCTCTTTCATCTTACGTGACAAGAGACTCTGCACTCATTCAGCGACAACTCCCCAGTCTCCTCTCCCCAGCACCCTCTGGAAAGCACCCTTCCTTCCGTCTCTATGCATCTGAGCACTCCGGATGAGTGGAATCATATGTTATTTGTCTTTCTGCGTCTGCTTCATCATCACACATGGCATCCTGTCTTCAGGGTTCATCCACCCTGGAGCGGGCCTCCGCACTTCCTTCCTTTGGAAGGCATTTCTGTCTGACCCATTCCTCGTTGGGTCCTGACTAGGCGGACGTGCCCCAAGGTTACAGCCCCAGTCCCTGCTGCCTGCGGTGAGTCATCGACACGTGGGCAGACCTAGAGCTGGGCACGGAAGTCCCTGTGTTGTGCACTTTGAAAAAGTTCCCTCCAAGGGCTTAAAGAAAGAAATGTTTCTCACCTGAAAAACTCACTTACCTATAAAAGGCTCTTCTCCATGAAATGAAGTTATTTTGATGCACGTACAAGGAGAGAGGATGAGGAAGCACTTTCCCAAGTGCCATAGTGAACCTGGACTTCAGAGTGACCTTTGAGACGGTCCTTTATTACACCCAGGGTTTCCCTGATAGCTCAGTTGGTAAACAATCCGCCTGCAGTGCAGGAGACCCCGGTTCTATTCCTGGGTCGGGAAGATCCGCTGGAGAAGGGCTAGGCTACCCACTCCAGTATTCTTGGGCTTCCCTTGTGGCTCAGCTGGTAAAGAATCCGCCTGCAATGAAGAAGACCTGGGTTCGATCCTTGGGTTGGGAAGATCCTCTGGAGAAGGGAACGGCTACCCACTCCAGTATTCTGGCCTGGAGAATTCCATGGACTGTATAGTCCCTGGGGTCACAAAGAGGTGGACACTACTGAGCGACTTTCACTTTTATTACATCCTCGGGGGTGGGTGTTCACAGGTGAACCTTGGGCGTCCCTGGTTCTTTAGATCTGGAGACAGCCCATCATAAGAGGTGGCAGGGACAGGATGGGACCTAGAGGCTATGGCCAGGGTGTTCCCACTTGGTCACCCGATGACCTTGTTGTGGGTTAGTGGCCAGGGCGTCTGCCCTGATTTCTGATTTTCAGCCATCGCTTGGTTTTGGCTGCAGATCTGGCTATCAGCAGTGGAAAATGAGTTCCCTTTGGGACTTCTGGTGTCTCTGATCAGTGAGGAGCTCTGCACGGTGGGGCCTCAGAGATTAAGCCTGGCAGCCGGCGAGGTGGGTTGAGGGACTAAGGCAGCCCTTAGGATGTTGTCACCTGCAAGGCCAAGGGATTTCCCTGTAAACAGCCTGACATTTCCAGCACACATACATGAGGGGAGGCTGACCAGGCTTCTGAAGCTGTCCTCTTTTTTTTCTTAAATTTTAAATTCTGTATCAGGGTACAGTGGATTTAACAAGGCTGTGGTGGTAGTTTAGACATTAGGTCGTGTCTGACTCTGGGACCCCATGGACTGTAGTCTGCCAGGCTCCTCCTTCCTGTACCTATTAACAAATTTTAAAAAGGCTGTTAATTAGCAAGATAGGATAGTTGCAGGTGAACAGCAAAGGGACTCAACCGTACATACACACGTCTCCATTCTCCCCCAAACTCCCCTCCCATCCAGGCTGCCACATAACACTGAGCAGAGTTCCCTGTGCTATGCAGTAGGCCCTTGGTGGTCATCCGTTTTAAACACAGCAGTGTGTACATGTCCATCCCAAACTCCCTAACTATCCCTTCCCACAGCCTTCTCCCCAACCCCCCACCGCGGGTAATGTTAAGTTCCAAGTTTGCTAAGTCTGTTCTCTTTCGCTGAGTCTCTCCTGTTCTGTAAATAAGTTCATTTGTCTCATTCCTTTTTGGATCCCACACATAAGGGGTATCACACAGTACTTCTCCTCTCTCTGCTTACTGCACTCAGTGTGACAGTCTCTAGGGCCATCCACATTCCGCAGCTGTCCTCTTGACACATGGCTCCGACACACGTGACACAGAATTACATCACGGCAACTCTGCCGCGGGGACACATGCCTCCGCTCGCTGACGGTGATGCAGGAGGAGGATCCAACTCCCCACCCCGACCTCCTGAAACGAAGCTAATGATCCCATAGGAACGACGGATGTGAAAAATGGTGTTGGCAGAATCGATGGGTTTGATGGCCAGGGAACCCAAAAAGGTCTGAATCCTGCTCACAACCCATCTACTTCCCTGGGGGGCTCTGAGGGAGACGGACACCCTAGGAAGAAGCACTGCTTCCCTGTAAGCTGGACAGGGGTCCTGAAAATTCAGCCTGAGAATCCAGAAACCTGGGTGCTACAGAAAACCCCTGTGCTGCTAGTTTCTCCCACCTCTCCACTGCCAAGGCTCAGCCGTATGAGACACCACTGTGGCTGCCTGGAGGGCAGAAGAAACAAGACAAAGATGTCGACTTTTAGCACTTCTATTCAACCTTGTGCATAGAGCAAAAAAGAAAGAAAAATATAATGTGCAAAGAGTTGTTAAGGAAAAAGAAAACTGTTTGCCATGAAATGAAAAATGTTTGTGTGTGCAGAAAATGCAAAGAAATCTACATACACACACAGAGAGAGAAACACAATAGTAGAATTAATAAGCAAATTTAGCTCAGTTACAGAGCACATGATCAATTAATAGAAATTAATTATCTTTCTATATACTACCAATTCTTCAACATCATTTGCTGAAGATTATTTTTCTCCACTGAATTGCCTCTTCATCTTTGTCAAAAATAAATTGATTGTATATGTACACATCTATATTTGAGCTTTCTATTCTGTATAATTGATCTATTTGCTTATCTTGATACCACTATTGAATGGTTTTAAATATCATAGCTTCACAATAACTTTTGAAGTCCAATAGCTTCTCCTTTTCTTTTTTAATATTGTTTTGACTATGGGCTTCCCTGATAACTCAGTTGGTAAAGAATCCACCTGCAATTCAGGAGACCCTGGTTTGATTCCTGGGTTGGGAACATCCTCTGGGGAAGGGAACAGCTACCCACTCCAGTATTCTGGCCTGGAGAATTCCATGAACAGTATAGTCCATGGGGTCTCAAAGAGTTGGACATTGAGTGGCTTTCACTTTCACTTTTGACTATGATAGGTTGTTCGCACTTCAATATGGATTTTAGAATCCGCTACAAAAAAAAGAGAGTCTACTGTGACTTTCATGGGATTGCACTGAATCTGTAGATCAGTTTGGAGAGAACCGACATTCCTTGACAATATAGAGTCTTCTGTTTCAGGCATATATATCTCTCCTTTTATTTAAATTCATGCAGCAATATTTTGTAGTTTTCAGTGTATAGGTCTTGCATAAATCTTGTCAGATGTATACCTAAGTCATTTATACACTTGATGCTATTGTAAGTGGTATTTGCTTTTCAAATTTCAATTTTTGATTATTTGTTGTTAGTATGTGGAAATACAATTGACTTTTTACATTGACCTTATGTCCTGCAACCTTGCTTAAGTTCCTTACTAGTTTTAGTAGTTTTATAGATTTTATAGAATTTTCTATAGAAAATCATGTTATCTGCAAACAAAGTTTAACTTCTTCCCTTCTAATCTGGATCCTTTTGTTTCTTTTTTTCTTGCCTTATTGCATTGGCTAGAACTTCCTGTACAACATAGAACAGAGCAGGTAAGAATGGAATTCTTGCTTTGTTTTGAATCTGATGTGAAAGCATTCTTTCACCATTAAGTATGATGTTAACAGTGGGCTTTTTTTTTTTTTTCCTAGAGGCCCTTTCTCAAGTCAAAGAGATTTTTTGAAGATTTCTACTTCATTGAAAATTTTTGTCAGAATTGGACAGTGGATTTTATCAAATGTGTTTTCCGTATCTATTGAGATGATCATATGTTTTTTTATTTTTTACTCAATATAATTGTATTGATTGGTTTTCAAATGTTAAATAAACAATTGCTAGAATAAATCCCACTTGATCATTATCTTATATAGACAGATAAATTGGAGTTGATGCCTAAACTGTTGTTAAAAATTCTTACATCTATATTAGATGAGTGATATTTGTAGTTGTCCTTTATATTATAGATCTTTTTTGGGGTTCATTATTTGAGTAGTGTTAGACTCATAGAATGGGAGAAGGCAATGGCACCCCACTCCAGTACTCTTGCCTGGAAAATCCCATGGATGGAGGAGCCTGGTGGGCTGCAGTCCATGGGGTTGCGACTGACAGACTTCACTTTCGCTTTTCACTTTCATGCATTGGAGAAGGAAATGGCAACCCACTCCAGTGTTCCTGCCTGGAGAATCCCAGGGATGGCGGAGCCTGATGGGCTGCCGTCTATGGGGTCGCACAGAGTCGGACACGATTAAGCGACTTAGCAGCAGCAGCAGCAGCAGACTCATAGAACACATTGGGATGTAGTCCATTCTCTTTGATTTCTTTTGGGAAGAGTTGGTGTACAATTGGCATTCTTTTTCCTTAAATATTCGCTGGCGCTCACTAGGAAAGTCGTTTGGACCTAGATTTTTCTTTATGGGAAAATGACAGCATCATCCAGAACTTTCCCCTACAGGAAACCAGATCCAAGAGGGTTGCTGTGGTTGCTGCTCTCCCCGCCTCCGTTTCTGCCTGCTTTGGATTGGTTTAAGTCTCCATCTCACCCCCTTTGTTGGTTTACGATCATAACTCCTTGTTGTGCCATTTTCTCTGTGTCCCCAGGAGTGGGCCCCTGTTTCCCCCAGTCCTGTGAGGTTTACTACGTCTTTAACCCGTAGTTGATGAGCCCTACAATAGCCTAAGAGACTTGAAAAATACCCCTCCCCCATTTTTATATTTACTTATGTAGTTAACATTTCTGATATCTTTTGTATTTCCCTCATCTCTCTTTTCGGGGAGTTTTATGACACATACATTGAGCTGCCTGAGGTTGCTCTTCAGTTTATCGATGCTCAGTTTCAATTTTCTCTCAGCCTCCTTTGTGCGGTTCATTTTGGGTGTTCCTATTGCTGTGTCTTCAAGTTCACGAATCTTCCTCCGAAGTGTATAATACTGTATTCATCCTGTCCAGGATATTCTCATTTCAGACATTATAATTTTCATCTCTACTTGGTCTTTTCCATGCCCCTATTTAACATGTTGTCTTTTTTTTTTTTTAAGCTTCTTAAACATATATAGTTTTAATAATGATTGAAAAATTCTTAACCACTAATTATATCACCTGGGTCACTTCTGGATTAGTTTCAATTGACTTTTCACCTCACAACAGCTCACATTTCTCTTTTTGCATACTTGGTAATTTTTGGTTGGATGCTGGACGTTGTGAAATTTATTTCATTGCATACTGGGTATTTTGTATTCCTGTGAGTTTCCTGAGCTTAGTTCTGGGATCTGGAAGTGATCTTATTTATCTGGGTCTTGCTTCTAAGCTTTGTTAGATAAGAGTGGCATTTTGTTAGGACTCATTTACCCCGACTTCCCTGGTGGCTCAGACAGTAAAGTGTCTGTCTACAATGTGGGAGACCCAGGTTCGATCCCTGGGTTGGGAAGATCCTCTGGAGAAGGAAATGGCAATCCACTCCAGGACTATTGCCTGGAAAATCCCATGGACGGAGGAGCCTGGTAGTCTACAGCCCATGGGGTCACAAAGAGTCAGACACGACTGAGCGACTTCACTTCACTTCACTGAGGTAAGACCCTTCTGAGTATATTATCTAATGCTAAGTGAATAATGAGGTTTTCCACTTTTGTTGATAGGAACCAGCACTAGTTTATGGCCTGGAGTCCTTGGGACTTTGTCTCTAATCCTTTCATGTTGCTTTTTCTCCAGACACGGGATTTCCTCACGTGTGTGCTGATCAGTGCTTCGTGCCGGAGACAGACCCCTGGCAGAGTCCAGAATTCTCGCTGTGCACCCGTCTTCTCTGACACTTCGCCTTACGAGCGCAGAAAGACTACTGGGCCCCGCCCGGATGCTCCTTTCCGGTGCTGTAACCCGTTACGTTCCCTGGGCAGGAAACTGGGGAGGTTGCAGGATTCACCTTATCTGTTCCTTGAATCTCAGGGGTCACTGTCACTTGCTGTTTGCTGTCAACTGTCTTGAAAAATTGACTGGATTTTTAGTTGTTTCCGAAGGAAGGTAAATCTGGTGCTTAGTAATTCGTCTTCCTGGAAATAGACAAAGTCAGCATCCTTGGAAAGAAAAAAGAATTTGCGGGCCAGTATCACGCATTTCTACAATTTCTAGAGGAAAAGAACTCGGAAACAACCGAGAATTAGAAGGATCGACTAATTTTTTCGAAAAAGGCATTACGGCAGCAATTTCACAGAAACATAATGACCCATCCAAAAGGACAAGTGATCCTCAAATTTATGAATTCACTCGTAAGTAGCAACTGAAAACCATGACAAATTCAAGGCAATGCTGATGCTCGCTGGAGAAAATCTGGCCCTCCTCCAAACTTCAAGAATCCCCACTCTCCTGACAGCTTTGATGCAGTGGAAAGTCTCATGATAGCTACAAATCTCAACAGGGACCTAGGGTTCCCTGTAGATTTCCCCCGTGCTTTCAGTTGGGAATACCTCAGATGGGTAACCTTTTCTAAGGCATTTTCCTCACATGTGAAGGAAATCTAAGGAATTCTGTGTTGAAGGAAAACTTCCGTTTTTAGATCCACAGACCCTTCTAGAGGATGTTGCCCAGAGGTTTGGGAACTTGGTCCATCGCTCTGGCATCGGTGACCAAGATACAGGTTGAAACAGGTTTACTTTAAAGATGAGTGGTTTTGTCTTCCCCTCTAGTCCTCTGCCCTCTCCTACCCATCCAATCTGGTGTTAGTGCCAGGGAATAAACAGGAGTCACTGTCGGACAGCATTAATAGACTCACAAGTGGCAACGGGTTACCGTAACATAGGCCCCCATGGTCCTGTTTCCCGTTATCAGGTGGCTAAGCTGAGTGTACTCTGACTGTTCTATTTGTTCTTGACAGAAGTTTAGCGGGTAAGACAAAATAAACATCTTTGATTAAGAATCCAATTGGAAATTCAATTTACTTGCATAGATTAGCTCTATCTGCTCAGGCAAGTTCTTCTTGTGCCCTGATTGACATTAAATGATGAGTAGAGCTGGGGTCCTTTCTCATTCCAAATTCCCTAATCCAATACCTTTGGCACAAAATACTCCTTTATAGAGCTTCCCTGGAGGCTCAGTGGTAAAGAAGCCGCCTGCCAATACAGGAGATGCAGGTTTGATCCCTGGGTCGGGAAGATACCCCGGACAAGAAAATGGCAACCTACTCCAGTATTCTTGCCTGAGAAATCCCATGGACAGAGAAGGCTGGTGGGTTACAGTCCATGGGGCTGCAAAATAGTCGGACACAACTGAGCAACTAAACAACTTTATAGGCAAGAAGAACCACTGCAAAGAGAAATGAGTTTGAGAGAAGTCCAAGGTACATTCTGATTTTATATCCAAGAGTGGATGGACACCATCATGAAAAGGCTGATCTCTACAACAAAAATCAGACTAGAAGCTTCTTCGGGGCAGAGTTTTAATTTCTGTGTATTTGCAGTTTCCAATTTCAGGCCCAGCGCACTTTGAGAGAGCTGGCTTTAACATGGATGAATGAAAAGTGAAATCTCTCCTTCATGGGTGCCATTCCACTGGGGAAACGTGTGCAGAGAGGGCATTAGGGACACCCAGAGGCACTTAGGGACTCATGTGGGTGAACAGCCACCACCCACGGTTTGCACCTTTGAGCGACAGGCACCTGTGGAGCCGGAGTCTCCGATGGACCACATGTTCCTGCTGCCCCCTAAGACCTTCCAGGACTACAGGGACCCACGTTACAGCTAGAGTCCCAGGATGCAACTTTGAATAATTGATTCTCAGGGCCTGTGGCTGAAAATGTGAAGATAAAACATTTACCACAGTTTGACTGTGGTTATTTTTCTTATCCAGTGAACATCTATTGCACAAGCTGACCTATCTCGCATGTCTTTTTGAGTTGTAATGCTCTGAGAAACATTTAGCTCTGGGCAGTCAAGCTCATTTATTTTGGAGTGTATAAACAGCTAACAGAGAAGAGCCTCAGAGCTTGCAACAGACTCATTTTAGCTCTTCGATTATTGTCATATACTGAGCACAAGGCTCCTTATGTGCAATAAATGAGAAGTAGGTCAGGTATGGGGAACTCAGGGTGCTGCGCTCAGTCTAATAAGCGAGGAGAATAATACCAGCTTTACACATAACGTCTCATTTAATCCTCAACAAATCTGGACAAATATATTATCATTGCTCCCCTTTTTAAAAAGCACTCCACTTTTTATATAGGTGAAACAACTGAGACTCAGAGAGGCTAAGTAATTTGCCTGAAGTCACACAGCTAGGATGGAATTCTAGCCCAGAATTCCTTGTGTCCACATCTTAACCAATAAACTCTACTTGCTGGATTGAGTCACTTTCTTCCCGTTTTTAGGTCTGAATTCTTTTCTGTATTGAGGATGGAATTGAACAGGACCATTTTCAGCCTTTAAATGCTGTGCTTCTTTGAGTCCCACTGGGGCTGGCTTTGCTGCGTGCTAAGGCCACAGGAGGGCCCACCTCCACCCAGAACACACATCTCACAGCCAGTAACACACTTGGTGAGAAGAGGGCCTGTGGCTGGGGCAGTCGGACCCACTGCCCACCAGGAGGAGATGTGACGGGTGCGCCATCTAACGAGGGCCCGGCCGTGAGACGCACACAGGAAGTAGGACACGTGAGCACATGCTTGTGGACGGTGACCACCAGTGCCACCATCTGCAACACTGGCCACTTGGCTCGAATGTCTCAGAGATGATGTTTATTCCTGTTTCCAGAATGACTCAAGATGAAGAAAGCCGCAGCTGTAGACAGGAGTCGGGTCAGGGGGCGGGTCAGCTGCCCGAAGCCCCAAGGGGAGAAGAGGAGCCGGCCTGAGTGTAGCTCGGAGCAACTGCTGCTACTTGATCAAAGAGAGGAGTGTGGTTCTCGTGGGTCCGGGACAGGAGGGCTGGTGGCAGAGGTCTGGGCTGCGCTGCAGGTAGAAACTTGCAATTATAGCAGTTTCGTTTCCCTACACTGGGGCACATCTTTGTTCCCTAAAACTCAGAGCATGAAAGCGATTTGAAAGCAAAGCAGCCCAGGACTTGAGAATTCTAAGTGCTTCTGAAAATGCCGGGTGGTGACGGCCAGGCCGTTGCATCGGCTCGCACGGCTCCTTCTGTCAGCTGCAGCCAGTGATTCAAAATTTGGCACCGCGGCCCTTCCTGCTCCTCCCGCACCCCCCAGGCCAGCTGGAGGGCTCTGGGATGGGCAGATTAGCAAGGGGTGGGGCTGGAGAGGAGCATGGCGGGTGTGAGCTGTGGATCCGGCGGCTCTTACTTGCAGGGAACCTGTAGCCTGGATGTGTGTGTGTGTGTGTGTGTGTGTGTGTGTGTAGCCTGGACAGGTGTGTGCATGCGTGTGTGTGTGTGTGAGGCTTGCACCCTCCTGCTCCAGGATGAGTCAGGCGGAAGCAGGGGCCACGTATCTTTCAGCCTGAGGCCTGTCCCTCCTCAGGGACTGAGCAGATGAAAGCGTGGCAGGCTGTGCCCAGGTGGGGGGCACAGGGGCGGGCACGGGGGCTCACCTGCTTGAGCTGGGCTGCCATAGCTCGTGGGCCTCTCGCCTCTCCCTGGGAAGCCACTGGTGAGACTCCCGGTGACGTGCAGGCACGGCCTAGTGCGCACCTGCTCCGAGAGGCGTGCAGCCTCTGCCTGCTTCTAACTTGGACGGAGGACACGACCAGTTGCAGCTGGGAAGTCTCAGGAGGACAGCTTTGTACCCAGGCCTCTCTGCGTCTGGCCTGTGCCCCCACACACTTCCCAACGTCACCTGCCGCGGGCCACAGACAGCGAGTCCAGCCCCAAGCAAGCACTGTCCAGCGATGCTGAGAACCTGGGGGCCACCGGGCAGGGTGGGAACCACGGGCCCAGCGACTGCAGTGACGCCTGTGGGGAGCTCCAGCCAGCTTGCACAGAGAGCCAAGAGCCAGGCCCCCAGCTGGGGGACGCTGTGTGGCCCTGGTGTGATCAGTTGGCTCCACGCTCCCTGAACAGCAGCCCTGCCCCAACCCCCCGCCCCCCCCTCCCCCCGCCGTGTCCTCCCCTGCTGGGTTCTGGCTTCAGGTGGGGTGGGAGGCGGGGAAAGGAACTCCTATTTGCTTCTGGAAAGTCATCCTGGGTGGCTTCTGCCCACAGTTCCTGACTCTGCCGCCCTGGCCCGATCGGGGGCTGTGGACAGACAAGGTTGACCCGACCTCTGCCCGCACTGAGCTGAAAATTGGGGGTGCAGGGGGGAGAAGGCATGGAACAGACCAGACAAACCAACAATCCACCCGTTCGACCGACGAATGACTGTAACTGCAATGTGGGCCTCAAAATGGCAGCAGGGCGGGACACAGTTGAATCTGAGCAGGGCAGGCAGCCCGGGGTGGGGTGGGGGCCGCCGGTGGAGGAAGCAGAAAGATTCAAACTGAGACCTGCAGGGTGAGTGGAGGGCCCAGCAGCAGAGGTGAGTGTGGAAGAGCCCTGAGCAGGGAGGGAGGCCCACCGGCTGTTTGAGGAAGAGAGAGTACAGAAGGGCCTGCAGAGGAAGGTGGTGAAGCAAGAGGGGGCGGCTGGGGTAGGCGGGCCTGGATGTGTGACCTGCAGGCCACAGTAAGGATTTCCTTCTCGATAGCAGGCTTGGTTGTGAACACCACCCAAAGGAGGATGAGCGCGGCCCACTGCAACGCGGGGCCCGAGGCTCTGGCCAGCCCCCCACACCACCCCACCCCACCCCACCCGCCTGCACAGACGTGCTCTCCGCAGCTGGCGATCCAGGGCCACAAACAATGTGGAGAATCTCCGGCTGGGGTTGTGGGATGGATGGGGTTCTATTTATAAGCACAGAGGGAGGGGCTGAACAATGGAGCCACTGCCGCCTGGGTGGGTCTGTGGCTGACCTCCTGGGGGACTCTGGAAAGCCTCAAAGACCGAGCCCCCCCACCCCACCCCAAGAGACAGCGCAGGAAGGAGGGGATTAGCCGGCCAGAGGGCGTGAGGCCAGCTGCTTCCTCCAGGGTCTGATCACCTTCCTCCGAAAGCGGCTGGCAGGTTCCCATCTGTGGACGGCGTGTGCCAACACGGGCTCAACGGACTCGGCCCCTGCCCCCACCCCGCCTCCCTGGGGGCTGCGGCTTAGACAGACGATCACGTACAAGGTTGGAGCCAGTAAGTGACTACACGACAGGCAGAGCATTTACTGGAGTCCACATCCGTCGTCATTCCGTGGGGTGGACGCGATAGGCGTGTGAGGGGCTTGGCAGGGTCCTTGGCACAATTGGGCAGGTATTTCTTCTAAAAGGAGTGACCAGCTTCAGGAAGAATGATTGTGAGAGCCAGTGATGATGGCCTGGCCTAGCTGAGGGCACGGGGCTGCGGGGTGGGGCAGGCAGGAAGCACCACCCGGGGTTCCTTTCTGGCTCCACCGCTACCCACGCTTGGGACTCAGCAGACTGCTTCTTCACTTGGCCTCATTTGTATCTGAAAGGCGTAAGTTACACCTGAAAATGTCCATGAAACACTCAGGACAGGCAGTGCCTGGCAGCTGGTAATCACTGAATGAATTCTCACTCCTGTTATCATCAAATACAAGAGAGGAACGTCTTGGAAACACAACCCTCGGGAAGTAAATAAGCTCTGCTTTTGTCCAGAGACACCCACGATGAAGCAAAGATGAGCTCCAAGGAACCTGGCTCAAGAAGGAAGGTTCCACGGTCACAATGTTTGGGAAATGGAGGACTATTTCATCTTACTGATTTACAAAGCAAATCTGCATATTAAAGACACACACAGCGTCCTTCAATAGAAAGATCTATTAAATCTTGTTCTGTTCACTCTTGTCCCCAACTTATCTGACCCATGGAACCCTTTATGTTTTGGATGAATATACAAACTTTCCAGGCTTCCTGGGTGGCGCCTAGTGGTAAAGAACTTGCCTGCCTAATGCGGGAGACGTAACAGATGCAGGTTCAATCCCTGGGTCGGGAAGATCCAGGGAATGGCAACCCACTCCAATATTCATGCCTGGAGAATCTGCTGGACAGAGGAGCCTGGAGGGCTACCGCCTGTGGGGTCACAAAGAGTCGGACACAACTGAAGCGACAGCTCGCAAGCAGTCTTCCCACAGGAAACATTCTGAAGATAGGGGAGGTTTGGGGGCTAAAACTATTTCAGTCTGATTGCTCCCCCCACCCCACCATGTAAGTGAGGAACAGACAAATCGGAGAGAACCAGGGTAGGAGGAGGAAGGGACTGATGGTAGAAGCTGGGGCCAGGAGGTACATCCGCCCTGCTCTCCTCTCAGCAGGCGACACCTCCTAACGAAGGAGCAGGAGTTGGAGAGCCGGCCGGTGCCTGGAAGCGCTGGACAGGGGCTTCATGAGACTGAGTGGGAACCCGGGGCTGATGGAACTGGAGAGGAAAGCATGACAGAGCTGCCTCTCGGTACTTTGTCTAAAAGTATGACGTGGAGACAAGAGACAGCGGGACTGAGCGGTATGGCAGACAGGATGGAGTTGGGGAGGGGGCCTCCTTGCGCCCGTTAACCGGGGACACTTCACCGAAGCGGCGGTCAGACACTGCCTCCAGGGGGAGGAGCTGACGGCCCACCTGTGCCTTCTCTTCTGAGCAGGTGCCCAAAACGCAGCTGAAACTTAAAACTCGGTGCTTCTCATCAGTGATTTCAGAAAGATCCTTTCGCCCTGTCGACTCAAAAAACAACATGCAACCTAAAAGTTGAGGGTTCTGCTTTACTTGGTGGAAAGTTTTAGGACTTAAGGCCGGGAGGGAGTCTGAATGTCAAGCGCATTTTTGTGAATGAAAGAAAACCAGATAATCCTAAATTAAGGAATTTAGTGCTTTTCTCTGTATGGGAGGAGGCAAGCGTCTGGGCTCCTTGATATCATCCCTTTCATATGCACCTCAGCCATCTGGGGCCGGTTTCCTGTGTTTTTCACATTCTGAGCTTCCTCCGGGCTCGCTGGAGGGAGTGGCTGTGGTCTGACGGCTGCTAGATGGCAGGTGTTCTTTCCTCCCTGCGTTCCCTCAGGGCTCACCAGCTCACCTTCCCTGGCGGCTGCAACTGCCGGTGACTGTGATGTTTGTTGTCAACTGATATGGCGGGAAATACTCCACTGCTCAGTTCCTCCTCTTGGTCCAGAATTCGGCCAATATTTGGGAGGCATCTCATGACCAATTTTTGTCCCCTGTGGTGCTGGGAGGCTCATCCTGGATCAGGCAAGATTCTCATGGATGCGTCACTCCAGGTGTTAATTTTTGGATTAGGCTCATTGGGAGATAATCAAAGGGCTTCCCTGGTGGCTCAGATGGTAAAGAATCCGCCTGTAATGCAAAAGACCTAGGTTTGATCCCTGAGTTGGGAAGATCTCTTGGAGAAGAAAGTGGCAACCCACTCCAATATTCTTGCCTGGAGAATCCCATGGACAGAGGAGCCTGGCGGACTACAGTCCATGAGGTCATAGAGTCAGACACGACTGAGTGACTAATGTTAAAGCTTCTCTGGATCCTCTATCTACTAACCTATTATGGTCCAGGAGATATTTCCCTTGTTGCTTCTTCCCATATCTAGAATCACACTGTTATAATTATTCTATGTTATACACGTGATCTATTTCTTCAAGATGTTTAGCCATCATTAATTTGGCCAGGGGCCTGGTTACACATCGTGTAATGCAAGAGACAACAATCTTCTGTTTTTTAAAAAAATAATTTTATTTATCTTTGGCGTGCTGGATCTTCACTGCTTGTGCGGGCTTTTCTCTGCTTGTGGAGTGGGGGCTGCTTGCTGGTTGTGGTGCACAAGCTTTTCAATGCAGTGCCTTCTCTTGTTGCAAAGCACAGGATCTAGGGCATGTGGGCTTCAGCAGTTGTGATCCCTGGGCTCTAGAGCACAGGTTCAATAGTTGTGGTCCACAGGCTCAGCTGCTCTGGGGCACGTGGGATCTTCCTGGATCAGGGATCAAACCCGTGTCTCCTGCATCGGCAGGCAGATTCTTAACCAATGAGCCACCAGGGAAACCCGACAACAATCTTATAAAATAGTTCTGGCCAAAATCTTGGCTTTCTCTGTCCACCAAATAAAAAATTATGGAGACAGGGTCTGGAGGAAATAGAAAGATGGCTTTAGTTCTCAGCTGGCTGAAGGGAGAACGCAGCAGGCTAGCGCCTCAAGAACCGTGCCCCTACGACGGGGAATCTGCGGGGATCACACAGATGGGGCTCACGGTCTGGGGTAAGTGATAAGCGCAAAGCAGTGAGTCTTCATTCTTCTTGCATGGTTTCAAAACGGTTAGAGCTCGCATCAGGTAGGCCGGTATGTGGGTCTGTCTCTGGTTTATGGTATTGCGTCCTTCTTTCTAAAATGCAAAAAGCTACAGCGGTGATCTGCAAAGAAGCGTGGGGAAGGTGAGCACCAGGTACAGGATGTAATCTGCCTAGAGTCAGGGGAGGTCGGTGCAGGATGCAACATGCAGAGCTGGGGAGGTCGGTGCAGGGTGTAACTCATGCGGAGTTAGGGGCAGTGGGTGCAGGTTAGTTCTGAGAGATACAGAGCACAGATTAGTAACAGTTAAAGTAAAGCCAGGAGTGATCAGCTCTTTCAGGCCCATTTGTTTCTTCTCTAGTCTGCTCACAGTTCTCTTTACTTTCCTTGTTCTCAGGAAAAATTCCACTTCTATTTTTGCTGCAACAAAATTGTGAGTAATACAGCTAGTAATGTTATTAAAGTTACAAGCAGGGATTTAAGCCATGGGTTTCCAGAGCCAAACCATCTTCCCAAAAGATCACCAAGGTTAGATGATATGGATCATCTCAGGCAGCCATCTGATTTTTCAGATGAGTCATTAAATGTGTTGCATTAGAGGATTTGTCTGGTGTGTAAACGCAACATTCAGTTTGAATTATGGCATAGGTGCCCCCTTGAGATGCCGTGAGGATATCAAGGGCTATTCGATTTTGTAAGACAGCTTTCCTCATCACAGAGACCTCAGAATTTAGCAGGCTAATAGCCTGGTTGCTATCATTTAAAGGCTTCTGAGTGAATTTTGTTAAGGTTTCAATGTGGGAAATTACATCTTTCAATCCTAGCGAAGGCACAAAAATAGCTGCCAAATGATCATACCAGTGGAGCACAGATCTCTCAGTTCGTCAGGCTCGGATGGATGGTAAATTTGCTGGAGTTACATGTAAATTTGTACATAAGGGGCCCTGAGCCCAAGGGAATCCTAAAGTACACCTTCCCAGCCACCCAGGGCCACAGATTGGACCCACAGAGCCACTGAGTCCTGTCAGGCGCCACCCAGCACATTTCTGGTTGTCTGATCCAACCTGTTCCGTACCAATCACTATCTTTGAGGGAAATGATATACTGGCATTTTTCACAAGGTGCCCATTCTAATTTTCTAGTGTTATTAGGCCAGTTAGTATGATTCGACTGTTCCCAGCGTAGGGAGGCCTTTAGAGAACTCACAACAAGAGCCTGGTGTTTCAGCCAGACAAATCCATCCCACGACTGGGGACGGGTCCCTCCCGAGAGCACAGAATTTACATTTTTTGACTGAAATTTAGCTTGTTGTTCTGATTTAGCTTGAGTAACCTAAAGCGAAATTTCGTATTTATGGCCAGGGTCAGAATAGGTGTGTTTGACTGGCCGAGTGAGTGGGTCCCATCTAGTGATATCAATGGTGGCCCAGACAGAACTATAATTCCTTTCTTCTAAAATAAACTAAGAGCCATCCAATCAGAGCCTCGGAGGGGAGAAACCCACCGTGGTAAACCAGAAGTACGGGATGCAGGCAATTGACCACAAACCCAACAATCTGATTTAAAATCTGCATAAGATCATGTCCATTTGATTCATCTGTAAGAGTCCAAGAAACCGAGAAGAAAACGTCACAAACAATCATACAGGTCAGGTCCAGCATCTCGGGGTAGCAGTCTCTTTTTGTCCGGTCCTGGCGTTGGTATTTCTACCTCATTAGGGCGACGTCTTAAAGTGAGTTTGAGGTCAGCAGTTCTTGCTACATACCATTCTGGTTCAGGAGTCCTTTTTAGGTGAGAAATAGGAATTCAAGAATCAATACCCTTCAGTTTCGCTGCACATGAGCTAGTTAAAAGACCCTGACAAGGGCCCTTCCAGCTAGATTGGAGGGGGGTCCGTTAGATTTGTCTTTTCCAGTATGCACAATCTCCTGGTTGTAAGTCACGCGACATCTGATCTTCATATGAGGACAGATTACTGTGACAAGCTTCAGAAACAAGCTTAGGATGTCCTGCTAATAATCTGATTAAAACTTTGCAATTGTGTAATATAGCTCCCTTCAGCCACATAGGATCATATGACCCTTCATCCATTCTCACTGGTCTCCCTGTGACAATCTCGAAGGGAGAGAAGTGATGTTAGCCAAAAGCAGTGGATCTGAGGTTGGGGAGAGCCAATGGAAGGGTCGCAGGATAGGGAAAGAAATAAGCAACCATTATTTTAGCCAACTGAGTTTTCATTTGTTCGATTCGCCCTTTCTACTAACCCAGAAGACTGGGGGCGGTAGGCACAGTGGGTATGTTGCGTAATAGGTCAAATTTTACAAATTTCCTTAACAATCTGTCCAGTAAAATGAGTCCCTCTGTTGCTGTGTAGTTCTGAGGGGATTCCCCAGATGGGAATCGCTTTCTAAAAGCAGCTTCCTGACTGACTGTGCCATGGCCCTTCGGCAGGGGAATGCCTCAACCCAGTGTGAAAACACATAGATCATGACAAGAACACCCACATCGTAACAAGAACACACTGATAACCTTGCAAGGGAGGCTTCTGCTCTAAAATCAATCTGCCATACTTCAGAAGGACTTGCAGGTCACGGCAAACCTCTCTGAGAACCACACAGGGCCTTTCCTGAGTGATACTTCGGACATGAATCGCATTCTGAATAGACCTTCTGAGCTATGGTAAAGAAAGGCATCCAAAAATATTGTTTACCCCACAACACCATCTTATCTGGGTTCCGAGGAGTTTACTCATGACTGTATTGTAAAACAGGATACTGGGCTGAAAACAGAAGGACAGGTTTCCCATTTGGCCCTATTCTCTGCTGCAGTTGAAACCTCCCTCCCTTCTGTACACAGGTGTCTTCTTCTTGGCCTGCTACTGTTCTCTGAAACTTGGACAGTCAGTGGGGTTACTGGAGACTGAAAGGGAAAAGGCAGTGGTTAGTTGGCTGCTGATTGCGAGAGAGGCTGCTGTCTCGGTGGCACCATCAGCTGAAGGGTTTCCTTTGGCCTGTGCAGCGTCAGCCTTTCAGTGGCCTGGCATCTTGACGAGAGCAAGGGCGCACGGCAGCAGGATGGCATCTCCCCGCTCCGCGACCTGCTTCCCGTGTTTGATGGGCCGTCCTGAGGGTGCCAGAAATCCTGTTTCCAAAGCATACCAAAATCATGTGCCGCTCCCAAACCACAGCGGCTGTCCGTGCAGATACCGGCAGACTTTCCTCTTGCCAACGGACACACCCGGGTCAGTGCTATTAACTCAGCCTGTTGGGCGGAAGAGACATTAGGCAAAGGCCCATTTTCGAGGATGGACACTGGAGACGCAACAGCACAGCCAGCCTGGTATTCTCCCTGAGGTCCTCGTAAGTATGAACCGTCAGTGAATAAAGTAAGGTTAGGATTATTCATCGGACTATCTCCAAAGTCAAGCCCAGGAAATAAAAGACTGTTAGTTGCAACAATACAATAGAGCTTTTCCTCATCCAACTTTTCTGGGAGCAAGGTGGCTGGATTGTTACACCTGTGGAGAGTTTTGTTTGGCGAGAGCAGGACAATCTTACGAGAAGTTAATTGACTTGGTGAATAACACTGTGCGTGAGGAGAGTTTAGTAAGGCTTCCACAAAGTGTGGAACAAAGATAGTGACAGGGTGACTCAGAACTCTCTCTCCTGTGGTTCAACACATCATAGCTGTTGCGGTGACAGCTCAGAGACACGGAGGAAGGCCACTGGCTACCGCATCTAGCTGCAGGCTCTAATATCTACCGGCTGGAAGGAGCCGCCATGTGGTAGGGATAATACCCTAGCGCAGCACTCTGGTTTCCATGGACAAAGGAAAAAGGGTAAATCCTAATGTGGATGTCCTAAGGCTGGGGCCTTTACCAGGAGGCCCTTAAGGGTCTCCATAGCTTTAGAATGTTCTGTTTCCCAGCAAAGAGCTTCAGTTTGGTCTTGTTTAACTAAATCATAGAATGTTTATGATTTAGTGGAAAAACTTGGAGTCCAGTTCCTGTAGTAGCCTGCAAGGTCTAGAAAACCTCTCAGTTGCCTTTCTGTTCTCGGGGCAGGGAAGGCCAGCAGGCCCTTTACTCTGTCTAGATCAATTAATAGCCACCCTTAGCTATCACATGTCTTGAATTCTTTACATTAGCCTTGTGAAAGTGTTAGTCACTCAGCTGTGTGTCTGACTCTTTGAGACCCCATGGACTGTATCCCGCTAGACAACTCTGCCCATGGACTTCTCTAGGCAAGAATACTGGAGTGGGTAGCCATTCCCTTCTCCAGGGGATCGTCCTGACCCAGGGATCAAACCGGTCTCCTGCATTGCAGATGGACCCTTTACTGAGCCACCAGGAAAGCCTAGCTGCGGTTTCTCTTGGACCCCGTATGTCTTTTTGAAGCTGACTTCTGGAGCAAGTACAGGGTGTCTTGCTGACTATCTGTTAAGGAATTTGAACACAACAGCAAGTCATCTACATATTGTATCAAGACTGATATATGAGGAAAAGCTAGATTATCTAAATCTGCTTTTAATACCTGAGAAGAGCAAGTGGGGCTTTCAGTGGAGCCCACTGGCATCACAGTCCACGCATAATGCGCCAAGTGAAGGCAAAAAAGATACTGATCATCGGGATGTACTGGGATACTGAAGAATGCACTTCGGTATGTAGCGATACTATCCCAGAAAAGAAGTCACTGTTTTTAGGGCTATAGGACAGTAACATATGGGGTTAGGTACCACAGAGTGACAAGGAATAAAAATAGCGTTGCTAGATCTCAAATCCTGTGTCAATCTCCAACCTTTGCCATTAGGTTTTCTAACTGGTAGGATGGGCTAGTGCAAGGGACAGTGAGCCCTTCCTTAACAGAAGCTGATAATCAAGGGTTTTACTTCCTCTATGGGCTTCCCTAGTGGCTCAGCAGTAAAGAACCCACCTGGCAATGCAGACGTGGGTTCGATCCCTGGGTTGGGAAGATCCCCTGGAGAAGGAAATGGCATCCATTCCAGTATTGCCTAGGAAATTTCATCGACAGAGGAGCCTGGTGGGCTACAGTCCGAGAATTGGGAAGAGTTGGACACAGCTTGGTGACTAAACCACCACCACTAGGGTTCCTGCTATAGCTTCCTGCTTCAAGGGATGACTTGGGCAGGTGTTATTGTGGTCTATGGTAATGCTTTATTGACTATGCCAAAGCCTTTGACTGTGTGGATCACAATAAACTGTGGAAAATTCTGAAAGAGATGGGAGTACCAGACCACCTGACCTGCCTCTTCAGAAACCTATATGCAGGTCAGGAAGCAACAACAACAGGCTAGGTCCAAACAGGAAAAGGAGTACATCAAGCCGTATATTGTCACCCTGCTTATTTAACTTATATGCAGAGTTACATCATGAGAAACGCTGGGCTGGAAGAAACACAAGCTGGAATCAAGATTGCCAGGAGAAATATCAATAATCTCAGATATGCAGATGACACCACCCTTATGGCAGAGAGTGAAGAGGAACTAAAAAGCCTCTTGATGAAAGTGAAAGAAGAGAGTGAAAAAGTTGGCTTAAAGCTCAACATTCAGAAAATGAAGATCATGGCATCTGGTCCCATCAATTCACAGGAAATAGATGGGGAAACAGTGGAAACAGTGGAAACAGTGTCAGACTTTCTTTTTTTGGGCTCCAAAATCACTACAGATGGTGACTGCAGCCATGAAATTAAAAGACGCTTGCTCCTTGGAATGAAAGTTATGACCAACCTAGATAGTATATTGAAAAGCAGAGACATTACTTTGCCAACAAAGGTTCGTCTAGTCAAGGCTATGGTTTATCCAGTGGTCATGTATGGATGTGAGAGTTGGACTGTGAAGAAGGCTGAGTACTGAAGAATTGATGCTTTTGAACTGTGGTGTTGGAGAAGACTCTTGAGAGTCCCTTGGACTGCAAGGAGATCCAACCAGTCCATTCTAAAGGAGATCAGTCCTGGGTGTTCTTTGGAAGGAATGATGCTAAAGCTGAAACTTCAGTAGTTTGGCCACCTCATGTGAAGAGTTGACTCATTGGAAAAGACTCTGCTGCTGGGAGGGATTGGGGGCAGGAGGAGAAGGGGACGACAGAGGATGAGATGGCTGGATGACATCACCGACTCAATGGACGTGAGTATGAGTGAACGCCGGGAGTTGGTGATGGACAGGGAGGCCTGGCGTGCTGCGATTCATGGGGTCGCAAAGAGCTGGACACGGCTGAGCGACTGAACTGAACAGCATGTCAGTGGTGGTTCTCCCCGTGTCAGCAGGGTCACATGCCCGTACTTCTTTAGGCACTAAGCCTGGCAGTTTTCCTTGCTCTGCATCCCCTTTATCATGGGCTATAAACATTATATGAAGAGAGAAACCTGATTGATCTTTTACACCTCAAAACATTTCTCCCTTAGGAGTAAAAGAAATCTGGGCGCCATATATTTCTAATGAATCTCTACCTATCAGGTGACTAGGGGTACTTTCTACTGAGAAAAAGGAATGTTTTTGAAGTTCTGCTAAGTTAAACTCTAAAGGTAATGATTTAAAAGCCTTAATGGGTGCACTGGAAATCCCCACTATTCGCACTGAGGTACTCCTCTGGGGGAGGGAGCCTTTGATTTTGGTAGGGTTTAAAACTGAGAAGGTGGCTCCTGTATCTACTGGGGTTTTAATCGTTTCTCCTTGTATATTCATTTCTACTTCCCCAAGGGTGCTAGAAAGGAGGAGGGGGAAGACTATCCAGGTTTCCTCAGTGCAGTGCTAATTCCTTTTTTCCCCTAATTCTTGTTTAACTTGAAATTCTGGTCTGAAATCTAGTCTGTCCTCGATTTTTAAAAATTTTCTGCAGTCCCTTTTTTAGGTGACCAAGTTGATAACAGTAAAAGGAAACACTAGATTTCTGTATGAGTTACGGATTGGACCAAGAGTTGTTAACCACCGACAGACCTTGATTACTTAATTGGCACAAGTGAAGGTTCACAATTTTTATAGAAGTGTCCTTTTCTTTCTTTTTAATGGTTTTGAAAAGTTGGTCTGCCAGCATGACAAAGGCATCTGTGGCGGCTCAGAGGGTACGTAACACAGAGCACCCTAGACCATGTCCTTTAATCAGAGCAGCCAATTTCTCACCCAAACCTTCTAAAAACCTCTTGATATCAGCTTACATTAAGAAAGAGCCCATCGTGCCTTGCACTAGCCCTGATACACTCCCATTCTGCCAGTAAGAAAACCTAATGGCCAAGGTTGGAGATTTGCACCTGATTTGAGATCTGTCAACGCTATTGTTATTCCTCGTCATTCCGTGGTACTCGATTTCTCACCCTGGACTTGTGACAAAATAAACACGTCCATGAGAATGAGAGTCTCTTTTGAATGTTCCCTCGGGAGAAAGTATTTACTGTCTCTAAACGTGGAGCACGGACCATCTTCGTGGGAATCACCTGTGAAGCTTGTTGGAAACAGGTTCAAGGGACCAACTCAGCTCTGCTGGGCCAGCACCTCAGGCGGAAATGGCCCCACCTGTGTTGGAGCTTCGTTAAGCGGGGATGACCCCTCACCCAGAGTGGTCTCCTATCTGCTAAGCCTAGGGCTGGACAGCCAGGTGGAAGATGCCCCCCATCACAAACCAGATGAGGCTGACGTGGGGATCTATCTAAAATTGTTAACCTGGGACGTAGGGTGAGGTCTGTAGGCTGAAGAGCCACCATTTAATGAGAACCTACTTTGTGCTGGGTGCTCCAGGGGTGGACCCTCCTTTCATCCTCACAAGGGCCCCCAAGGTTGGGATTTCACTGCCAAGGGAGACTAAAAGGGAAAACTGGTCCCGGTCCCAGAGCCAGTGAGGGTGAGAGATCAGCCTGCAACATCCACACCCTCTCCACAGCGCCAGAGACCTGACTCAGAAACATCTCTGGGGGCTGCCAGAGACGGAAAGGAAAGCTGAAGACAGTACCAGGGTGCTTGTGGGGACAGGGCGGGGTGGGGGGGATCGGATGGAGGGGCCACCCGCTCAGGTACTGGGGGTGCTACGGCCACAGCTACACGCAAAGGGACTTGGTTCACGCGTCCAGTTTGTGAGCTGGGTTCATCTGGCCCCTGAGAAATTCAATTTCTGGCCTCAAATCACTGCAATGCCTTCTGAAGCACCAATTATGAATGAACGACATTTAGGTCTGGAAAAGTCTAGCAAAACACGACCTAGCTCATTAAACTGCCATCCTCCTCTTCCTTCCTGCCTTTCCTGAGTTACACAAGCAGAGATACAAAGCCAGCCTGCTGTGACTGCCCATCTCCTGCTGCCACTGGCCGCTCTGCGAGAGCTGGGGGCACCCCCGCCCTGGGCTTCTCCCTGGGGCACGACCCCCCTCCCTCCACCGGCTGCTCTCTGTCTGCCCCTACTTGGGAAAGGCGCAACCCCGCCACCTCCTCCCTGGGCAGGCTGCACTCCCCGCCTGATATCCTGGGAGCTTGGGTTTCAGAGGATGCATGTTGGCTGCGTGTTGAGATGACCCCTGCCACCTACCAGCGAAATCGACCCCAAAAAAGGAACTCGCAGGGGCTCTTACACCAGCCGCGCATTCCTCAGGGCTGCCGCCCTCCGGTGAGTGCAGGACCTTATCTGGCTGAGCACAGCTGATACAGCCTTCTGGAGAGATGTCACATGCCACCTCGATGGGGGATTAAGCAGAGAATTTGAGGTCAAGGGTTTAGGCCAAACCAGCTTCTATTTATAAAAAAGTGCCTCTGGGGGGAAACAGAAGGGCAGGAGATGGCTCTGTGTGGGTGCCGGTCAGCAGGGGGACATGCTGGGGCAGGTCAGCACCTGTCACTCAGTCACACTGCTCCGTGAAAGCCAGGCCTGCCACTGGCCCACCGCCGTGACAAAGGTCCTTTGTCTCAAGATGGCCCCGTTAGGAGCACATGCCCGGGAGGAAAGGACCCTGGGCCAGGCATGTGGACGTCTGGCAACCAGCTCTGTGGCTGAGGGGCCTCCCGCAAGAACAGGTGGAGACGAGCTTTTCAATTCCTCGAGGACCAAAAGGGTCCCCATGATAGGACTGAAGTCCAGGCTCTCTGAAGGAGGCAGACGCCCTGTATAGTACAATGGACGGATAGAGGCTCACTCTTCTTTCACAAACTGCACAGAAACCAGGGGAAGTCACCAGGGACCCAATCCTGCGCTGGGGCTCCTGAAACCCAGCGTGCTGCGCCGGCAGACTCCTCTTCTGATGAGCGGCAGAAACTGCTGACCTCAGCCCGAGGCGTCCAGGCCCCATCTCAGTCCGGCTGAACCAGAAGCTGCCGGCCTGGGGCCTGTGGGTCTGCGTCACCCAGAGCCCCTGGCAGAGTAGGGGCCGGCAGGGAAGGCTGTGGCCCCGGCTCCTCGCTGAGGTCTACCCTCCCCACAAGCCCACATTAGCAGCAAGGCCATGCTGGCTGCAATGTGACACACTAAATCGCATGGAAAACTTTTATTAGAATGTTTCAAAATAAAACTTTCCAGTATACGAAAATCTAAATAATTGTCCCTTTCCACCCCTCCCCTGCTAATGGCCAGGCTGTCCCACTCTGAGCCTGAAAGGTAACATACGCTTCTGCCTGCGCCTGGTGCAAGGCAGTGTCTGTCAGAAACCGCCTAGGGTGTCACAGGCCTAAGAACTAAATACGCCCAGATCTGAAGAACTCTGCCTCACAAGCACTTCAGCGAGACTGAACTCGACCTCCAGGCCACGCTAGCACACGCGTGTGGTGGCCAAGGGCAGCAGCGATGTCGTCTCAGCTCCTGGGCCTACCCAGGTCTGCAAGCACTGCAGTTCACAGACAGGAGCCAGGGGCGGTCAACCACATCACCAGCGCCTGCTGGAATGAAAGCGGTTTCTCAATTGACTGCCCACCTCCTTGCCAGAGCGTGAGAATCACTTGTGGGATGCTCAGCGCCCAGAGCCAAGTTGGGAAGAGGGGCTGAGGGCTTCCCAGGGCAGCGCCGCCATCGCAGGCCCTGCTGCTTCCATGCTCCTCACAGCTGCCCGCGCTCTGAGGGGCTTGTGCCGCTTCCAAGACTTGGCTAATGCCCGCGTCGGTGAGCTTCTTTCCCTCCAACTAGTCGCCATACTGGCATCTCGAGGGGCCTGATGCCAAGCAGCAGAAAGAAGTGAAGAAGAGACAGCAAGTCACGGCCTCAGAAAGGCGCTGGCAGGCACATGACCTCTTTCCTCTGGGGGACCGTCTGGGAGAAGCGCCAGCCTGGCCACAGCCCGCACCAGACCCTTCTGGAGGCCGCCTCTGCAGAGAGACACTGCTAGCTACCGGCAGGCGGTGCAGGCTCCTCAGAGCCCAGAAATGGGGGACCTTTCTCCCTGCCTGTGACCGGAGGAGGCCCATACACATTCCGTGTGGATACAGACCGAATAGTTTAATAGCAGGGGGGGACAACCAACACAAAACGCAATGCAGAACACGCAGTCAGGCATCTCTGGAGTTTGGTTTCTGCTGTTTCTTTGAGGGGGTGGTGTATTTCAATGAGAGCATCCAGTTCAGAGGACTGCTGCAGAGTTTCTCAGAGAAGGGGAGCTGAGAACGCACCGGGTCACAGGGATGGAAAGGAGTGCCAACACCCACTCAGCTTCTCCAGCCACCAAAGCCCTGGACAGACCTGCAAGGAAGCGCCGGGAGAGGCAGGTCAGCTACTGCTCTAGGAAGGGCTCCGGAGCTCATGCAACTGCCTGTGTTCAAAGAGCAGGACTTGGAATTTCCAGTGTCAGGCAGTTCTGCACAGACGCAGAAAGTGAGGACAGAAAAACAGGACTTGGGGATGGGCTTGGAGCCCAGGGCGCTTCTGAGAATGAACAGGGAAATAAGGAAAAGCATCTCTCGGGTTCTGCCTTCCAGGCTCTGCTCAGCAGAAGGCACCGTCCTCTCTCTTACACATGGCCCAGGAGAAGGCCAGGCCTGGAACCTCCGGCCACATGCCTACTGAGAGCAGCAAGTCCACACAGCCCAAAACCTGCTGCTGAAATGCCATTTCCAGAACAAGGTTTTAAACAGGAAAAATAGATACCAAACTGTACAGACAGACCAAAACTACTGCTTTCACATACCGCACAGGCTTCTACCCTTACTTAATGACTCAAAACTGAAGAGGGGTACTTACGAGTTAGAAGATCCAAAGGTGAATCCTAAAAGAGAGGAAAAGGGTGCAGTTAGAACACACAGACGCCTGAAAGGCAAAGGTGGTCTCTAGGGCGCCTTGGCCCCCTTCCTGTGTCTCCATAGGAAGCCCTCCTCCCACAAGACGCAGGCCGGGAGGGGGTGGGGGCAGGAAGGGGCGTGGTCTGCTGGCTGTTTCAGGGTCCGTCCCATCTCCACCGTGGCCAGCAGAGGGTCACGGCAGGCCTCTTCTCACTGTTGCTGATGCCACACAAACTCATTTCATCAAGAAAACGTGCTTTTTCTACTTTCCCCATCCACTTGCTCTCTCTTCTCCTTGAGGCCAGAGCAGCTAGACACTCGGTTTGAGGGCCAGCCCTGCTGCTCACTGTCTAGTCCTTTGAGCAAACTGGCCCCTTGCGGTTTCTGTGTCATTTGTAAAATAATAACAATACCTAACTTTTGCATCTCATAAGTGTGCTGCAAAGATATTCTACTATCTGAAGAAGTAGGGTGTCAAATGAAAGACATTTTGTAAAGTTTCTACCTCTTATTTTTACTTTCTTCTATATCTTTTGAGTCTTCTGGTTTAGACTTTTACATCAAGGTCTAGTTAGAATGGATATTTTTTGGGGTCCTCAAATCTTGAGAGAAAAGTCAAGTCAGCCATTTCTTTATTTGGTAAGAAACAGCACAGTGTTACAAGTCTAATTAAAACCTAAAAAGAACACTGTGTCTTTCCAGCACTTTCAGCTTTTCAAGTACCAGACTGAATGGCCAGGTAAAATCACTCATTCTTTTGGAGGGTCAGGGTAGGGGTGAGGGTTGTCAGACATTTACTGGGGGAACAAAAGGAGAGACCACAGTGTAGGGAGAGGTCAGGCTGCCCACCTCCTCCGCCTGATCCGAAGCCTGAGAATCCGCTGCTCTGGCTCCCAAACCCAGCAGACTGCTGGGACAGCGATCCGAAAGTTGGTGCGTTCTGGCTGGCGAGGGTGCCAAACGACGTGGTGTTGCTGCTGCTCCCGAACCTGCGTCCCGGTGAGAATGGAGACTGCGGTTAGCGTGGCCACACGGTCCCTCTGCTGCCCGACAGCCTCAGCCCCCCTCCCGAGTCTCAGGATGCACGACATACATGATTCGAAGTGATGAGCTTGGTTTAAACTGGCAGCCTCTCAGAAAAAGTAGGCTAGAGCCCAGAGCAAACCTTTGCCTCAGCTTCGTGAAGAAAAATAAAGGGCTGCAGTATGAAACCCCACTTGTCCAGTGTTTGGGTTTTCCTCTGCTGTCTGGAACTTCCACGTCACTGGTCCTGGGCTAATCTCACCCATGCCTCAGGCCTCTCCTACACGGCTGTGGGAAGCCCTCAGGTCTCAGCCAGGGTCAGAGACAGACTCACGACGGGGACCTGAAGAACGGTGATGGGCTCTTTGGGAGATGTCCCACCAAAACTGGTGCTTGATTCTGCTGGACAACTCGGAACTAACCAGCCAGTCAGGATTTATGTGGGCGAGCCCCTGGCCAGGGCAGAACCTGATCCTTTTTTTTGCTAGTGAAGAAAATAGCTGGTTTCAAATAAATAAATAAAAACCTCAAGATTCCCAGTCAACTACAAACCTTCCAGCAACTTTGTAATATCATGTGCTGGGCGGCCACTGCAGAAAACAGTATCTGTCAGAACCTGCCAGAAAACTGGTTTAAGTCGACCCCAACTCTCCTTTCAAAGCTTTCCTTAATTTCGGGTTTCCTGACTTCCTGGGAGCAGCTTAAGAGACCCATCAGTCTCTACATGAAATCCAAGAAGCAATGTATCAACTGGCTCACTTTCCTTGAAACTTGCCAGCATGTCTGCACCAGCCTCTTTCATGGAGAGGTGAGGAGGTAGTGAGCAAGGGCTCCATTTGAGTTTACTTTCGAGACAAAGATGCTCCCGCTTTGCCAGCACTCATCCCATGTGCCCTGACAGTGCTCCCAAACGGCTCTGGCCCCACCCGCCAGCTCTGTAGTGTTACGAGTCCCGAGCCAGGGTTGAGGGCTGTGAAAGGCCCAGCAGACAGTAACTTTAGATATCCATACTTCCTTCGAATGAGACACTTTGTAGTCATCACCACATATATTTCACTGGGATTTTGTGATGTGGTAAAGGCTATTTTCTCCTTGGGGTTTTGGTAACCAGACTGAATTTCTGGGGCCCTCTGGAGCAAATCTCTACTATGGCATTTTCAAGTGAGCATATACACCAAGCAGTAAGAGCAGCCTTGAAGGCAGAGCGGCCCTGGAGACTCTGCAACGTGTCCAGGGCCCAGACGGTGCCTGTGGAAGCTGGCCCGGGGACTGTGGGTGGGAGTCCCACGCTAGGGTCTGCAGTGCAGCAGGGGGCTTAAGGAGCTGTCTGCTCAGGGACAGCAATCGCAAGAGAAAAGAATTTGGTAAAAACTGTTCATTCGGAATTTCCTAACACAAGTCACCACACGAGGGGCAATCTTGCAGTAAGGGCAGACTGTTTTTCTTCCTTTAACCAATCCTTTAGCTCTGCTAGGAGAGCAGGGATCTGCCAGACACCTATCAGGGGACAGGAACGTGGCTCATGTCCAGCAAGAACTGGACAGAGTCTGGCCTTATCCCTGCAGAGAACAGGAATCCCGGAGTGACTGGTTTGCGGATTTTGAGGAAGGGAATTTCAGCTTAGTCAAGAAAAGGGGAAACAGAAGAATTTTCTTTTCAAAACAGGAGTACTGGGCCCCAGTGCTTCTGCTGACCTGAGCCTGGGGGCTTCCTCTGGCCTCTCCCGGGGGGCTTACCCGAATCCTCCCGCGCTGGCGGCAGCAGTGCCCTCTCCGAACACTTTGCCTCCCGTCGAGCCCAGAGGGCTTGTAAAGGCTGGGGCTGAACCGAATGCTGGCACCCCTCCAAACCCAGGGGATCCCCCAAAAGTAGGAGGGCTGCCAAACACTGGAGCAGCACCGAAGCCACCTGAGCAAAACAGAGGCAAACAAAGAGAAACAGGGAGAAATAAAGGAGGAGACAGGAAGAGAAGACAATGAGCAGTGAGAAACCAAATCAAAAGAGGAAGAAGGAGAAAGGGGAAAATACATTAGAACTTCAAATTCAAAAAATTATAGCAAAGGGCAACACCCCTTCTATCAGCAAAGTAATAAACCCAAACCCAACCAAACCGCCACCCCCTCCATTTCCAGCAGAAGGGTCTGCGGTCCACGTAGGAGCACATCTTGGAGTTCTAAGCACCCAGGAGACCTCATGTTTGTCTGTGAGCTCCCCGGGCCCTCCCAGAGGCAAGCTGGACTCCTCAGCGCCACGTTTTGTGAGATCCGACTGCCACGAAGCACCAGCTTGGCCACATCAGGCCCCCACCTGGCCCCCCTGCCATGTTTTGAGACTCTTCACTGAAAAGTCACATGCAAGAGATTCAATCCCTACCCAGCTGTCAAAATGGTCAGAGTTTATTACTTATCATCACATAGGCAAGGTCTCTAGCTTCACAGAAACACAAATTAGAGGCTCACGGTGCCCTCTCAGGGAGGACCTGCGAGCTGCGTTCCGAGGAGACGCAGCGCCACGGGGCGCTGGCGCTCGGCCAGGAGCTCGTTACTTATTTACAGCCTGATGCCTCTCCGTCTCTCTCAGGAGTCTCCCTCTCCCTGCACAGACGAATTAACAAAAAGCTCTCTCTCTGCAGTCAGGAACTACTCAATAAAAAAAGGCACACTGTGTTTCTTGTCTGGAGGACGGCTGCTGTATGAATGAGACAGAACCCTCCATCAGCGGGCAAGGCGAGCCCTGAGTCTACCAGCCCGTGGGCAGGCTCCCGGCACTGCTGCTCACGTGGACACAGGCCCACAGGGGCGGCGTCCACGCAGGTAGCCGCACATGAAGGGCCAGGCGCGCCTGGGGCCGCCTCCCCCGACTGGTAGATGCCTGCCAAGTGGCAAGACGGAAGGCCCTTGCCTGACTGTTCTTCCTGCCCCTGAGGAGGATTCCCAAACCCGAGACTCTGCTGACATCGTTCTAGGACACGAGCAGAGACACTCGCCGAGCGTCTGTTGAACAGAACACGGCAAAACGGTATAAGAGGTGTGCTCTGAAGGGAGGAATGGTGGCCCAGGCCAAGCCAGGAGGCGACTGGACCAGCGAGATGGGGCCCTCATTCTCGCCCAAGTGGAAAGTGAATCCAGGTGTTAGAGGGATCACCCAGGCCTTCTTATTATGAGTGTAATCACCCACAAGCTTCTGCTGCCTGCATCAGGCAAGAGCAAACGCTGGATGTGAAAGGCTGGCAGCTGACCGCCTTAGCTAGCTGCTGCTCTCTGGTTCGGTCATTTGCTCATTCACCAGGAACAGCAGGAGCACAACTGAGAAGGTGATTTCCGTGCGGGCTCACGTTTGGGTCTACAGTCTGTATTTTAAAACCTTGAGTGAAATTCCAAGCCATGATAATGGAGACTGCTGGGTTACGAATATAACAGACTGGAAAAAAAAAGTGCTAAAAAACCCTTGCAGTTGAATTATTTAAGACTGATCACGGATCTGGTTACACTTTCTTCCTGGACACACAGACCTTCACCTAGTACTTTGTACTCAATATTGTTCAGAGTTCCTGGTGGAAGGTAAGTGAAAAATGAGAAGTCACAATGATACAGAAAGTACACTGGGTGGAGAGAGGAGATTACACGGGTACACACAACACCCCAAAACAACGGATCCACCTCACAGCTAGACTAGAGAAGAGAATGAACGGTGATCCGGGCTTCACTGTTGGAGACAGACAGCTCACTCCTGATGCTGAGGGTTCCAATTTTACTAGATGCTTACATTTTCATGATTTTCTTCTCCAAAAGAGACAGGAGTTTAGTACTCAATAAGACATCCGATTTACTGAGGGCCCTCCACGTGCCAGGTACTGTTCACCAGTTTCAATCCTCCCTGTAAACCCGGGACCCTGACTTCACAGGGGAGGACACCGAGGCTCAGAGAGGATGCCCCATGTCTAGAATGAGCCACTGGTGAGCGGCCGAGCTTAGATGGGAATAAAGGCAGGGTGACCACACGACCACCCAGCACCTCACCACCATGCTGCCCCCTCCACTGCCACCAAAGCCAGTAACTCCGGCGGCAGAACATGGCATGACCCAGTGGACTGGGGCAGCAGGTCACTGTCAGTCTGTTCTACTTCCTGTCCTCTGTTCAAATCATCTCCAGTGGTGTTACTTTTTACTGCAACTGTACTCAAGGGAGGAGGGCTGCTTCTGGAATTTTTTAGAGACCCACCCAAACCCACAATCTGAAATTCCTGGAGTCCTCAATCGAGGTGGTTCCATGGGGCAAGTCATGAAATAGGAAAAACCAGTCTGAAAAGTGGGTGGATGCATTTTCTCTCAGACTGAGAAAACAAAAGGGTCAAGTTCTCAACTCAACTGGAACGTGACCCCAGGATAAGAACAACAGAGAGGACGCAAGAGTTGAAGAAAACATGATCAGGTTCCTCAAAAGATAAGTTAAAAGGTCTTGATGATTAATAAACTAAACTATCTTAAAAAAAAAAAACAACAAACTGTCTTAGTCAAGTGCTATTTGCCCTGTTAACTGGGACCACAAGATTTGCAGCCCTTTTGTTTTTAAATCACTCTCTGCAGGAAGTGTTCTTAAATCACTCAAAGCTGCAAAATGCAGCTGCGGTGCTCATTCCTATTCCAGTTCAGATTCTAGGAGAGAGCATCAAAAGCTAGCAAAGACATACCCACGCCAGGCACAGGTCTGAGTACAGGTGCCCAGTGTATTAGGAAACCGCAGTAACTTCAGTTCTGAAAGGTGGGATTCCAGGTACTAATTCGGGGCAGCCACGCTCCCCTGTCAGAGGCATCCAGGAGGCTGCTCCTTCGGGAGGGTCCTTCCTCTGCAATCCCCACACAGAGTCCCCAACACACACCCGGGGAAGCATCCTGCCTGCTCACCTGTGGGGCATTTGCTTAAACAAACTGCTTGCTCAGCAGGTTAAGGCTCCTTGCCCCCCAAAATCTTTTCACACAATTTTCCACAAGACAAGGGCAGGTATGCAGCCCCTCTGTAGAGCTCAGACACAGAAATAGGATAGATGGGGCAGCTGACAGAGATGAAGGATTTTTTTTTGCAGGTAAATATATACTGTTCTTTAAAATCTTTAATTGCAAGTATAATAATACACGATTATAAAAAAAAGCCACACAGTTTACAAATATACATTTTACAAGTGATGCTGGGATAAAAAGTAGTACTGCAATGTTCTTTATCCCTAGGTAGGTATATTCAGAAGTGAAAATTAATTGTGTTGTATCATTATGCTATGCAAACTGCATACATACAAGAGCATGTGATATAGTTATGTGATTATACTTGATAAAAAGTTTAAAAAAAACTGACTTGGGTAGGACAAAATGATATAGACATAAGAAATTACACAGACCATCTGTCTTACCCATCACAGGTAATGGGCACCCAAGCAAATATGACTCAGGATGCTTTCCTGTTTATGTTTCAAGTTACAGTCTTATAGGCTCCCTTCTTTGGTTGTTAAATGCAACTGTAAATATCCACAATGTTTTCTTCCCTATGAAGACACTACACTCTGTTCAGGGCTGCATGACATGCATTCTGTGCTTAGTACGTCTCCAGAGACAGAGAGCAGTGTCAGGAATGTAGTAGATGCTCAATGAAGAGAATGAATTTGGCGGAAGAGTATCTTCATCTGCATTTCAGTCACCTCCCTCGAGAACCAGCCTGGAGAGCTCTGCTTCCAAAAGTCTATGCATATTACATACACGTGTAACTATAAGCATAGCAAATAGGCAGAGCAGTACCTGTTTTATTCGGAGTGGAAAACCCAAAGCCTTGGGAGGCCACGCTTCCTCCACCAGAGCTGAAAGTGCCAGCAGGCTTCTGGTCTCCAAATGATGAGCTGGCAAATCCGCCAAATGTCTTGGCTCCACTGTTTCCGAACAGGTTAGATGTATCTGAAGAGATGAAGAACATGTGTGACGGAAGTCAGAGGAAGAAAGATGTCCTTACGTACTCCTCAAAACAGAGAAGGAAGAAATCTCACTAGGCATTTGGGGAGAAGGGCGTGACAAAGAAGTCAAGAACCCAAGGATGCTGGGTGGCAGTGAGACAGAAACCTCCTTTGATGTGTATGTATCTTCATGACAAGCTTGTAATCATTCCAGTGCCCAGGCTCAGGATTTCCTGATAAGATGTTACAGGCACAAAACAAAGGGAGGCAACAGGTTCCAAGGAAGGGCTCTTCTGCAGAAATGCACCTGTGAGCCCACAGGTAGCAGATGTGTCCAACGGGGGGCCCACCCCACGGCCACACGAGACTCGGCTTCTGAAGAATGGGGCTGGTGTTCATGGATCTCCTCACATGAAGACCAACTTCAAATTTTGTCAAAACTAGAGAAAACAAAGCTAGAGTGAATTCAAACTGAGCACACTGACTTCCAATCCTACTCTTACATGCCTGCCATTGCTGGCTCTGCACAGAGAATGCAGGCAGAATAGGAAAGATCCTGCTGCTCCTCCTTCTGGTTGGATGGAAGCTCGGGATGTTCTGAAGAACATAAGAGGCCAGCAGGACTTCCAGTCCCACTTCCTCTTTCTAAGAGGTTCAGAGTAAGCCCTTGACCTTTTAGATGCTTATATGGTGGGTTGCTCCCTCAGCTGAATTGGCTCCAAGAATTAAAGGAAAAAAGGAATTGAGCTCCTAAAAATCAAGATGGGGGTCAAGTTTTTTGTTACAGATACTGCAAATCTGACAGGCAACGTATAAACTGCCAAAGGTCAAAAACACGGACGCTCCTAGGGAGTACACACAGCATGCTATGTAACAGGAATTTTTCTTTAACCCTTTACTGGGAGGAGCGGGGAGGGGCGACTCACATTTCCCCACCCTGCTGTGATGGGTGTTTTATTACAATGAGCTTGCACCCACAGTAAGGCAGCAAACCGCTCTCTTTAAAGAGGATCACTGCTCAGACACAGGCAGGGACAGGAGGCTGCAATGACATGCTCTGGGTGTGTGTGGAGAGCTGACTGCACGGCACCAAGAGAGATGTACAGACACCTGCATGGGCCAGACAGGTGCTCACAGGGAGGGTGATGGATGGGAGAAGCGTGGAGGGTGACTCTCCAAGATTAGCTGTCTGAAGAGGGGGTCCACCACTAACCTGTCAAGGTCAGGGCCTCTCTTCTTGCTCTGCTGCCAATCCAACCCCAGTGTGAGATGCAACTCTGTTAACACTTCTGGTTTCAATGCTCTTGATCCAGAATCCAGCAAGTGCAGAGCCTCATCTCAGGGACCCAGCCATCTCTAATTTCCATGCGCCAGTAACACAGAGCCCCAGACCACGGCATGGTCACCTGTTCTGTAAAACTATTGCTGACAGTCTAAGAGCTTGGCTGTGAGCATGTCAGGCACTGACAGCATGCGTGGGTAGCAAATTTCTTTTCATCACCATCATATATGGTCCCAGGGGGCTACGTATCCCCTAGTGGAGCCTGCAAAATGCCCTCTTGAGCAGTCTGATCCTTTCCTGATCCAAGGTGACTGAGGATTACATTAGATCCCTTCAATGGCGGTGCGTCTGATATTGGAAACAAAAACCAGGCTTCCCAGCCATTCCTTTCATTTGGTATTTCAAGAAGAGAGGGCGATGATTTTCTGACTTTGTTAGTGCTAACAAGGCAAAAATTCCAAATAACAAACGAATTCAAGTGTAAGATTAGAGACTAGATCTCCTCTTGGAGAAACCAGAAATACAGAGGTGAAATGATTTTACTGGAACCGTGTTGGAAGACCTGAATTCCGGGGAGGTCAGAGAACATTTACAAGCTTTTGGGCTTCTTTATCCCTTTATCTCTTTAAGACTCCTTGGTCTTTAGGATGTTCAAAGACATTACAGGGGGATAAATGAGTGGTGCAGTCAGCCCTGGCTTAGAAAACGTAATAATCGACAGGAAAGGACTAAGCCTTCCTGAGTCAAGGTTTCCTCACACATAATTCACATGGCCCCAGGGGTTACCTGTGTCTTTGGTAGAGTCTCCCGGGAAGAAAGAGAGAAGAAACCTTTGCAGTGTGAACTTCAGGATACAGAACACTCCAGCACCAAGCACCAGTCATATCCCTAGCTTGTCTTCTGAGATCACTGCATAGTTAGTTCCAATTATTTTTCAGGGCTAAGGAGGGCAGCTCCAGGACTACGCGGCCCGGGGTCTAAATGTCAACAGGGGAGGGGCTGGCCTCCCAATCTGTGCTCTGATCTATCTGCAGGGGAGCGTGTTCAATGAATGCCATGCAAAGCAAGCATGAGGGCCGTCAGACAGGGTGCACAGGGAGGGGTTCCATTCCATGGCGGAGCTGGAAGATCTCAGGAGGCAACACGGTGGATCAGAGCTCTGAACACATGCTTGGATGAAACCCCTCTTACACTACTTAATGGCTGTTACCTCTGGAAGCCCACACCCTCTCTCTGAATCTATCTCTTTATTGATAAAATGGGGACGGTCACATCTGAAACTAATGACACCATCCTAATGGCAGAAAGCAAAGAAGAACTAAAGAGCCTGTTGATGAAGGTGAAAGAGGAGAGTGAAAAAGCTGGCTTAAAATTCAACATTCAAAAAACTAAGATCATGGCATCTGATTCCATCACTTCCTGACAAAGAGATGAGGAAAAAACGGAAACAGTAACAGACTTTATTTTCTTGGGCTCCAAAATCACTGTGAACAGTGACTGCAGCCATAAAATTAAATAAAAGATGCTTGCTCCTTGGAAGAAAAGCTATGACAAACCTAGACAGCATATTAAAAAGCAGAGTTTTCATTTCACTGACAAAGGTCCATAGAGTCAAAGCTATGCGTTTCTAGTAGGTCCTGTACAGATGTGAGAGTTGGACCATAAAGAAGGCTGAGTGCAGAAGAATTGATACTTTCGAACTGCGGCGCTGGAGAAGACTCTTGAGAGTTCCTTGGACAGCAAGGAGATCAAACCAGTCAATCCTAAAGGAAATCAACCCTACAGTTTTCAAAAACTGTTAATGTACTCGAGTTCTAAGATCTCTCTGTTTTAGGTTCTAAATTCCTACTAGCAGAACAAAAATTTCTGATTATATAATTTTGCAACTTTAAAGATGTGTGTGTATCTTCACTACAATCTTTCCTTACATATTACTAGATAAACAGTGACATCAAAATAACTGATCTGTCAATATGTGAGTCTCAGGAAAGAGAGTTTTGCTTGTAACTACATGAGCCTCATCATCAAGGAAACCTCTGTCCCATCTGGAGAACATTAGCGCCCGATGCCTTGTTGTTCAGCTGCTCAGGTGTGTCCAGCTCTTTGCCACCCCATGAACTGCAGCATGCCAGGCTCCTCTGTCCTTCACTATCTCCCTGAGTTTGTTCAAACTCATGTTCATTGAGTCAGTGATGCTACCTAACCATCTCATCCTCCGTCGTCCCCTTCTCCTCTTGCCCTCAATCTTTCCCAGCACTGGGGTCTTTCCCAATGAGCGATCATGTAATCATCACACAGATGAGAGAAGCTTCTGGTGGTGCATATTTAATGAGAGCAGCTAAGATGAAGATTGACAGGTGCCTGACTTCCCAACTCAGTCTTCATCGGCAACACAATATTGTTTTTTTAGAAGATTTAAACAAACAAATTTCTTTCAGTTCCAATCACGAATAGACAGATCAACAAGGAATTAGCTGAAGAAGAAAGTGCCAGCACAAAGATACAGCTTCGTTTGAAAATAAGACAAAAGTGTAAGAGCTGGGAAATAATGATGGCTTCAACTTTTGTGTGACATTTCTCTACAGTAGCTGTATTTTAAAGCAAATTCAAAGCAAGTCCAACACAAATGAAAATCCAGATGCTCCTCCGAGCACACCCAGCCTGTTCGGCTGCTCTCTTTTATGCTTGTCTGCTTGCATTCATTTCAAGTCATCTCAGTCCTAAGAAACAGAGCAATGTGGGCCTTGGGAGAGACGATGGGAGTAGCTCAGTGCATAGATCCTCTCTCCCTGCAGCTCTGATGTCTTTTCATGGTTATATAGGACATCTCATTAAAAACCCCAAAATGAAAAACAAAATCAAAACAGACCGCACTGCTCTGGGGGAGAGATTTTAAATGGGCCTTCCAGACCTTTCCTCCCTTGCTACCCTTGTCACTGAAGCTCTGATACTGCCAGGAGAATGACAATGACATCAGGGGACCCAGAGACCAGGAAAGTTTCTGAACTTACTTGGGGTAGCTGTGGACCCAAAGCCCCCGCTGGCCGAGCTGAATGGGTTTTTGTTGGCTGCATCCTGGCTGGGTTTTCCTCCGAGGCCGCTGAAGAAGCCTCCCCCTCTTCCAGCGTTTCCAGACCCAAACACACTGCCACTGGAAGAGGACGACTGCTAGGAGACAAAAGGGACAGGAAGCCAGGGAGGATGAGAGGTCACGGTAAACTGGCAGGCCCCGTCCACAGAGAGCAGCTCACAGCTGTGCAGACGGAACGAGCAAGGGAACGCTGATCAGTGCTGGTGCAGATGTTCTAACGACCAGAGAGGGAGCTGAACTCCGGATGGAATGATCCTACAACCACACGTTCTCAAGTTATTCTACGTTGCCAGTTCTCTGAAAACATCACTTGCGGTAGGTGGGAGCCCGAACAGTTCACCTGCCCTGATTCCTGGGGCAGGGAAACCCAAGCCTCGGGAGCTCCCCCAAATGTGAGGGTTACACACATTTCTAGGTTATGATGGGCGTCACTTATTTTCATTCATCCTGTGTTTGGCTGAACTCATCAGCAACCGACTATCAGTGATTTACACAGTCTTTTCTCCCAATTTGTGCACTTTTATTTCATAATGACTTTCCCAGTGCTGCAGAAATAAGCTTAAATTAGCTCCATTGTTGAAATGATGACCACAGCTGAATCCTGTCCAAATCTGCAAATCTCACACTCTGAAGGTGTTAAATGTAGGCGCATGCTGACACAGAGCTGGACCCAGCACCACACGTACTTCTGCTGAGGAACTAGCTCTTTAAGGAAGATGGGTGCCAGATTTGAGGGGCCATTAACACTAGTTAGATACGTTACTCGCTGGCTGGTAATGAACAATACAGCGGGCCAGTAGAGACGGGCCGCTGTGCGCAGGAACCTAACAGGAGCCCCCTTCCAGGGGGGGTGCATAGGTGGAGAGGTGCCGAAGTCCCTCTTCTGTAAGATGGGAAAATAAACTACTCACCTCCCAACACTGGGTGACATAAATCAGCTGGAAATGTAGTGCCCTTTAGAAAAGTGCCTCAAATGTAGCTGACATGCTCAGAAATGGTTGCTGGTATTTCAACAACCACCAGCCAGCGACTGAGCACTTGTTCTGTGCAGGCACTTTCCTAAGGTCTTTACACGCAATCATTTAATCCCCCAAAGAAGCCAGACCTCTAACGGGCGGTCCCTGAGACAGGCTCCCAGCAGGCCCCTGCTCTGGGGGGATGCAGTCGCCACCCGCAGTCTGAACTGCCCGATCAAGACTGGACCGCAGGAAGGGGCCACCGGCATGCTGCTCCCCTGTGACCCTGCTCACACAGCTGCTAGAAGAACACTTGAAGACAGCAGTCAAGTCGCTCCGCTCTTGCTTACAAACTCTGAAAAGAAACTACGTGCTTTGGCCCCGCCCATCTCTCAGCATCACCCTTTATCCCCCGCCTTCTTTTGTGCCTTGAACAGGACAGGCTCATTTTTATCTGAGGGCAACCTACTTAAGGTACTTGCTTGTCTCCCGCCCCCCCACCTCTGCCCCTTTAAACTTCTTTAAAAACAACCGAAACTGTTTACTATACCCATTTAACAATGACTGATTTTTAAAACTTGGAATGAAATCCAATCATAAGAGCACAGGCTTTGATAACTAGTGAAGTGACTTCCAAAGGGACGAAGACATGACAAATATGCATGTGTGTGGAAAACAGAAAATACCAGGTTTCTCAGCTGACTTCCATGGATCCAGCTGAAACAGGAAAATTGCCAATAGATAGACCGTTTTTTGTCCTATAGGAAAGGAAAAAAAAAAGCCACAACAAAAAGCCCCACAAACCCCAGCAACTTCAGATGGTTCACTCTATTTTAAAAAATATGATTTAAAAAATAATGGCTATCTGTAGAAATGAGTAGAAGTGGGTAACACTTCACTGAAGTGAATGTGAACTGACAGTTAAACTACATCCTCAGAAGTGGGTTAGAATAGCCCATTCATTTTAATTAGAGTAAATAATAATAGTTTTAAGAACTTTAAATTATGGCAGATCTTGAAAGTACCTATGGAGGGGCACAACGAACCCACGTACTCACCACCTAGCTTCACCCATGACTCACAGCCAGCTGAGCATCACCCATAGCCCCATGTTCTGCCCCTGATCCTTGATTAGTATGAAGCAGACATCTTATCATCCCATCCACTGTGTAAAGCTCCAAGACAGAAACCGTAAAAAACTTACCACAACCCAAAAACTAACAGTACATTTACACCATTAAAGAGGGAGTCAGTGTTCAAGATCCAGAATTTAAAAATTGCCAAAAACCCTGAGAATTTCATCCGGCCTCCAGACCCAAGCACCATTTCACAGGAAGGGACAGAGGAACAAGTTAATCAGAAGCTACACCACAGGGATGCAATCAGAACAGGAGTGCGGCGATCTTAACAGGACCAACAACCTGCTGTGTTCAACAGCTGTATTCTGAGGAAAAAGAAAAGGAGGACAGACATGGAAGGGCAATCAAAGACCCTGAAGAGACCTATCAATCAGTCTCAGTGAATGAACCTGCCTTGATCCTAAATCAAAGAAACAAATGTAAAAAGAGAGATTTATGAGACTTTCTCAGAAAGGCATTTCCGGACAATTAGACCCAAGTAAGCTTCCCTGAACACTACCACATCATCTTGTTCTCTTCACAGTACTCTTTTTGCTTTTTTTTTTGGCCATGCCACATGGCATGTGGGATCTTAGTTCCTCGACCAGGGACTGAACCTGCACCCTCCACATAGGAAGTGTGGAGTCTTAACCGCTAGACTACCGGAGAAGTTCCTCTCCTCGTAGTGCTTAAAATTATCTGAAATTAAACTCTCAAAGACTGATCCCCCCACGTCCCATCAAAGGTAAGCTCTATGGACACAGCCACTTTTGTCTTTCTTACTCATTACTGAATTCCTGCATGAATGTTAGTTTTCCCAGCCCTGGTTCTCTACTGCCATTTTAACAACACTAAATCTTTCAATCCATAAATATAAGATGTCCTTCCATTTATTTTGATCATTTTTTATTTCTTGAAATAGTGTTTTATCGTATTCAGAGTTTTGTGCTTCTGACTATTTCTGATATTTTACTCCTTTTTATGATACTGGAAATAGAATTGTTTTCTTAATTTCAACTTCATTTTTGGATGGTGTGTTGCAAATGTATATAAAGACAATTAAAATTTTATACGTTGACCTTGCATCCTACAAACCTGCTGGACTCATTTATTACTTCTAGTAGTCCTTTGGTGGATTCCTTTGGGATTTCTCTATATATGATATTATCTGAACATATATAGTTTTACTTCTTCCTTTCCACTCTGGATACCTTTCTTTCATTTTCTTGCCTAACTGACCTGGCTAGACCAACATATGCTCCTGAGGTCCATCCATGTGGCTGCAGGCCTTGTCCCTCCCTTTTTACTGTTGAGTAGTATTCCACTGCATGAGGATGACAGGGTCGACTATTCTCCTAATGATGAATATCTGGGCTATCCTAAAGCTGCTAGCAACATTCTGACACCAGTCTGCCTGTGAACAAATACTTTCATTTCCTTTGGGTAAACACCTAGAATTGCTAACCATAAAAAATAGTGTATATTTAACTTACTGAGAAATTGACAAATGGTTTCCCAAAGTGATCCCACCATTTTACATTCCCACCAGCAGTGCATTAAGAAATCAAGTTGTTCTACATATTGTCCACGTTTGGTCTGGCTGGTTCTTCAGTTCAGTTCAGTTGCTCAGTCGTGTCCCACTCTTTGCAACCCCATGAACCGCAGCACGCCAGGCCTCCCTGTCCATCACCAACTCCCAGAGTCCACCCAGACCCATATTCATTGAGTGGGTGATGCCATCCAACCAACTTATCCTCTGTTGTCCCTTTCTCCTCCTGCCCTCAATCTTTCCCAGCATCAGGATCTTTTCAAATGAGTCAGCTCTTCGCATGAGGTGGCCAAAGTATTGGAGTTTCAGCTTCAGCATCAGTCCTTCCAATGAACACCCAGGACTGATCTCCTGCCGGGAGCCACCACAGGAGATCCCACCCATGACAAGGTCATGCGGAAGAGATCTGATAAGCAAGGCTTCAGGACTCGATGGACCCCCAAAGAGCAGAGACATCACCTTGCTGACAAAGGTCCATATAGTCAAAGCTACGGTTTTTCCAGTAGTCATGTATGGATGTAGGAGTTGGACCATAAAGAAGGCTGAGCACCAAAAAATTGGTGCTTTCAAATTGTGGTGCTGGAGAAGACTCTTGAGAGTCCCTTGGACAACAAGGAGATCAAACCAGTCAATCCTAAAGGAATTCAACCCTGAATACTCACTGGAAGGACTGATGATAAAGCTGAAGCTTCAATACTTCGGCCACCTGATGCTAAGAGTCAATTCACTGGAAAAGACCCCAATACTGGGAAAGAGTAAGGGAAAAAGGAGAAGCGGTTGTAGAGATGAAGTGGCTGGATAGCATCACTAACTCAATGGACATGAGTTTGAGCAAATCAGAAGACGGTGAAAGATAGGGAAGCCTGCCGTGCTGCAGTCCAAGGGGTCGCAAAGAGTTGGACACACCTTAGTGACTAAACCTCAACAAACTTTTCAATTTCTTCTTTTATGGTTTGTGTTTTGTGTTCTAAAAAAATCTCTGTCTTCCTAATTGTTTCTTCACAGTGACATTATTCACATTTTTGGCCACATAATTCTTTGGAGGGCTACAGAATGTCCAGCAGCATCCCTGGCTAAATGACTACAGTAGTAGCCCCACTCATGAGGCTCAAACAAGTCTCCAGACACTGTGACTGTGAAATTCCTTTGGGGATGAAAATAGACACCAGTTGAGCAGCACTGATTTACTCCAAGGTAGCAAACTTTTTTTTGCTTTTTTGCTATGGTTGTCATATATTTAATACCTTGTTATTAACTGCACAATACATTATTTCTCTTTATGTCATCACTCTTTTTTTCTTTAGCTGCTTTAAAAGTTTTTTTTCTTTTTGTATTTGGTTTTCAGAAGTTTAACTAAATGTGTTCAAGGGTGGTTTTCTGATATTTACTCTGTTTCAGAGTCACAGAGTTTATTGCATTTGTGGGTTCCAGTTTTTCAACAAATTAAAAAAAGCTTGGCCATTGTCTCTTCAAAAAATTTTCTTCTCTCCCATTCTGTCTCCTCTCCTTCTAAGACTCTTAATGACACCTTGCTGAATTGCCTTACACTGTTGTACAGGTTACGAATGTTCTGTCCAGTCTTTTTTTCCATCTCCCTAAGTTTCACAACCAAGATATTCACGATGGTGTGATCACTCACCTAGAGCCAGACATCCTGGAATGTGAAGTCAAGTGGGCCTTAGAAAGCATCACTATGAACAAAGCTAGTGGAGGTGATGGAATTCCAGTGGAGCTATTTCAAATCCTGAAAGATGATGCTGTGAAAGTGCTGCACTCAATATGCCAGCACATTTGGAAAATTCAGCAGAGGCCACACGACTGGAAAAGGTCAGTTTCCATTCCAATCCCAAAGAAAGGCAATGTCAAAGAATGCTCAAGCTACCACACAATTGCACTCATCTCACACACTAGTAAAGTAATGCTCAAAATTCTCCAAGCCAGGCTTCAGCAATACGTGAACCATGAACTTCCAGATGTTCAAGCTGGTTTTAGAAAAGGCAGAGGAACCAGAGATCAAATCGCCAACATCCGCTGGATCATGGAAAAAGCAAGAGAGTTCCAGAAAAACATCTATTTTTGCTCTATTGACTATGCCAATGCCTTTGACTGTGTGGATCACAATAAACTGTGAAAAATTCTGAAAGAGATGGAAATACAGACCACCTGACCTGCCTCTTGAGAAACCTATATGCAGGTCAGGAGCCAACAGTTAGAACTGGACATGGAACAACAGACTGGATCCAAATAGGGAAAGGAGTACGTCAAGGCTGTATATTGTCACCCTGCTTATTTAACTTCTGTGCAGAGTACATCATGAGAAATGCTGGGCTGGAAGAAGCACAAGCTAGAATCAAGATTGTTGGGAGGAATATCAATAACCTCAGATATGCAGATGACACTACTCTTATGGCAGAAAGTGAAGAGGAACTAAAGAGCCTCTTGATGAAAGTGAAAGTGGAGAGTGAAAAAGCTGACTCAAAGCTCAACATTCAGAAAATGAAGATCATGGCATCTGGTCCCATCACTTCATGGGAAATAGATGGGGAAACAGTGGAAAGTGTCAGACTTTATTTTTGGGGGCTCCCAAATCACTGCAGATGGTGACTGCAGTCATGAAATTAAAAGATGCTTATTCCTTGGAAAGAAAGTTATGACCAACCTAGATAGCATATTCAAAAGCAGAGACATTACTTTGCCAACAAAGGTCTGTCTAGTCAAGGCTACGGTTTTACCAGTGATCATGTATGGATGTGAGAGTTGGACTGTGAAGAAAGCTGAGAGCCGAAGAATTGATGCTTTTGAACTGTGGTGTTGGAGAAGACTCTTGAGAGTCCCTTGGACTGCAAGGAGATCCAACCAGTTCATTCTGAAGGAGAACAGCCCTGGGATTTCTTTGGAAGGAATGATGTTAAAGCTGAAATTCCAGTACTTTGGCCACCTCATGTGAAGAGTTGACTCACTGGAAAAGACTGATGCTGGGAGGGAGTGGGGGCAGGAGGAGAAGGGGACGACAGAGGATGAGATGGCTGGATGGCATTACTGACTTGATGGACGTGAGTCTGAGTGAACTCCGGGAGATGGTGATGGACAGGGAGGCCTGGCATGCTGCGATTCATGGGGTCACAAAGAATCGGACCCGACTGAGCGACTGAACTGAACTGAAGCTTCGTTTCAGGTAATTTCTACTGACGTGTTTTCAAGTTCATTGTTCTCCTGTAGTATTTCCTCTGCTGTTAAATGAATCATATTGGATACTGTACTGAAACTTCCGATACGAATTGACCGTTTTCGTAATTTCCATTTCTCTGCTGAGATTCATTATTCAACCATTCTTTTATTTTCCTGTAAATACCTGAGCACAATAGTTATTATACCTGCTTGTTCCAATACGTGGATCATCTGTAGGTTATTATTTTATTATTATTATTTTTTTGCTGATTTCTAAAATACGACGGCAGGTCCCCGTTTTTGTTTTACCTCTTCATATGTTACCGAATTTGTTTGTTAGGTACAGTGGACTTAACATAGAAGAACAGTGTTGTGGTGACTGAAGACTGCTAATAATTTCCCCGGAGAGTGAGAGACCACTCTTTCATCTCTGTCCTAAAGTGAGGAGCTAATGGTTCACAGATTTAGAGTGAACTCTCCCCAGGTAAGCCCAGCACGGTCTTTGCTTGGGATCTGGGTTGTCTGTTGTGTGCGTGCTGGCGCCTGGAGCCAGGAGGCAGCTGAGTTGCAGTGTCACCCTTGGATTAAACAGCTCTAGGGAGCAGGAGGATGCAAGACTGCAAGTTCTTTTTGCTTCACTTCTTTACTCTTAGCAAAGGGTGGGAGGGGTGAATAGAGCAGTTTTATGTTGAACCTGCAAGTCTTTCCGACTCCAGTCTTTTTTAAAGAACTTTATTGGGATATAATGCACGTACTACACAACTCACTGATTTAAAGTATAAAATTCAATGGTTATGGTATATTACATCTAAGTTTTAAAAACTGTAGTAAAATATATATGACCTATTTTCTCATATACAGCTGAATGGCATTAATTATGTTCACAATGTTATGCAACAATTAATACTATTTCCAAAATTCTTTCATCACATAACCGAAATTCTATAACCACTAACTCACTCCCTGGTCCCTCCTTCCCCTAGCCCCTGGTATACCCTGATCTACTTTCCAGCTCTATGGATTTACCTATTCTAAATATTTTATATAAGTGGAACCATATAATATTTGTCCTTTTATCTACGGTTTATTTTACTTAACATAATGTATTCACAATTTATCTATCTGTGATGTGATGTGAAGAACAACTTCATTCATTTTGAAGACCGAATAATATTCCACTGTATGAGTATACCATATTTTGGTTATCCAATCACCTATCGATGAACACTGAGCTGTTTCCATCTTTTGGCCATTGTGAATAATGCTACAATGAGCATTGAGGAACAAGTGTCTGAGCACCATTTCTGGCTCATATGACAGAGTTGGACTATAGAGATCAGTCCTGAGTGTTCATTGGAAGGACTGATGTTGAAGCTGAAATTCCAATATTTCGGCCACTTGACGCGAACTGACTCGTCTGAAAAGACCCTGATGTTGGGAAAGATTGAGGGCAGGAGGAGAAGGGGACGACAGAGGATGAGATAGTTGGATGGCATCACCGACTCAACAGACATGAGTTTGAGCAAACTCTGGGAGTTGGTGATGGATGGGGAGGCCTGGCATGCTGCAGTCCATGGGGTTGCAAAGAGTCGGACACGACTGAGTGACTGAACTGAACTGATGACAGTTGTATGTTTAGCTTTTCAAGGAACCTGCTTTCCATAACCGCTGTACCATTTTCCGTTTCAACCAGAAATACATGAGGGTTCCAGTCTCTTCATATCTTTGTCAATGTATGTTATTCTTTGGTTTGCTTTTAAATTATAGCCTTCCTAGTGGATGTGGAGTGGTGCCTCATTGTGGTTTTGATTTTCATTTTCCTAATGCTTCTAATACTATTGATTACCTTTCGTGTGTTTATTGGTCTTTCGTTTGCCCTCATTGTTACCAAGATCTTCCTCTGGCTTCTTCTCCAGCCAGTATTCTTCCTTCAGCAAGGCCTGTCTTCCACTTTTCCAAACCCAGTCCTGACAGTTACTCCCAAAGGCTGCTGTACCATCAAGGTCACCTACAACTAACTCCCCTCTCTAGAAATCAAGTCAACAGGCTCTCTGCCATGCCTCGACAGGCCATGTGACAGAGTATATTTCCCAAAGATGGTCACAGTAATATTTCCAGACCTAAATGCTCTTCTAGAGCAAGAGGTGAAGTTTAGTCCCCTCCCCTTGAGCTTGGTGGGACTCTGTGACACAGCCTTGCATAAGAAGATGCAGTATAAATGATGCTTGCAACTTCTGAGGATAGCTTCTGTATGGCTCCCTTTTTCTTGGAATAGTCTTCCTTGGAATCCAGCCACCATGTTCTAAGGAAGCCCAGGCCACATAGAGAAGCCACATGAAGATGCTGTAGCCATGAGTTCCAGTTAAGGTGGGAAATAACCACCAAGCCAATCTCCAGAGAATGCTACTATATTTGGAGTTAATTGGTTAAACAGCACTAGATAATTGTAACATTCATAAAACCAGTGTGATAGTCATACTAACTGGATTTTTCTTGGACTTATGAAGAAAATGAAATTCTATATCCTGGCCAGAATCTACCCTGTATCCTTAAATTCTTCTGAGAATACCCCTATGACCTGAAAATTCATTCATTTTTATAACACTCGTCTTGTGCTACCCATAGTCTGAAGCACTGGGGATACAGTAATGACTATAACAGATAAGGCCCCTGCCATGATAGAAAACAAACAAACAAACAAAAAAACTGACTTGAATTTCCAGCCTTTCCAATGGCAACCCTAATTTCTGTGAAAGTGGGGTGGGGTGGGGGGAGTAAGCATTATGGAGTTTATCACAGTATGGGCTTTAAATCTCTTGGCTCAAACTGTGCCTGTGGGAGAGAGAAAAAACAGGCCTGTGAAAATCACCCATGCAGCTCTAATGTGTTCATTTTCGCAACCATATTTCACCATGTGGTAACATTCTATTACAGGATAATACGAGTTCATCTGCCCAATGGTATATCCATAACCATTTGAGTTGCTTCCAGGCTCTAGTTTTTATAACACTGTATCCCAGTGCACAGATGAGTTTCTCTACAGAACAAACTAGGAGTGGAACTGCAGGGCTTTACCCGATCATCCCAGACTATTTTCCCAGGCGATTGTGCCAACGTACACTGACTAAGAGCACATGTGAGTTCTGCTGCTTTGCATGCTCGCTGGCATTCAGTATTGCTGGGCTTTAAAATGTGTGCTGTCTTCCAGGAGGGTCTCTCTTTGAGGTTTTAGTTTGTGTTACTAATTCAGTTGAATATACTTATGGTCCTCTGGCTATCCTTTTTCAAAAACTATTTTTTCTTTTTCTATACTGTGGTAAAATGTACATAAAACTTATCATTTAAGCTTCCCCTCCCCTATCTGTTCAGGGCATGCAGCAGGCATGGGCACAAGCCAAAAGCCAAGCTCAGATAAACAGGAGTTGCTCTGTCCCTGGCTGGTATGAGACAGGCACCACCAATCAGGTAGAGTGTACCATTTTAAGCATAAAATGCTTTTCCAATGAGTCAGCTCTTTGCATGAGGTAGCCAAAGTATTGGAGTTTCAGCTTTAGCATCAGTCCTTCCAATGAACACCCAGGACTGATTTCCTTTAGAATGGACTGGTTGGATCTCCTTGCAGTCCAAGGGACTCTCAAGAGTCTTCTCCAACACCACAGTTCAAAAGCATCAATTCTTTGGCTCTCAGCTTTCTTCACAGTCCAACTCTCACATTCATACATGACCACTGGAAAAACCATACCCTTCACTAGACGGACTTTCGTTGGCAAAGTAATGTCTCTGCTTTTGAATATGCTATCTAGGTTGGTCATAACTTTTCTTCCAAGGAGTAAGTGTCTTTTAATTTCATGGCTGCAGTCACCATCTGTAGTGATTTCGGAGCCCCCCAAAATAAAGTCTGACACTGTTTCCACTGTTTCCTCATCTATTTCCCATGAAGTGATGGGACCAGATGCTATGATCTTCGTTTTCTGAATGTTGAGCTTTAAGCCAACTTTTTCACTCTCCTCTTTCACTTTCATCAAGAGGCTTTTTAGCTCCTCTTCACTTTCTGCCATAAGGGTGGTGTCATCTGCATATCTGAGGTTACTGATATTTCTCCTGGCAATCTTGATTCCAGCTTGTGTTTCTTCCAGCCCAGCATTTCTCATGATGTACTCTGCACAGAAGTTAAATAAGCAGGGTGACAATATACAGCCTTGACGTACTCCTTTCCCTATTTGGATCCAGTCTGTTGTTCCATGTCCAGTTCTAACTGTTGGCTCCTGACCTGCATATAGGTTTCTCAAGAGGCAGGTCAGGTGGTCTGATATTTCCATCTCTTTCAGAATTTTTCACAGTTTATTGTGATCCACACAGTCAAAGATGTTGGCATAGTCAATAAAGCAGAAATAGATGTTTTTCTGGAACTCTCTTGCTTTTTCCATGATCCAGCACATGTTGGCAATTTGATCTCTGGTTCCTCTGCCTTTTCTAAAACCAGCTTGAACATCTGGAAGTTCATGGTTCACGTATTGCTGAAGCCTGGCTTGGAGAATTTTGAGCATTACTTTACTAGTGTGTGAGATGAGTGCAATTGTGTGGTAGTTTGAGCATTCTTTGACATTGCCTTTCTTTGGGATTGGAATGGAAACTGACCTTTTCCAGTCGTGTGGCCTCTGCTGAATTTTCCAAATGTGCTGGCATATTGAGTGCAGCACTTTCACAGCATCATCTTTCAGGATTTGAAATAGCTCCACTGGAATTCCATCACCTCCACTAGCTTTGTTCATAGTGATGCTTTCTAAGGCCCGCTTGACTTCACATTCCAGGATGTCTGGCTCTAGGCAAGTGATCATACCATCATGATTATCTGGGTCATGAAGATCTTTTCTGTACAGTTCTTCTGTGTATTCTTGCCACCTCTTCTTAATATCTTCTGCTTCTGTCAGGTCCATACCATTTCTGTCCTTTATTGAGCCCATCTTTGCATGAAATGTTCTCTTGGAATCTCTAAGCTTCTTGAAGAGATCTCTAGTGCTTCCCATTCTGTTGTTTTCCTGTATTTCTTTGCATTGATCGCTGAGAAGGCTTTCTTATCTCTTCTTGCTATTCTTTGGAATTCTGCATTCAGATGGGTATATCTTTCCTTTTCTCCTTTGCTTTTCACTTCTCTTCTTTTCACAGCTATTTGTAAGACCTCCTCAGACAGCCATTTAGCTTTTTTGCATTTCTTTTCCATGGGGATGGTCTTGATCCCTGTCTCCTGTACAATGTCACGAATCTCCGTCCATAGTTCATCAGGCACTCTATCAGATCTAGCCCCTTAAATCTATTTCTCACTTCCACTGTATAATCTTAAGAGATTTGACTTAGGTCATACCTGAATGGTCTAGTGGTTTTCCCTAGAAACCACTGAGCCACATGATGATCTGAGCCACAGATCAGCTCATGATCTGAGCCACAGTCAGCTCCCAGTCTTGTTTTTGCTGCCTGTATAGAGCTTCTCCATCTTTGGCTGCAAAGAATATAATCAATCTGATTATATTCTTCCATCTGGTGATGTCCATGTGTAAACTCTTTCCACAGTCCGTCGCAGCCAGCGTGCTTCTGCACGATCTGTCACAGCCAGTGTGCTTCTGCACTGTCCCAATCTTATATGTAGCGAGCTCAATGAATTTTGGCATAGAAGTGTTTATGATGTTCAACATTTAAGACATCAACCACTGTTAGTACTTTGGGTGGCTCCCCCAGACCTCACTTTTTATGTCCTAAGACTAACCACCATTCTGATTTTGTGGGTTACTTATCTAGAGTAGATACAGTCTGCTTATCTGGAGTAGATACACAGGTGTTCCATGTATCTAGTTTTGACACCAAAGTGATTCTATGAACTTTCACTCCTGCTGTGTTTCTATTATAGCTGCTCTGCCTCCTCCCAGGTACTGGGGTACCACCAGCCCTTCAATTTTAGCCATTCTGGTGGGGGTGCAGTTGTCTTTTTTCCTTTTGACTTGTATTGTTTATATCTGAATATGATTACTCTGTTGGTTATACAGGCTACAATTTTCCTATTTCATGGCTTGTTTTACCCTAAAATTAAGAGAGCTGTAATTTTAGTGAGGTCACATTTTCCTTCTGCCTGAAGAATATCCTTTAGAATTTCCTTCAGGTCTGCTAGGCATATATCCTCTCAGGATCTGCCTGAAAAGTGTCTTGATTTCACCTCATTATGTACAGATGTTTTTTTGCTGGGTTCAAAAATTCTGGGTAGATGGGCTATGTCTGGCTTTCACTGCCACCATCGAGAACTCTGCTGTTAGTCCAACCATTGCTGCCTTGAAGGGAACCTGTCCTTTTTCTGAGTGCTTTTAATATTTTATATCGGTAGTTCCACAGTTTCACTATGGCAGGTCTTAGATTCAATTTCTTTTTATACATTCTGCTTGGTATATGTTGGACTTCAGAATCTGTGGGTTACTGTTTGCTGTTGGTTTTAGAAATCTTTTTCTCTTCTAATATCATACATTCTTTTTCTTCTCCTTCTGATTAAACGTACATTAGATTTCCTCTTTCAGCGTTTTTGCTTTCTCTTTTGTATTTTCCATCTTTTATGCTCTCCATGGTGAATTCCAGATAACTTAACCTGATCTTCTAGTTCAAGGGTCTGCAACCTCCAGCCCACGGGCCGAATCTAGCCTGCTGCCTGCTTTTATAAATGAGGCTTCATGGGAAAGTAACCGTGCTCAGTCTCTCCTGTGCAGCCTCTGGCTGCTTTTGTGCCACCGACAGCGGAGTTGAGTAGTTGTGACGGAAGCAGTAAGTAGCTCTCAAAGTCTAAAATGTTTATTATCTGGGCCTTCACAGAGAAAGTTCTCTGATCTGTGATCTAGTATATTACTATTCTCTTCAGCTGGGTCTGATCTGCTGAGTTAAAATTTTAATTGTAACAGTTTTCTCAAAGTTCTATTCGTTTCTTTTTCAAAGCTGCTATGACTCTTGTAATTTCTGATTCTTGATTGGTATTTTCAAGTCTGTCCTTTATTTCTTTGCAACATGTAAAACACAGCTGTTTTATATTCTAGGGAGTCTTTGCAAATGTGTGTCTCATGTTTGTTCTGGCTCTTGATCATAGCTCCTTATTTCCTGCTGTGACGAATTTACGTGTGGGAATCAATGTCCTTAAAAATTACCGGAGGCCTAGAGTTACTCTTCTTCAGTGTAGTCTGTGCTGTCCTGCCAGACGTCTTGGAGACACTGCCGTCCCTGGAGCAGGTCAGGCTGCATGTTTAGGACAAGACCGGAGAGGTGCAGTCACAGCGGACCATGGCGGGGGCTCTTTCAGCCTTCCCACTTTGCACATGCCTGTGTGAGTGAAGCCTGCCCCTCTGTCCTTTGGGATTGTTAACACAGGAAGTCCGAGTGCTCTCAGACTAGTAATGCTCTCAGGGCAGAACTGGCTTCTGTGCTCCAGTCACTTCTACAGGTTCCCATTTCGCCTCTAATAAGGTGTGGTAAAATACCTTGTTAGCTTATAAGTGCTTTCGAATCTATGGTTTATTTGGTTTATCTAGCTATTTTTAGCTGTTTTCCCCGGGGAACTTGAAAATCAGAAGTTCTATTTCTTTCTGTCAAGAATCACTGACTAGGGCAGAGCCCATCTTCTTAGGAGAAAGGTGAAAACGAAAATCTCCTACTGAAGACTTGGAAGAAGCATATGACACGGCCACCACTTTCTCCAGCTTCTGGACAAATGTCAATTCTACCCTTAGAAAGTCAGTCATTTCCAATATGTCAGAGCATCTTTCTTCAGAAGGACTCCTTGTGAAGGTACTATGATCTAAAAGCAGCATCTGCCTGCCAATGCAGGGGACACAGGTTCGATCCCTGGTCTGGGAAGATACCACATGCCAGGGGGGCAACTAAGCTCATGTGCTGCAACTACTGAGCCTGTGTATCTAGAACCTGTGCTCCGCAACAAGGGAAGCCACTGCAATGAGGAGCCTGCCTACTGCAACTACAGTAGCCCAAGAGCAGCAACAAAGACCCAGTGCAACCAAAGACAAAACAATTAATTACAAATAAATGAATAAAAGCAGTTGGACTGGGGACTTCCCTGGTGGTCCAGCAGCTAAGACTCTGCACTTCCAACACAGGGAGCCCAGGTTCGAGCCCTGGTCAGGGAACTAGGTCCCGCACGCTGCAACTAAAGATCCTGCATGCCACAACTAAGACCCAAAGCAACCAAACACATAAACACATATTTAAAACCAAACAAAAGTAAAAGCAGCTAGCTTTTATAACAGTAAATTTAATCCCTTTGGGTTCTCAGTGTTCTCATGTGACAAATGGGGATAATGACAGCACTTACCTTATTCAAGCACTAATGATTTTAAGTCTATGTGGGTACATCACTAAAAACCAGGCCCAGCACACAGATAACCACTAGCTAGACAAACGGAAACAGCTCAGGTCACCAAAAGGAGCTCCTGGACTACATGTTGCTTAGTACAGGGGCCATTTACAATTTCTGTTGCATATTCTTATTATTGTTTAAACAACCACTTAAAAAAAAAAAGGGCCAAGGAGCAGATTTCGCTTACGGGCCATAGATGCCAATCCCTGGCCTCACAATAGGCAGAAGACTGACAGAAACCAGGCAATGTGCTTTAAAGTGCTTTCCGAGAGGACTTTCAAACAAGGATCAACACTGGAGTGATTCTCTCAAATCAGAAGCAGAGACTTTTGTGACCCCAAGGAAGCTACGGAAGGCAGAGCTTGAAAACCTCAGTGTTGTTTGCTGGACACACAACACATTACACCCTCTATACAGGAGCAACGCAAATGGGACTGACCGTGTCGGCCCGAAGAGAGGCAGATACCCACATTACCTGGCCGAAGACTGCTCCACTGGTACTGGCTGCTTGACCAAACAAAGAGCCAGTGTTGCTAGACCCAAAACCTATAAAATAAAAGAAAACAGAAGTTTAATTTGAATGAAACTTCTATACATCAAAGTTTTGTTTTTCGGTTTTTAAATGCCATTCATGTATGTGAAAGTACCTCAGAATAAATCATCTCAAGAGTCAAATCTGTTTCCCTACCAAGGAAATGGAGAAAATTACGGGCAAATAGTTTTGAAACCTTTTTTTTCACTGCTAAAATTTTATAACAGTTAAAAAAAAGTCTCAAAGCCTCAGGGACTGAATCCTTGTCTCTACTAAACCCCAGGGGGTGGGGGTGAGGACTCTTAGTAGCTTTTCCTTAGACTCATAGCTGCTAAGAAGTGTTTCCAATGACTGACTTAATATCATGAGTATGACTACTCTCTGGTTTCCTCTAATCTCAGCGCCAGATTCTTGCAGAGCTGTTTATCTTCCTTCTAGGTGCTGGGTTGAACGGGGCCTGGGAAACCAGGCAGAACTATATATTGTAGCAGAAGAGCCCCAGACAAGGAGCTAGACAGCAAGAGTTCCATTCTCCATTCCTGCTACCGGCCTAGGTAGGGGAGCTCAGGCAGGCCTCAGTGCCTCCACCACAGCTGGAGGAGGCTGTGCAGGCATCTTCCCTCCTAGTTACCACAGGAAGGAAGAGTTTTTCACAGGGACTGAATACAAACTCGGTTGTATTGAAATAGTTTTGATTGTAGACAAGGATTCTCAAGTTTTAACTGCAGAACAAAAGATGCGCTAGAGATAGGGTTAAATATCCTATTCTCTTCTAAGACCCGCAAGACCTTCTCTCTGCCTGTGGTTTAGACCAACCTGTCACACTTCGCATCACTCAAACAGGCTGACCAGCCTCTGCACAAGGCATTAGGCGGATCTCAAAACTATCTCGCATCACTGTGTCTTGCATCCATTGCTGTAGTGGAACACACTGGGGGTTCAGCAAATAGTTACTGAAGACAGGAAGGAATACACTTCCTTTCTAATAAATTGTGAGCCAGCTTCAAGTATATTATCATCAAAGGAATGAACCAGCAGTTATCTGTATCCCTGCCCACCAAGAAATCAATGACCTTTGATTACCCCCTCACCCTCTGAGCCTGACTGCTAAAGAAATGCCTTTCATAAGATAACCATGGAGAAAGGAAGGTTAGAAAAGATTTTGGGAGTGTCCCATCTATTGGTTTTTGGAGCAAAAGCAGCTGCTAAGATGGGACATGCAGTAGTGAGGATTACATTTTACTTTCAAAAACTGTAAAACTTAAAAGATTTTTTAAAACTTATATTGAAAATAGAAAAAAAAAACCCCCAACTTTTCAAATGTCACTATCTGCTCTTCTAGGATGCAAGATGGTGTCAGAAGACAATGAAACAAAGGGCTAGGGTGAGGAGCTCTGGAGTCTAGGTCTGGTTCCATCACTGGCACCGAAAGACATTAGACCAGTCACCTCCAGGCTTGACAGTCTTGGACATTATGACCTCTAAAACACCTTCCAAATTTAACATTTCATACTCATGAGTCATTCATTACTTGCCATGTCTTTAAACTTGTTTTTCTCCCCCATGGAATTGGCACTCTGGTGGAGAACTTGCGGAGAAGCAAGACTGGAGCCAGTGATTAGACCAAAGAAACGCCCAAGGCCGCAAGTGTCCAAGCCCTCTTACAGACTTTCCAGAATCTCTTCTGTTTTCCCTCACTTCCTTTTCATTTCCAAAGCAATGCAAACTTGTTGCAAATGTTTCATATATGGAGGACAACCAAGGAAAAATCTCCCGTAAGTTCTTACCTGAAGCTTGACAGAAGCTAAAGCCAGAGGATGACGCTGTTGTGGTGGCGGCCGAGGTGCCACCAAACACAGAGCCTCCCTGACCAAAGCCAGGACTCTGACCAAAAGTAGGAGGGTTGTTCTGGCCAAACAGCCCACCTCCGTTGTTGGTAGACGACTGTCCAAATGAGAAGGAGCTGGAGCTACTGGTGCTCGAAGAGGCACCGAAGACATTCCCGCTGGTGGACGTAGGGGTGGAGGACACGGACTGACCAAAAGCAGGCACAGAGCTGAACCCAGGCTGACTGAAGGAAAAGCTGCTTGCGGGGCTGCTGGTCGACTGCCCGAAGGCCGGGGCCTGCCCAAAACCCGGCTGTCCGAAGACCCCTGGGGCGGAGGTGCCAAAGGCAGGACTGCCGAACCCCGAGCTGCTGACCTGTGGCGCGGCGGCCGCTGTGCTGGCCATGCTGCCCGTCTGCTGCCCAAACAGGCTGGGGGCGGTGCTGGCGGCCACCTGCCCAAACATGGGGGTCGCTGAGGGGGCGCTGGCTGTGTGGCTACTGAGCTGGCTGAAAGCTGAGCTGGAGCTGGCAGCGGGAGGCTGAGTGAAGACAGAGGAGTCAGAAGTGGCCATCCCAAACACTGGGGTCTCCGTGGCTGGGCCTGGAGCAGCGCTGCAAACACCACTGGAGGTGGTGGCAGGTCTGGATGTTTCTGGGGCCACAGGGATGGTGCTTGAGGCTCCAGGTGCCGAGATGGTGGCTGGCCCAGGCACAGAGACGGTGGGGCCTGGGGACAGTGCTTCCGTCTTGATGTCTGGGACCCCAGGGGCTGCTGGAGCAGCCTCAGCTGCAGGCACCAGGACACTGGTACTGGCCGCTTCAGTGCTAGGACTGCTGATGGCAGGCTGGGTGAGAGCAGGCTCTTTCTTCCCAGAGTCGGGAGTTTGAAGCGGAGCCTGGGGAAGCGGGGTTGGTGGCTGCTGCCCCAGGAGGGAGGCAGTTGATGTCGAGGCCTCATTACTGCCTGGCTTCTCGGGCAGAGCCGATGACGCAGCTGCTTCTGAGCTTTTACCAGAGCCCGTGGGCAGGGTGGGGGCAGACCCTGAGCTCAGGGGGCTGCCAAACGACAAGGTGGGGAGTGACGTGGGCAGGGGCGTGGCAGTGGACGCCGGGGAGGAGGAGGGTGCTGTGCTGCTTGTTGGTTGGCCTCCGAATGAAAAGCTGGTCTTGCTACCACTGAAAAACAGGCCCCCAAAACTGATAGCTCCAGAGGAGCCTGCACTGGTGAGTGGCAGGTTGCCAAAGACGCCCATTGAGGAGCTGCTGGGGCTGGGACTGGCTGCTGCTGTTGGTGCCGCTGCCGAGGTGGCTGCAGAGGTGGTCTCGGGGGGCTCTGCGGGCTTCCCCAGCACCGCAGGGCTGGGAGAACTGAATCCGGAGGGGGCGGTGGGGGTCTTGGTGGGCTGTGCACTGGCACTGGTCACGCCTGGGGATAGTGCCTTGCTGGCTGGCTTGGTGGGCTCGTCTGCTTGGCCGACCCGCAGTCCTGAGAAACTTCCCAGAGTCTCTCCCGCCAGGGAGCTTGGGAACAGCAGCTCGCCCAGCTTGGACGGTGGCGCCTCCAGCTTGCCAGTGGGAGTGGAGAGAGAGATTCCAGAAGGGGCTGCGGGTCTGCTGCTGTGTGGGGCGGACTCTCCTGGCGCGGCACCAGCTGCTCCTGTGCTAGCTGATGTTATCGTCCCTGAGGAAGGTAAGCTTTCAGGAACGGTCTCATAGAAAGGCTTGCCTCCCCCGCCAAAGGAGAATGCATCGAGCTGGCTTGGCTCTTTGGTGGGGGGTGCTGACCCTGGCAAGAAAAAGAAATTAAGAGATGGGTTGGGTGTCACAAAATATGACCGACCACAGCCTCACTGACTTCTCTAAGCCAGAGCCTCTCTCCTCCCTTGACCTCATCAGGACAGCCTGTTCTGACAGCACTGTCCTTGCGCGGGACAGAACGTGTGCTTCTCCGTGGGAACATGAGCACTGAGTCGTCTCACTGAGGTGAGAGGAACGCACGTTCTTCTCATCACCATTAAGTCACAACAAATACACTTGCATCTAGAGTACCTGAAGTTAACCTAGTTGTCCACAAGAGAAACAAAAGGGCCTCACGCACATTTCCTCCCATGTGTGTGTCTCAGGAGTAACATTCTCAGCACATGCTAGCCTATGGACCTCTTCTTGACAAGACAAGGAATTGATTCCGTACGGTAGGTTTTCTTTTGCTTCTATGAACAAAGTGTCAATCCGCAGGTCATCTTTCTTACCTACAATTCAGGGCTACTTCCTAGTGCTCTCCTCACGGAGTGCTCTCACAGTGGCAGCGTGGTCTGCTGGGCAAGGACATGAGGGGCTGAGGCTGAGGGCTCTGCCACTTGCTGGCTGTGCCACTCTGGAAAAGTTAACTGATTTCTCTGGGCTTCAGTGTCTCCATTTGGAAGACAGATAATAATAGCTATACCTCATAGAGTTGTTGCAAAGATGAAATAAAATGTAGGTAAAGTACTCACAAGGCCTGGTCAAAAAAGTGGTCAACAAAGAAAACTAAAATTTGATATTATAAATGGAAACTGGTCTGTTGCAAGGGCCTGTTGAGGTGTTTAGCTCCATGTGGTTTTAAGAAGTCTAGCTATCACAAACACCTGGGAACACTGCGAAGCCCCTGGTATCTGCAGATAACTTCCAGAAACCCCTCTTTGTATCACTGAAGTTGTACTGAGTTGCTTGTGATTCTGGATTGCTGTCTGTTCGAGTATTAATGAAAATGGTTATGGAATTTCTGTTGTGTTTTATTCCTAATGTATTTCATTTAGGATTTCTGACAATTATTTTGTTCTTGCCAATCTTTTTATACCATTGAGCTGTTTTTCTTTTAGAAAGTGAGACTCGGGAGAGGAGTGGGCCTCAAGTGGTCCACATCTAAGTGGACAGAACCGTTTAGGAATCACTGCTCCAGACAGAAAAGACAGAATGAAATCAACAACCTTTTAAGTGCCGCACACAGACTGGGTTTAAGATGCCTGGTATGCTTTCAGCTCCCGAATATCCCTCTAGCAGATTTTAAGAGATCCCTTTTTTACCAAAAAATGTTCATCACTTGGGCTGACACACAGAAAAGCACTCGTAAAAGTACATGCTGAAGGAAAAGTTGAAAGATGGTCATTGTCTTATTTATTATAGGAAAACCTGGAAAAAGCCTGAACCGTTCAAGAGGGGGATGGTTAAATAAATTAGGGCACATCTGCATGACAAATTATGTAGCCACTAAAAATGACATTTAAACAAGACTCTCACTAATACTGGAAAACTCACAAGGATTGTGTTAAATGAAAAGGTAGAAGCAAAAAATCCCAAAAGGAAATAGAACTGAATGGTTAAGGGTACAATGTGTAATTCTAGAACATATTACTTTAATAAAAAATATAAACACTTTTATAATAAAAGCTTTCTTTTTAAAACAGAAGTAAACTCAATTACTTTGAACTGAGAACTTGAAGGCACTTAAAAAATACATCTGGTTTCTGATAGGTCCTCAAAGTCTTTTAAACATTAAAAACATGCTGGTAGATGTTGGTCTGAGCGTCCCAGCTGGCTCAGTGATAAAGAATTTGCCTGCAATGCAAGAGACTCAGGTTCAATCCCTGGGTTGGGAAAATCCCCAAGAAAAGGAAATGGCAATCAACTCCCAGACAACCCCATGGACAGCAGGAGTCTGGCGGGCTACAGTCCATGGGGCTGCAAAAGAGCCAGGCCTGACTCAGTGACTAAACAACAACAGACGCTGGCAGATCTGCACCAGCGTGCGCGGGACAAGTGTGTCTCCCGATAGGTTATCAAGGAAAGAAACACGAGTTTAGTCTTTCCTTTCTACAGTACTGCGTGTGTGTTCAATCACTCAGGCCTGTCGGACTCCGTGGACTGCAGCCCACCAGGCTCTGTCAATGGAATTTCCCAGGCAAGAATACTGGAGTGGGTTGCCATTTCCTCCTCCAAGGGATCTTCCCAACCCAAGGATTGAACCAGCATCTCTTGCGTTTCCTGCCTTGGCAGGTGGATTCTTTACCATTGCCTATCTCAACCTACAAATTGATACAATTTTGACTTCATTTAAAAAATTTTTTTAAAACAAAACAAACAAAAAAAATTTTTTTAAATTATGAAAGTATGATAACACTCTACAGGAAACTGGGAAAATACAGAACAAAGTTACATATAGTTTCACTACATATTATGATTATTAAAAATTGATATAATTTTAAATACCATATGACAAAGATGGAGAAAGAAATTTTAATTTGCGTGTAAACATTCACATTTAAAGCACAGCCTTGCCTTTCTAAAAGCAAACCCTTTCTGAGTTTTTAACTATGAAGACAAAAGTCATTCCCCACAGTTTCTTAAATCCAGCCTATTTCTAATGCATAATATCAACACCAAGTTCACTGCAGATACTTTAAGCAAAATGCAGCAGCAAGTAAAATGTCAACCAACCTGCCTCCCTCAAACCTGCACTTGTTTAGAGGGAAACACGAAAGTGAGGCGACTCAATGCAGAGACTGTACCTTGTGTGGCAGTGAAGTTAGAAGACGGTGTTGGTGTGACTATCCCAAAATTAAAGCCAGTCCTAGGGGTGGAAGAAAAGAAGTTAAAAACGAACAGACTTAAGGCGCAACACTGCCCTTTAACAGTACATTTATAATCCATTCACATAATCTACTCTCAGGGACTTGCAATCTATCGATAAACATCAGCAAGCGCATTGCCTCTGAAGCAGCAGCGCAGAGCTCTCAGAGCGTGGGGGGGAGCGATGTGTGGGTGAGGTGAGAGGGAAGCAGCCAGTGAGGAGGCCTTGGAGGAACAGCCAGGCTTCCCATGGTAGAGGGGGTGGGGACCTATTTCAAGGAAAGTGAAGGAGCACTAGGACTGTGCCTTGGGATGGTGGCTGGAGCGGTTGGCTCGCCTAGTGAGGCGGACGGGATGGGCTAGGTGAGGAGGAGCCTATGACCCACCCAGGGAGCACGTCAGGACAGCGCATGCCACTGGGGGAGACAACAGACAGTATGAAATGGAAGCCACTGTCTTTGCTGTTCGGACAAAACGCTTAGTCCTCGGCTGGGAAATTTGGTTCAGAAACTTTAAAAAAAAAATTTTGGTTGCACCAAGTGGCTTGTGGGATCTCACTTCTCTGACCAGGCACTGCACACAGCCCACAGAAATGAAAGCGCTGTAGCTGTACCCTAACCACTAGGCCACCAGGAAAAGTCCCTCAAAAACCTATCTGATTCTTTTCATCCTCTCCTCTCTTTCTGTACATTTTCTTCACCCTGTGAGTGAAGACAATATAAGCAAAGAAGAAAACTCAGCACCAGCTGAGCCAGAATGGAGTACTCATTCTGAGAAAAGTTCAAATAGCAAATTAAAAACTGTTGGATTGGTCAAAAAGTTCATTTAGGCATTTCTGTAAGATGTTATGGAAAACCCCAAACGAACTTTTTGGGCAACCTGATAAAAAGCCGAGCATATCAAAAAGAGTAAGTAACAGTAAAGAGTAGAGTTGGGTTTTTTTTTAAACTCGTCACTGGCTTCATCAAATGGTCCAAGACCACCTAAGATGTGTTAAATATTTTATCATCTTAAAAAAAAGAAAACAAATCTCTTTCTTTGTCTCAACTCTGGTGAAGAAATTTGATGTAACAGAGGTAAGCAGCTGACCTATGACCCAAACCTCTGTAGGTTATTTTAAAGACGGGAAGAAGAGTATCAGGTTCACAGAAGTAAAGATTAATTAACAGATGCGGTAGCTCCTGGAACTGACCTACTCTCTAAAACTGTGCTCCAAACTACCTTTGGGGAGTAGAAAACTAATGATTTACAGGAAAATATATATGATTTCCCCCTTAAAATTCTATTCTAACACCCTCCTTTCTCGTAATGTGTTAGGCTGAAGGGTGTTCAAGAAACAAACTCACAGCAGGGAAAAGAGACTGTGGTCAGTGTGATTCCAGTTACAAAAGCATAAACTGGAAGAGCTTAAGAGACTTTTCTAGTGGAACTGAATGTGCAACCCTTCACAGTGAAAACAATCTTTGGATGAGTATTTATCTCAGCCACACAGAGACTAACTCCACCCCAAAGAAGAGAGATGCTCTGCCAACTCTCACAGGTTTCATGATGAGTGTTCGCAGGATAGTGAAAAGGTATGCCCCCTCCAACGTTAATAAGAACTTCCTTTGGACTGAGGGTTAGAAGACCCTTTTGTTTTTAAAAATAACTCAATTTGACAAGTACAGACATCATCACTTTAAAAAAAATGAAACAGAAATGGACTTCCCCACATCTATATAAAACCCCAATTCTTAAATGGCCACTGTCTTGATTGCTCAGCAGTCTAGTATAATGTGACCTCTCGGGGCAGCGAAGCCAATCCAAGGTCTCACCCAGCCGCCAGATGGTGTCAGAATGAAAAGATCTCGGTGTGATAAACTAGAGCAACCACAGACCCACTACCCAAACAAGGCTTATCCTAAACAACAAAACAAACAAGCCAGTAAGAACACACATATAAAACTGAATCGAAAAGGGCAAACAGATTTACATTAGGACACTAAGCTACTCCCACTATCATTAAATGTGTCACTGTGGAGATAAGAACTCTGGCTTCATATAAGTATACCCGCTGACTATAAGATTTGGAGAAGCAATCTATAAGGATTTTGTGATCTGCCACAAAACTTAAGTTTACAACTGACCCTGATGAAAATGAGAAAGGCTTGCTGAACTGCCCAACAGTAGACGGGGTAGAAGTCACAGCTGTTTCTATCTTGGTTGCCACTGGTCCTGGAATTATGGGAAAAAAAGAAGAGCATTACAAAAAAACCAACACCATTTTAGTTTAATTCTCTGTGGCACTGAATGCTTAGTGCCACGCAAAGCGCAGCCCCAGGTCACGTGCTTCCTGTAGGTCAGCAGTCAAGGGGAGAGTGAGGACTCGGTCGTGCTCAAGGTCTCTGAATGGGCTCTCTGGCCCTGTCAACTGTCAATTTCAAACCAAGGCATGCCACTTTACCCTTTCCAGGAAAGACATCAAAGTAACTGGAGTGCAGGTCAAATTTAAGGCTTTAAAAGTAGATTCTGCAATTAATGAAATGTGATACATGTCAAAGGAAAAGAAACTCCAAGGGGAAACAGGTCATGTGAAACATCTCTGAGTAGTGACTTCACGGCTGCTGGCTTTCTCGCCGCATCTGTTTTTCCAGAGACTTCTTGTATTACTATTAGTTAATAACAGGTCTGCTTCTTTATTTTTTATTACAGAGGTAACACGACTGCTGTCACACAGAGAAGAGTGGAGAGTTAAAGTGTAGCCCGTCGTCTCCCCACATGTGGTGTACTGTGGCTGCTCACTAACAGGCTGGGGCAGTACCCACACTCTCCCCCCCACCTCTCCCTCTCCTTCTAAAAGGAGAAGAGGGCTGGGGGAATTACACTCGAGAAGCCCAAATCAAACCAACCCAAACAATAAGAAAAAGCATCTTCTGTTTACATGAGTATGGAGTAAAGATTTGCAAAACTATCTAAAACACTACTATAATACAACGTGATGCGGACAAGGATGTCTAGTGCAGCCTTACTTATAATTCTGAAAAGTTAAGAACAATCTGAACTATCAGCAGAGTATTGGTAAAAACTGAACAGGGTACAACTGTACAGCGAAGGGATTAAAATGAGACAGGCAGACTTATACCAGACCTGAAAAGATGAACATGATATTTTCCTGGGGGAAGGGAGGAGAGGGGACAGATTACAGATCAGTATATACAGGATATGGCTATCTTTGTTTAAAGAAACCAACAGATATACATCAAACCCCAAGACACATCAATTCTTTGAGGGCTATTATCTCTGGAATAGGGAACTTACAAATTTTCTACATTATACAGTTCCACACGGTAGACTTTTTGTGGTCCTGTAAATGGCAACCCACTCCACTGTTCTTGCCTGCAGAATCCCAGGGACGGGGGAGCCTGGTGGGCTGCCGTCTATGGGGTCGCACAGAGTCGGACACGACTGAAGCGACTTAGCAGTAGCAGCAGCAACAGCTTTAAAATCAGGAAAACAATGAAGGTGTTTCCATTATTAATTAATAAGGGAATTATTCTATAGAGGTTTCAGAGATGACTTTTTGTTTTTGTTAGAAGTTTTTGCAAACTCTTAAATAGTGTTTTTCAGGGAAATTTTCCTGCTAAAAAAAGTCTGTTTCTGGCAAATAGAAACAGAAGGACATCTAGCAATGAGAGTGAATATTTCACAATCATCATTGAATGATGAATCTTAGAAATTTCTTTCCAAGTCATGCTAACTGCCCCTGAGATGTTCTTGACTCTTAATTTCAAGAGTGACAAAAAACTCTCCAATAAAATCCTTGAAAGAGGTTAGGATATATAATCTTTCAAACTTTCTTCTAAAATATTAGCCAGAAATGGAAACAAACTTCTTAATTTGAATCCTAAATGATTCAAAAGTCTTTGACAACTGCACTAAAATTTCCCTTCTGAGTTAAAGTTTTAGCTCCTAGTCGAGAAGCGCTACATACTGCCTTCTCATGGAAGGCTTATATGATAAAAACTGTGCATTAGTCTGAATTCTAGAATAGAGCATTGGCTACACAATGGTTTCCATCTGAGTGCAAGGAATATTTGCTGAGGATAAACCCAGTATCCAATGAGAAAGCTTCTGACCACAGAGGAAGGTGGGATGACAGCATGACTATGTAGAGATGACGGTAGGCAGGCTCCTCATGTGTGAAGTTCAGCGTCTCTGACAGAATTTATTAGCTTAAAGACCCACTTGAGAGCATGAATCAAAATAAAAGCTGGAGTTCAGAGCACAGGGAGAATGCTGGGCTGTGGGTGGCACAACAGCCCTGCAGCAAGAAGTGACGCATGCCGAGTGAAGTGGGCTCTGACAGGGAGCCAGCAGCAGAGGCCTGCATTCAGCTAGGCTGGATGCACAGGCACGCTTCTGCATCAGGTGGGCTCAGGCCAGCAACGATGCCTGGTCAGAGCACTTCATGGTGACTGTAAAAACTAATTTCAGTTAAGAGGCCTGAGTGTTGGAAGCATGTGAAGCTCAGTCTTTCAATACTGGATTACATCCACTTATCATGCACTATGCTTTGTTGCTCAGTCGTGTCTGACTTTGCAACACCATGGACTGTAGCCCACCAGGCTCCTCTGTCCATGGGATTCTCCGGGCAAGAGTACTGGAGTGGGTTGCCATGCCCTCCTTTAGGGGATATTCCCAACCCAGGGAACGAATCCAGGTCTCCGTATTGCAGGTGAATTCTTTACTATCTGAACCACCAGGGAGGCTCTCCATTTATCATATTATCGTATATTGTAATGGATCCATTTTACTTTCTATATTTTACTGGCTTTTGAATTATCCTTAAAAACCCAGAGAGTTTTTCTTTCCCTTTAGTAGAAGATATAAGAGTTCAATGTTTGGATCTACTTCTCTCAAAACTTCGATATCCAACAAGGCAGGTCCTCTTTTTAGGAAAAATGTTTAAAGGAAGGCTTTCTCCTACTGCTCTCCTATTTCAGAAGTCTACAGAGCTGCCAAAGGGCACACTGACTTCCTGGAGATTCTACATCCCCTGAGGCTTTTCAAATATGTCTTTACTTGATTTTACATTAACTGCCCTTGTGATCTAGAACAATTAAATTCCTCTGTGGAAAATATCTTTCACCTCTTATTTTCACTAAAACAAAAGTGCAAACTGACCTGAAGCTTTATCACCAGATGACAACGGACTGGGTGCTGGTGGGGGCCCAGATGGCTTTAAGGCATTTATCAGCGATCCCTGTAATAGGAGGAAAACAGTTACGTGACCCACAAAACAGTCTTTGGAATAAAGGAACACGTAAAATAATGACATAATTTAAAATAAGCAAGCACAAACACTTCTATTCAGTTAAATTTTGTTCTTCAGTTTCAATTTAGGTCAATATGTTTAAATGTGATATCGTCTCAGAGATGGGAATACTCCACAAGCACAAGAAAACAGGGTCCTGCTTGCCGAGCCCGCAGTTCCTCCCGCAGTGCCTAACGCGATGCTCAGCACATGAAAGGCATCAGGGTGTTTGAAACCCAAATGAAGGAAGAAGTAAATGAATGAAATACATCCTGGCTCTCAATTAAACTTATAGTAAGGGTAAGAAGCAAAACCGCCCAACTTAACCATCTCCAGTCAATGCTCTTTCTCTCTTGTTCGTTATGGTTTGTGCCTCACCACGTGTCCTCCAAGGTGAAGATGGAAAGCTCCAGAAGAAAGACCAAACGCTAACTGCTGAAGTGCCATGTTAAGTCAGGGCAAACTATGGAGGAGACAGCCATGTCTGAGAACTCACATTAAGCAAGTTCTGAGGGTCAATCTCAAACACAGTCTAAAATGACCTTCCTAGAGACAGAGTTGAGTAGCAGAGAAACCAGGTTTTCTTTGGGAAAGTTTCAGAGAGGGCTTGATCTGCCTTTCCACCATCTCCTATTATTTTCTTCTGGATTGTTTAGCTGTCTACAATATAACTTACTTTCGTAAGAGACCATGTTTATCAGGCAAGAGCCTGCAGGCAGACATAACAAACATCACTGAAGATTCACAGGCTGAGAAACCGGGATGACAGGAGAAAGCAGAAGACTCTACTCCCTGGAGGCTGATGCCCAAAGGTACAAGGAGCAAAGCAGTGGGCAGGGAGAAGCCGGAAGATGGGTTCCAGCCCTGGTTCCCCATCCACTACAGGTGGAAGCCTGTGTCAGCCACTTGAGCCCTGGTTTCTTCATTAGTGAAACGTAGCTGAACATCTGTCTTGTCTATATGGCTGTTGTATGGGTTAACTAAGACAAGATTAAATGAAAGTAAACTTCAACTCCATACAGATACCCTCCCTACAGAGAATTATGACCCAAGATTACCAGATGCAGAATGCCACATGGTCGACAAAGACATCATTGGGTCCTGACTGACCTACTAGGTCAAGACCATCATGAATTGTGGGGAAAGGATCACAGGTCTTTTTCAGAGTTCATTTAAAAGATGTGGGAAAAAAATTTTAAATAAAATAAAAAATAAACAGTGCGGGGACTTAGTACCAGATTGTCTTCAGTTACAAGGACAGTCACTGCATGTCACATTAGCAAAGCAAAAATCCACAATTTACCTGCTTCGCTTGGTTAACAGCCGCTGGGGTCAACACCGGATGAGGCGTTTTGGCTGCAGAGCACGGCACTGAAGAGCTGGAAACACAAAGCACACGCTCAAGAGGAAGACGAGACTGGGGGAGACTCACACTCAACCCTGAGCCGCCTTTTGTCAAGAAAGTAATACCAGTTCTGGGGTAGAACACAGATGTCTCAGACCCCAATCAAAATCATTTGACATGTTTCTGATTGAACAATCAATTCTTTACATGAAATTTGGGTCTTTAGCATAAAAGTCAAAGCAATGACCTTAAAATGTATCTTCTTCCTGAAATTTTAAGGAAAAAAAGTTACGGATATTCTGAAGTAGATCTATCTTTTTCTTATTTGAAGAGAAAGCTTTCTCCACCTCCTCCCCATCACCCACCACCATTCCAGACCAGTGGGAAATTCCTGATTCTCTTCTCCAAGTCTCAGAAAATGTTCATCAGGATCGATGGGGTGTATGTGATCTTCTCAAAGCAGAGCTCTCAGCTTCTCCTAGCAACCAGCCCCGAGAGCTCACCATATGAGCACACAGGAGAGTTAAAACATACCACAGCTCCGTGCCCAACCTGCACTTTTGTTGTAGTGTCAACGTGAAAAGTGCCTCCTGTCTATGTAGAAAGAGTCCTCGCCATCTTTTGTTATCCCTGAACACAGTGTGCATGGAACTGTTATTTTAATAACTACTTAGTGTTAATTTTGTTTTTGCTGTTGCTTAGTTGCTCAGTTATGTCTGACTCTTTGTGACCCCATGGACTGCCAGGCTCCTCTGTCCATGGGATCTCCCAGGCAAGAATACTGGAGTGGGTTGGCATTTCCTTCCCCAGTGGATCTTCCTGACCCAGGGATCGAACCTGCATCTCCTGCATCTGCAGGCAGATTCTTTACCACTGAACCATCAGGGAAGCCCACTTAGTGTAAATATGTGAGGGAAAAAAAAATCCCCGGTTCAACCCAAAGCTCTGTTCTTGGCTCCTGGGAGCAATTCTTTTCATCAATGTATCTGTCCTCCGTCCAGAGCTCCTCTGACTGGTGGGTATAGCAGTAACAACTGTAGCATCTGGTTTTATTTCTCAGAACTTCTGCTTAAGGAGGATTAACAATTTTCCATTAAAAAGTTAACTTGTGAGAGAAAAGACAAAAATAAACCCACGCCTTATGGGAAAAAATTATCAAACATCTTAATAATCTTACAGTTACCTCAGGATACTCTCTTGGAGTAACACGAGAACCTTCCCAAACTTTATTAGATTCAGAGAGAAGGAAAAAAAATGCAATTGTTTTCAATAAAACCCTCTTTATTTTCCTACTGAAGAGAGAAGCTACAAATGTGTGCCTCTCTGAAGAAATGCACACCGGTCCCCCAAGATACTTAACCAAGCAGGCACACAGGGACACTCCCCCATCGGCTTACACTCCAACAAGAAAAGGAATGTGTGCGTAAGAGGCTGGGACTGAGAAATCCCTGGGCAGACACAGCAGCGTTAGGTGGAAAATGACTGCAGCTCATGAGAGTCACAAGGGAAATGAAAATCTTTCATGCTTTCTCAAAGTTGAGCTAAAAAAAACTACGAATAAAAATAAAAGCAGCAATTCATCCAACTTTAGAACATTTATACCTCAAACTTAGTTATGATATGATGGTAAATTAAATCATGCATGAAGCAGACTAAGTGCAATTATTCTTCTGTTTATTTGTGAGAAAGCCATAAATCTCTTGGGTGTCCTAAATCCCCAAACATGCAAAATTAGGATTCACACTATTTACACACTGGGCTACATGATGACCCAGCAGAGAAATAAATGCTGTTCATGCACTCAGCTAGTAAATGAACTGATTAGATCAGACCCACCATGATCTAACAGAACAAGCAGAAAAGGACAGTATACGGCTAAATAAATGTGTTCAAAGACTTGTACATGATCATGAACCAAAACAATGGAAATCAACAGCTAGAAATGTTCAAAGGAGATGGAAATACCAAACTCGGAATTATCATATTCTGGATGACTGTATTCTACTAGCAGTATGCACCTGAGAAGAGATCATCAGAAATTCATCTGAAATGTTCTGTTCCACAACTGAAAACAGAAATCAAAGGACCACAGGCAGAAGATGGCACTGTAACACATATCTACCTCCATTTCATCAAAAGTACGTGACCATCCTAAATGTTTATGTAACTAACAACAGAACTACAAACGAGGCAGAAAAAAAAGCTAGAACTGAAAGAAAAATAAGCAAATCCGTAGCCACACTTGAATATGGCAATACTATTGTCAGTAACTGATGGAATAACCAGATAGAAAATTATCATCATCAACCACCTTAACCACTGCAGATGGTGACTGCAGCCATGAAATTAAAAGACACTTACCCCTTGGAAGGAAAGATATGACCAACCTAGACAGCATATTCAAAAGCAGAGACATTACTTTGCCAACAAAGGTCCGTCTAGTCAAGGCTATGGTTTTTCCAGTAGTCATGTATGGATGTGAGAGTTGGACTATAAAGAAAGCTGAGCACCGAAGAATGGATGCTTCTGAACTATGGTGTTGGAGAAGACTCTTGAGAGTCCCTTGAACTGCAAGGAGATCCAACCAGTCCATCCTAAAGGCTATCAGTCCTGAGTGTTCACTGGAAGGACTGATGTTGAAGCTGAAACTTCAATACTTTGGCCACCTGATTTGAAAAGCTGACTCATTTGAAAAGCCTCTGATGCTGGGAAAGATTTATGGCAGGAGGAGAAGGGGACAACAGAGGATGAGATGGTTGGATGGCATCACTGACTCAATGGATAAACTCCAGGCGTTGGTGATGAACAGGGAGGCCTGGCGTACTACGGTCCATGGGGTCGCAAAGAATCAGACAAGACTGAGAGACTGAACTGAACCGAACCACCTTAACTGACATTTATAGAACATGCCACCCAATAAGAGCAGTGGCACAGAACATTTACCAAGATGACTGACATTCTAGATCAAAGATTGGCAAACTAGAAACAAAAGACCAGCTGCCTGCTTTTGTAAATAAAGCTGAACTGTAACAAAGCCATGCCCATTCATTTACGTTTTGTTTATGGCTGCAATCAGGCTACAAGGGCAGAGTTGAGTAGTTGAAGCAGAGACTGTATCTCCCATAAGCTTAAATTATTTACTGTATGGCCCTTAAAAAAGAAAAACCTTGCTGATCCCACTTCTGGGTCACAGAAGTCTCCATAAAACCTAAAGAATTCAAGTCATACAAAACATGTCTAACCATGATGGAATTAAATTAAAAATCAGTAACAAAAAGATATCTAGAAAATGCCCAATTATTTAGAAACTAACACACTTTTAAATATCCCATATGTATACAAAGAACCCAAAATGTTTTGAACTAAATGAAAATGAAAAAAAAAAAACATTCAAAATCTGTGGGAGGTAGCCAAAGCAGTTCTTAGATGGAACTTTATAGCACCAAATGCCTGTGTTGGAAGAGAGCAGCATCAAATCAATGACCTTAGCTTTCACTTTAAGAAACTAGAAGAGTAAATAAAATCCAAAGTAAGCAGGAAAATGAAATAAAGATCAAGTAGGGGAAAAAAAAAATTCAATGAAGCCAAAAGCTGGCTTGTTTGAGATCAATAAAATTGATAAAACTCTAGTTAGACTGATGAGGTTAAAAAAAAGACCCAAATTACTATTAAGAGGAAAATAAAATCTATATACATTTAAAGCATGATAATCAGTGACTATTACTGAAAAACATGTCAATAAATTCAACAACTCAAGTGAAATGGATTTCTTGAAACATACAAACTACCAAAGAAGTAGATAAGCTGAACAGTCGTATATGTACTAAAGAAATTGAAACTTCCAAGCCAAAATAACTTCACTGGTGAATTCTACAAAAATTTAAGGATGAAATAGTAACCAATCTACAGAAACTCTTAGTGGAAATTGAAGAGGAAGGAACACTTTCTGACTTATTCTATAAGGCTAGTATTACTCTGAAGCTAAAATGGAAGAAAGACATTATAAGAAAAGACCATCTACAGACCAATATCCCTCATTAAGACAGATGCAAAACTATTAACAAAATTTTAGCAAATTGAGTCCAACCATATATGAAAAAGTTGAATACATTATTACTGACGATTGGTTTAACATTAGAAAACCAATCAGTGTGGCAAGGGTACCAAGACAATTCAAGGGGAAAAAAGGCTTTTTCCAAAAATGGTGCTGCGGCAACTGGGTGGGGGCTGCTGCTCAGTCACTAAGTCGTGCCTGACTCTTGCGCGACCCCATGGACTGTAGCTCCCCCAGCTCCTCTGTCCACGGGATTTCCCAGGCAAGAACGCTGGAGTGAGCTGCCATTTCCTTCTCCAGGGGATCTTCTCAACCCAGGGATGGTACCACGTCTCCTGCACTGGCAGGCGGATTCTTTACCACTGAGCCACCAGACAGTCCCTGGGACAACTGGGTATCCATATGCAAAAGAAAAATATTGGACCAGAAATCACAGTATTTACAAAAGTTAGCTCAAAACAGATCAAAGACCTAAATGTAAGGGTTCCAAATATAAAACTTGGAAGAAAACACAGGAGTAAATCTTTACGATCCTGCATGAAGCAATGGTTTCTTAAACATATATCAGACACCAACAGTGCAAGCAATAAAAGAAAAAATACATCGAATTTCATCAAAATTAAAAACTGCTGTTTCAAAGGACACCATTAAGAAAGTGAAAACCACACAAAGAATGGGAGAACATATTTGCAAATCATATATCTGATAAGAGACTTGAATCTAGATTACATAAATAATATGACACCTTGGGACTTCCCTATTGCTCCCAACTCAGGGGTCCCAGGTTCAATCCCTGGTCAGAGAACTAGATCCCGTATCCTGCAACTAAGAATTTGCATGCTGCAACTAAAAAGAAATCTTCCTCAATGAAGATCAAAAATCCTGTGTGCCTCAACTAAGACCTGGTGCAGCCAAATAAATAAATAAAAATAAATATTAAAAAAAAAAGAAAATGACACCTCAACAATTAAGATAAAGAACCCAATTTAAAAACAGGCAAAAGATTTAAAGAGATATTTCTCTAAAGAAGACACAAATGGCTAATATGCACACAAACAGACATCCAATATCATTAGTCACAGGGAAACACATATCAAAACCACAAGGAGATACCATGTCCATCCATTAGGATAGCTATAATCAAAAAGACGGACAGTAACACATATTAGTGAGGATGTGGGGAAACTGGAACCTCATATATTGCTATTGGGAATGCAAAATGGTACAGCTGCTTTGGAAAAGTTGGAACTACATTTAGCTCAGCAAGTAGACTGCCATATGCTCTAGCAATTCTACTCCTAAAACGTTACCCAGAGTAACTGAGAAGCAGGGACTCAAGGAGAGGGCTGCACAGCAGTGCTCAGTGCAGCACCATGCACAAGAGTCAAGACGGGGAAGCCCCCAACCCGAGTGTCTACTTATAGACGAACGGACGGGCGAAACAGGGCATATGCATACAGCGGAATGTTATTCAGTCATAAAGGGAATGAAACTCTGACATATGCTACGACATGGGCTTTCCTGGTGGTTTAGACAGTAAAGAATCTGCTTCCAGTGCCTGAGACCTGGGTTCGATCTCTGGGTTTGGAAGAACCTCTGGAGAAGGGAATGGCTACCCACTCCAGTATTCTTGCCTGAAGAATTCCATGGACAGAGAAGCCTGGTGGATAACAAACAGTCCATGGGGTCACAAAGAGTCAGACATGACTGAGCAACTAACACTTCACAACATGGATAAATCTTAAAAATTTGAGTGAAATAAGCCAGATATAAAAGGATAAATACTACATATAGAGCAAATTCTTAGCAACAGAAAGTGTATTAGAGGTTACCAGGGACTAGAAGTAAGGCAGAATAAGGGGTTACTATTTAATGGGTACAACCACTGTATGATAATGAAAAAGTTCTGCAACAGATGGGGTAACACTTATACACACTGTAAACATACTTAATGTCTCTGAATTGCACACTTAAAAATGGTTAAAATAATAAATTTTGTTATACATATATTTACCCACAATAAAAAAAGAAATAGCTTCTTAACTGTTCTCCCTTTTTTTATTCTTCACTCCAGCCCTTCTCATCTATTCTAAATATACGAACCAGAAACTTCTTGCTAAACTCACAGGTCAACAAAATGATCTGCATTTATCATAGCTCGTGGAATTTTAGACTACAAAAAGGTGAATTTTACTGTGTGTTAATCATGCCCCAGTACTTTTAAAAATTACTAAAACTGCTTTAAAAAAGCAAGTGTTAATTAGATCAGGTTACTCAGAATCGTGGTCAGCTAGGTCCTCAACCAGGCTTACCAGATGTTATTGGATTTGTACCCTGGCCCTATCCCACTCTCTTCTCTCCTTTCAGCCACCAGGGGCTGCCTGGCTTCATCCTGAACCTGCCAGACAAGATCTCACTACAGGCCTGGTGCTTGGGGCTTTCTTCCTTAGGATATTCATGAGTCTGCTCTCTGGTCTTTATTCAAATGTAAAATGTCAAAAGCCACTGCAAGGCAGAGTATTATCAACATACAAGACAGGAGAATCACCAGTTTTGTGGTGAAAAAAATATGGTCTGGTATTTCTGAGACATGGTAGTCATTAGTCATGTAGGAGAAGCACCTTCTTTGCCTCTATTTAAAACTGCAACCACGTCTGGACAAAAGTCCCTAAACCCCTTTTCTGCTTTAATTTTCTCTGTCATACCTATCCCCTCCTAAAACACTGTATTTAGACGAATCTTACTTGTCACCCGTCTCTCTGTGACTAGGGCAGGGTTTGGGGGTTGGGGGGCGGGGTCTGCTTTGTTAACTGTGTTACTCTCAGCACCTGGAACAGTGCGTGGCATAGACAAAATGCTGCTTCAGTGTCTGTAGAAAGAATGAAGAAGTGAACGCCAGAATTCCTGAAAGGAATGGCGATCTGGGTGTGTTTTGGAAAACAAACAACCAATAACAAATTCCACCATATTTCTCACCTCATTTGGCCCTATTTCCTTCACCCTCCATTTCCTGCCAGAACTCCAGACACAATGGCCTCTCACTTGCCCTCAGACCTGCGCTGCCCTTTCCCAGCTCTGGGCTCTCCCAGCTCCGGCAACCCGTTTACAAAACTCTTCTTCCACTCTGCCTGGCAACTTCTGGTCGTCTCTCAACTTCCAGCTGAAACATCTTTCCTTCCTAACCTCGACAGCCCCAGACTCGACCAGACTGCCTCACTGTGAGCATTCTTAGCACCCTGTACCTCTCCTTCATCAAACTCATTATACTACAGTTAAATAACTGATGTGAAATGGGTAGCTTAGTGGCTGTCTTCTTGCTAAAATCTAAGTGTCGTGAAAGTGGGGATTTGGTATATCTTACTGACTACTGGACCCCAAATATCCAGGGCGTTATCATGCTCATGGCAGACATCCCTTAGGAATCTGCTGAATCAAGTGCCTGGGCGCTGGTGAGGAGTCTAAATAGCATGAGTGCGCCCCAAATAAGCCCTCTTCTTGAAAACAGGATGACTGGTCAATATAAGGGGTGAGCGGGGTGAGGCCAGTGAACATAAGCTATACCAGTGGCAGAAACATAGAACCTCTTCTTATAATAAATCTCTTTAAGATGTTACTCAGGAGAAGTTAAATGCAAAATTAAATACTTAAAATACACTTAGGAGGGACCTCCCTGGCAGTCCAGGGGTTAAGACTCTCTATGTTTCCACTGCAGGAAGCATGGGTTCCACCCTGGTCAGGGAACTAAGATCCCATAAAGGCTCGAGGTACCACCAAAAACAAAAACAACACAAGCAAAAACAAAAAACACTCAGGAAACTACTGCTTAACAGAATCTGAAAGTAATTTTATAATGAGTATAATTCCCTCTCAAGCTTTCTTATTGGGGAAGGTGGTAAATACCAATTTCCACTTACCAACTGTGCTTAGATTCACCTATTATTCAACAAGGTATTAAAAAGAAACAACATTCCAGGTGCCATGCTGGGCATACAAGTTTAATAATAACCAGAGTCCAATTCTGTGGAGAAAAGAAGAGTTTCTTCAACTCTTTTTAAACTCCTATGTCTATTTTTCTTAAGTCAGAAAAAAGGGCAAACTCAGAATTGCTCCTTTAACAAAGCTCATATCAATGATTAGCTCAGATGAATCACTGGAGGAAAACACTGCCTGAGATAAGATAAAGGAGATCATCAAGAGGTGCTTCTCACATACTGTGAGAACAGCTAAAATATTCCAGACCATGTTTCTTTCACCATTAAGCTGGCTTTTCCTGTCTTATGTAAGATTCTGCCTTGCGGTGGCTTTTCCTTGCCTACCCTACACTAGGAATCTGGCTATAATTCCCAAACTTGAATGCATAGTTCTTTCTCTTGAGATGTTCACAACAACCACAAATGCCATCTTGGTCTAAACAGCATACCAAAGCTTCAAGGTCACTATAAGATAGGAAAGCTAGGCTTGTTTTTGGCTGTTAGTATGGCCCTGAGATAACTAAGAAATTCCTGGCAGTGTTGATAAATGGACCAATGTGGAAAAAAGAGAAGGCCAGTGGACTACTGAAGCAGGGCCACTTGATAAAGCCAAAACCGAACAGGGAGCAGACCTAGGGTGGGGGAGGAGAGGGCTAACGTGAACTGGAAAAAACACAGGGTTAGTGGCTGTTCTTCTTGCAGTTGGACTGGTCACAGGCACCAGACACTAACCCCCTGAATGACCCTGGTCCTCACGATCTCTACATTCAAACTGAGGACACAGCCCTCAACTCTTCCCCGAGCCACACTGCACAGCTCTTGGCTACAAAATACTTGGTAGCAACAGGACACCGGCATGTTCTATGAACCGTGCTGCCCACAACAGTGGGAGGGAGTCAATGCCTTGAATTCTAAACACAGATTCACACTTAAAAGTCAGTTCTGGCAGCAATGATCCAGCTCTTAGATGTGGCATGGGGAGAAACTGGAAGTCTCCAAACAGAGCTTCTGCCTTTTAAACCACTGCTTTTTCATACAAGCAATATGAGAAACTTGAACAAACAGGACTGCCTTGAGAGGGGAAGGAAGGGAGGAGAGACCATCATTGGGTTTTTAGAATCAACAGTCTGCGTTAGAGTTGAAGTGTCAACTCAGGAGCCCCCAAAATAAATCAAACCCTCCACCTTACCTGACTTAATAACTGTAACGTGTACCACATGCAGACTTACATACGGCAAACAGCACACTGAGTATGTAACACCAAGACTTTGGAAGTTTATGAGGCAACTGTTACTGCCAGTTGGAGAGGACAATTTCCTGAAAGCCCAACTGTGTGCCTGAGATTAGCTGTCCATTCCGCTCCTCTGATAACCTGAAGTTGTGCAGGAAAGTCACACTGGAACAATAGCACTGCTGCTCCCTGCAGGCAGTTCTACGCTACTGCAGAATAATTCGTTGGCTGAAACACACTACTGAAGCAGTAACGTACCCCATGGTTGCGGAGGGGGCTGTAGCATTATTCTTCAGTTCCTGCACATTTACCACTTGAGGGACATTCTTCAAAGTTGATTCAGTCAACGTACTGACGGCTATTTAAACAGAGAAGAGAAAGGCACGTCAATTGCAATACAAGATCAAAATTCTAGCCAGGTCTAATGAATAACTAGGACACAAGCAGAATGCAAACTTATTATATAAAGGAAACTTAGATGGTTCTGCAGCCCTGTGTTCAATGGAACACCTGGCCTACGCCCTTCATAAAGATTATCCAATGAAGCTTTGTGCAATTTAATCAAATGTACTAGTTCAGAAAAAAGGAATTCACCAGCCAGCTTTTATAGAGCAGAGCTGAGATACCTGCCATATTGGCTTGTCCTGTAAAAGGGCCGAAACAGCTAGAGGATTACCAGTGTTTCTGCCTCCACCATGCATTCACTCATTCAGCCACTCTTTCACATGAGCTTATTATTGTCAGACTCTGTTAGGTGCTCGGAATACAAAAAATGTCTAAAATATAGTGTCTTCTTTAAAGAAGTTCATGCTTTAGTGAGATAGACACAGTGAATAAAATATGAAAAATGGAGCTTGAACCAAAATGGAGGAGGTCAAGCAGGCCTGAATTAAGGAAAGGTACCAGGGACTGATGTGGCACTTACTCACCTGTCTTAGGCTTATCAGCTTTCATACCTTTTCTGTATGTGTCTTATAATTTATAAATAACTATTAAGGCCTAAGCAAAGCTCTTGGATCTTCTCCAACTATTTTGGGGCAGTTGGACTTGTAGCCCAGGTAGGATGGTGGCTCTATGGCAGCTCACTCCACCCCCTCCTTCAGGGAGTCCCCAGGGATGCCCTGCTTATGACTGCACGTAGTTCATCCTTGACACTCACAGGTGCCCACACCTTCGAAACCTGTTTTTGAATAATGTCTTCTGAAATGATCACACCACCTCCTGCTGAGAATGGACTAATCCTAAATCCTGGTAGACTTCAAGCTGATAAATAATCAATCAGCTTGATTTTGGATCTGTTCAGTACAATGCTAAGATTCTGCTTGGTCCGACTAATATTTAAAACATCAAGGAATTCTTATATTTTTCAGAATGCTCAAAAGTACCTTAAAAAGTTCTGTTGTTTTTTCTCTTTCATATCTATTTTAGGTCTCTTAGTAAGGGTTTTAATCTGAACTTTCCCTAGAGATCTATTATCATCTAATGGCAACTATTTTTGGCTAAATCAAACCACCATGTCTTTTCCATCTTTTACAATTTTAGTGTAAATTGGCATATGTTCTAAGCAGGTATAAAACTAAAATAATTCATTCAGCTAAAACAAAAATATGATTTATAGCCAAGTTTCTCACTCTTGGCACTACTGACATTTTGGGGATAGATAATCCTTTGTTGTAGGGTTCTCTTGTGCTTTTGGGAGTTTCTTTGCAGCATTACTGGCCTCTACCCACTACAGGCCAGCAACACTGCCAACTGTTGGAGGGGAAGCAGGCGGAGTAAAGAGCCTCTGGTTGAGAAGCACTGGCTTGTAAAAACTGATTAACTCAATTCCGAGGCAAATTACCTAGAAACCTTGATGTAGAAGATTATGGAGAGCCACAAACCACTGACAAAGTGCAGGAGCTGATTAGCTCCTTAGAGCTTCAGGTTTCCAGGTTAAAACTGCAATCTTAAGAAAAAACTGTACTTCAATACAAAGAACACAGGATTGGAGTCCGGGCTTTGTTGCATATTGGTTGGTGACCTTTGCCTCTCGAAACCGAGCATTACTCAAAAGCAAAACGGGCACATGTACACTCATTGCAAAGGGTGGCTCGGATCCTTAAAATACTACAGGACAACTCTAACATTATTAGGTGATCTAACAGCAAAGATTAATTCTGGGGCTTAAAGCAGACATAATTAAAAAATAGGGATGAATCCTTATTATGTTGAATCTAAAAAGAAATGATGCAAACGAACTTAACATGGTAGATCTTATACAGCCCTTTAAGGGCAAGTTTCCAACTGAGTCTGCCCTCTCAGAACTCTCCCCCAAAAGGCGCGAGCTGTCACATCAGTCCTCTTTCCTGAAAGGCAGTGAAGGGCCCGCTGTTTCTTGGCCGCTGTGTCCTGGCCTGTGGCTCAGAAAGCTCAGCATCAGCCCCTGTACCGGTGCTTTTACCTGGCGCCTGACTGGCCATCTGCCGTCTCAGTGCTGCTGCAGCGGCCGCCTGGGGGGCAGAGATGGGGTGGGAAGGGCCAGGTGCACCATGCTTCACGGTTTTTGTTGCGAGCATGGTGCTATCAGCTCCTTGGGGAATAATTTTGCTAGCAGGTGTAGACACTGAGGGAAAAAGTAAAGTTAAGTGAAACAGTGGGTCAGAACAGAAGCACACACAAAAATTAAAAGGGTAAATTCTCCATGTTAGGTTGCAGGGAAAATGCGAAGATTTAAAATCCTTAAGCATTAACAGAAAATACTGGCAAATTGACAGGTTGGCACTTTTATCTTTCAAAGATGCTGTATGCTATTTGTCTGCCCACTTCTACTGGTGAAAATATGTTACATGATCATTTCCTCTGACACTGAGTGAGATATAACTTCTATGCCCATACAAAGCAATGAATAGTTAGCTCTCCTCTCACAAATCTCTCCATTCTAGTACCTCATGCCTACGTTGGTCTACTTAGGAGTCACTTCAGTACAAAGTCCTGACCCTCTGAGCTGAAGATCTAACAGCCCAACATAGGTCCTGTCAGCAAGCCATCAGAGATAACAAGCACCATGGCTGGTGAGCCCTGAGACAGGAATGGCTTCAAGCTGAAATGAGCCGAGGTCAGAAGGGCACATGCTGTCCTCCACGTAACAGGCAACAGTGTGAGCCTTGCAGCGCCTCCTCTTCCTCACAGTGCCCTACCAACCACTTTCAAGGGGAAAATATCTCTTGACTCTGTAATTTCTAAAAGATTAGCAGAAATGGGCTAGAACCCACAACTTTTGCGTGTGCTAGTAATAAAACCCAGCCACAGTTCCTTCATGAATTAGGAACCTCTTAGGGAAAAGATTGTTTCTGGTCTCGCTGTTTACTTACTTGAAGTTCCCATCATACCCTGCGAACCATGAATCAGGTGAGATTTAGCAAAAGGAGTTGCCTGGGGTAAGAGACTGGGCTGGATGGAAGGTGTTCGAACCACAGGAGCGTGCCGGGGGACCTGGACCACTGCGTCGTCATCCTTACAGGATGTCCGTGTGTCTTCACTCTCCAGAGACTGGGAAATGGATGATGTTGAGCTGGCTTCATCCAAGTCTTCATAATACCTCTGAGACAGGAAGGCCGACCGAGACAGGCTGGCTACAGAGCCCAAAACAAAACACAACTGAGACAATTCGAGTCCAAAAAGCTATGTAATTTTCACTGTTGCTAGAGAACTATCCAATTTGTAAAGCGACTTAATTATTACTTATTTTAAGTGGAAGCAGCTGCGGCTGAACGTGAACAAAGATAGCCTTTGCTCAAATGGGTTTTGCAAAACTGAGCTGTATAGGACAAGAACATTTTGACTGTTAGGCAAAAAAATGTGAGGTGGGACACAGGATGCACACTGGTGTAAAAGCAGGACGTTCACGGGCAATAACGCCACCTCAGAAAAGCAACAAACTCCCACAGAGTGAACAAGCAGTCACATTGGTGTCCCTGCTTTCCAGCAACAAACTTCTAAGAACAGGCCTAATACAAACTGGAGAAGACATCACATCCTCAGTCCCGAGGATCTCAAACAATGCCAGGTAAATCCAATGCTTCTTTTGAATGAGACAATTAGTTTAAAAAAAAAAAAATCACTAAAATCGATTCTCACTTTCCCTGTTTTGCTCCTTCCATAAACTGTAAGGTAAGGCTTTATGCCATGTTACTTTCTACCATGAATTTCAGAAGTCATGTTACTGTCTGTGTATTGGAAACACCAAAACCAAGCAAAAAACAGCCCCCTCGCCTCCTCAAGTTATTTAAAAGTATTGCTAATACTTACTGACTTATGTGTCCTGTGGGCGCATCACTCTGCAAGATTTTATGTATCATAATGCGAGTGTAACATGGGCTTCCCTGGTGACTCACTCAGTAAGGAATCTGCCTGCAACGCAGGAGACCCAGGTTCGATCCCTGGGTCGGGAAGATCCCCTAGAGAAGGAAATGGCTACCCACTCCAGTACTCTTGCCTGGAGACTTCCATGATCAGAGGAACCTGGTCCGCTGTATGGTTCATGGGGGTGCAAAGAGTCAAACACAACTGAGCAACTAACGCTTTCACTTTTTTCAAACATAATATAAACAATTGCAAGTGAAAACCACGCATGGGGACTTCCCTGGCAGCCACAGCCAAAAGAATTTTTTAAATTAAAAAACGCTGTACTAGGGCTACTGCTAGGTGGCAATGTCAGTTTGGTAGCCACCAGCCATGTATGGTTATTCAGATGAAAAACAAATGAAAAATTTGACCTCTAAGTTGTACCATCCCCCTTAAAGCACCCAATGGCCACCAGTTAACTGCTGTATTGGACAGTACAGATCCAACACCACAACCACGGCAGGAAGTTCTACCGGGCAGCACTGTACCAAAGTGTTCCGAGGCAAGTCAGTGTGCAGCACAGTCCCTCAGAGTCCATTCATAACTACCTGCGCCTGCACGTTCTATGTCTGCATCTCTCATCAGAGTAGCCACTAGTCACGCGTGCCTGCTGAGCAGGTCTTTTTTCAAATGCAGCCTTACTCAAAATCCGACACAAATCAGAAAAGTAAAGCTTTCCCAGCTAAAGCGAAGGCTAGGACCCCTGGAACCAGTTCAGCGTCCCCCCAAATCCTTGGCAATCACTGCCATAGAACCTGAGGACTATGGAAAACACAGTGTGAAAGCCGAAACTACCACCTCGAGTTGACTATGCATAAGCTTCTTCTTAATCCCATATTCAGACGGATGACAGATTCTAGAGACACTTCCTCTATCTCCCATTAAGAACCAAAGGAAAACACACACAGACACACACACACACAAACCCCATCCTACTCCCACACAATGTACTATACAGTTTATCCTAAAAATTCAGGACCGGGTTCCTCTACCTGGAGCAGTGGATCTCACTGGGGGGGTCTTCCTTTTGGCCAAGAAATTTCTCAGTTGTGCCTGTTTCACGGGGGACAGTTTAGCTGCAAGAAATTCGTGAACCCATAAATGCTTAAAACTTGGTTTTTAAGGTCAATAGATGAAAGAGAACAGAGTTTAAAGACTGGGGAGAATGCATTTACCTGGTACTTTAGGCAACGGTTTGGGGTGAGACTCTAGAGTCGTTTTCAACAAAGCATTGCGCAGGCTTTCGAGGTCACTGTCAAAACTGAAAGAGGACAATGTTACGTATGAACCAACTATGACCTGAGAAATTGGGACTCATGGTAATGGTGATGGTACATTATCCTCCCAAATACAAAGGCAAGAGATAAGAGCATCCTGAAAAGGAAATGGAAAATCTGACCAAACAATGAATTAACCCCAAAGGAAAATGATCAGTCTCACTATCACATCCCACCCCAGAGCAAACACAACCCCAACAGGGCTCCAGAAGGAAGGGCAATTAAAATCTATACATTCAGGCTAAAGGCAGTTACCACTTTGGTAACTTTAGGGGTAAACTGTCTAAGGCAGGGTCTGAAATCTCCACACTTGCAAAATGACAACTCTGAGTTTCCAGACAAGTTGATCAACCTAATCCTGACAGCTAATTTTCAATTGAACAATAATGCTATGACTACAGTACCAGCTATTATCTATCGAGGGCCTGTTCCATCAGGCACACTGCTAGGTACTTTAAAGACTTAAACCCTCCAGTAACCCCATGAGGTGCACATTGTTAGTTCCCTGCGTGCACGCATGCTCAGTCATGCCCAGCTCTTTCGCAATCCCACAGACTGTAGTCTGGCAGGCTCCTCTGCCCATGGGATTGTCCAGGCAAGAATACTGGAGTCGGTTGCCATTTCCTTTTTCAGGGGCTCTTCTTGACTCAGGGATCAAACCTGCGTCTCCTGCATTGGCAGGGGGATTCTTTACCATTGAGCTACTTGAGAAGGCTATTGTTAGCCCCACTTTTTGGCAGAAGGAAAAAGGATCAGAGAGGGTGAGGAATCTGACCACGATCACAAAGATGAAAGAACAGCAGAGTCACTTTCAAACCCACATCTCAACTACTCTGTGACTAGTCCACTTTGCTCTGTGTATTTATTCGCTCATCCCGCCTCATTTACTAAGTGCACGTGGCATTAACAGACGTGTTCTCCTGCACACCTGTGTGTGGTGCTCTGGGAGGGAACATCCAAGGGAAGGCTCCAATGGGAGGTCTGGTTGTAAAGTCGGAGCTGCTGGAGACTATCCACCAGGTGATTCAGCCTCTTCCTCTGTTGGTTGATGATTTCCCGGTTGTTGGCAAGAGTATTAAATAGTGTCTCTCGTTCTGGCACAAGCAGGCGCCTGTTTAGACCAAGGAGGAAAGAACTGTATAAGAACGGTTCAAATAAAAGAAATTTCTACTGGAAAGAAAGAAAAAGGACTGTAACAGTGAAAATAATAAAATGAAGAACCACTAGTGGGAAAGAAACAGCAAGACGTTACTAAGAGGGACTTTTTTGGTGGTCCAGTCATTTAAAATCCACCAGCCAATGCAGGAGACAAGGGTTCGATTCCTGGTCCGAGAAGATTCCATGTGCCATGGAGCAACGAAACCTGTGCTCCGTAACAAGAGGAGCCACCTCAGTGAGAAGCCCGAGCACAACTAGAAAGTAGCTCCCACTGTCCACAACTAGAGACAGCCTGTGTGCAGCAATGAAGACCTAGCATAGCCAAAAAACAAACTAGTCAATTTAAAAAATAAGCATGTCTTCAGAGTGCCGTCAAGAAACAGAGGACAGCACATGACTTGGCAGCAGGGGGTCCCCTACCCAAAAGAATTAAAAGGAGAAAAGGACAATGGTCCCTTTCTTTCTGGTGACAAGGTCATTAGCTCAACATATATTTTTAAAAGGCATTTCAGTGGGGTTCCAGATAATATTTGGAGAAGGGTCTAAAAGAGAGACGTGCCAGCAAACCATATAGATTTAAGAATCAGAACTCCGAAGAAAGGAAACTTAAAAAAGGACATTAAGTATAAACAGAAAATCCATGGGGTTGTTTAAAGGAGAAGAAAGCCTGGCTTTTCTTGTTAGCCTCACGCACTTTTTAAAAAGTCAACGTATTAATTAGACAAGAGTATTCCAACTGTCAAGCCGAGCAGAACGTTCATGCTGTCAAGTCAAGCCATTCTCTCACTTGGGGAGGAACATGAATTTAGCAACAAGGGAGTGCACTCTGAAACCTCTTAGAAAGGGGCCAGGCTGCCCCAGGGACAAGGGCTCCAGGGCACAGAATCTGCCCCTGCCAGTGTTGGGAAGATCAATTTTCACCTCTGTCTTACCACATCTATGCTCTGAGGTTCCTCAGGTTAGGGACAAAGACTTTCTCCACGCTGTACAATATCATGTATTAAATTCTGTTTACTGAATTTTAAACACATTCTACCCCTGCCCCTGACACAACACTCAGGCTGCCCTACTTAAGTCTGTGACCTCACAGTTTTGTAAACAAATAAACAGATCATTTCCTGGTTTATTTCCTTACAAGGCTAATCACACTGATCAAGTGTAGGTGTTTCAGAAATCTAGCATTTGGAGGGCTGACCTATTTTTCACATCATCTTATTGCTTTCACAATGTACTGCATTCTATTCCTTCTGGAAAACACAAGGCATCAAACCAAACATCCATGGACAGAAGATCACAAGAGAAGGTTCTTCTCTATGTTATCATTCCTCTCATCCTTTTAGTTATCCAAACTAATTAGCAATGTTTCCTTCAAAAGAAAATCTGGAATATACAGGAAAGTGTAAAAGAAAAACCCCTCTGAATCCCATCTTACAGCTATAAGTGAGTATTCTGATAGATTTATTACCAGCCTTTTTTTTTACATTAGACTTCCACACTGAGGTCATCTAGTATGACTTCATGTCTTAACTTTTTCATTTCTTATATGCTGTACCTAATAATTACAGTTACACAATTATATATTTTGTATATTTCATGTAAAACAGAAAAGATATTTAACATGATTTTTTGAGAATATGAGATTCAACAGTTACCCAGTACTTTGTTTAAGAGAAAAATGTGGTCAGATTTAGCTACTCTTAACTTTTGCACAACTCGGCTGAATCCAATTTTTCACTCTCATAAACCGTGCTGTAAATTCTTTTATGTATTACTGTGAGCAATGTTATTATTCCATAGAATTTCTTGATGTATAATGACTGTGTCAAAGAGAAAGAACCTGTGTAGGGTTTTCGGAAACCTTCCTAGATGATCTTTTTAAAAGGCCACAGCACTATCAAGATGGTGGGTGAGAGATCTCGCTCACTTTTGTTTTTTCTTTTGTTCCAGATGCCGATCCCACTCCAAGTCTAGAACATCATTCACATCTTGGACAGCAAATTTCACATACTGATGAAGGCGCCGGATTTCCTACAAGAAAAAAATGAAATGGCAAAATGACTCGGTTTTCTAGTAGTTTGCAGGAATGTGTCTCAAAACAGTTAAAATGACTTTGAAGTCTTTTCAAACTGAGAACCACAAGGAATAAGGAAAACTTAACAGGTTTTAAATAATCGTTAGATGGAGAAGGAAATGGCAACCCACTCCATCATTCTTGCCTGGAAAATCCCATGGACAGAGGAGCCTGGTGGGCTACAGTCCATGGGGTCACAAAAGAGTCAGACACAACGTAGCGACTAAATAACAACAAATAATCATTAGAATGTTAGAGAGACCCAACCTTTAAAGCGTGTGAAAGAGAGACAGTGTTCAGAAAAGGGAAACAGAAAGGGTGTGTCAGCCCAGGGCCTCTAGGGAACTGATGTTCTGGCTTAGTTCTCATTTTTCAGCTCTTATAAAGTATCTCCACGTGGCCTAGGAATTTTCCACTGTACTCTGCTACTCCAACAGTACACCCATTTAGATTTTGCTCTCCCACCCATGAAATTAACTGTAATACAGACAAAATTATCCTACAAAACAGCACTGAAAATAATTCTGCACCTATCTATTCACAGAATAGAACACATAAGTCATCTCAC